>NC_000076.6:99463415-100147582 GCF_000001635.26 Mus musculus
GATCTGTATCTTCAAACAAGCCTCATATTGATACTTTGTTTATTCTTACATTTAAATATAGGCGAATGTCTTACAATTTAGCACTTTAATCAAATGCTGATCATTATAACCTGGGGACAGGGAGGAACTTAATTTTCCCGGTAAAATCATGCAATAACATTAGTTAAATTTAAATGAAACTTTGATAGGTTTTTGGTAACAAGAGTTATTTTTTGCACAGGCAGCTTTTTAAAAAAAATTTGTTTATTATATGTAAGTACACTGTAGTTGTCTTCAGACACCCCAGAAGAGGGGGTCAGATCTCACTACAGATGGTTGTGAGCCACCATGTGGTTGCTGGGATTTGAACTCAGGACCTCTAGAAGAGCAGTCAGTGCTCTTAACCGCTGTGCCATCTCACCAGCCCCAGCACAGGCAATTCTTAAAGTTCTTAAGCCTTTTCAAAAATTTTAAAAAATATGATTTTTTAAAACTTTATTACATCAAGTCCCTTATGATTTAAATTTTTGTTGGCATTTCCTCTAGGTTCCACCCCACAGTTACCTGGCAACAGTCAGGTGTGCCTGACTCATTATAAAAGGGGCTGCTTGTCCCCTCCTCTCTCTCTTGCTCTCTTCTCTTCTCCTCTTGCTCCTGCTTCCTTTACCCTCTTTCCCCTCTTCCCAGTCCCCTCCCTCCTCTCTCTCCATGTGCTCATGGCGGATCTCTACTCCTCTATTCTCTCTCTCTCTCTCTCTCTCTCTCTCTCTCTCTCTCTCTCTCTGTGTGTGTGTGTGTGTGTGTGTGTGTCTGTCTCTACTTCCGTAACACTCTTCCCCATGACCTAAATATGCTCTATTCTATACCATACCATCCATGTGGCTGGTACCTCTGGGGTAAGGGATGCCTCAGAGCATGGGCCAACAGAGGTACCACCTTCCCCCACACCATACCAAGCCTCTACCAAACATACCCCTGGCTTCTCTTTCTTATATTAAATACAATAATTTTGACTTATTATTATTCCATCTCTGTTAATTCTAGTTGTTTGTGTGTGTACTTGAGAGTATGAATGTGTGTGTGTGTGTGGGGGGGGAGCTGTAAGCTTTTTTTTTTTTTTTTTTTTTTTTTGGTTTTTTGAGACAAGGTTTCTCTGTATAGCCCTGGCTGTCCTGGAACTCACTTTGTAGACCAGGCTGGCCTCAAACTCAGAAATCCACCTGCCTCTGCCTCCCAAGTGCTGCGACTAAAGGTGTGAGACACCATGCCCGGCTGCTTGTAAGCTTTTTGATACCACCTTCTTTAAACGTCTAACATTCTAGTCTTTCTCTATTTGCCATTTCCTTGCCTATCTGTGGTATTGCATTTGCATTTCTTGCTCTAGTGTCAATGATTTTTGTACTGTTGATCAAAACTATCATACTGGGATGGGAGGAGGTACAAGGTCACATCAAGTGCTATGGGAGAAGTGGAGACTGGTGTTGCAAGAGATCACTGGGTTCTGTTGTAAAGAGTTTTGTATGTTGCTTTTGGCTTTCCCATGCCAACATGTAATTGTCAGATATGTCCTCTGGGTTGGATTTTGAGCATCTCCAAAAGCATAGACTATAGCATACAGGTGGTGGAACCTGAGGGAAATGGGACAGACTATGAAGAAGTCAGGTTGTGGATGTGGGCTCTCTTGAGGGGTATGTTTAGACTTCCTTCTCCCTCCCCTCTCCACTCTCTCCCTTCCTCTCTTCTTCTTCTCCTCCCTATATCTTGTAGAGAGAATCTTTATGTACAGTGTGGAAGTATCACCTTTCAATAAAAAGCCTATGACCATCTGGCAGAGAGAGAGAGACAGAGACAGAGAGACAAAGAGACAAAGAGACAGAGAGACAGAGAGGATGTGACCGATTTGCCTCATACACTGCAAGAGATTAAGAATAGGTAACCAACCACATGGCAGGACTTAGACTAAAATAAACAGGTAGTTAAGTTATGAGGTGGGTGGGGAACTTATGGCCTAGGCAGGCATTTCTTCACGTCAAAGAAGTTTCAGAGTGGTTATGTTAGGGAACAAAGGTGGAAAAGCCCACAGCTACACCCTCTCTTCCTCCTTCTCCCCTCTTCTTCTCAGCCTCTGAGTGATAGACTGGCCATTTCTACCACGGGCTCTCTCCCACCCTGGTTGGCCACACCAACACAGGCTCAGAGTTGCTAAGCAGCGTGGACACGCTCCTCTAAACCTGAGCTGAAATAAACCTTTCTTCTTTTAAGATTGTTATTTCAGGAATTGTATCACAGTGATGCAAGCTGAAGTTCCCATATAATACCTTCCTGGTCTTAACTATCACTGAAGCGTGTGTGAACTGACATTTCTCATTTCTGCTTGGCCAATAATTGTGGCCAGTTTTAGGATCTTGCAGGTTTGGGGAGGTAAATAGATCAGCTGAATTTGCTTCCATTTTGGTTATGTGTGAATAGAAGTGAAATAATTCAAGTACCGTTGGAATGTAAAACCCCAAATCCAGAGGTCTTCGTGACAGTATGTCATCATCTCTACGTGGTACAGTCAGGTGCTCTCAAAGGGAGCAGAATTTAGGAGAGCGAAGCAGGTGGTAAAAGCCAATGACAACCTAGGTTTCAAGCTTAGCCTGTTATTAGTATGCTTTGTCATTTTGGTTTTTGATGAGCCGGGGTTCATTTAGCTCCAACTGACCTTACTGCTGTTAAACCCCATCCCACCCCCATTTGTAGTCATATTCTATATAAACATAGCCTAATAAATTAGCAATTTATTTATAAACTAAAGAGGCAATTTTCTTTCTAAGTACATAGGTATGATAGTCTACCAGGGAAGGACAGGTGTCTCACCAAGCCCTCTGAGGTCTTTATTGACATAGAGAATCATTTATTTGAATAGCATTATTTTCAGCATAGAAAGGCATCTCAAAGCAGAGAGCCCTTGCAAGAACAGGTGTTGCTTCTTCCCAATTGCTTTCCTAACATGCTGTTAAAAGGGAGGAACTTCTTCTTCTTCCTCCTCCTCCTCCTCCTCCTCCTCCTCCTCCTCCTCCTCCTCCTCCTCCTCCTCCTCCTCCTCCTCCTCCTCCTCCTCCTCCTCTTCTTCTTCTTCTTCTTCTTCTTCTTCTTCTTCTTCTTCTTCTTTCTTCTTCCTTTTATTAGCTCTGGGGATTTTGGATAAATTCGTGGTTCTCTTCTCATCTGCCCCAAGCTTCTTGGGATTAAAATTCTCATCTCGTTTTGTCTCCTGTCCTCAGGATCTGACATGGGACTCCATCACTCCACTGATGTCTGTTGTATTTTCCTTTACTTGAGGCAGGGATGAAGGTCATGGCTGGAGGGAAGTCAATCTTTAATGATTGGGTTGGAAGTGAAGGGGGTTGTACTGAATTTGTATAGACAGGAAATAAAACAGGTCTACCTGGTAGGAGTCAGACCCAGAAGTTTCTCTATGGTGTGCTACTGAAGAGGCAGAGGCCAAAGTCCAAGGACTAGCCCACTGGGAAAACAAATAAGAGAGCCAGACTGTGCCTGCACTAGCTTATGCATATTTGGGGGCTGGGAACAGTTGGGTGATTTCTGTTAGTGATGGGCGCTAGAGCCACCTGTGTAGTCACTAGTAATACTGTGCACCTCAGAACTTCTGATGATGCTTTCTGAGTGCCCTCTCTCTCTCTCTCTCCTTTTTTTCTTCAGAGTTCCATATACCCCAGGCTCATTCCTCAAAAAAGCATCTTGAGGAACCATACATTTAGCGACTCACTGTTTGGGAGATCATCCTGTCTTCCATTTTCTTCTCCCCGTAATTAGAGTCATGGAGGTGATGGTACAGTTTTGGGTCAGGGTCTCTCGCTCTTTCCTACTGCAGAAGATGTGTTTAGCTGAGATCTGGGGTGCCTGAGGTCCCTCTTTGCCTTCCTTCTTCTCCTTGGTTAAGTCATAACCACCTTGCCCAGCAAATGCTAAGTCATCTCCCTTGGCTTTCACTGGCTCAGGAAATAGAAACTTAATTCTGATCTCAGCGAATCCTAACTTGATTAGGAAATGAGAGAGGAGGTACGAAGGAGATGGAAGTGTGAAGTTCCTGCCAGACCAAACACAGTCTAATATTCTACCAGTTGCCTCCCGTTTGGTTTATTTCTGTAGCGAATGCCTGGCTCATCAGGATGCTAAAAGTAAAAGCACCGACTCCCAGGACCAGCAAGCTGACGTCTCTGCTGCGAGGATGTGGACTTGGCTTCCATCTCTCAGTGTTTCTGCTTCACTGGAACAAGGAAACAGAGGGCTTTGACTTTGTTTTCTGGTGTCCATTTGCCTCGCCCCTTTTTCTTCCTTCCTTTCTTACACAATACAAGTGACCAAAGCCTTTCCCCTTTCACCACTGTACGGATGTAGTGTCAAGATAAAGAAAAACTATTTTCTCCCCAGCTTTGAGAGTAGGGAGGGATATTAGTTGTTGAGCTTCATAGAAAGTTACTGATTCGGGATTCTTTGGATTTTACAACACAATGGACCAGGGAAGAAGAGAGGCTCTTCATGTTGATTTGAATTGCTCTTTCAATAGGCAACTACCGGACCAACTAAGAAGTAGCAGTTTTGACTTATTTAGGGTTGTGTAAACAAGATTATAAGTGTGCTCTTTTAGGTCAGATTCACGGAGGATTTATAAATGCAGAATGCTGGAAGTGAGACCTGGAGAGCTACAGCAAGCAGTACAGAGATAGGAAACAGGACATTCTTAGGGTCGACCAGACAGACTCAGTATGATCTGCCACATTTACCAGAGTTCTAAAAAGCCCTGCTCTCCAGTATACAACCAGACTTGACCTCCAAATCTGAGTCCATGAGAGTGTGTTTGTAACATTCTGGGGAATTGGAGAAGTTCAGGCCTACCCACATCATCTTAGCTACAATGTAATATTTATGAAGTTTGCCATATTAGATTTCATGAAGAGGTGAAGTTATTATAAGAATTCTAAATGATCTCAATTAATTTATAATTAGAGCCTGAAGAGGAGCCAGAAAGCGTATGAACTCAAGTTTTAGAAGAACTGAACTTTAATATACTTCTCTGTTCTACCTTCTCCTCCACCTTATATAACATTGTGTGATTGACTCATTCACCCCGTCTCCCTCCTACTTCCACCAAGTTATCAAGGTAAATTCTCAGTAGTGGCTCAGACATTTCTAGACAGGTCATAGCTGTCTAGATAGGTTTTGTTTACATCTACAATGTTTAAAACTTTTCCAATTTATTTTTACATTATCATAAAAAAACCAAAACAACAAACAACAACAACAACAACACCCTATGTTTTTTGACCTCTGTTGTAAAAGGAAGAACTGTTCAGCTAGACCTGTAAATTTCATGGAGTAACCCTCCATCTCATTCCCAAGAGCTGTGAACTACATATAGACTTTGTCACAGCTCCTACTATCCTCTAGTGTCTCCTTGACACTGGTGCTGGGTTGACTTTTATGATCAAACTGGACTATTGTGCCAAATTGTAGGATAAAACCTGGACTTTTTCCAAGTAATGAAAAACAGATGGGGATGTATGTATCTTATTCCATGAAAGGGAGAAGTTGAATCTACTACTTATAAATACAAACTCAATTCTCAAAGATTTAAGCTGTGACCAGAATTTCTCTCGTGCCCTTCCCCCAAACTTGAGTTGGCTAAACAAATCTCCATCTAAGACTGACAACCAGGGACCTGGGGCCTGGCCTACATTTGCATCTTCCTGACTGAGCCTTGAGTAGCTGACTGCCTACTGAGCTTACTTTGCAACTCAATGCAGTCGAAACAAAGGGATGGGGTTTTGGGTTTTGCCTATATAAACTCAGGGCTGAAAATTAAACTTTGTGCTTTGATCAGAGAACCTTTGTCTTGGCTCCTTATTTCCCCTCCTCCACCATCCTAATCCATCCACAGCTCTCCTTCCAGGTGTACCCGGTACTCCAGGGCTGCTGGACAGCTACAGTCTCTGGCTCACCTCATCAATGTTCCTTGTTTGGAGCAATTGGAAAATAATGTAACTGAGAAGTATTGCTTTCAGGAACCTACTTCATGTCACCATGTTCTCAGAGATAACAATGATGCAGGAGGAAGTGAACTTTGTCATTTCACCATTTTTTTTTCCACTAGAGGAACCCTCTACATTCAAGGGTCTATATATATATATATATATATATATATATATATATATATATATATATATATATATATCCAATGTTACCCATCCACTTCCCCACACAAAGAAATCCTTGCTTCTGGGACCCAAACTCTGGTCTCATGTTTGGTCTCCAGTAAGCATATATGTGTAAGTATCCTGTGCGACCTGGATGGGGAGCAGACACAGTGGGTGGTCCTGATGGAGGGTGGGGGAGATGGGCCACTGATTTGAGTTCACAACTAACTGTGGAAGATATAAAATGAACAGAGCCATGGGTATTTTATCAAATGCCCGTGACCACATCGAATTGACAGTCTCCTTTGTGCTGCTTGTTCTTGTGTCATAGTACTCTAAGATGCTCGGTTTACCAAGGATCTCTCAAGCAGTGCTAAACTTCCTGGTTAAGGTTAGGGTTGTCGTAGCGAGGCTACATACAGAGCTCATCTACTATGTAGGAGGCCCTGGGTTTGATACTCAGATCCACAAAGCAAAGCAAAGCTAAACAACTGAAACAGTCCAGGAAGTTCTTTTCTTTACACATGGATCCAAACTTTGATGTAGACTTTTAGTATTATTATTATTATTTATATTAAGGAAGAATGGATTAAGAAATCTTATCAGAGCCAGGTGATGTGGTGCACCCCTTTAATCCCAGCACTCGGGAGGCAGAGGCAGGCAGATTTCTAAGTCTGTGGCCAACCTGGTCTACAGAGTGAGTTCCAGGACAACCAGAGCTATACAGAGAAACCCTGTCTTGGAAAAAAAAAATCTTATCAGGACACAAATGGGAAAGGCTTGTGGGTGGAGATGGTGACAGATCTGGGAGGGAGATGAGAGAGTATGTGTAAGAGTAGTCAGAATGTATTATATACACATATAAAATTGTCAAAGGACAAATTTAATAGATGTTTTACACACACACACACACACACACACACCCTCATACAAATAGTCCAGGCTCTCTAAGATCAAAGTGAGACATTGGGCAAATATGACTCAAACCCTCTCAACTTTTGCATATGAACTTTCAGACACAGATAGCTATCAACCATAATGTGAATGCCTATAGCACCCACAAATTCAGATTATATGGGCATATGTCTTTGCTGGCTTCTGTGCACAGTGGGAGAACACAGGACCCACTACCAAGTTCTGAGATCACAATTAGATGGTGTCTTAGGGTTTTACTGCTGTGAACAGACATGACCAAGGCGATATATATATCTCCAACATTTGATGGGGGCTGGCTTACAGGTTCAGAGGTTCAGTCCATTATCTTCAAGGCAGGAACATATCATTGTCCAGGCAAGCATGGTGCAGGAGGAGCTGAGAGTTCTATATCTTCATCTGAAGGCTGCTAGCAGAATACTGACTTCTAGGCAGGTAGAATGAGGGTCTTAAAGCCCACACCCACAGTGACATACCTACTCCAACAAGGCCACATCTACTCCACAGGGCCACACCTTCTAAAAGTGCCACTCCCTGGGCTAAGCACATACAAACCATCACAGATGGTTTGTATAGACATATAAGACATATAGACATAGATAGACATATAAGAATAAAATAATTTAATAAAGTTTAAAACTTCACCGTATTGGGTACCCACGCTACCTGAGAGTCTATGGCAGAGAAGGACATAACTTATTGTCACATTAGGGGAAATGAGAACATTTCTTCCAAGTCAAGTAAACTTGAATAAATTAACATCTTCCCTGGGGGACTCATCAGACTTGATGATCTGGTCACCAGTGTGAGGATAGCAGAGTATACATTACACTAACACTGTTAATACAGGGCCACAGCAATTACTGGAAAACCAGAAAAACAAACATCTTATTTTATACTTCATTCAAACCGTTTCTTGCCTACAAAGCTTTAGCCTACAGCCCTAGAAGTTTTTTATGGCTTTTCTTTTTTAAAAACCACAGGTATGTACTCCCATTCAAATTAAATCTTCAAAATGGGATAAAATTTAGGCTACTGAGTTTATGTATTCACTCAACAAATATTCACTTTAGGCTAGGAGTATAATGTTTCACTAGCTATCCTGTAAAATATGAGACAGATATAAAGGCAAAGAGAACACAGTAATTCACTATGGTGCACAACTGAAAATGTTTTGTCAGCCTGGTGGTAGACGCATATGCTTTTAATCCCAGGATTTTGGAGGCGGAGGCAGGCAGATTTCTGAGTTTGAGGCCAGCCTGGGGGGTTCAGGGACAGCCAGATCCACACAAAGAAAACTGGTCTCCAAAGCCAAACAAAAACAAACACAAACCAAAAAGGAAAAAAAAAAGACAATGTTTTTGTTGTCACAGATGTTTGTTAGGGATATAGATGCAGCTATCCATTAGGAAATCGTCCCCATACAGACACCTCTGAGAGTGTACATGTGTCAATGCACTCCAGACAATTAAACCTCCCTAAAGTGCTTCTTGAAGACCCTAGGCTGTCTCCCTGCAGCACTGTTCTGACTAAATGCATCATCCCGTTCAGCTAAACAGTTGGCTTTATTTTTCCCTCAGTAACAATTGCTGTTTTTATATCATACCTCACAGGACTTCTTTCATTTATACACTTTGTGCTTCCCTGGTATTCATTTTGACAATAACAGCAGCTGTGGTAGCAAGAAGAGAATTAAAACGGAAATCCCTGGGAAGGTCTGGCTTTTGAACAATTCCTTTCCAATATTGCCTTTGGCTGCTCTCATCTTTGTATGACCTTTGTAGTTCTGCGCTTAAAGAAGGATGCTTGGAATTGGAAAATGTGCTTCAATCATTGAGTACCTGACACACAGTCATCAAACCTGATGATGTAAGTTCGTATTCCTAGCACCCACGTAAAAGCTATGGGGTGGCGATGGTCTGTAGCCCCGACTTTTCCAAGATCCTTTCTCAAAGAGAAAAAAAAAAGTATTTGCAGGACTTAACCACCTCTCTCCTTCCCTCCTCCCGCCTTGTATATATGTGCATAATTGGCATGATTGTTCATATGCATCTGCACATGTGCATTTGGCAATGTGTGCAAGTCAAGGGCAAAGGGCAACTGTCTTCCTCCGTCATTCTCTCCTTTTTTGAGACAGTCTTTCACAGAATCAGGAACTCACTGATTGTCTAGACTGGCTGGCTGCCAGGTTACTTTCAGAATTCTACCTGTGGATTTAAGAAAGAAATAAATGCACATTTTTATTTGTTTATATCTGAAAAATGTAAGTAGTCTATTGACCTTTCTATAACAGTATTTCTACGTATTTGATTTTCCTTTTGCTTTGTAATGGAAAGACAATGAAAACAGACAGATTACAGCCACAAGCCAAAGGACCCAAAAGGCTTAAAAGATCAGCGCCCAGAGAAGGGAGGGAGATTCTCTGCTGGGCACACCCAGGACTTCTCAGAACAGGCCGCATTCCTGCAGGTCAGAGATTCTATGAGAAAAGGCTTTTTCTCAGTGACAGTGTAGCTTGCCCTTGACCTTGGGGCATGTTGGGTAAATAGTTGAAGAATGCCTCTGAAAGAAACATAGTAACATCTTGCATCTTTCTCCCTCTGTAATTTTAGGGCTCTTTCAGTTAGGGGACGAGAGAATCCTAGTGTTAGCTGCAATATCAAAGTCTGCAACTACATTCAGAAAATAGAAAGCAATTCAATATGTTAAGAGATCATAATGCCTGCATTGATGGAGCCTAGGCCTTGAATTTCTGAGCTAAACTGTTTCTATTTTGTGGCAGGAAGAGCTCAAGTTTCATCTTTTATTCTGGTGTAAATTCATCATTAATGCGTTTAAGGAGTAGATACAGGCCTGGATTGTAAAAATCTCTCTTTATAACATTAAGCAGTAGATTTAATAAAAAAGGCATCCCAGCCTTTGCGGGCTGTGTAAGTGACTGATAAGAACGGAAGCAGAACTGATAGGGTTTGATCATCACCACAGTGAAGTAAGTCCAAATGGACCAGGAAATGCACACGGGAGCAGGATGTCCAAAACACCAGCCAGGGAGATACTGACTAGGAAATGATACAGACCAGAAGATACAAGAAGATATGGGATACCTCAATTAAAAATTGGAGGAAAATTTGTAACTATAAGCATGAAATGACTAGATTCTCTAGTTTTTGGATATATGATCATACCAAAGGAAACACACACACACACACACACACACACACACACACACACACACACACACACACACAAACAGAGCTCCATCACTTCCAGGATAAAAACATCACAAGTCATGTTTGTACAATGCACTCCATCTGTGTGTACTGGAAAGACTTTAGAATATTGATCAGTAATGTAAGTAAATGCATGACAATCACAGGCAACATCGCTGAGTGTCCTTACAGTTAGACAGAGAAGTCATACTCTACAATCTGCCTGCACCGCGTTTCTGTTCTGAGGAAATGGAAATGAGTAAGAGGAAACGATTGTGCCGGAATGTGTGTATAACTATACCATTACCACTGATGAAGAAGATGGAGAACGTGGCCAGCTCAAATAGCGATGGGAAAGGAGACTTCGGGGCTAGTGTGCTCTACTTCTTGGCTTGGGATGCACCGTTTACTTAGTTACTTAAATTTTTATACGTATTTGTGTGTATGCGTGTGTGTGCAGCTTATATGGTGTAATAAAAACACAAACACAAACGCTGAGACCAACATCCAGATGAGATCACACCTTATCCAATAGGCTGAACTGGGCTTAGCTGTTTGGAAGGCAGTTTGAGTTGGCACCTCGGAGCAAAGCGTGTTCAACATTCAACATCTCTTTTTCATGTGACGTAACTGACTGTGGTCCAGGATTCACTTGTTATTATTGAAAATCCCATTCAGTGGGCTGGGGAAGTGGCTCAGCGGTTAAGAGCACTGGCTGCTTGCGCTTTCAGAGGTCCTGAGTTCAATTCCCAGCAACCACATGGTGGCTCACAACCATCTGTAACGGGATCTGATGCCCTCTTCTGGTGTGTCTGAAGACAGCTACAGTGTACTCATATAAATGACATAAATAAATCTTTTTAAAAAAATCCATTTGATTAAACTAGTGTCATTCCTTCCTGCGTCTACACTTGACCCACTCTATCGAGGGTCAGCTAGCGATGGAGCAGCGAGCCATTACTATTTTAAGCCAGAGCTGCCTGGCAACGTCTGCATTGCTGAGGACTCTAATTTTCATCCCAGTCTGCTTTTGTTAGACTCCTACCTCAAGTGGCACAGGCTGTGTTCCATAGATAGCAGCCGGAGAAATACGTTCAGTTTCTTTTCTTTTTTCTTTCTTTTTTTTTGTTAAAATCATCTCTAAACACATGAGCAGAAAGATATCTGAAAGGTGCTTTCGCCTGACTAATTAGGTTAGAAATCTCAGGGGAACAGTCCTATTTGCTACAGTTTAATGGAAATCCTTTAGCTTCTGGTTGCCCAGTCTTCTAAGAACAGATTTTTCTTTGGCACTTCCTGTTGAACTTGGAGGCGGGAGCGGGGCATAGAATAACCCTGTTTTGCTTCGTGATTTGAGAGACTTAAATTGGGGTTTCAGGCAATGGAAAGGCTGTGACTTCTCAATTCCTTAGTTCATACTGTTTAGTATGGAACTCTGCACTTCAGGAAAAGGAACATTTATTGGTGATTATTGACGGGTGACTTTTTCCTTCCGGAATTATATTATTGCGGCACAGTATTCGCCAAGGTCTGCTTTTAGTGTAGGCAAGTCACATGATGTGCAGCCTGGCTACGTCTTCCTTACGTGAAGCATCTCCCCCCCCCCCATCCCCCGCTTGCTAGCCTGCCCCGACCGCCCCCCCCCCCCGACCCCCACTTGCCAGCCTGTGGATGTGCATGGTTGGAACTGGATTATTCCACTCACGCTCTCGGTTGGTGGGGACTTCTCTGAGAAGCGATTTTATTTTGTCTTCTTCATGGGATTCAAACAGAATGTGGCGGGTTATCCATGTCACCTCAGAATTTGGCAAACTGCACGAAGCAGCAGGACCATGATTTCCATCCATGTTGGCTCCGTAGCAAGACCTTGTCTCAAATGCATACATAAATAAACAAGTGTAAAAAAAATCCAACATATTTTCAAAGATACCTTTTGTGTTTATTAAATGTTTACCACACCTTTGATTCTATCTCTTTAATAAAAGAGATGTTTTAAAAATATACCTTAAGGGAGGGTTGGAGAGATGACTCAGTCGTTAATAGTACTGGATGCTCATCCACAGGTCCTCAGTCCAATTTCCAGCACCTGCATGATGGTTCACAACCATCGATAGCTGTAGTCTCAGGGGACCCAATGCCCTCTTCTGGTATGCCAATATACACACACAATCCATATACATAAATAAGTAACAAACAAATAAATAAATACATCTAAAAAATAAATCGTAAAGAAAAATGTATATTTAAAAACTGTATCTTGGCTCATTGTGATCAGAACGAGTTACTATAAATTATCGGGATGTCTTGAGTTTTTGGACTCATTTTGCAACAGATTGTAATTATCACTGATAATTAAGATTATTATTAAAAATAGGGCATCTCGCTGATTTTGAAATGCAATAGTAATGGGATGATATTTTGTGTGGTGACTAGGAGAGAAAAACATTATGTGTGATGTCAAGTGGAAAACAAACAGAGCAGGGAGAATTCAAGGAGATGAATCCTTGGAGATAATTCCTATCTGAGGCGGACCAGGGAGACAGGGACAGTTATGGAGCGGTGAGAGGGAAGGGCCCCCCACCCCCACCCGGGAATCATGCCGATGCCTTGTACCAGCGGAGAAGCAGGGATTCTGGCCCAATTAACAACTGCTTGACGTCTTTCTCCCATCTCAGCTATAAACACCCAGCTTTCTGGGAATCTTACCAGAAACTAAATTTATAGGGAAAAGACATGCTCTGAACCCAGCAATATAACATACATCACTAATGCTAGGACAATCAGTTGTGGTTCTCCTTTGAGGAGCCCTTATCTATTCTTGGGTTTATCTTACTGAATCTCTTTCAAAGAGAGCATCCATCGGTGCTTTCCTATTGGGTCTGTGAAGAAACATATACTGCTAAGTTTTCTGAAGTTTTCTTTGGGATTCATGGTTCTTTTGTCCCACAAAGGGTCCCCCCACCCATAGGAAACACCTATAGGCAAGTGTGTATTCTGTGTCCTATAATCAAATATGTGGCCCTGACAAACAATAGAGGTTTGAGAAAAGACCCTTTTTATAAAGACCTAGCTGGCATTTAGTACGAAGATAATTCTCATGGTTGTGTTGAGGAATGTGCAGGGGATCCCTAGCTAGAATTTAAGTACCAACGCTGGAAATACCAAAGACTATTAATACTACCAACATTTTTATACTCCTGACTTGGCATGGGTGCGAGGTGGGACTGGAAACATTTGCAGTGACTATACCGTGAAGGTTGGCAGTGACGCTTTCGTCTTTTGAGATTGGTCCAAATAACACATTGGTATTTTTGTTCTCTGGAGCTCTAGTCTCTTCTAGTGAAAAAAAAAAAACTGATTAGCATGTAATAGATACCACAACATTCACCTTTGAAAAATATGCAATTTGGTGTTTTTGGTTTAGGCGTGGAACTGTATGGTCCGTTTGGTTGTTCAATTTACAAACTTATTTCGGGGACTCTTTCCTCTTATTTTTTCTTCTAATATAGTAAAATAATCTTATGTTTTGTTTATTTTAAAAATATGCACCGTTACCCTGAAATTGGCTCTCAGTAAAATTGCCTGAAAACCTGTGTCATGGAAGGTCTTAGAAACAGGTTCTCATTTCATCCGGTTTAGTACCAGAGCAAGTCTTTGTGATTCAGCGTTTACAGAAAGCATGATAGCTTGACTTTGCTTTTCTGCATTTTGCATGTGTGTGTGTTTGACATATTTATATATGTTCACGTGTGTGTGCTTGTGTGCATAAAAATGTGGGGGTTGGGAACTGAAGTCAGCTATATTTTTTAAATCATTCTCCACCTGAAGTTTTGAGATAGGGTCTCCCCTAAATGCAGGGCTAACTCGTCAGGAAGCTCTAGGGATGTGGCTATCTCTACCTCCCCTCAGCACTGGGCTTATAGATGCTTGGCACTTTAACCAGTGAGCTACCCATCTCCCCAGGCCCATAACCAGTGTTTTTCAAATGGAGATGACGTCCTCTAGAGAAAATATCAAGTTGATGCATTTGAATGTGCCACACTTCCTTGTCAGTTCAAAGCACTGGATTTATTTTAATTTCATAAGATTCATTACTATAAAAATGCATGAAATTTTCATGTGCAAGCCACTGGCATTACAAAACTTGAAAGATGTTATGATACAGGCTCATGAACATAACGTCCCCCACTCTTTCAAGAAACACGCAGTTAAAATACTGAATTTTTTTATGATTATATAACAACTTTATATAACAACAATAACAATATTCTCACTCCCAGCCTATATTCATTTATTCTGCCCCCAGTATTTGCTAAGTGCCTACTGCCTGCCAAGGCTGTGGATGCGATAAGGCATAACGGCTCAATCTTCAGGAACACCTTTGTGCTTCTAGCTAGCCTTCTTTAGTAATTCATTACATAGTGCTTGATGTTGAATTACATTTCCATTTCTGAGTAAACATTTGGCTCAATGAACACTCAGTCCCTGATGCTTGATAGCTTAGCTGACTCCTCCTTCACCGTGTTTACAAACTCCATTTATATACATGACTATTTCCTCCCCACCCCCCAACTCACTGATGGGACACAATCTCCTGCCAACGTACCCAGTACTGCCATCTTTCCATGTCATGAGGGAACATAATTTGCTGTATTCTTCCAACTACAATAACTACCTGCTTCATTTTTTTTTTTTTTTTTTTTTGGGGAATACAAGTGAGTCTTGATTTATTTTTAAAAATTTTTGTTTAGATTTATTCATTTTATTTTGTGTGTGTGTTTGTCTGCATGTATGTTTATGTGCCATGTGCATACGTGGTGGTGCCTTTGAATGTCAGAAGAAGGATTAAGATCCCTTGGAACTAGAGTTACAGAGGGCTATGAACTACCATGTTAGGAACTAAACTCACATCCTCTGTAAAGTCAACAAGTGCTCTTGACCACCAAGCCACCCTTCTAGTCCTGAATGTTCTTTCTTAAATATCATAAACTGATGACAACTCTGAATTGACCATTATGTCTACAGAATCCTGCAAAATTCAAATCTAGTCCTTACCATTTGTGCTGGTTTGAGTGAGAATGGTCCCATAGACTTACACATAACTGCTTGGTCCACATTGGTGGGATTGTTTGGGAAGGATTAGGAGGTGTGGCCTTGTTGGAGGAGATGTGTCATTAGGGGTGGGCTTTGAGGTTTCAAAAGTCCACACCATTCTCAGTTGTTTCTCTCTCTGTGCCTTGTGGGTATATTTCTTTCTTTCCCTTTTTATTTTTAAAGATTTATTTATTTATTATATGTAAGTACACTGTAGCTGTCTCCAGACATCCCAGAAGAGGGCATCAGATCTCATTACGGATGGTTGTAAGCCATCATGTGGTTGCTGGGATTTGAACTCACGACCTTCAGAAGAGCAATCTGTGCTCTTAACTACTGAGCCATCTCTTCAGCCCCTTGTGGTTGTATTTCAACCTTTCAGCCACTGCTCCAGGGCCATGCCCGTCTTCTTGCTGTCATACTCCCTGCCATGATGAACATGAACTCACCCTCTGAAACTACAAGCACATCCAACTAAATGCTCTCTTTTATAGTTGCCTTGGTCATGGTGTCTCTTCACAGCAATAGAAACATAACTAAGCCACATGCATGAGCAAAATCATTAATAACTCTGTAGACATGAAAGTAACTTGTACATATTTCCATAACATTGATAATTGCTAATATGTGTTACTCTGGATCTTTCTCATAGTCAGTGGATTTTGCTAAACTTATGTTGAACTCCTGTTGTAAGTCGTTGGAGTGCAGAGCTACAATATCTATTGAAAAATTTCCTCTAGGCGCAGCTCCCACATACGGAAAAGGGTTGCTGGGAAACGTCAGTCTCATGCTTGTACTGGCAAGGGAAGGCAGAATCAATATGATACAAATCACATACCATGGTGTATATTTTTTTCAGAATGAGTAGAAAACAATCTAGGTGTGTTTGAATAAACTTTATGCCATTTATTCACTTTTAAGTGATAAAACCAATGTACAGAAAAGTTAATCAACTTGTTTAAAAAGTTGCTTGGTGCTAAGTTAGAATGTCAAGGTTCAAGGCCAGTGATTAGGGACAACATAATGCTTTTTTTGCTGAAGCCGCTTTTCATTGTGTGTGTGTGAACTGGGTTCCATTTATAGCTTTTCTATTTCTAAATCAGGCTATTTTTAAAAATCAAAGACCCCGTTCTTCAACAATCTCTTCTCTTTTTCCAAACCTGCTGTGATGGTTTTGAAACTCCATTCAACTGCCTTAACTAGGGCCACTTGACCTGAGTGGTCCTCAAACGTAAACACGCATCAGAGTCAGTTGGAGGCCTGGCTAAAGTGCAGGTTCTTTGGCCTTATCCTTTAAATTTCTTACCTGGTGGCTCTCCATGATGTGTGTATAAGATTCTGTATCTCCAGAGCTGGGGTGAACTGCTTGCTGTCCAAGCATGGGTATCTGAATTTAATCCCCATAATCCACGTAAAAAGTTAGGCATGGTGGTAGATGCTTGTCTTCTCAGCACTGTGACAGTGGAGACAGGCCGATCTCTCTGGGCTTCCTCATTGGCTATTCTAGCTTCATAGCCTACCTTCAGACTCCTGTAAGAGACCCTGTCTCAAAGGGCAAGGTGGACAGTTCCTGGAGAATATTTGATGGTGACTTCTGGATATACCCCACAGGCATCTCCCACCCAAAATACACATACATGCACACCTGTATTCTTTATTTCTAAGACGTTTCCAGAAGTCACTGTTTGTTGGGGGGTATTTTGGAACTCTAAGTCTACGTGAAACTGGCTTGACAACACCTTGATGAACAGGCTGTCTAATGGCTCTTGTTTCTTTGTTCTCAATGCTTTAGCCAGTGAAATGTAGTAAGTTAGCAGATATTCACCCATCTAAAAACTCGGTTGTCCTGTACAGTCATCCGTCACTGGCTGCCACATGGATATCAATGTGAGAATGACTACATATCTGCACAGATGGCTTGTGAGTCAGCCTGGAACAAGAGAGGAGCAACTTAGCATGTCTGATTAGTATTCGTGGCTCCTCAGGCCCAGCCTGCCTTCTTCTTCTTTCAACAAAATAACGCTAGGAATGCCAATGAAAATAAGACAGCCATAAAATGATATGCCATGAGGTTTTGCATGTCTCCAATATTTAAAGAAGCAGGACTACCATATCTCACTAGTAGTCAGAATGCTTATGTGCAACATGGATTCCAAGTTAGAGAATATAAGTATAGCATACATGAATATAAGGTCTTGAGGAGCCTTCAGATTTTTAGAGGACTTGTAAGTACCCAGAGCCCATGCAGAATCCCCTGGAAGGAATGTGAGTTAGCTCTGCAGCCTGTATTCTAAAGGACAGCATTGTAGAAGGAGATTACATTGATTGTTGAATGGTCAGTCTGCTGTGGATATCTGCTATGACTATCTTGACCAAATCGTGGTTTATTCTTTAGTTTCTAAACTGAAAGCTTGTAAAATATCAGTTCTTGGCTTTACATATTCATATAAGGATATTGACATATTAATCTGAAAAGTTGGGGAAATACAATTCACTAGGATGCTGTTGGAGCCTAACTTTGCATTCTTGAGATCTGAGAATTCATTAAGATTTTCAACTTGAATATTATAAAGATAATCTGGTAAAAATTACAACCAATACTGATTCCTTTGGTACTAATGATGACCTCAGTGCTTTAACTTAAAGCAATATATTTCTAAGGTATGGGGCAATTTAGTGGAATTTTGAGAATGTTTGATTCTATGCATGATTAATTCTGAGAATTCACTGTACTATTAGTTATTTTATAGCATATATTGAGTTTAAAAGACATGGCTTTAGTAGTCGGCAAATCTGATGAATTGAAAGAATGAGGCATCTCAGCTTACTTAAATCTATGCATTTTTCAAATAGCCCCAGACCAGTGCAGGCTAAGAGATGCTGAATAGAATCTGAGGCAGGAGCATCCTGTGTGGGTTCCTCCAGTTTCTTCCAAGCAGTGCTCTCTCACTGGTAGCTGTGCCACTGTGGGAAACATGAAAATGTTAAAACATGGGCTCAACACTTATGCTCAGAGAAAGTGAGAGACTCTTTCTCGCTAAGGTGCTGGACAAAAACAATCAAAATGAGCATGGGGTGTTCACTCAGTCCTATTTAACCATTTTCCCATCTGAGTCCTGTGTCCAGGTGGTTATAGCATCTCTTCCCTGGGCCATGAAAAGGAAGTAAGAGGAAGGCCCACTCCTGGTTCTGGATAATATCTAGAGGTCAAGCACAGCCCTTCTGGCTCACAGGTATAGGAAGTACCAGCATCTGTTGTGATCGAAGCCAAGGGTGACTCTCTACATGTTGGATGTCTCCAGTCTTTCGGAGGATTATGTAGAAGCTTGGCTCATTGGAGGCTGGGAAGTTGGGAGGCACTATTTTTATGTCACAGTTGTTTTGTGGGTGGACCCTACCATGTTCATCTCTTGCTAAAAGTGAAGCTCCTGGAAAGTTGCTGAGGTCTGTTCAATTTATTTACTGATTGATGATTGATTGATCTGAGGAGAGAATGACAGGGTCTTGGTTCCAAATGGCACGCCAGCTGTTATCTAGTCCAACTCATATCTAGAATGTCAGTCTTTTATACCAGCCTAATTTTACTTCTGAAAACCAAATGAAATGCATAGCCATGGGATTATTTGCGAGAATTGAAGATAGAATCCATGAAGCCTGGTAAATTTTGTTTTCTTTATATCACTCCTGAGTAAACCATTCAAGGCTTGGTGTTGATCATGCTCTGATCAGAGAAGAGACACTGGTGTTTATACAAAATGATAGCATCCAATGAATTCTTAAAGCGCTATTGCACTCTGTATAATAACAGAATGAGTCTATTGATTTATAGAGATACCTTCTGCTTATCCCTCATTAGGAAGCAGGAGAGTTTTGTTAGGACTAGCTCATGTTACACATAATTGGATGATCATCCAAGTTAATGAAAAGTGTATAGAATACAGATGGCTTCAGCTAATCTTGGTTCGCTACCCTCTATATGATTCTTAGAAAAACCATTTGACTTCTTTGGAACTGGAGTTATTTTTGAAATAAGAAACTGATCTAGATAGTCAACTTCTCAACTATTGGTATAAATAGTGCAGGTTCCAACCAATCAAAACCAACACCATTCTTGAAAAATTTAACCAAAGGAACTAAAATATCCTAGAAGAATGTCCCTATAAAACCTCTCTTATGTGAGGTGCGCACAGTAACAACCCACAGCATTAACCTGCATGGCTTGGATACACCCTCACTAGTCTCTCCTCACATGAAGCTTCCGGCTGATGATGCTGGGGTATTTCTGGAAACTGCATTGCAAATAAATATCAGAAGAAATAATCATTCTCTGTAAAAACAGTCTTGGAACAAAGAACAGGAGTTGTCAGTTTAGGATACGTGTATCTCCCCAGGTTTGTCTGTAAAACAGATCGTAAAATAACGTAGAGAGTGGATGGATGCTAAAACGGCAAGCAATCTGTATGGCCACGAAAGAGGCCATTTCTGGAGCCGTATTCAAAAGCTTGTCACGTTTCATTATATTTCTAAACGCCTCCACATTGAAGAGAGGACAATTGTGTGCCTGTAGGTGAGTCCGAATGCTATCCTTAGTGAGGTCTAGAGATAAGAGCCGCAAGGAGACCAGAATCCATTTAGGATGAATTGGGCAGAATAATTCTAAATTATGGCATTGAAATTCCCACTTCATGTAGAGGAAGGAGATAAGGTAAAACACTCCAGTTAATGGAACATGAGCTACTAATTTCCTGAGGAAGACAAAGGGAGGGGAGTCTACTGCTCTCACATCCAATGAATAAATTTTTTTTCAGTCTCTGGGTTGACAAGGGGAGACTGTACCATGGGAGAAAATGATAGGAGAGGCAGCCTAGGATCAAAACAGGTAACAATGGGAGACAAACAATGACTCTTATCTCTCCCACAGGTGAGTTCAGCTTCCTGGCTTTCCACAATCTTACTGACCAATGAACGAGGTGGGCTCCTTGACCACAGATGCATCTAATTTCTCTCTCTCTCCCACCATGCATTTTAATCATTTGTGAGTAGTTCTCTCTCTCTCTCTCTCTCTCTCTCTCTCTCTCTCTCTCTCTCTCTCTCTCTCTCTCTGACATTCTTTAATATTTACCGGAAAAGTGGTGTCTTTGTCAAATGAATGAACATGGACCCTTCGCCACGCTGATTCCCTGAGGATGTGAACAGGGGCACTGAGTACTGTGGACCTGTCCAGTCCTTTAAGATGTAAAAGGCACTATGGTTCAAATGGTCTATCTCCCTGGCAGTCTCCTCTCTGTTCCCCTTCTGAGGTCTCACCAGACTTACGGCTCTTTACCATGGAGAGGTGGACCCCTTTCTGTTAGAGGAAGGAGATGGAGTGAGGTGGCATCGTGACCTCTGAAGACGCTTCTTATGTCTCTTCTAAGGAGAGTTCTTTTCCTTAGAGGCCAGACTCCACCCCCTACACCTGAAGATTTGTTTCTCTGGACTGGATAAAAGACACAGGAGAAGGAACCATAGGATTTTATGTTTGAAAGGCTAGCTAGCCTTGTCCACACCCTCTTGCTGAACCTATTACTTCTGTTTTCAACATCCTTGAATAATCTGACTCTCCCCCCTCCCATCTTCTCCTTTCCCCTTCCCTCTTCTCCTCTCCCCTCCTCTCCTCTCTCCTCCCCCCCTCTTTCCTCCCCTCCTGTCTTCCTTCCACTTTCTCTAAGATTCCTTTTTTCTTGCACATGCTACCAGGAAAAATTTCTTGATTATATTGTTGAATTGCAGTTAGGTTTCAGGGAAGTTGTGGAGAGATGGATTTGCAGTAAGTAACTTTGAGACCTAACTAAGCTGTCTGTGAGGCCTTCCTTCTTCCAGGTATATTTATAACTCAGGTTGTAGAGTGGGGAGATAGTTTAGTTCACCAGTTCTCAACCTGTGCACACAACCCCTCTGGGGTCAAATGACTCTTTCACAGGGGTCACATATCAGATATCCTGCATATCAGATATTTATATTATACCAAATAACTAACAAAATTATGGTTATAAAGTAGCAACAAAGATAATTTTTATGGTTAGGGGTCACCACCATATGAGGAACTGTCTTAAAAGGATCACAACTTTAGGCAGGTTGAGAAGCACTGACTTAGTTGGTAAAGTGCTTGCCTTGTTTTTTTGATACTCAAAACCAATGTTAAACAAACAAAAACCAGCTGGACATGGGAGCATATGATCCTCTTGATCAGTGGGATCCTGGGATTTGAGTACTTTTTAGTGCTCTGGACATTTGAGCTGTGATGCTTTACAAACCATTGTGACACCAACCATTCTTTGTAGATTCTGGAGCTGGGAAAACAGAGATAGGTAGGTCTCTACAAGTCAGCCAGCTTAGCCTACTTGGCAAATGATGTGATCATTAGCTACATCCTCATCTCCACACTCACAGGCCCTGATGTGAATACCCCTCCCCCCTACATGAACACACACACACACACACACACACACACACTGCCTCCTATCTCTGATCCTTCTTCCTTGTCATTCTGATGTAACATGGCTCTAAGTAGTACAAATTCTTTTTTTCCTTTGAGACAGGGTTTCTCTGTGTAGCCTTGCTTTACTGGGACTCACTCTGTAGACTAGGCTGGCCTCAAACTCAAAGATCTGCCTTTCTGCCTCCCTATTGCTGGAATTAAAGGAGTGTGTCACCCTGGCCGGGCAGTAGTTCTTTATGATAGAAATGAACCTGGCCTTTAGGAAGTAGGATTATGATTCACAGTGTAACTAGGAAAGACTCTTTAGACCATGTACAAAACATAGTAGACTAGGTAAAGGAGCCTTTTGTGGTAGTTCCTTCCTGCCTTGGCTAAAATTCAAGTTTGTTACTAGGAGAGAGAGTGTTTTCAATGGTTACTACAGTACACCACCCTTTTGGGTTCCAGTTCTTGTATTTCTGAGAACCTCAGGGAAGTAGGACTAGTGATAAGATTGCCAGGAAGTGATAAGATTGCACAGTAGGATCCCATTTCTAGGAGTGTGTGTGTGTGTGTGTGTGTGTGTGTGTGTGTGTGTGTGGTGGAGAGTCTCACACACTTCATCTTCTTGTTTATAAGAGGACTTCTAAGTTTTGGAGGTTTCTTTTTTACTAATTGCATATGACAGGATGATTTTGGGGGAAGCTATTATTCCAAGAATATTGTCTAACTCAATTTTCTTTATAATCATAGGAGCTAGACTATTCTATTGTTTCAATTTCTTATTTAAAAAATGGCGATTGCAGTGGCATTAAGAAAATCACTTGCAGCCGGGTATGGTGGTGCACGCCTTTAATCCTAGCACTCGGGAGGCAGAGGCAGGTGGATTTCTGAGTTCGAGGCCAGCCTGGTCTACAAAGTGAGTTCCAGGACAACCAGAGCTACACAGAGAAACCCTGTCTTGACCCTCCCCTCCCCCCCCCCCAAAAAAAAAGAAAAAAGAAAATCACTTGCGGTGCAATAGTGGTTACCAATAGTGGCAGAACGTGTCCTCCTTGCAGTTGGGCTCCAGAATGGTTACAGTGAACTGCCATGCATACTGGCTCTCTATAGTATGTCTGGGGCAAGCATTTCCTTGGATATCCAAAATGGTCAGCCCTGTCTTTCACATCGTCTTAGGAATCAGAGTAACTCCAGTGTGCTCAGGGCAAAGAGGAAGCTGTTCCATCCAGAGCTGCTGTTGAACTGAGCAAGGTCTCTTCACTTACAGCATCTTGTGCTGCTGCTCTCACACTCCCTGTCTGCTGGTCCTAGAATGGCCCGTTGCATGTTGAAGGTACAATTTTTGATGCAGCTGAAGAATGCCCCAAACCAGGTCAAAGCTGAAGGATGTCCTAAACCAGTACCTGCATGTGGGGCAATGGGCTATATATTGTTGAATATATCTTGTAAAGGACAACATTTAATTAGGGATGCCTTGCAAGTTTTGAGGTTCAGTCCATTCTCATCATGGTGGGAAGCATGGCGGTGTTTGGGCAGGCATGGTGCTGGAGGAGCTGAGAGTTCTACATCTTGTTCCAAAGGCAGACTGGAGAAGACTGTCTAGGAAGCAGCTGGGAGGAGGATCTCAAAGCCCACCCCCACTGTGACACACTTCCTCTAACAAGGCCTCCCCTCCCAGTGGTGCCACTCTGTGGGCCAAGGATATTCAAACCACCACATATGTATATCTGAAAAATCGATGTATTTATTAAGGACTGTGAATTACTTGTGCTAACAGCTATTTAAGAAAACCTGCAAGACTTTCTTAATACCTACAGGGGACAACTGCTTTTCTCAGTTTTCTCTAGGGCGATGCATGAGTCACTGAGCCCCTTTTCATCCTGATAGTTGCTAGTATCTGATTCCTGAACCATAACCAGCATGGATGATGGTCTGCTGGCGGCAACTGAATGAGGATCTTGAAGTCAGTCAGATGATATCCAAACTGAATAGTCAGCTCCTTAACATGTTGCCATGATGCAAACTGTTCCACTCTGTCAATGCCAGTACCTAGCACTCACCAGGGACTGCTAACTCTGAAACCAGGAGCCAAAATATTTCTTTCCTCCTCTCTGTTAGGTGGCCATGATGATAAAAGTAACTTATGCCAGAATTTTTGTTAGAAGAAGGGGAATGTGAACATGATGTGTCTAACATTGCACTGCAGACATGTACATGTGGTGTGTATTATAAGTGTTTTGTAGGTACATACGTGTATCTTGTATATGTGCATATTTATACTATGTGGCATGTGAATTTATCTTTGAATGGTGATTATATGTTCACAGAGGTATATTTATGTTGTTTTTATGTTAATTAGTTGAATTTATAAGTGTCAATGTATGCTTATAATAGATTTTTATGTGGTGTTTAATGCTTGTGGACATGGTATGAATGTGGAATATATACTTCTAAGAGATGTAATCCATTTACCTTGTTGTATATTGTTGTATCTATATTTTGGGTAATGTGTAAATACTATGTATGTATCCATATTTGCATCAGGGTATATATTTTGGGTGATATGAATATGTATGTATAGCAATTTTATGTGTGGTGTGTATATGTGTGTGTTATTTGGCTTGTGTTTGTAAATGCTATTTATCTGTGTATGCTGTGTTTGGTATACATACATGGTGAATGGTACATATTTTATGTATATAACATATATTTGCACATATTAATACATGATAGATGAATATATTGCACATACGTATGTAGTTTCTTATTGGTATACCCTGATTTGAGTGTGTGTGTGTGTGTGTGTGTGTCTGTGCTGTGAATGTTGTTTATTTGTTGCCTATGAGATGGACTGTGCCCTTTACAGCTCTGTAAGTGCATGGCTGTGATTCAGACAGAATGGGGTTGTATGGCATAGTTTCAAAAAGCATTTAATCATTAGATTTACTGAGGGGCTATTCGAAACTGTTATTTTAATTAGTGTTGCCTTAGAAATAAGCTAAATACAATAGTATCCAGAAATAGCTGCGCTCTTCTGTTCTGTTCTTCCAGGTCGTGATGAATTGCAGACAGACATTCCCAGCCAATTCTAATCCTACAAGGCCCTCTTGGCTCCCCTTATCCTCCAGGGACCTGGAAGTAAAGGATGAGAAGAGTTAGAATAATTTAAAAGGCAGAATTATCCACGGACTTGTGCACACATATCTTTGAGACTTACAGTCATCGCTACGTTTGCACAGATTGGCTGCAGCACTACTTCATGGTGGACTAATGTTTTAGGTTGATTTATTGGAACAGATTGGTTCTTCAGTACCAATTATGGTCTAATTCTCAATTTGAGAATAATCCTGCCACCCGTAACTGGCAATGTAGAAACTCTCATTGGCTCCCTGGCTGCTTCCTCTTAGGATCTGCAAGTGAAAAGAATCAAATTTTCTGACGGCCAGAATTTCCACTTTATGTTTCTTAATATCATTTTTTTTCCCGTTAGACTTCTATAAAAGAAGTCTGACACAGCCTGGGGCTTGGAGACACAATGCGCATACAAATATCACTTCTAACCATTCCTGCCATTTGTCCCTACATGCACTCTGTTCAAAGAGTCGGCCTCAAGTGCAGTTCTGAGACTGGAACAACAAGCCTTTTCTCAGAATCCGTTGGCAGAGAAGCTGAGGTAGCGCCAGGAAGAAGTGCGCCAAACCCAATTACTCCTCCAAGAGTCGAGCATCCTGGACAGAACGCTACAATGTCCCATCTCCTTCTTGGTGAGATGGGGGCTGCTTTTATTTTATTTTATTTTATTTTATTTTATTTTATTTTATTTTATTTTATTTTTGTGCCTCTTGTTTCCTGCCATTTCTAGATGCTGTGATTTGTCACACACTAAACAGAAGAGGAGACAGTAAGCGTTTACCACTCCCCTGGGCAAAGTTCTGTAGATAACCAGCAGATGCAATTTGCTTTCATAGCTTTCTTAAGTGTGGCCTTGAAAAGCCTCTGGCAGTATTACAGCCAGGGACCCCCAGCACTGGGCACTCAGAAGGATCTTAGGGAGTGCAGGACACAATTGGTGTGTTAGGGTTACACACTCAACCCTAGTTCCAGAAAAAGCAAAGAAAAGAATGACAACTGATCACCATGCTTCTGATTCAACCCTTTCTTTTGAAAGAATGGCAAGTATGGGATGGAAAGACTAAGCTTCAGATTATTTTCTTCTTATCTTCTCCGTTCACCATCCAAATACAGAGATGACTGTAATGGATGATTAGGGTTTGTGAAAACAGTGGCTAATGAAACCCCTTGAAATAAAGAACAGAAAGCCACTTAGTTTTCATCCCAATGTTACTTTACGTATTCAACACGCATTTTTGTGCCAAGTAGATGCTTGAGATTATTCTAGGTACGGGAAAGGTGATCTAAGTCACCAAGTAACTGGGAGACAGCCCTAACTGGACATCTTTTGTCACCAAATGAAGCTTTTAGTACTGGGAATGGATTCCAAGCAATTGAGTTCCTGGCAAAAGGATCCCCAAGATGCAAGCATTCTAATCAATGCTCTAACCCCCAAACAACCCAGGCTATTGATAAGGCTAATAGCTGCTCTTCACAAATTGATGGTAAGGCCTGATTGCGGAAGACAACACCCACACAAGCCACTGAACACAGAGAAATCAAGCTGATGCCTACCTTGAGCATTCATCCCTACCAAATGGTCTTCATGGAGCTGGAAGGTACACTGCATATTACCAAAGGAGAACTATAAACACCAACCTAGCTACAAACTCTTTGATCTACAGTAGTGTCCTGTCTGCAAGATATGCATATGCAATAGTGGCACAAAGCTTATGGGAGTAACCAACCAATACCTGTTTGGAATTAAGGCCCTCTCCATGAGATGGATACCATACTTGACGGTAACACTATTCCCTCTGTCTCTTAAACTCTTTGTCTATATAGGTTCCATCTCATGGAGTGGCCTTAAGTCAAATGCTTGGTTAGCCAAAAACCTGAAACTAGATAGTCTAAGGATATAGGAAACCAAACCAAAACAAATACTACTGTTCTGCTAAAAATGTAAAATAAATGAGTCCTAACAGTATCCTGCTGTACTCAAAGATCAGTGTTTTGCTCAGCCATCATGAGAGAAACTTCCATTTGCAGTTGAATGGACAAATAAAGAGATAGACCTACCACTAGAAAGCATGCAAAGAGTAAGAAACCGTGGAACCCTCAGACCTAAAGGTGCTTTTTCCATCAAATTCCTCCCCTCAGGGCTCAGGGACACGGAAAGAGTTTACGAGACAGAAGGATAGTGTTGCACTAAATATTATTTGGGGGTTTCTACCCAACCTTTGATCATTTAGCTCCCAAATAAAAGATGCAAAGTCTCTATATTTATAAGAAGCCTTAGAATTTTAGAGCTGGGCAGATACCAATCCTCTATGCTAGTTTGTCTACATCCCTGTCAGTAACCCCGAGATCTCACTTGCCATGTTCTGACTGGGTCTCTCCTACTCCAACAGGCCAGCCTTCATGGCCATGAACTCATGACCTACCCACCTGATGGCACCTTCTTCCTTCTCCTTCCTTTCCTCCTGGTCTCTACCTCAGACCCCAAGCCGAGGAACTCACGCTCCACCTACCTCTTTCCTGCCCAGCTACAGGCTGTAGGCATCTTTATTTAACCAGTAGTTGTTTTTGTTTTTGTTTTTTCGGGTTTTTTTTTGTTTGTTTGTTTAAAAAAGAGTGTTTAATTTTGCCTCATGATTACATTTATTTTATTTGTTTTAAGATTGTTGTGTAGTTCTGGCTGTCCTGGACCCTGATTTGTGTATCAGTGTAGCCTTGAACTCATGAAGATCTGCTTGTCTCTGCCTCCCACGTGCTGGGATTAGAAGCATGCCACTATGCAGTGTACTCCTCTGGAGTTTATTTGGGGAATATGAGCCAGTTGTCCATCACATTTAAGGTGAAAAACAAACAGGATTTCTTCCAGCCCTGGAACCCCTGGTCTGTGTTTTAGTTCCTTTTCTTTTTAAAAATTGAATATTTTCTTTATTTACGTTTCAAATGCTATCCCCTTTCCCGGTCCCCCCTCCCCTCCTCCCCCTGATTCTATAAGTGTGTTCAGTCACCCACCCACCCACCTACTCCAGCCTCCCTGCCCTGACATTCCCCTACACTGGGGCATTGAGCCTTCACAGGACCAAGGACCTCTCCTCCCATTGATGCCCTACAGGACCATCCTCTGCTACATATGCGGTTTGGGTCATGGGTCCCTCCATGTGAACTCTTTGGTTGGTGGTTTAGTCCCTGGGAGCTCTGGAGGTTCTGGTTGGTTGATATTGTTGTTCTTTCTATGAGGTTGCAAACTCCTTCAGCTCCTTCAGTCCTTTCTCTAACTCCTCCATTGGGGACCCCGTGCTCAGTCCAATGGTTGGCTGTGAGCGTCTGCCTCTATACTTGTCAAGCTCTGGCAGAACTTCTCAGGAGACAGCTACATCAGGTTCCTGTCAGCAAGCGCTTCTTGGCATCTGCAATAGTGACTGGGTTTGATGACTGTGTGTGGGATGGATCTCTAAATGGAACAGTCTCTGGATGGCCTTCCCTTCAGTCTTTACTCCACACTTTGTCTCCGTATTTCCTCCCGTGAGTATTTTGTGAAGCATCCACACTTTGGTCTTCCTTCTTCTTGAGCTTCATGTGGTCTGTGAATTGTGTTTTGGTTTCTGAGCTTTTGGGCTAATATCCACTGATCAGTGAGTGCATACCATGTGTGTTCTTTTGTAACTGGGTTACCTCACTCAGGATATTTTCTAGTTACATCCATTTGCCTAAGAATTTCATGAGTTCATTGTTTTTAATAGCTGAGTAGTACTCCATTGTGTAAATGTACAACATTTTCTGTATCCATTCTTCTGTTAAAGGACATCTGGGTTCTTTCCAGCTTCTGGCTATTATAAATATGGCTGCTATGGACATAGTGGAGCATGTGTCCTTATTACATGTTGGAGGGTTCTCAGGTAGTGCTATGTCCAATTTTCTGAGGAACTGCCAGACTGATTCCCAGAGTGGCTGTACCAACTTGCAATCCCACCAACAATGGAAAAGTGTTCCTCTTTTTCCACATCCTGGCCAGCATCAGCTGTCACTTGAATTTTTTAACTTAGCCATTCTGACTGGTATGAGGAGGAATCTCAGGGTTGTTTTGATTTGCATTTCCCTGATGACTAAGGATACTGAACATTAACTAATAGTTTTAAATTAAGGCAAGGTTTGCACAACAAGAGCTGGTATATGTGAGAACTCACATGTCTTGAGGCAACTAGACCTTAGGATACAGAATTTACAGTCACAATACATATCAACAGACCAAACCTCAACAGGTGGAGGAAATTGAGGGAAGAAGGCTCTTTAAGCACAACACAACTAATGCACATTACATACACATTCGAACTTAGACTGTGGCAACATGGGCAGGGCCTAAATGGATCTGCACCAGATTGGGTCCTAGTACTGAGAGGAGACGTGGGTACAAGTCTCCATCCCTAACGCAGAGTCTATCTCCAATTGATAGCCACTAGCAAATGAAAAATTATTTTCCTTCAGTGGAGTCTATCTGGGTATATAATCAACTCTTAAGGGCAGGCCCCAGGCCTTTTTGGAGGTTCTTTGTCTCATAATTTCAGGGTATTTATTTATTTATTTATTTATTTATTTATTACCGTACATGTCATTTGCATATATATTAGGGCTTCCAGTTTTGTGTTTTATGGGATTCATGTATGTATCTCATAAACATATGAGTCTGTGTGTGTGTGCATGCATACATTGTGTTTCTCTGGGTCTTTTTGTTCTGTTTGTTTGTTTTATCCTATTATGTATTTTTTGTTTTGTTGTATTATTATCCTTGAGATACATGTTTGTGGATGTGGAAGGGAAAGGAGGTGGGGAGGCACTCGGAGGAGTTACAAGAGGGGAAACCATAATCAGAATGTGTTGTCTGAAACCATCTATTTGGAATAAAAGAAAAATAGAAAGAAAAATAAAACAAAATGAAAAAGCAGAAAAGAAGAAGAAAGAGATGAAGGCTTATAAGATAGATAAGATATATCTGTATGTTGCTTAGAAGCCTTTATCAATGGATCTATATTTTCCTTCAATTATATTATCTCCCTATAATCAATTCTTGTTCCAATGTAATAGTTTTATTTTCTCCTGATACAATAATCTAAACTAGTCTGACTTTAGCTGTGCATTTGGTTTAGAGAGAATTCGTAGGTAGCTGAGGAGGAATGTAGTCCATACTTTCAGCTATGCGGTTACAGGAACATACTTTTTTAAACTTGTAAGTAAGTGCCTTTCAAATGACCTTGAAGTATTCACCAATTTTCCTTTGGAAAGTGACTACAATTCCAGTGCAGAATCTTTATATTATTATCTATTCTCTCTATGTTTGCCCAAATATTCTTCATTTTTATCATTCATTCTGTAACAGCCAAAATATTTGGTCCTTTAGTTTTAATATCATACATTTATGTTTTTTTCTATGTGTTTGGAGGTGGAACTTAGTGGGTTTTGTTTGTTTGTTTATTTTTTAAAAAAATTAATTATTTTATTTATTTACATTCAAACATTGCCCTTCCACCACCCCCAGAGCTCTTTACCTCATCCATCCTCCCCTTTGCCTCTGAGAGGGTGCTCCTCCCCACCCCACACACCTCCCAAGGCATCCCCTTTCTCTGGGGCATCAAGTCTCTACAGGATTTGGGGCATTCTCTCTCACGGAGGCCAGACAAGGCAGTACTCTGCTACATATGCACTGGGGGCCATGGACCAGCCCATGCATGCTCTTTGGTTGGTGGCTCAGTCTCTGGGAGCTCCTAGGGGTCTGGTTAGTTGGCACTGTTGGTCTTCCTATGCGTTGCCATTCCCTTCAGCTCCTTCGATCCTTCCCCTAACTCTTCCATAGGGGGTATGGGCTCAGTCCAATGCTTGGATGTAAGTGTCTGCATCTGTCTCAGTCAGGTGCTGGTAGAGCCTCTCAGAGGACATATTTATGTTCTATATTTATGTTTTCATTACCATGCGTCTTTTGCTTGCCTTTCATTATCTTCCTCTCCTTTGGCCTTTGCTCTTTTGCCTGTAAGACTTCTCTAATTTTACCAAGAAAACTACTTACATTAAAATGATACAGAAAAATGACACATAGTTTTACATGCTACCTCAAATTCATGCCAGAGCAGACTCAACCTGGACAGTTCTTGAGATGCCAACTTTTGTCTTTATTGTGTCAAGGGACCTCATGGTCTCCAGCATCAGTGGGTACTAAAGAGGATGAGGGCTACTACTGAAGTCATAGGATTTTGGCTAGCAATAAAGCCTCTCCTTTTTCTTCTTCTTCTTCTTCTTCTTCTTCTTCTTCTTCTTCTTCTTCTCCTTCTTTTTCTCCTCCTCCTCCTCCTCCTCTTCCTCCTCCTTCTCCTCCTCCTCCTCCTCCTCTTCTTCTTCTTCTTCTTCTTCTTCTTCTTCTTCTTCTTCTTCTTCTTCTTCTTCCTTCTCCTTCTCCTCCTTCTCCTCCTTCTCCTCCTCCTCCTCCTCCTTCTCCTCCTTCTTCTTCCCTTTCTGAAAGACTTCATTTCCTCTAGCTCAGTGGTTCTCACCCTTCCTAATCTGGTGACCCTTTAAAACAATTCTTCATGTTGTGGTGATCCCCAGCCATTAATTTATTTTCCTTGCTACTTTACAGTTCTAACTTTGCTGTTGTGAATTATAATGTACTTATCTGTGTTTTCCAATGGTCTTAGGTGACTCATGAGAAAAGATTGTCTGACACCCCCGTAAGGGTTGTGACCCACAGGTTGAGAACCATTGCTAGCTTAACCTTTTAGCCTGTGATCTAAAGTGTCTCACTCAGCAGTCTGTTTGGTAAACAAATTTCCTTTTGGCATCCTTCTTTGCCTGGTTCAGAGACATGTGTTCTGATAATTGCTGTGACATTGTTCATGGAGAGGGCAATCTAACGAAGAGAAATGTACAGATGAACTCCTTTGGCTTGTCAGCATAACATTTTACTCTCATGTTATTAGGACAAATCTCTTTGAGAAACAATGAGTTTCAGTATTTGCATGGCTCATCCCCAAGCCCCTTTCTTTTAGTTACACCACTCACTGGGTTGATCTTTGAGCAGCGTCAGATGCCACTTGTAAACACCAAAGAATTTCAGAAGGTCTCATTTGTTACAGTCCAACAGTTTTCCTTCTGACTGGAGTCTATGATCTCTGAATCCTGCAATCAAATTCTTTGGCTCTGTTGATCCACAGGCTTTGATTTTTATTTGTGCCTCTAGTTCCTCTTTTGCCATGACTCTTTCATAGTTTCCTTAAGTAACTGGAAGACACTGGAAGGCTCTGTTGATCCACAGGCTTTGTTCTGTTGCAAGAGAAAGGACAGGTGCCTACTCCCATCGCTGTGCATGTTACACGAGGCAATACAACCTCCGAACCAGAAAAGCTCAAAGGGGTGCATTGTTACAGTCCTGTAGTCAAAGCCTCCCTATATTTCTTTCATTAACATTTGTCTTTTTTAAATTACACATCTCTGGACTTGTAAATTTCCATATATTTAATGGAAAACATGGTTTTTCAAGGGAAAAGACTCACGTTTAGAGAGTTGCTCCTCATAATTCGCTTGGAAACCCCTTGAGAGGCTGACCCCTGATGTGTCAAGGTATCGTCTTCATGTACGGAAGCTTGTCGCAGACGGTGGTGATTTATGGGTAGTTTGACAACCTCTCTTCCAAGAAAAAAAAATGGACTCTGTCGCTTGTGGGAATGGGAGCTGAGCAGCTCATTTAAAAGAAATCTTACAATCTGTGACATCACACTGAGAAAAGAGTACTCATTCTAAAGGCAGAATTTGGCAGGTAACCAGAGGAATTTCTTTTTCTTTTTCCTTTTTTCCTTTTCTTTTTCTTTTCCTCTTTCTCTTCCTATTTCTCTTTCTTTCTCTCTCTCCTCCTTCTTTCCTTCCTTCCTTCCTTCCTTCCTTCCTTCCTTTCTTTCTTCTTTCTTCCTTTCTTCCTTTCTTCCTTCCTTCCTTCCTTCCTTCCTTCCTTCCTTCCTTCCTTCCTTTCTTTCTTTCTTTCTTTCTTTCTTTCTTTCTTTCTTTCTTTCTTTCTTTCTTTCTTTCTTTCTTTCTTCTTTTCAAAAGTAAGAATGAGGAAGGAGGGAGAGAAGAATAGCAAGGGAGGAACAAAGGGGAACATGGAGAAGATTCAGAAATGCAAAGGACAATGAGAGAAAAGTGTAGAAAATATGAGTATGTGGTGGTTTGTATATTTGCTTGGCTTATGCAAAGTGGTACTAGTAGGAGGTATGGCCTTATTGGAATAGATTTGGCCTTGTTGGAGGAATTGTTTTATTGTGTAGGTAGGTTTTGAGGTCTCCTAGGCCCAAATTCCATCCAGTGAAGAAGAGACCTTCCTCTTGGTTGCCTTAGGAAAACACAGTAGACTCCTCCTGGTTGCCATTAGATCAAGATGTAGAACTCTTAGCTCTCCAGCCCCAAGTTGGCCTGCATGATGCCATGCTTCCTGCTATGATGATAATGGACTGAACCTCTGAAACTGCAAGCCAGTTCTAATTAACTGTTGTCCTTTATAAGAGTTGCCTTGGTCATGGTGTCTGTTCACAGCAGTAAAACTCTAACTAAGACAGAATATAAAGCCAACCTTTTGTGATGTGTTGACTTGGTTCCTTTTATGGGTGCTGAAATGAGAAGCACATAGATGTGTGATTGTCTGCTGCTCTCATGGGTTGTGTGGCCAGGCCTTCCATCTGGGATCTCTAGGATACTAAACTTTCACTCTTTGGGGCATCATTTCTTCCATTCAGCATTATGAAGGTAGTTGGGGATGCTGTCCACCCCTTTCTCATCCTCTTGTTAACATTTCAAGTAGAGCACTGAAAGTGGCTACCCTGAAACCTGGGCACATTTTATACAATGAAAATGAAGTGGTCTTATCTGAAATTCCGTTATTTAAAGAATGTGAAATCTCATGTATATTTCTAGAAGCTTCATTCTGAGCCAGAATTGTCAAATTCTACAATCCTCACTGGCAAACGGACTGGATGTTTTCCGAGAGAATCCTCATAGGCAAGTGATTGACCCTGGCTCTTTCAGAATCCTTGCCCACTGCTTCTCTTTGTGGATTTGGGTAGGTAGAGAGAACACTACATTCCCGGGACTTACTTTTCTGGGCAGTTCTTAGGTAGATGCTTCCTTTTGTTGGTTGGAATCCTATGGTAATGCTTTAAGTTATCGGCATTTTTCTTCTGCCTGTTAATCATCCATCCCTCCATTCATCCATTTGTCCTTTCTTCTTTTGTATTTATTTCCTTTGACAAAAGCCTGTGTTTCTCATATTTTACACTGTCTTAGATCTACCCTTTCTTTGTTTTTAGCTACTGATACAACAAGGATGTTTGCCTCTTCTCTTCCAGCGTAAAACATTACATTCCGGTTTGAATGTTCTTGAGAAAGCAGGGGTTCTTAGTAACAAAGGAAATGCAACCCACACAAGAGAATTATTCTGTTTTCCTGGGATCTACAAGATAAAACAATATATTTATGGGAAGCAGGCAGATCTTGGAGTCTGAGACCAGCCTGGTCTTCAAAGTCAGTTCCAGGACAGCCAGGTCTATACAGCAAAACCCTGTCTCAATAAGCACCCCCCCCCCCCACACACACACACTCATTATTGGTGATGTCTGTGATTGATGCTCATCAGTCTTGTGAAGGACACTTGCTCTTTGGCAGTTAGGAACTTTGTCAAATGACACTCCAGATCAAGTATTAGGAGTCAGTCTCACATCTACTGATTTTAAAGCCCATGGCTACTCTGTCTCTTGCGTCGAATGCTCCGTCTTTATGTCTATTCTTCACAGATATCAGATTTTATTCAAATATTCACCCTGAAGGAGACATGAAGATAATTCCCTTTTAATAGGTGAGAAATTGATTGGAAATTTGAGTGTGGTTTTTAGTAAAGGGAGCCTGTGTCATCTCTGAGTGTGAAACACACAGAGAACATGTGTGAGAAATATATTAGCAAGAGTATTGTTTTAGAAATGTCTGAAAACATTAACATTAAATATAATGAGGAAGTGACTACAGTAATCAATTGTTTTTTTCTTAATCTGAGCATTATCCTCTGTAGTTGACAATGGAGAGAACCAAGCTAAGTATCACCTAAGCCAATTGTCATCTCTATTATTCACTGAGATGGCAACAGTAAAGACAGCAATATAAGCAATATAAGTAATATAAATAATTTGAATATGGATAGAGAAAAGTCTTGTGCAAATATATAGTTTATGAAGATTTAAAAGATACTAATTCTAATTACTTTATTACCCCATTTATTTGCTATGTTTGTTCTACATAGTGCTTAGTCACAAACATGGGCAAGGTGGTAGTTTTTGTACCCAAGGAATCTGTGTGTTTTATAACAAAGTGGTATGACAAGCACTGGTTCTAAAACAAAGTGCTAAGGACTGGTTTTGAAATACATGAAGTTGTAGAATGCATAAAAACAACTTAAATGGCCAAAGAGCACCAGTTTTACAGACATGGCACTGAAGATGAGGTGTGAAAGAGAAAGCATTTTTGCTGGTGGTTCTAATACTTTTCTGGGATTCCGGGCCCATACTTAAAGATTCAGAGGCAAGCAGACCATGGTATGTTTAGAGAGCAGTGAGCAGAGTGTGTCTAGAACACAGGATGAGATGCAGATAAAAAATTAGCAGTGACTTTTCATGGCCTCCTGAAAGTTTTCATCATTACCTTGTAGGAAGTGAGGAAAAAGAGTATTTTCTGCAAACAATGCTCTCATTACATATGTGTTTCAGAAAGATAATATTTGAGAGTGTAGAATAAGAATTAACAGGTAGAGAGGCAAAGCAATCAGTTCATTGTGTGTCTTATTACTTCTTATTGCCGTGTCCTTTCGTGCATCTGGAAACCATTGGATGTCAACCCCCGATGATTTTCATAGGCCTTGAAAAGCTCCCAAGACCAAGGCATAGAGCTTGTGGTGCCTGAGCAGCAGATGCCTTGCTCTCCAGTTATTTGCCTCATGTTTTTTTGCAGCCTAGAATAATCCCTTTCCCTAGGAAGATTTGTTCCCCTTCCTATTCTTCTTTATTAAAGGTAATCAGTCACATCTCTGTCATTCTTTTTCTTCTCTCACACTTGTATGGAAGTGTTAGGGGTTGAGCTGTTCCCTTCCATATTGATATGCTGAAATCCTAGCTACTGGTACCTCAGAAAGTGACTGGATTTTGAGACAGGCTTTAAATAGAGGTAATTAATGTGGAACAAGGCTGTTATGTTGCCCACCCTCCAATATGACCGATGTCCGTCTGAGAAGAATGAAAAAGGACAAGCACACAGAAAGACATTGAGAAGGCACAGCAATAGGATGGTTATCTTCTAGATGAGGATGGAGGTGCCCAGAAGAATATAGCTAGCTCGATGTTTTGGTCTTAAGCCTCAGCCTTGAGAAATTGAAGAAACACATTACCATTGTTGAGGGCACCCACTCTGAGGTACGGGCAAGAGGACCACAGCAAAATGATAGGGATGAGTAGGAAAGAAAAACAAACAAACAAACAAACAAACAAACAAACCCAAGAGCATGTAAGCACTAATGATTCTGATACATTTGGGATATACAAGTATTGGTGAGAGCTGGCTGAGTGTGTGCTCTTAAACTTGAGGAAGAGATCCACTTGTACCATGTGATGAGATGGTGTGTCTGGGGGAGCCATGCATGAGAACAAAGAGTGGGGAGAACTGAAACGAGGGAAAGGAGCTCTTGAGTATTCTTGGGATAAAGAGAAAGGAGGAGAATTACCCTGACCATCACTTTAAATCAGACCTGTCTTCATCTTTGCATGAGTCTGTCTGGCTAGGTCGTAAGGACTAGGTTGAAAAGTGTGTTGAATACTTTCAGACTTTTATAATGAACAGAAACCAAAGATTCTTGTTTTTTTTATTTAGTATGCAATAATATGTAGAACGAAGGGGACAGAAAATGGCAGCAGATGAAGGCATATTTGATAACACATCTGAAACCTTTTCCCTGTTTTTGTCATCAGATGTCCATGAGAATTCTTCACAATACTACCTTTCTTTAGTGAGTGAACAAGAGAAATGAAGTGAGATAGACACATACTACATTGCCTTTGCCTGTGTTCTAGCTTCCTTTCTGTTGCAGTGATAAAACACTCCTTCCCCTAGGCCTGCATGTCCTTGTGCACATGTCCCTGCACCCCCACCCTTGTCCTTCCCCAAACAGGAGGTCACATAGCCCATAGCTGTCATAAAGCTATAAAGTACCTTATAATGTTATGTTGGGCAGCACCTGGAATTCTTCCTTATGCAAATGAGGTATCCTGGTCTGGGCCAATGATGTATACTCACCCCCAAATCCTCTACTCACCCTCCTCCAGTGGTTTAAGTAGCCTTTGTTCCCATCATTAAATGGGCTGTCTCACTGAAGCTGTTCTTGGGCAGCCCCTCTCAGGATCTGCTGGTTGTGATCAAGGGTCTGTCATACCAATACAATTCATGGAAGCTGAGCCTGGATTTCTGGGTCATAGTTCATCATTGAGGGAAGTTATAGCAGGAATTCAAGCAAGAACTTGAAGCAGAAGTCCCAGAGGAATACTGCTTGCTGTCTTGCTCACAGATCCAAGCTTAGCAACTTTCTTAGACAACAAAAAGACTACCTAGACCAGGCAGTAGTTGCATATGCCTTTAATCCTAGCATTTAGGAGACAGAGGCAAGTGAATCTCTGTGAGTTTGAGGATAGCCTTGGAACAGAGTGAGTTCCAGGATAGACAGAACTGCATACAGAGAAACCCTGTCTCGAAAACCAAAACCAAAACCAAAAAGGAATACCTGCTAAGGAATGGTGCCACCCACAGTGGGCTGTACTGTCCTACATCAATTAGCAATCAAGACAATCTTCCACAGATATGCCTATGGCACAGTGTGATCTAGGCAATCCCTCAATTGTGAGTCCCTTCTCAGATGACCAGCCTGTGTCAAGTTGACAATGAATGCTAAGTAGGATAAGCTGATTTCAATGACCTCAACAGTTTCAGAATCTTTCTTAGTTGTAGTTCTAAGTTTCTTCCGTGTCCAATTTGATTGCAAAGTGACATGTCTTTTCTTTCTGGGTGAAGGATTTGGAAGATTCAAGTCAAATGGTTTTGACTAAAAGGGCAGGACTGAGATCAATCTAGGAAGAAAACACTTAAGTCTAGACTCTCTAAGTGCATTGTGACCTTGAATTTGAGCTGAGTGACTACCCTCTATCTTGCTATGTGCTCAGGGCATAAGCTAGATGAATTCACTTCCCCGGATAAGTCAATGAAAGCCAATAAAAGGGAAGACTATTAGCACTCCACAAAAAGGATGACCTTTGGGTATCTGTGCAATTTCCAGTCACAGCTGATGCTTTGATCCCATCCTTGATTTGGAGCAAGTAGAAAGTATGGACTCTTATTTTAAAATATGAATGGTGGAAGAGGTTTCACTGACTAACGCATGTTATCTTGCCAGCCTTGTGCTAAATGGAATCTACAGGTGACTCACTTTTTTCCCCCTGCCTCTGCATTCAGTAGTGCATATTGGCTGAGAGTTGAGTCCCTCCTTTTGTCTTAGGTTAGCAAGTGTGTTGATGGGGGGACAAGTAAGAACCATTTGAAGATGTATATGATAATTAGCTGAGCAGGGTACCTGACATCTGTAATCCCAGCACAGTTGTGAGACCAAGGCAAGAGGATCATCATGAGTTACAGTCCAACATGGGCTACACAGTGAGTTCCAGTGTAACCTGGACTACAGAACAAGAGCCTGTCTGGAACAAGTCCACAACAAAACCCAAACCATGGATCCAGAAACCTTTTCATTTTTCATACACCCTTACTTTGATCTGAGGAGAACATTTTCACTGGCAGAGAGCTCTCTGTGCCCTTTCTTATTGTTCTCATTTCTTTCCTGTTCCATCTTGATATTTTTGTTTTTCACTCAAGATGCCAAATATTGCAAAGTACATTTAGCCTAATATCTGGAGTCATTGCTGCTCATCTGGTTACTATAGATTAATCAAAGTGTGCGTTCATTTTCTTTGCAGGCCATTTCCAATCACACAGCTTATTGCACCATATGTTCTGACTGAGCCACTGCAGTAGGAGGAACATGGGACTCCCTCTTCATTTGCATTGGCCTCAGAAAAAGAGCTTGCGTTTCATGGGTTTGGTTTGCTTTCGAGTCATTCATGAGGCCTGTGCTCATTTCTGTCCTGGAAACTAGTTACTTTACAAGAACAACAAACTTGTGGGAGTGAGTGGAACTGTTGGTAAGTGACTGTGAGGGAGCATTTTGGAAAGGGTTAGTAAACATTGGCTGGAAGGTAGCTTCATATAGGGGTAAATTCCCTGACTCTTTCGATCCAGAGGTATGTATAGGCAAATAGACATTGTGTTTGCTCATCATTATTATTGGAAGACAATTACTTATTTTTTCCCAAGGAAGCTGAGCTGGTGGTGTTCTCTTCATCTGACAGTTCAGTCTTTCGTACATATGGGCTGAGCTGCCTGTCGTATCTGCACTGGATACTGAAGGCAGGCCAAGGATTCCTCATGATTTATTTCTGAGTTCGGAAACCTGGATGGAGTTTGTTGTAGAACATTGCTGGATGGGGGATGACAAGCAAACATTGTTGAACCTGAGCTTTCACAGGTCAGGCTCTGAGCAAGTGGCTTCTTTTCTCCTGCGTGGGTTACCTAACCTTATAACAATGAGCTGTTTTTAGGTTGAGCTATATATTGTGTTTTATGTAGGCCAAACTGGTGATATCATATGGCACACTTAATGTTATCTTCATTTTTGATGATGAAAACGTAGCAGTGCCCACTAGACGTTGTTCTTATCATTATCTCTTTCCCTTAGCATGACTCCATTTAAGCATTTGGCTTCAGCACATAAGAAAGAGGGTCTCAGATGTTTAGGAGGGCTCATAATGAAATTGATCAGTGTATCCCCAACCTTAGAGTTTCTGAAGATCCAGGAAATACTTACCGACTGTGTAATTGAAGGCATTTTGCCTTTGGAGCCATTAGGATTCAGGGGTAATGTCTCCAAAGAAGAAACATTTAGGAATATCTTTCTTTTCTCTTCAGAGTTTAAAAAAACCCCCCAAACAGCCAGATTTCCTGTAAAAATATTTGTCAAATCTGATATTACATTAATTTATGCTTGATTTATCTGAAATAAGTTAGAAAGTTATCACTTTAATTTTTAATGACCTCAAAAAAAAATCTGTCTACTTAAACCAGTCTTACTCTAGACCAAGCATTTCATAGGAGGCATTGTCGTGATAACCTAACGTTTAAAGTGGTGAAATTGAGGGAGGGACGGAGGAGCAGGTAGAGCATAGCAGAGAGACCACAGATTACACAATGGAGATTTGCACATCCAGCTTGAGGTCTTCATATATAAGTCTCTGTGAGATTCTAGGGGTTAAGAACATGCAGAGAAAAACGATCCTTGACCCATCAGTTCTCCTTTATAGATAAGGAACTGATGATACTCAGCTAGGTTTTATTTATGACATTTTGGGATATCTTCTTGGAATGGTACTGCCCACAGTGGCCTGAATTCTCCTATACAGGACAATCCCCCACAGATATGCCCACAGGTCAATCTGACTTCAGAGTTGATTGAGTCCTCAGTTGAGGCTCTCCTTTCAGATGACCCTAGGCTGTGTCAAGTAGACAGCTAAGGAAACCCAGGACAACTAGGTACACATGAGTCTAGTATTCATATTTTGGTGTATGCTTGCCGTCCAAGACATCTCATTTATTCCTGGGAAAAAATGGTTTGCCCTTGGCTGAGCTGCTGTTCTACTGTTGGATTCTACTGTTGGGAGAGGAGGGGACCTAAGGCTATGAAGAGTTGACAGACTATATATTTCAGTTTAGGACAGTTGGGGACATGTTCCTTTTAATTTTGCTCTTTCACCCACAGGACTACTAAGAAGGCATTTGAAGCAAGTATAAAACGTATGTTTGATTAAACAATTATAAATTCTTTGCATGAACCATCCATCCACAGTCAGAACAATAACCAGCAGCCCTGATTGTTGGTGATTGTACACTTGAGACAATATGGTTTTTATTCACAGACTAAGCAAGTTTTCCCGTTTGGAATCGACACCTGTAGGACTTTGGGGTGTCTGCTGCTTTTCCGTACTTTCCCATGCCCTTGCATTTATCTCTTCTCTTTCCTGTATTATCTCTTCTGTTTCTTTTGTTCCTGTACTTGTCTCTTTCCACTTCTTTTTGACCTAATTTACTTTAATCTACCCAATTCCTTTCTCCGTGTGTTTTTATCAATGTATGTGAAATATGTGTTTACTTATTGGGACTTTCCCGGAAGTTTTTACTGGGCTTTGCCTTGAACGGGAGTGATAGCAACTATTTTTTTTGCTAAACCAAAAGAACTCCCAGGAAATACCAAAGCAATGTCTCTACTTGGTAGAATGGACAAAGAACAAAAGAGCCAGGGAGATTTCTTAGTAGGCAATTATGCTTAAGGAAAAAAAATTAGAGTGATTATGATGGCCATTCTTCATTTCTAAGAAGAGTCAACTTTTAAGTAATTGGAGAGGCAGCACTGCTTAGAAAAACTGAGCACAGACTTTAAGTGATACACCAGCCTTGTCTTACACCACCTGGACAAGTAACCTCTCTTCTATGATTCCATGAAACACTTGCTTTTCTCACCTACCAAAGGGTAGCATTAACAGTTTCCCGCATAGTTATTGTAAGGATGAAATGAAATATGGCCCTCAAAAGCTTGTGGTTATTATTGTTTTCTAACTTACTACAGACACAGCAGCTCATTTAGACAGGGCAGAGGACTTTCATCCTATAGCGTTTATAATCTACTAAAAGAGACAGACTCAATCATATACAAAATCAACCCTAAGAAAACAGTGATGGACAATATATTAGACAAGGCAATAGGGGAAGTTCATCATGCTATGAAAATAGATAGTGGGGGACTTAACCTAGTCTGCAATGATAGGTGCTCAATTATGCCTTTTATCGTTTAAGTGGAGGTTTCAAAGTGTGCTTGAGACTAATCGGATAATAGATGGTTGGAGTGGGGGTGGGGTTGGGAGAAGGTGGAGAATTCCCCACAGAGGAAGCAACATGTACAAAGCATCAGAGAAGCAGGAAAGAATTCAGTATATCTAGCCGGGCGTAGTGGCGCACGCCTTTAATCCCAGCACTCGGGAGGCAGAGGCAGGCGGATTTGAGTTCGAGGCCAGCCTGGTCTACAAAGTGAGTGCCAGGACAGCCAAGGCTACACAGAGAAACCCTGTCTCAAAAAAAACCAAAAAACAAAAAAAGAATTCAGTATATCTGATGAATTCATGAAAGGCCAGGAACAATAGAGATTAGTGGACCAAGGGAAGAGGAGCCTGAGACACAGTGGCAGATGTTGGTGGGAGCAGAACCACTCGGTGTATTGGACACCATGGTAAAGTCCTTGTCTCTGTCTCCAAAGCATCTCAAAGGCTTTGAATGAGCTTGAATCAGGAAGTGGTTTCCTCTTTGAATCTGTTGGGACATGCAAGAAAAGAAGTAGGACATCTGCTAGGGGACTCCTAGAGCTGTCCAGATGCATGTGGGGGGTGCCTTGGGTTACGGTGGTGGGAAGCTGTGGGAACTGAGCTGTAAGATGAACAACAGTCAGCCCTGTAGGCTTTTGTGGATCATTGACTTGGTATAAGATGCAACGATGGGGATGATCTGCCTGATTTCTAGGATTCTGTCTAGAGTATGTTTATGGTTCTGCCCTTTCCCTCAGGAGAAATCGATTTGAAAGGGAAGTGTATTTGTTCTGATTTGGATATGTTATACTAAGTAGTAGATGGCTTGGTGAACACTTTACTCTAAAGATAGATACTTGGCAAAAAGGATGAACGTTGATGTCCTTAAAAGACATCTAAGACCACAGGAATAAATGAGATGCCTCGGATGGTGGGCAGTACCATTCCAAGAAGATATCCCAAAACATCATAAATAAAACCTAGCTATGTGTCAGTTGGCCTGGGGGCTAGCTATAAACAGCATCCTCCATTGCTCCTGTTAACATCAATTGTGTGGGATGAAAGAGTAAGGGAGAGAGTAAGGAGGCTTGTCTTCCCTGGCCTGAACTCCTTCAATGATGGACCATGACCTGGGAGTGCAAGCCAAATACACTTGTTTCTCCTTTACGTGGATTTTAGTCAGAGTATCTGTGACAGCAATAGAAACATGAGCGTTTGTTCAGTGTGTGCATTGTGATCTGGGTAAAGGGGGAGCTGTATGGTGGGCAGTGTGCAGGGAAGACTGGATCTGTTTTGAAAGAAACAGTGAAGCCATAGCTTCCAAGTTTACCCAGAAACCTTTTGATAGTCTCTTCTCTTCTCTTCTCTTCTCTTCTCTTCTCTTCTCTTCTCTTCTCTTCTCTTCTCTTCTCTTCTCTTCTCTTCTCTTCTCTTCTCTTCTCTTCTCTTCTCTTCTCTTCTCTTCTCTTCTCTTCTCTTCTCCCTTTCTCTTTTCTTTTCATCGTGACAAAACACTTGAGATGATCACTTTATAAAGATAGGTTTACTCCTGGCAGTTTCAGATTTCATTGATGGTTACCAGGTTAGGGCAGAGCATCACAGTGGAAAACAGAGAGAGAGAGAGAGAGAGAGAGAGAGAGAGAGAGAGAGAGAGAGAGAGAGAGAGAGAGAGAGAGAGAGAGAGAGAGAGACCAAAGTCCCAGTGGCACCTTCTAGGGCATACTGCCAGAGCTCTAACCTCCTTTCTTGCCTATGCCTACTTCCTAATGTTTCCATCAAGTTTCAGTAGTACTGTAAGCTGGGAACCAAGCCTTTAGCCTGTGGCCTCTGTGGTATAGTGATAATCCAAAACAAGTGGGCTTCTGAGTCAGGGGGCGCTGCAGGACACAGATCATAGGCAGTGTTGGTTTTCATGTAACATGAAGTCAAGGAAGCATAGTCCATTCCTATTCTTAATCCCAGGCATTTTCTTACCTATGTCACATAAATATCTGCATAATTTTAAAATAAGACTTTCATACCAAATTTTAAAAGGAAAAAATTAGAGATGGTTAAATAGAGCTAGTAATTAGTCTTAGACACAGCTAGTCAATACAGCTAGTCGTCGGTGTTTATAGCTAGGAAACTATATTTTTAATTGACTACAGTTGAAGAAAATGTTGGTTAGACAAGTATGTAGGTTCCAAGATCTCACCCAAAGCATTTGCAGATTGAGTAGCAACTTCTATTCTGATACTTCATAAATGTTTAATTATGGTCGTGTTTTTCCACATTATCATCCTTGCCCGTGTCAAGGGCAATACAGGACAAACAGCAAGCGGGAACAGTTTACCCAGCTACTCACCTACTTGTTCATCTAGCCGAGGCGAGATAATGCAGTATTAACAGAGTGAGGCTGGGACTAATCTGTCTGGGCTTAGCTCCAAGCTCTGCCCCTCTGTGGAGACCTGTGCCGGGGAAGGTTATTTCAGCTCTCATACCTGTCTTTCTAATTTTCTAAAAATGCATGTGATATCAATATTTATGCCACAGAATATTTTTTTTAAAGTATCATGTAGCTTAACACATCTAACACTGAAGACTCAGCCTGGCATGAGCTAAGTGCTTTATATGAGTATGTATGAGTATGTATGAGTATATATGAGTATGTATGAGTATGTATGAGTATGTATGAGTATATATGAGTATGTATGAGTATGTATGAGTATATATGAGTATGTATGAGTATATATGAGTATATATGAGTATGTATGAGTATATATGAGTATGTATGAGTATGTATGGTGACATGAACTAAGTGCTTTGGCCTTCCAGAGGTTTATCATCTAGATTTTGGATAAGAGATGGCTGATTTGAAGTAGGGTAAGCCTGAAGGACACACAGGAAGGCAAGAGAAAGGCTTTTAGACGTGTCTGATTTTAGGCCTGAAACCTTAGGGCGCTGCAGTATGGGAAATCTACAGGCCTGGACAGTTTTTGTATGTGTGTGTGTGTGTGTGTGTGTGTGTGTGTGTGTGTGTGTGTGTGTGTGTGTGTGTGTTAAATGGTATGCTTTGTGTTTGGTTTCAGACTGTGTTTGGTTTACATATCAAAGCAGACCTGGCCTCTCGGTTCTCCCAGCATCCCTCAGTCCCTACATGGCATACTCTGTCCACAGCCCTGAACTTTCCAGCTCAGGTGCTAGGCTGCCTTTCTCTGAGAGGCTCTTCCCTATATAATCTCTCTTTTCCCCTGCCATTTTCTCTCTTCCTCTCTGCCTCTTCTCTCTCTGTGAGCAACCACCCTTTCTTTCCTGATGTCCCTCTCTCCTCATAACTTCCCGGACTTCAGTCCATGGTGCCAGCGAACTCACCTGAGAGCAGCTTTCTCAATAAACCCACTTTTAATATAATCTAATCTGACTTAACTGTCTCATTTCACCGATGGAGAAAAAATTTCTCACTTTGAATCTGCAACATCAAACACTGGTTGATACTTTGCATAATTCATCCACAGATAGCGGCTCTTTTGGGAGAAGGCTGTGGAACCTTTAAAACACAGGGGTCTAGTGGTCCAAGTCTCCGTGGATGGGTCCTTGAAGGTGGTTCATGCCCCTGGTTCCTCTCTCCCTCCCTGCTTCAGAATTTTCTGTGATATGAATGGCCTCCACCATATACTCTTACCACAATAGACTGAGATCCTCTGAAACTTTGAGACAGAGCAGTGCTGTCTTTCCTTAGGCTGTTTCTATTAAGTATTAGAGTCACAGTGACAAGTAGCTTATAATGAGAACATATTTGCATATTGATTTACAATCATCAATGTCATTTTGAGTCGAAGTAGTGAATTTTTGAAGTCAGTGTTTCCTTTGAGCCATTTATTGGTGATCAGCCTATAAAAATAAGTCATTTCCAATCTTTAAGGCTAGTCTGGCGTGGTGGTGCACGCCTTTAATCCCATTACTCGGGAGGCAGAGGCAGGCGGATTTCTGAGTTCGAGGCCAGCCTGGTCTACAAAGTAAGTTCCAGGACAGCCAGGGCTACACAAAGAAACCCTGTCTCGAAAAACCAAACCAACCAACCAAACAAACCAAAAAATCCAATCTTTAAGGCTATAAGGATTTGGGATACAAATATATGTAGAAATTGATGGCTAGAAGAACTAAAGGATTTGTCTGAAGTTACAGGACTGGTGCTATCAAAATTTCTGATATGATGCCAGACTCTGAATCATGTATGGCGTTTAGTCTTTTCATCATAAAAAAGTATCTCTGGAACTAGGTGCAGTCATCTATTTATGGACACAGACTGCCCTTGCCCCTGTCCCTGGAAAAACATGTTTGGAAGTTACATGCTTTGGCATGAGAAACTGCAAAGCGTTAAGATTGTGCAGGTGTAGAATTAACAGGATTCTCTGAGTATAACTTCTCTGCTTGCAAAATCCAACAGCACTCCCCTCCTATCTAGGTAGTATAATTATTCTTTCCTTGATTCTCCCTATTCAGAGCTTCACATGGCCAGGATGCTAAGGAACATAAACAGCAGCAGGTTGGAAAATGTCTACTCTAGGAAATAGGTGACAGAAGTCATCCTAGAATTTGGAGCCAAGAACAACTCCAGAGCAGAAAAAGTAAGCTAAGATGGCAGGCAATTGGGACAGGTTAAGTTAGTCCTAGCCAGCTAGACTTTGGAAAGTTGGAAATCTACTGCAAAGAGGAGTCAGTACAAGGGCTCCTGAGGTCAATGACTTAGAGTAAAGATATGGCCATAGAGAGTAGGGGAATCAGAAGGGGGCGAGAGCTTGCAGGTAGCACAGGGGATAAAACTGTATCAGGGAAATATGATTCCAGTTTATGATTCCTGTTCCTGCTTCTGGGGTGTCCCTCATCCAGGGCTTGGCAGGAGACACTGCACAGGTGAGACCCAGCAATGTGTTCTCTTGCCTGGTCTGGTGGGACTTGAAGGTTAGTGTGGTGCCCAGTGAGTCACCTGGGGGAAGACCTTAGAGATGATGACAAAGGCCTTCCTTCAGCCATAGAATGGCCTCAGAAACGGGGGTCCACTGATGGATTATTAACCCAAGACTCCATGTATGCTGCTGTAACAAGAGCTTATTTTCCTCGTTTGCATAGATTCGAATACAAGTCGCTTCCGCTGAGGAGAGACTGGAAAAGAAGTAAGCCAATGTCCTTTCCAGTGACTCAGGCACTTGCATCACACTGTTTCTGTAAAGAGAGAGGCGAGGGTCATGGCACTCATAAGATTCAGGGAGCCGTGAAACTTACAAGCCTGGGTAGCTCAGAAAGACCCAAGACACAGGAGGTAATTACCAGAGACTGTATATACTGTAAAACTTTGCTAGGAAAGCGACGCTTTTTCTCCTTCTTCCTCTTTTTCTTTTTTTTGTGGGCCTGCCTGAAAGTTAGGCAGAGAGCTCCAGAGAAGCAGGCTTCATAGGTTTTGCCCACACTGAGGTGGGCTTTTCAGTGATGTAGCTGTCTTTGAGTCTGCCACGCTCCCGTAAGTAAGTCTAATGGATGCATGGATTCACCAAAGCAGCCTCAGGTAGGCCTGGTTCTTTGGTCTGTCATCAGTGCCCTCACTGGGGGAATAATAGAATATTATGTATCTGAAGAAAAGTCGTGCAACAATAACAAATAAAAAACCCCAGCAATCCAGACTTCTGCACTTAAGGCAAGAGAAAATAATAAACATATATCTCCCCTTTACCCAGTCCAGGTCAGAGTAGTAAGTGGACAAAATGAAAATTTTGGATTGGTTTGACATTCTGAGAGCAAAGAAACACCTCTGTCTTGACCACACATGGAAGAACATGTGAATCCCATGCCCCAAACATGAACATACATATATACAAGCCTCTTTTCAATCACCTTCCCCATTCAGCAACACACACACACACACACACACACACACACACACACACACTCACACACACATTCACACACTCACATTTACACAACATCCAAACACACATACACTTACATACTCACACATTCACACAAACACTCCACATGCATCACACACACACACACACACACACACACACACACACACACACACACACACACACACATTCACACACACTCATACTCTCACACACATTCACACACACATACTCTCTCACACACACACACACTCATAGTCACATACATATGCACACACATACCTTCTTCAGTTGATAGTCAATAAATCAAGCCCATCCTCCTCTCCTGACAGATGTGTGCGGCACAATCACTTGGTCCTTGCATCCGAACAGTGTTGCGGGCCGTCCAGCGGCTCGCGAGGAACGGGTACACCTGAGATGGCAGACTGGAGCTGAAAGAAAAGGAACTAGATGAACGGGAGAAAGAAGGAGCTAAGACAAACCAGATTCTGATCAGAGCTCAATTTTACTATTCAGTGCACCGGGTTATGAAGGATGGGGAAGGGGCTAATTCCCGCTAAACAATCCTGGAGTCCAGTTGCAGGTGACCGCGTGCTTGGCTCTGGACCGGCTAGGCAGCAGGCAGCAGGTTGCAGCAGTGGGAGTGGCAGAACGATAGGGCGGCAGACTCCACCCCATGCTCTCTTCTAGGTAACAGTGAAACCTGAGCAAACAGGCTTCAGGCTGAGGGTGGGGAGGTTACAGAACAGTACCCAAAGTCATCCATGAGAGCCCTTTCTGCTCAGTGACAAATTCAGCAGTGTCCCTGATGTCAACGCATACCTCCAATGTCCCTCTCTATATAATACAAACAAGATAAAAGGTATTCCTTAGTTCTTTTTCACAGTACATGAGAAGGGAGGTTGGTGGAGGCTGCTCTACCGCTCAAGGTAAGTAAGAACACACAGGAATAATTAGAAATTCTTCACAAGCCTTCTGGCATGTTTGGCCTGGGAAGAAACGGGAATGTAATAGAAAAAGCAGTAATGATTGTTACATATGGTCAGAGCTGCAGAAGAAATCATTGGGAACAGCACAAATAGAATGTAGACAGTGGAGGTTTGATTTGAATAACGCTGGGACAATTTCAAGTCCTCTGAGTGTGTCCAGAGATTTGTATATTGTTTTTCTGTATTATTAGCAATTTCACCATGAACGAGAAAACAGACAAAACAGTCACAGAAAAGGGGAAAAAAATGCACCATTTGCATCCTGTGTACTCTAGCAAGATCCTGTGCCTCTGCCAAAGACTTGCAATCCCCTCTGGCTTCTAACTTAACATTACAGATCAACGGTCCCTCTAGAATACAAACAAGGCGGCCGTATCTGCTCTATAGGAAATGCCTGAGCACTCTGGGAATCTGGAGTTATCTAACTCATGGATAGAGAACTCATATTTTATTCATTTGCCAGTTATGTACCAGATGAATCTGATCCAGGAGGGGCCACATCAGACCCTGTGGCATCAATCAGGATATGGTAGAGCCGTTTACTTGGCTGCTTATACCACTAGAGTGTAATTTCCATCAAGCACAGGCAAGTTGTTTTTAGAAAAAATATCTTCAGTCCCAATTATCATTAAATATTTAGGAAATAAGTGAATGAGTTTCTTACAGAAACTAAGTTAAGAAAGCGAATCTCACAGGTAGCGGTGACAAGAGGCAGATCCCATATGAAGACTCTCTCAAGAGAATCTGAGTGAGATCAGAGAGAGGCATGACAACATGATAATAAGGTCTCTAATTCCAGTGGCTCTGATGTGAACAAGGACCAGGACCTGTCAGGTTTTAAGCCACTGATACAGAAATATAACAAAATTGCGGGATTTTTTTTGTTTTGTTTCACAAGGCACACAAGCAGATATTGACAAAGAGAGGAGTCAAAAAACAAGGAGGGAGAGGTGCTATCGATGACACACAGAAATCAGAGTTTTATCATTGGTAGAAGCTGCCCTTGGACTGACCCATGGGAGAATCTATAAACATTAGCCTATACATGTACAGGCTAATGACTCTTGTTTGTGTTGTTCATACAATAGTAAGTCCAGAGTACTAATGAGTATTATTTTTATAGATGGGAAAGTGATACTTTGCAAAAGGAATCTAATTAGGTTATTTCCTATGCTTTTCATGTTGAGATTTTCAGACCCTACACTGAAATGAATGTTCTCATTAATATGTGGCAATGGGACCGAAGTTGGATATCAATCAGCACTACTCCAGAGGGTTAGAATGTGTGTTGAAAATCCGTTTTTACTGAAACTCCAGACCATGGGGGAGGAAATGCAAAGGGCACTGTTAATTCTAATTCTCTAATCAATGTTAAATTGGCCTTCTGGAAATTGCAAGCAACACTTTTGAAAAACACTTTCTCTTGCAAGTAAGTCCTCAGACCCCAGATGCTCAAGGCTTTCCTACAGCTCAGTTCAGGTCTCAGGAGTGTAGCGAATAGGTAGCCTAGAAATTGAGTCCGTCTGATGATACCTATTGAAAATGAGTGCCAGATTCCGCATCTTAAAAGCATCTGGACCTACAGAACTTCGTCTGCTTCAGATGTCGAGCCTGCCTGGATCTCTCATGCTTGTGATTTGCTGACTTTAGGCTGTATTTTTTTATGATATTTGGCATTCCTTTGTTTACTTATTTATTTAGTCTGTACACTGCAGGAACAGGGTATAAGAAGGGCACCCATATGTCATAACAATTGTGCTCTCCTCTGATCAGAGCAGAACTTGAAGGAGACTTCTCTCCTTATATCCATGTGGGTCCGAGAAATAGAACTCAGGTCACTGAGCTCGGTGGCAATGACTTTGCCTGCAGATGCATCTCACTATTGTTATTTGCTCACCTGGTTCAAAGAGTTCAAAAGAAATATATATTATATATATAAAACTATAATATATATAAATATAATATATAAAATATATTCCTTTATATATAATATATTCCTTTATATATAATATATAATATATTATACATTATATAAATATATATACTATATATTCCTTTATATATAATACACACACACACACACACATACACACACACACACACACACACACACACATATATATATATATACATATATATATTTACTAATTAGATATCCAGTTTGATGAGGAGTCACAAAGGAACAAAGGAAGCTTCTATTCCCATGGTTTTAATCATTCTGGTTGGATGCATTCAACAATCCAGCATCTCCCAAATCTTATGGTTCATGCTTTTTTACTTACGGAAACGAACCTGAATAAAACCACAGCAAGAAAGCTTGTACAACCACTCTGGAAGTCGGTCTGGAGGTTCCTCAGAAAATTGGACATAGTTCTACCGGAGGATCCAGCAATACCTCTCCTGAGCATATACGCAGAAGATGTTCCAACTGGTAATAAGAACACATGCTCCACTATGTTCATAGCAGCCTTATTTATAATAGCCAGAAGCTGGAAAGAACCCAGATGTCCCTCAACAGAAGAATGGATACAGAAAATGTGGTACATTTACACAATGGAGTACTACTCAGCTATTAAAAAGAATGGATTTATGAAATTCTTGGACAAATGAATGTATCTGGAGGATATCATCCTTAGTGAGGTAACCCAATCACAAAAGAAGTCATTAGATATGCACTCACTGATAAGTGGATATTAGCCCAGAAATATAGAATACCCAAGATACAATTTGCAAAACACAAGAAGAGGGAAGACCAATGGGTGGATACTTCATTCCTCCTTAGAATAGGGAACAAAATACCCATGAAAGGAGTTACAGAGACAAAGTTTGGAGCTAAGGTGAAAGGATGGACTATCCAGAGATTACCCCACCTGGGGATTCATCCCATAATCAGCCACCAAACCCAGACACTATTGCATATGCCAGAAAGATTTTGCTGAAGGGACCCTGTTATAGCTGTCTCATATGAGGCTATGCCAGTGCCTGGCAAATACAGAAGTAGATGTTCACAGTCATCTATAAGATGGAACACAGGGCCCCTAATGGAGAAGCTAGAGAAAGCACCCAAGGAGCTGAAAGGGTCTGCAACCGTATAAGTGGAACAACAATTTGAACTAACCAGTAACCCCAGAACTTATATCTCTAGCTGCGTATGTAGCAGAAGATGACCCAGAGAGCCATCACTGGGAAGAGAGGCCCCTTGGTATTGCAAACTTTATATGCCCCAGTACAGGGGAATGCCAGGGCCAAGAAGTAGGAGTGGGTGGGTAGGGGAGCAGGGTGGAGGGAGGGTATAGGAAACTTTCGGGATAGCATTTGAAATGTATATAAAGAAAATAAATTAAAAAAATAAATTAAAAAGAAACCACAGCAAGAGAAGGTTCTGTGCTAGGACCAGGGTGCTTGCAAATCAACCTGCTAGTATGTCTGAAATGGAAATACAAGCTTCAGAAGGATCACGATTTTATGTTTTGACTGTAGCTATATTCTCAGGGCACCGGATACTCTTTCCTTTAGGTAAAAACTTTCTGAAGAAAGCATTCCCTTTTAACTACTAGCTAAGCCTTCCTCCTTTGTACACCCCCTCCCCCCTGACTCCTCCACAGGTTATCTGTTAGCAGTTCGATTTCCACGAATTCAATTCTTTCTATAATTTACCTAATTGTTATTTTAGAAGATATCATTTTGAGGCTTGGAGTTTTGCTTTGATTTGTTGCATAATCAAGGTATATTTTACATGTAGTAAAGCATTACAAACCTTAGTACACGAATATATTTTTATTCTATGTTGTCACAAGAGCAAGTGATATCTTGTAAACTGTGTGCAGCTAGGTTTCTTCACACCCTATGAAATCAATGGTATCCAACCCCAGAAGTACCCACTAGTCTTATTTCCATTACCATGTTTTGCCCAAGGTCAGATGAAAAACCTGCAGTCCAAGGAACTCTTTCACCACTACTGTTTGTGATGATCAGTTTGCAAGGAGTAAGAGTATGAACATCCAAATAGACTATGAGGTAACATAGAAATTGTCAGTCATCCAGGAAGCTTTAAATAGGTTTCTTTTAAAATGTAAGGGCGGGAGAAGCAGGGCATATATGCTATGCCTAGATAATTTCCTGAAGTATCAACAGTCTCATTATCTGATAGGAAGCCAAGTTGCCCTAAACCAAAGTATAAAAGAGAAACCTCTGAGAGAGACCAGGGCCTCACTAGGAGAAGCCTTATGTAGTTCATAAGAAATAAAAAATTTATGCTCTTGCCTCTGTGGGCTACAATGAGGCGTAATCATCTCTAATGCAGAGGCCCATCAAATGGCCCACCGTGCTATGACTTATTCCAAACATTTGAGGGTGTTCAACTGTGTCTGCTTATGACATAATAACCATAACATGGTTGCTAAAACAACCATAGCATGGATTTATTGAAACTGATCGTAAATTGCACTTAAGCAATGATTTCACATTGTAAATATACCCTTATTACTATAGTTGTCATCTTATAGATATAGAAGTCATGGGTCAAAGTTAAGTGATTGTAACTGTAATGTACTACTAGTGGTAGCTGGCACCAAACTTAGGTCCACCAAACTCCCAATTCAGGACCAATTCCTGCTTATGATAAACTACTATAACAATGGCCCTAAGTTTAATACCTGTACTGGGATCCAAATTCACATCACATAACATAGTAGCAGCAGCAGCAGCCTAATTTGATGCTTAAAGCGGGGTGACTTGCCTGATGATACAAACCTGGGAAGTAATTTTAGGGCTGGTGTTGTGTCCGGCCAGCAGACCACAACCTGGGTTCTAGCCTGGAAAGGCATTTTGGAAACCTGGAAGAGAAGAGGGGCTAGGTGGCGAGAGAAAAGAATGTAGCCAAGACAGTTACTCTGATCAAGGCTCAAATTTTATTGTTGTGACACTAGTTATGAAGGAAGGGGGAGGGGACCCGATTCCCGCCGAATAATCTCTGGTCCAGTAGAAAGGTGCACGTGTGTGGCTCCACAGGTTCCAGCAGTGGGCGTGGCAGAACGAATGAGCAGGAAGCTCCACCCCGAGCAAGCAGGTTTCAGGCTAGGGGAGGAGAGACTACAGGCTGGTGATGTAGTTCAATGGTAAAAAGCTTGATTAATAGGTTCAGTCTCCAGTGCCACAAGAAAGAAGAGGATAAAGAAAAGAGGTAAACACTTTTTCAAATGACCCTCTCTGGAAACTCCAAGACCACGAATCAAAGTCAACCTTTTTGTCTATATAAGTATCTCAGTTGGCTAATGTATGAACATCCCCAGCATCTTTAGGTCTTTCATGATTCAGAGAACTAGCTTAAATCCACTTTGATTTCAGCATCTAACACTGGTTTCTAATGGAGAGTGATCGGAAAATAGAAATAATTGAAACTTCCAAGTGTTTAGAAGCTCCCCGTCTAGGGTCTATGAACTCATGTGCCATGAGGTTTTCTCTAGATTTGCTGTACCAGACAAGGATTTCCTCCTGTGAAGCAGGCCTCAAATTCACTCGCAAAGCAGTTGGTCATCTCCGTAATAGTAGTGCCACTGTTTCGTGGGTGGTCACAACTTCCTGGACAGATCAGTCTCCTATAGTTCAAAGGGCCCGCACTTGGTTAAGACTCTTGATGCTTTTTCTCCCTAGCTATCCAAACAGTGCCTTTTAGGATTGTGAAAGCCAACTAACATGGAGGGCGCTTCCAGCTCAGTTTTAGCTTGATCTCTTTGTATTATGCAACCAAGGTGTGTGGTGTCCTCCTCGTGGTATCTTAAACCACACGGTCTTGCCATCTAGTTCTGGAAGATAAGCTTTAAATGGCAAGAGCTTGAGAGGTTGTGGGAGGTCTGTGGGGTAGGGGAACAAACCCTTCCTGAGCAGCAACTCACAAGGAAGTAGCCCTCTCCTGGCACTGAGTTTCTCTTTAATAATGTATGGCTTCTAAGAGCAGCTTTCTCCAGTGATGTAGAGTATTTCCCTTCAAACTCTTAAAAAGACGTAGTTCTAATTTGCTACAAGATAGTGGGTTTCCACACATTTTCTTCGTATCCACTTAATTTTAGTTGTCTTCCCACCACTGTGTATTTTTATGCTTTACTGAGATATTGATGAAGAGATGCTATTACTTTCATTTAATATACATCTTCCTTTGAAAAAATTTTATAAATATACATGTATATTCGCACACACATATATACCACACAAATAGTGAACATCTTAAACCAGAAACACTTATCCATCTGTATAATTTTTTATGGGAACAACACATTAATTAATCTACTGAGTGACATTTAAATTATTTTCACCTAGAAAATATCATTATGATAGAAATGCTTGTTCAAAAAGTAGAATGTCAAGGGAAAAAAGATTGGCCACTTAATATCATCATCAAACTGCCTTCCATGGTCCATGTCGTAATATTTAAAGGCCGAGCCAGTCTGTGTAAAGTTCAGCAGAACCATTATCTATCAAGATATCTTTCCCCACTAACAAGATATTACAAGTTCATGGCCTTCTTAGAGATTAGAGTTTTCTCTAGAAGAACATGGCTAAAGTGTGTCAAAGTGCAATAAGGTGATCAGAGTACCTTTGGAAGGTTCACATTGTCTGTCTGTCTGTCTCTGTCTCTCTCTCAGTCTCTCTCTCTGTGTATGTCTGTCTCTATTTCCCTATCTCTGTGTCTCTCTGTATCTCTCTTTGTCGCTCTTCCCCCCAGTGTGTGTATGTGTGTATGTGTGTGTATTTATATGTGTGCAAGTGTGTGTGTATGTGTGTGTATGTATGTATGTATGTGTGTGAGTGTGTGTTGTGTGTTGTGTGTGTGTGTGTGTGTGTGTATGTATGTATGTATGCATGTGTGTATGCATGTGTGAGTGTGTGTTGTGTGTTGTGTGTGTGTGTGTGTTGTGTGTGTGTGTGTGTGTGTATTTGCAGACATAGCAAGAGTAACCACAAGTATGCTTCGTAGTACATATAAGCTCCAGATTTTTTTCTAGGGGAAAAAACCCCTTAATTGTATTATTTACTAAGAAAACTTCATATAGTTTAGTTATATAACTGAATTTGCATCTTTGAGAAGGTCTTTGGACAGTTTATTTGTTTTACTTTTCAACCCTGGAAGTTCTGTCACTGTGGTATGACTAGCATCAAGAAAGAACAGCTTAAGTGTTCCGTCTCAGGCAGGCAGGAGATAAACGTCACCCCAGGAAAAGAAACCCTTTAGTTCTGGGTCATCAGGCAGATTTATATTCAGCAGAGGCAGGCTCTTGCCTCTGGTTTTTCCAGTCCTGTTCTCTAATGGTGTGAAACAGTCCAGCCCACTCCCTGCACTCTGGGCTAGGGCTCCATCTTCCTCTGATAGACTTGTCCTCATTTGTTCTCGGTCCCTGCTGTCTCTGTTTCTCCCTTTCAGGCTGAAGTGTGGGAGTTAAGAATTGGAAAGTGCATCAGTTTCCTAAGGCTGAACGGAGGAGACTCAAGGATGTTTCTGTTTCAATCTCAGTAATGCATTCCAAACAGCTAGCCTTAGGCTTTCTCCCCGACATCCCCCCGCCCCATGTCCTCCTTTAGTTTGTGATTATTGCCACAGCTTGGCTTAGCTTCTCTTCCCTCCTTCGAGGACGATACCCAGATTCAAAAAGAAAGGACCCAGGACTATCCTAGGGTAGATCTGGAAGATCTTCTAAAGTCTGGAGATACGTTATTTGAAACAGACCAGAATGCATGTGGTCGTAACATGGGAGTGATTTGCAATAACCAGAAGAATGAAAGGAGAAGGAGAGAGAGAGAGAGAAAAAAGAGCATCAGAGATGGGGAGAAGGGAGCCAGATGTCTTTGAGGGGCTGCCACACAAGTTGTACCGCCTGAAGGATGGAAGGGGGAGGATTTCTCAGGGTTGAACTTCAGGAGGGTGCAACGATTCTTCTTCAGGGACCAAGAAACACAAGAGAAGAAACAAAGGTTAAACTTGCTCCTCAGAGACAAGCTGAGGAAAAAGCCCGGAGTTCTCTAGCTGTCATACTTCCCAGAAGTTCTGCCTCTACTTCCCCCCTTTTTCTTTCTCTTTTTCTTTCTCTTTTTAACCCGACCTGCAGTAAACTAATCCACAAAGGCTTAATGTCATTACATATCTCCATTTCTGATGGCAATCTGGACTAAGAGAGAGAATGTCCTGGGACCCCCTCCCATTCTAATACATTTTCTGTAAAACCAGGGGACACATTGCTTTTCTCTTGCTGCGTTACCCATGAGTTGCTAGTTGCTTGTTTGCAGACTGCTGTGTTAGGAAAACAGATATAGGCTAGGAATTAATTCTGACTTTCAAAACTATGGGTATTGATTCCTTTTCTCAGTGCTTTGACTAAATATATAACTAAGAGCAACCTGTGGAAGGGTGAGGTGGGGGTAAAGATTTCTTTTGTCTCACCGGCTTATGGTAGTGAAGACATAGTGTCCATTAGTGGTAGTAGGGACTCGCAACTCAGTCTGTTTCCTCTTAGTGGATCAGCAGGCATGAAGCTTGGGATGGAAATAGAACTGGACTGGCCTATCCAAGCTCAACACTATAAGCCTGGGTCCTTATCTGTCAGCTGGTCCCATGTGAAAAAGTTTCCATAATGGTCTAAATCAAAACCACCAGCTCCGGGCAAGTGTGCAACTATCGGGAGCCTATGTGGAACAATTCTCATGAAACCCACAATGCTGTGGTAACCAGAATGTGACCTCTCCCCAACTCTAGACTGTTGGGAAGGCACAGGGTAGGGAAAGGGCTGGACCTGGAAATAATGGATGCCGATAAGGAAATTCTCAGAGGAAGAAGAGGTAGTAGCCTCATCTAACCCTGGTGAAAGGTACCAAGCAGGAGGCTGATAGAGGCCAGGGCTACCTTCATATACATTTCCCTACTCAGTCTTCACAATGGTGCTGATACATACTATCACGTTCTCTACTTTGTTGATATGAAAACTAAGCCCAAAGATGTAAATGATTTACCCCAAGCAAAACAGTACTAAAATTCAGGTACTCTGACTTTGCCTAGAAACTTCTGGGAAATCATTTAGCTGCATCCATTTTCATATTTTTCCTTCTAGTTTATTGACAATCTAGGTGATACTTTTTTTTTTGGATGCTGTAATGTTTATGTCTTAGGGTTTCTATTGTTGTGAAAGGATAACATGACTACTATGATTCTTAGTAGGGAAAACATTTAACTGGGGCTGGCTTACAGTTTTAGAAGTTTAGTTCCTCTGTTGTTATGGCAGGACACACATTCATGTGCAGGGAGACATGGTACTGGAAAAGGAGCAAAGAGTTCTACATCTGGCTTGGCAGGAAGCAGGAAGAGAGAGTGACACTGGGCCTGGATTGAGTTTCTGAAACCCCAAAACACACCCACAGTGATATACTTCCTCCAACAAGGCCACTCCTATTTTAACAAGGCTATACCTCCAATAATGCCACTCCCTATGGGCCGTTGGGTCCATTTTCATTCAAACCAGCACAGTTTATCATATAGATCTATAAAGTTTTTTTTTAAAGGAAAATTTCAAAGGCAGAAGAGATAAGTGTATGAGTCCTTTATATTTGTTAGCCATGTCTCTAAAGAGAGCAAAGAAAAGCACAGGGTTTTTCATTCATGGAGGTCAAAGCACAGACATGTTAAAGTTTATAAGGAAATGAGTTGTAAGAAAGTAGTGACATGACTGAGGTGGGGGACTATGAGGAAATTTGAGAACTGTGGTTTCAGCATTGGATTATCTGGTGGCTTTTCCTGAGAGACGTGAGCAAACACCTACTCACCCCAGATAGGTCACCAACAGTAGATTCCGCCCAAGTCTAGCTTGAGCGGTATCAGCATTAAGATATGTCAGAAACATAGGAGAATACATTGATGTCTTTCCACAACCTCAGAGTTTATGAATCCACATGGTACCTCAGATCATTGGCAGCAATGTGCCAGGTAGTTCCTCTATTCATGACATCCCTGACTGAGGCAGCCACAGATTCTTTTATTCCAGTCTTAATTATTAATATTAACTCTCATCTTGCACATAATACAACACACACAATATACATATACATATAAACACATACATACATACATACATACATACACACACACACACACACATACATACATACATACATACATATGTGTGTGTGATAGAATAGCTGGAAAGAGGCCCAGAAGAATTAAAGAGATGTCAGAGGTCCGAGAACCCAGAAAAGTAAGTCCCTGTCAGCAGTAACTGGCTAGAGTCTGCAGGAGAGGCCTTGTACTGCTGCAGAGTCAGACTTAAACTGTAGGAATAAAGTAATGGGAAGGCAGAACCAGACTGCTCTTGGGAGATAGTTGGGTGGCAGATCTATATAGGCGAAGACAAGGACAGGCAGATTGCAATTCAAGCAGGCTGTGCCAATAGCAGGGGCCTAGCAAAACTGAAGCCCTGGAGATAGCCAGAAGTCTATGCCTGAAGGCCCTTCTGCACACACAGTCAGGTGGAAGGATGGTGAGTCATTGCCCATTGCAGCATCAGTTTCATCCTTTCTTTGTATGGTCCATGTGAAGGACTGAAGCCTTTTTTCCTATCTCTTGCATTAGACAAGTCCTAAGGTCTGGTTTTCCTGCTATAATGTAATACACCTATATCCTTATACAGTTTCAGTTCCTCCTGAAAAATCTACAGGAAGGCACCCTTTGTCTCCCCAGGAATAAGTCGTTATCTGCACCATATGGGTGGCCATGTTCATGGATCATTCTAGGTGTAGAGGCATTCTGAAAATGGTGTCAAAAGGTAGTTGTAAGGTGGAGTCTCTTAGGGCAAGGTGATCTGAGAAATCAACAACTACATAGTTTTTACAGAATATGGGTTAACATAGGGTAGGGCACAGCATGATGCCAAGATTAGAGGAACCTGGAGAAGGGGTTGCATACAGGAGCATATGAGATTCAAAATCCAGCCGCATGCCTGAAAGCCCACCTTAGCTTAGGTGATGACTCACTTTTTGCCTCTCTGGGGCTCTCTGCCCAACTCATAGGCAGCTCTTCAGAAGTCAGTTTTCCTCCCAGCAATTATTTCCTGACTGTGTAATTTCCTGGCGGGATCTCTAGAGTCTTGTATCTCTTCAGCTTCCTAGGTCGTGTAAGTTCTGTGAACTTCCTGAGTTGAGTCTTGAGGACCACCTTCCTCCCCCAAAGAGGAAATGTTTCAATTCAGAGAAACTAGCTACACAACATTTAGGTCCCATCCCAGCCTCATCTGCTTTCTACCTGAGGGGCCGCAGACGACAAAGCTCACCTTTGTGCGCCTTTGTAAACCTGTGAGAATAATACAGTTTATCTTTTGAGTACTAAGAAAAATAACTCTTACATATGTAGTGAACTTTACATAAATAGTATCTTTCACTAAGGTTTTAAAATGAAGACTTAGACGGAGTGAGAAGGAGTAAGAGGTTCTGGTTGTCCTTGTGTTGTGTGTGGCAAGAACTATAGAGGAACCCCACAGCTGACATAAAGCGGCAGAAGCCAGCAGGCAGAGGACAGTGGGTACCCTTGCTCACTTGGCATTCAAGAAATCCTTGTGATGTACAGACTTGGGAAAGGCCTGTGCCTCGGAGATGCTATTAAGGGTCATAGGTCAGGTTGCCCAGTGCCTCTTTCCCAGACTCACTAGCCTCCTTCCATCCTCCGACATGTTGTCTTTCTCACTATGCTATCACTACTTCTATTTCCAATTACGGATCCTTGGTGCAACCTTTTGCCCTGGGGCACTGGAGCGACATGAAAGGCATACCCTCTGAACTCAGATCTTTGCCTGGCACTCCTAAACACACTTCCCTGACTCTCTGGGCTTTCTCGGGATTTCTCTGACCTCCATGCCTTGCTCAACAGATACGAATTTTTCTTTATCTCCCCTCCTTCTGCCTAAAAATTTCTCACCTTGCCTGAACTGTTGTTTTTCTCTCATCTTTTAATAAAAATTTTCTCAAGTTTTCTTTCTGAGTCCATTTTTTCAACTCTTCTATTAAGGAAACTAAGAACCCAAAGGGACCCAGCCCCCGGATTCCCTTGGCAACGTGTATATTTGTGTTATCCAGGCAAGTCCCAATCTCCTTACCCCCAGATAAGTATATAATGTAAACAGCACGGAACGCTTGGGTCAGGACAAGTGCCCTTTAACTGACTGACCGCTCCTGCAACTAAGACATGATGCCGCAAGAGCGGCGGCTGAAAACCCACCACAGAAATACAAAAGTCAATTCCTTAATCATTTCTCCTCCTTGTCCCTCAGCTTTGCAGTGAGCACGGAGCGGCTGTAGACCACCGCTGGGCATCACGTGGGGCAGATGCAGAAGCTTCAAATAGTATCCTTCGGGCCCCAGCGTGTTCTTCCCTTCATTGAGAACAAGCCCCACCGCTTAACAGCTTGACTTTAATTCCTCCCTCTCCACAGCATTCTGGCACCCGGTGCACAGGAAACAGCCCACACACTGGAGCTTCTGGGAAGGCCCAGTCTTTCTTTTCTTTTAATAACAGCTTTCCTGAGCCGGTTCAATTGGGAAGGCGGGTTGGGGGTGGGGCAGGGGGTTGGAGGGAGTGAGGTTGGGTGTGTGTGGGGGTGTGTGTGGGGGTGCCTCTCCCAGCTCAAGCTTCATCTGATGTAGCTGACCCACTCTTTTCATGTCTCGCTCTAGAGCCCTGGAAGTCTCAAACTCCACTAGGCAGCTTTCTGGGTGTCTAGGGGGAGCCTGAAAGCAAACACCTAGGTACCTCCAGTACAGCAGGAGGCAGCCCAGGAAGTTGATAAATGATTCAGTAGGCCTAACAGAGCGGTCACAAGGGGACATTTTCGGGATGCAATTAAGTGATACTTTAATTTGAGAAATGTTTAATAGGTGGCGGCAGAAAAAATCCACTCGTACCTTTACGAGCAACAGTTTGATGGGAAGCAAATGGTAGAAAACCCACTGTGTTTTGTTGAATCATAGCTGGTTCCATGAACAGCTTCCCTTTGCCTCAGCAGACTCTGCCTTGCATCCTAACAGAGCTGACTTTAAATGCAGCAACAACAGGTGACTTTTGTCTATCCTGACAGAAAATGTAATGGCCACCTTTTGGCACATCTGTTACTTAGCAGACACAATAATGTCACAGTGCGGTAAATCTCTTCCCCAGGATACCTTCCCAAGTCAATTTTATCGATGGCTTTTGTACTGTTGGTTCGGATGAGTAAGAAGCCGCAGCTCTTGTTAGACAAGTGGGAATGACATTTGTCTGCCAGAGGCTGGGAAAATACATTCCACAAAAAATTGGGAGCTTTTCCACCAGACCGAAATGTCTGTCTGTGGTCTGAAACATGCCAAGATGCTCCTGCCAAGGTACAGGGAAGATGGGTTACATGTGACCAAGAAAGAGAGAGCTTGGATCTCTTGACTTTCGTTTGAATGTGCCAGGCCACTAAAGAAACTAAAAAGTACTAGATTTTTTTTAGTAAACGCAGAGTAAAAGATGGCTCCCCAAGCTGGTTCAGGCTGCCTTGCAGTCTGAATTGCGTATGAAAGAGGCACGTGAGTTCTCCAAGGGCAGACATGATTCATCTTTCACAGCTTGGTCCCTGTTGACCCCAACACTACTGAACATGAATTAAGCACCTGAATGAATGAGTGAATGAATGAATGATGGCAATTTTGAGTCTGAGTTGTTTGACATTACATTCAGTAAATCAGAGAGCTAAAAACAAACCCTAGGTCAGTTGAGTGTCTTAGACTCTCATGAACGGAACTCTCATTTTACAGCTGGAGAGGGATGACAAATTCACCTAACTTTTCTGAGGTTACTCCAAAATGGGAGGGACAGTGGGCTCTTGAGTGTGATGGGGGATCCTTCATTTCAGGTTGCCTTCACTTGGGACTTAGGCCGCTGGAAACTCAAGGCCATTCAAAACTGCCACTGAGTCAGCGTCCTTGGGCTCTCGTTTTGAAAGTTCAAAGGATGGAATTCATGGACCACAAAAGAGTGACGTTTCTGGAAGGCATTTCTTATCAGCTTATAGGCTAGAACTCTCAAGAGGGAAGCAGGCCAAGCTCCTGTCTAGCATGAACAGGTCCCAGGGAAGGGGTTGTGATCTAGGTGTGAGTCTGGGGTGTTTTATAGAAGATGGCAGAAACCATGATAAGGCATAGCAGGTACCTTGGCCAGGACAGTAGGCCTGCCCTTGAGGAACCAGGTACCACTCAGTTTTGCTCACAGCTTCATAACTATGCTTCCCAATGGTGCTCACAGCGTGATATAAAGGAAGAAAGAAAAGGAAAAGCATCCCTGTTCTCCACAGGGCAGAACCAAGGGCCTTCCTGGCTTCTGGCCAAGGACAGGACTCAGAGCTGTTGGCCTTCAGGACATGTCCTCGATCAATTGCCTAACCAGTTTCTGTCACCTGTTGTCATCAGTGAAATGTACTTAGGTTGCGTTTAAAGTTCAGGGTTTTCATGTAATGCCGTCTAAACTGAAGCGATCCTGGAGAAAAGGCAGGCAATACTGACAGGCTTAGGAGATGGCTCAGTCAGTAACATTCTAGGTACACAAGCATGAAGAGCTGAGTTTGGATCCCTAGGCCTTACATAAAAGGACATACCTTTCTGGCATATGCCTGTAATCCTAGAGTTGAAGGGGCAGAGACAAGAAGACCTCTGGGGCTTGCTAGCAAGTCAGTCTATCTAATCAGAAAGCTCTAGGCTCAGCAAGAGACATCATCTCTCAACATAAGGTAGATAAGCTAGGGAGACGCTCAGTGGTTAGGAGTACTTACTGTTCTTCCAGGAGCCTGGGTTTGAGTCCCAACACCTCCATATAATGGCTAACAACTGCTGGTCACTCTGGCCCCAAAGGGAGCTGATGCTCTCTTGTGGTTTCTGAAGGCACTGTATGCGCAGGGTGCACAGCTATAACTAACATGCAGGCACAATACCTATACCAAGAAAAAATAAGTAAATCTAAATAATAAAGTAAGGTGGAGAAGTAATTGGAGAATGACACTTAGCACAAGCCTCTAGCTTCCACATGCATGTGCATAAACACATGTTATACACCGCAGTACTGAATAAAATATGGAATTTCTTCATAGGCAATCTTCTCTATGGTGTTATGAACAATGCTGGAACATGATTGACATTTCTTCCCTGCTTTTTTGCTTATATACCATTCTTCAGAACCTGCTGACTTTTGTTATCTATGCACCATGTATTTTATTATTTAACTAAAGCCGTTGGAGAAACCTGGAATTAAGAAAAACTTCCCGGAGGCTTGTCAATCTGCCATCTGGCCTCAGTTTACATGCAAGGGAGTATTGAACGCATGGTTCCCTGCCGACAAGCAACTATCTTGTTTTACTTTCTTGTTCTTCAATCCCCATTGTTTTATTATAAAACATGGATATGGAGCTGGGCGTGGCACCAGATGTCTTTAATCCAAGCACTTGGGAGGCAGAGGCGGAGGCGAATTTCTATGAGTTCAAGGCCAACCTGGTCTACATAGTGAGTTCCAAGACCCTGCCTCAGCACAATAACAACAACAAAGACAAAACCACAAATTTGGGCATAGATGCCTGTAGTGATTTTTCTGAACATATCAGGCTTTTTAGAGGGCTTAATTTCCTGCTCAGTTTCCCTGGGTGGCTATGGTAATGATTTCTAAAGTTTGTAGTCTGTGATAGTTCACACGAGAGTTTCTCTTGTCCTCATGAGAACAATTCAAAACTCACTTCTCTCCAGCAGGCTCTTCCTGTCCCTCTCCTTGCTCTCTTATCAGCAACCACTAACACTTGCATGCTTAAATAACAGTAAAATCATGATAATAAGTCAATTATTTCTTGGAGCCTATGAGGGGGTTCATGAGACTAAGACTAAAACCGTGCTTTTCAAACATGTATGTCTGTGGAAACCAGTTGAAACTCATTTGTTTTGACTTCTGCCTCCAGCCCTGGATCTCCTAGGTGTTTGTGAGGACTCTTGGATCTTAATCTTCTGTCCCTAAGCATCCTAAGGAAATTCTTTTCCTCTGAGCTCCAGAAGCAGTTACCAGTCCTGACTGATCTGACAACACTGGATCCATTGATGCAGTTGAAAACAATGTTTGCTACTTTATTAACAGTAAGCCATTTTCCTTAATATGTCATCCAATGACACGGAGATGGTGCAATGAAGAGACTTGGGAGTGTTCAGAGGCTGTCTGCTTTAGACCTATTTCCCTGCTGCAGACAGTCCTTGGTCATCTTCTTTAATCTCCAGAGATCTCTCCTTTCTTTGAAACCTACACTAGAGGTTCTCAAAATGGCCCAGAACAAGCCACTTGATTGTCACTGAGAGAAATTAGGAGAAATACAAATACACCCGTTACCCTGAAGCAAACACTCCCAAGTAGGGTCCAGTTAGCTTTGTCTCAAGCACACAGATCTTGAATGTTAATGGAAAGACATAGAATTAATCTATATTATTTGTTATTACATGGTTTATTTGGCATTGTGCGGTACCTCCTGGTATCATGGAAGCTAGTTCTCAGGAAGGAGACTTTCAGGTAAGTTCCAATGGCCTCTGTGCTCTAGTATCCAAAATATAATAAGACAATGAATGTCACAGGTTGTTAAAGAAAAACCATAGTTGGTGATACTCCTAAAAAAAAAGGACCAATTTTCTAACATGACATTAAAGACAAATGGAAAACTAGAGAATAGACTCAAACCACACATTAGACCACAAAAATGCCCATCTTCTGCCCCTCCCTAACTACTCATAAAGATGCTCAGACCTCTCCTCTGGTGATCTATTGGGTAAGATAGTCCTTATCGTCCATCCACAGAACAAGAAGCACTTTTATATATGTTCAAGTGAGAGTCTAGCAGCATCATTTCCAATTCCTGTAACATGCTAAAGAAAACTGTAAGACGTTTCCCTCTGGGACTTTGCCTGTGATGCCTTTGATATATCTCTGACATTTGAACACACTGTGACTGTTAGCTAGCATGTTCATACGGCTCAGCCATTAAGTAGGCCAAAGTCCGTGATTTGATTATCTGACGGGTAGGTAAGTGAATGCGTTCTGAGAAGGCTTTAAATAGAAACTTGGCACTGTGCTCAAGCATCTGTGTGCATACCCATCATTGCCCCCTTTCCCTCTCCTCCCCCCAGCCCCTCCCATGTACCCCCACCCCCTCACACTTTCATCGCCTTATTTCATTAATTATTGTTACATATATGATGTATGTAACACCTGTTTCTTGTTTTAGAAGCAGACTCTTCCACTCCACTATTTGGAATTCTTCCTTTGCAGCAAGCTCTCAGGTGACGTTGTTCTTACTGACTCCCAGCCTACACTGTGGACAGCAATGATTCATGACCGCAATTTTTAAAAGACCGTCGGTATATCAAAACTATCTAAGCATTTCCTTAAAAAATAAAACAAACCAGCTTTGAATCATAATCCGCATGCCGTAGAAGCCATTTAAGCTGAAAAGCGTAATGGCTCTAGTGCATTCACAAAGTTGTGCAAACAATATACAATTAATTTTAGAGAATTCTGGGGCCCTACCATAGAATCCTTATATCACATAGAAATACATTTTTTTCCTTTCCTGCAAACTCCTTTTTGCTTTTCCCTGCAAGTTTAGGCAACCCTGACATACCATCTGTGTCTCGCTAGACTTGCCTAATCCGGCAGTTCGTATAAATTAAATCATAGAATACTTTGTATTTTGTGACCTTTTTTCTTACTTAGATGATGACATTCCTTTTGTAGTACACACCGGCAGTCCATTTCTTTACACTGAAGCCAGCACACTCGCCCCATGATCACAGCTCTCCTCATGCATGGGAAACCATCACTGGGTCTCACTTGCCATTCGGTTGCTGTGATAAAATTCTCCAACTAAATAAAGCACCATCAGAGAGAAGAGTTTGATTCTGGCTCACAGTTCCCAGCTACACTCTGTTTGGGGGTGGAGGAGGTCATAGTAGCAAAAGCTTTAGGGAGTTGGTTATATTGTCAGAAAGCAGAGACTGCTGGCTCAGTTCACTTTCTCCATTTTATAGGACCTAGTATCCCCTGACCCACAGAACGGTCCACCCATAATTAAATGGGTTCTCCACAGATGCCATTTATATATTTATACATCTATACATCAATCATACACACATGTAACAATAATTGTTTTTAAAGGCCATAGAAGTGTGGAAGTGATATGTTTGAATTATAAAACTAAAAATAAGGTTTTAAAAAGATGGGTTTTCCCATTTCAATCGAGGATCTTCAATTGATCCCATGTCAATCAGAATTCTCAATGTCTAGATGTTCATGTCCCAGGGGATTCTATATTCTATCAAGGAGGAAACGCACGGAAACCTGACCTGCTTTTTTTTGGTTGCCCACATACGATTCACCGTTTTTAAAAATAATTATTCCTAGACCCTGATCTCTGTCCTATTGGATCAGAATCTCCAAGGATTTGGAGAGGAAATTGGTAATTTTATGTAACTCTTCAGGTTTTTGACAATCAGGTGTCACATTCCAGAGATTACCTCAAGAGACTATTCTATCCTTAAGCAGAAAGAATCTTACATCAGAGCTTTCAAATTTGAGAATTCTTTATATATGGTGACTGGATAGACTATATTTCTTTATATCAGATAGCCAGATAGAAAATATATCGCTTTAAGAACATACAGATTAATGGGGTGTATATCTTCTGAATAAAAACATCTCTCATGACTACACTGACATTTTTTGGATAGATTTTTCACCCAGTGTGTATTCTGAGTGGAAAATTTGATTTAGGAATCTTCTTTGAGCATGATGATGCAATTTTATGGTTTATCTATTTGGACAGCTAGACTCCAGCTGAGCCTGAGGCTTCTAGACTACAAAAAGCATCCAGTTGGGCAGCAGCTTAAAACAATATGTGATACTCAAGAGACTTGGAGTGATTTATTGGATATGCTCAGTGAATTAAGAAATGAGAATTTCTTGTCTTGACTACTCTAGTTTATCTTGGATATTAGCCAAGTTTCTGTCTATCTGTCTGTCTCTCTGTCTCTGTCTCTCCCCTCACTTGGTAATGTCTGTCTATGTGTTTCTGTCTCTCTGTCTTCTCACTTGGTGAGACAGAGTCAATTGCAGAAAAAAATATTGATTTTTGTAATTGTTTCTATCTTGGTGGCCATTATTAGGGGCTAGCACTAAAATAGAAGCCCACACACACCCAAATTGGCAGAGTAATAACTCATTTAGTGCTCATGACCAGGAGGCAAAATATGTTAAGAGAGAGAACACAGAGAACCATGGGTCTTCAAGGCTTCTGAAGGAGCTAGTAAAATACCAGTGGTTTAGTAATAGATGGAGATCAGCCAAGAGTGTGCAGTAAACCCACTCTGCATAAAAAAGGCAGGCAGCAGCTTGACATAACTGCTGTCACCAGCCTTGAAGAAACAATTGAAGAATTGAAGAATTGAAGAAACAAGTGTGCCTGCCACTCAAATGCTTATCAGAGTCCTTTCTGAGCATTCTCACTGCATAGTCACCTTTTTTTTTTGTTTTTTTTTGTTATTGTTAGTTTTTGTTTGTTGTTTTCTTTTCCTAGATAGGGTTTCTCTGTTTAGCTGGCCTCAAACTCAGAGATTCTACTGCCTCTGCCCCCCAAGCACTGGGATTAAAGACCTGCACCACCTCCGCAAATAACTTCTCAGTTTCCAGGCCTGGCTTCCACTTTGTCGTATTGAGCTGTTAACATGCAGTTCCACCGGAGACTGTTAATTTAAAACTGCTGAAATACCAGGAATTTGTATGGGGGTGGGGACACATCTTTAGTTAAACACGAGTCCCATCAATCAGACAGTCTAGTCATGAGGGGAAAGGCTGGTGGGGTTCTTTTCAGACAGAAAACAACGAAGACCAGTGAGAAAAGCTGAAAACAACGAAGAAAAGCTTCGGTGTGCTGGTTATGTTGGCTTTCAGACAGGCAATGCCAGAGTTTTGCTTTTTAGAAAGGAACCTTTTCAGGCCTTTCAGGAGGCTTACACATCACAAACATACCCGTATTAGCAATGTGATTGTCATAAAGCAGAGATTTCTCCTTTCTCCAGGGGGCCTACAGTTCTCCTTACAGCCTGTTCTGCTGGTTAGGGGAGGAGTTTAATCATGATGATGGACAAACGCGCACATTTGCAACCTCTTTCTCGGCTCTTTTTCTTTTTTCCCTTTAGGGAGAGAAGTTTATCTTTTCCTGTCTCTTTATGTCCCCATGAATCAAAGTGTATGGAAATCAATGTGTCACGGATGAAGTTTCCCAAACTTCAAAGACCAGGCAGGTGCCCTTGAGCACAGAAGGAACAGCCTGCCACCCAAATGGTCCCAAGCATTCCCTCCCCCAACCTTGTTTCCCCTAAGCAGGCAGATCCTGGGTTGTTCAGGGTGTTCTGAGGGCATTTGGGAGCTAAAACAGATGTCTTAACATAAGTGTTTCTTCCCATTTAGAGGAAGAATACGAGAACAGCGTGGGTTGTTCAACTTGTGTGTTTGGAGATGGAAGGCTACTGGAAGCTCTGCCAAACCCTTTCTTCCCTCAGGCTCCCATTTACCCTGGGATGGACCAACCAGCTTTTAAGCCTGGCCTTGGATATCACGTTTTGACAATGGCTCACCCTGCTGGGCATCTGCTTTTCTGTTTTTGATTATAATTCCTTTGAGCCCTTTGACTATATAGGCTCTGAGATAATGAGAAATCAGGATCAGTGAGGATTGAAAAAAAGGAGGGTACCATTGTATATATAACATAGTGTATATGCTATATTTATATACATTGTACAGTACAATACAATATTTATATACAATATAATTTATATTATAATTATACATAATATAATATAATATATTTACACAACATAAATAATCAGCATGCATATACATAGATACCTATGGTATACAAAAGTATACCTACCCTACAGATAAGCAGATTCTCACATGTCTACATATACATGTGATATTTATTATATATTAGTTATTAGCTATGTGTTATATATACATATATATATATATGTGAATGCATATGTTCTATAGCCTTTTGTATCTTCTTGTACTTCTTTTTTCTTCTCCTCTTCTTTTTCCACACAGAACTGCTGAGATTAAAAGGGAATTCCCAGCCTTCTTTCTGACAGGATGAGGAGGCCAGACAAGTGAGCTCTGGTGATTCTCATGAGTGCAGAGCTGAGACCGGAGACCTCCAGGAAGCTTCCTTGCTGGAGAAACACTGCAGACTCTTGTCTCAGGCACTCCCGAAAGGGTGGGCTTGCTGCCTACAAGATTGAGGAAGCCAGCTTTGGCTTGGCCTGAATTCACGGACATCTTCTCCTGGATATCTCCAGGGCTTTTCTACCTCCAGCTGCGTTTACTAAATGCACAATGCACTCTTCTTTCAAGCCCATGAAGGGGTGGATGTTGGGATGCTTCATTTAGTATCTAGCTCACTTTCATGCCGTAGGAAGTATCTCCCTTTGTATTTGAAAATAGACTTTTCCCTTTCATGGTGGGGCTGGAGGGAGAAAGGGGGACATACTTTCTCCAGCAAAAAGGTGCCAGGGAAGCTACCTATATGTGAGGAAAAGGAAATAGAAGTGATATTTAAAATTACATTTAGGTAGTACTTGTGTGGATTATGAAATACTGAATGCATAAAGCTAAGTATTGCCTGCATTTAAGAACTGACTCCCTCTGTGGATTCACCATGTGGGAGAGACAGTGACCTGAGAAAAATTAAGTATAGTCCACTTTTGGTATTTCCATTAAGTGACCACCCCCCGGTGTCACTAAATATGACAGATCTGGGTAATTCTCTTGTATGCTTTCCCTAGAGCCTTTTACGTCCTTTCCGTGGGTTGGCTTGTCATCCCTGGTGATGTAAGAGCCGGGAAAAAGCCATTCACTGTGTAAGTTGAACACCACAGATGTTCCCTGCTTGTGTCCTGATTTTTCAGACGTAAATCTCAATATTCTGGAAGGCTCGATAGGAAGTTCTGGGAAATAATTACCGAAGGAAAGAAGTTTTAAAACAATGGCCAGTGCAGACAAATGTACAATGTAAACAAACCAAGTCTCCCGTGCACTTCCTTTTCAGCCATAAATACATCTTTTCCTCTTGAGGTGGGGGGTCTTACTGGTTCCCTGTCTACAGTGTCCTTGGCAGAGTTAGTTTACACTCCATCTAGCCTTCCCTTATAGACTTGGCCTTCCAGTCATCCATTTGAGAGATATAATTCTTTCACCAGTTGCTTGAAGAACAGGCATACAACTTTGAGCGGGTCTTAGAGCAAGAATGGACAAATAACTCCGCGGTTCCTTAGACGGCGGAGTTCTAACCCAGGGATAGGTTCTTCTCAGTTTTTCATGTCTGTCAGTTACCCCACTCATGTCTATATTTGCTCTGTGTATCACTATGCTATATTTCTTCACAGAGAAAACGGAAGCCACTAGAAAGAGACTCCGCAGTGCACATATCAAATACAACAACCTGCCCACCCTTGCTTCCAGGCATCCCCCTTTCCAACCCTTAGAGTAAATTAGTAGTCCTTAAATGTTTGTTTCTACAGCTCCTGTCAGAACTATCTGGATTATGGAGGAAAGTCTAGACCTTTTGATTCTGGAGCCTAGGGGGTGAGGAGGGTCTGGGAATCTGACCTTTACTGAGCATAAGTTTTGATTCTCCTGCTCACTAATACTAAAGGACTAAGACCTTAACTCACTGACCATGCTCCCTCTAGCCACTCCTTTCTCTATAAGAGCCAGAGGTAGGAGTCCATATCGGTCAACATCAGGACCCCTAGAGCTATGACACAGGACTAAATTACTCAGTCTGTGCCTCCATTTCTTTACTTGTAAACAAAGATGTGAAGACAACATACTTTTCAAAGGCTTACAAGAAAATTTAGATATAAAATATGTAAGCATATTCATATTATCTATAACCAACAAGTGGGGGACTATTATTCACACTAAATCCTTTCTATTACCATTAGTAAATCTATCTGTACATACATGGGAGACTGTTCAACTTAAGATTCTCCTATTTTTTATGAATCCTCTATAGGATCTTCATTCATATATATACATATATATATATACACATACATACACACATACACACACATATATGTGTGTATATATATATTCTTTTGTGTAGCCATAAGAAAGTCCCTTTTTAAAAAAATTTTCTTCAAAACATGATGTTCCCTACCCCCACAGGCCCTTAGTATAAGATACAATGAGGCCAAATTTTCAGTTCTGAAAAACATATGTATACATACATTATATAGACTGAACACATTATATTTAGGAATACGTACATGTATACACACATGTATGTAAAAATAATTACTGAAGAAGAGGCTGTGAATTTGAAAGAGAGCACGGAGATTTACATGGGAGGATTTGGAAGGAAGAAAAGGAAGGAAGAAATGTTGTAATCTTATAATCTCAAAAAGAAAAGAAGAACAAGAGGCACTGCTTTTCTCAATACCACCTCTGGCAGGGCCTCAATACCCAGCTATCCTCTACAAAATTCTCTCATTCTGTACAGAAAGCCAAGCAAATGCTTTTGATCTCTGCCTTCAAATCCTGAGACCTATTTATCAACAGTGGAGCATCATATTAGACTATCACGTGATTAAAGCCCATCACTTCTCCTATACTTCAAGCCCCCCCCCCAAAAGGCTGGGTTCTGCTGACTTTTATTCATAATGTTTTTTCTCTGTGTGCTGTAGTGTGTGTGCTTGGTAGTACAGGCATGTACATATATGAGGCTGTGCATATATGCCCTTGTATGTACACATATATGGAGACCACATATGTTGTCTGTCTCTCTTTGACCACTTCCCACAAACATTAATGTATTTATTTTGAGACAGGCTCTCAGAAAGCTCATTGGGGCTGGTGAGGTGGCTCAGTAGGTAAATGTGTATGGACATAGTACCCCACACACACACACACACAGTGTAGAATGCCAATGTGAACATCTGTGTGCATGTGCACACACATACACAGACACAAATGAGTAAATACAAATTTAAAAAGCTTATAAATCAGCTAAGCTTGGTGACCAGTGAGCTTCAGGGGTCTGGCTGTTTCCGATTCTCTGGCATGGGGGTTAATCCATATGTGCTGCTATGCCAAGGTTGGCTTCTTATGTGAGCTCTGGAGACTGAGAACTCAGCCTGTCACTTTACCAACTGAGTCATGACTGCACCCCACAGAAGTTTAACATTTAGCACTGATTAACACATAGGTCCTTTGGTATCTTTGTTCCTGAGTGTGTTGATGTCAACCATGACTGCGTGCAGACCCTAAGGTGAGAGCCGTCTTTGGGTTTCTGGAAACACTTCGGTATTTTCAGAAGAGTCAAGGTATGGAATGAAAGAGATGGAGGGTACAGTCCTCATGACCACATGTAAGCCCTGTGACCTTGGCCAAGGTTGTTGGTTTCCCAAGGAGCTCCTCTTCCTGTTGGAAGGATCCTATTCCACTGCAGGAAGGGCAGTGCCTACAATGGGGCGAAAGAATAAGGGTGGAAGGAACCATGCATGGAGAACCTCAGTGCAATACTTGGGACGAGGCAGATTTCCAATAAATGTTATATAATGGAGACCATGGCCTTCCTCTTGTTCAAATGCTTGTGGACCTCTCAATGGATTCTTTCCACAGGACTACGTAAGTAGCTTATGGACATGCAATGTAGCTAAGGGACTCTATCTTAACACTTCTACTTCATTGCTATTTATGCAGAAAGCAGCAAGGGCCGACCCCTAGATTCATTTCTGTACCCTCTGATCTGAATTAGCTTTTGAGGTCTTTACTCTGCGGTATGATTCGCTATAGCTCTTCCTCTCCATCAGTTTTTTTTTTCACGCTATCCCCAGGCTATAAACTTTTGTATGTGGACATTTTTTTTCAATTACTATAGCCTTTCTGGAACTGTCTGGCAACTTCAGTGTTATCCCTGTCCCTTTCTTAGGCCAGATAGGTAGCAATATGTCTTTTCTTCTCTGACTTTGGAAGAACGGCAAAGGCTTTTTGTTTGTTTTTTGTTTTTTCTTTCAGATCTTGCCTCAAATTTATTTGTAAAAACAGTATAGGTCACTGATTATCTGCAAATAGTGTGTGGGTAGGTGTGTCACAGCAGCCTATCTGTCTTCACACTGGCAGGAGCCTTTTCTATGGGGTCTTCACAGGGGCCTGGGCACCTTTGGGAGCCTGGGCTGGAGCTGAAGGCTGGGCCTTGGCTGGAGCTTTGGCCTCTGCCTTGGTTTGCACCTTGGGCTTTGGTTGGCTGAGCCTACACCCATTGGTCCTGTAGCTTTGAATCTGCTTCCGGAGCTTGGGGTGAGCAATGAGAGGCAGACGGCTGAGTTTGCGGCTGGGGCCCTTTGGCATCTTAGGCTTGATGGCCTGAGGCTTCACCAGGGCCTTGATGGCCTCTGTGCGCCCACTCGCTGCCTTTGCATTGTTGGCCTGCATCTTCTTCAGGCCTTTCCTGCTCTGCTTCTTGCGCATGTTCCTCAGGAACTCGAGGTCAACCCCCTAAGAGATTCGTATCTTTGCGACCGGGGTGTCTTGATGCCATCTCTGTGTCCTTTGCGGTACTGGTTGTGTGTGGTGTGGTTCTTGGACTTGGCCACGTCTGCATGGTAACCCGCGGCTCCCGCAGCGCCTGGGACCTCAAGAGAAAGAGGAAAGAGCAAAGGTCTTAAGTCTCAATTCTGTTAGCTCTTTCCTGCACTCATCTCGGATCATGTGATACGGCTTTCCTCGTGTGTTGCAGGTTTTTGGTTTGTTTTCTCTCTACATCCCAGCCTCTCCTTCAACCACTAGGTCACGTTCACTCTAAAAAAAACACAAAACCTTTTTCTCTTGCAGTGTAGCCCTTATCCTCCCTGCAGAGGAATTTCCACTCACTCAAGGCTATGGGGAGCTCCCCGGAGCAGTTTCAGAGTGGGAAGATGTCTCCACTTTGCATAATCATTTTATGACTTTTGTTTTCCACACTAAGGAACATCCTATGCCTGCTTTTCCTTGGTACCTCGCCATAATTACCCCTCTTCTCTTCAGTCCTCTAATCAAGTCTCCTGAAACAGTTTGACCATTATAATTGGAGAAACGCATTGCAGAGGAAAATTCGTTCTTGCTAGGTCTCCTCTGAGGAACGGGTATAGCCAAATGACCCGTCTTCTAGCGCAGCTTTCTTAACCTGTGCCCAAGGTAATGCTTATTTATCCATTTATTTTCATAATGCTTTCTGGATTTTTTTTTTAAAGGACAAAAGGTTTGCCATCTGAGCAGCTGGACTGCTTCCGCCCTCCTTTCTGTCCTTGGAGACACTTGGCCCATTAAAGGGAGCCCACGGATTTCATGTCGACAGATGCATCTCAAATTCATTCAGGATCTAAGTGATAGGGTGACTCATTGTGCTGCTAATACAATCCCAGGCTTTGTTGTGCGAGGGTCACATCCCGCTTCCACATAAGCAAAGAGATTTATCACTCTGCTCTGTGGTAAAGACAGAGCAAAAGGACAATGTGAAGTGTGGTCATGTCAGAGAAACCAGATTGTTCCTATTTGGAAATAAAAAGCACAATTTGTCATTTGACTCATAGCCACAGGTGAGTGCATTAACGAATACAGAGTCATTGGTTTATAACATTAGGGAAACTCACCGTGGCGTGCTTTGGGTAGCTTGCTACTGAGAAATAAAAAAGGAAAAATATTTCCTAACTTTCTTTCACATTTTGTACGAATTCTACCTCCATGTCAGTAAAATGTTTTGGCAAGCATCCTATTTAAATTTTAGTTGTGGTTGGTTTTGAACCAAAACATATATAAACTAAAATTCACTAAAGAAAATATTCTATCTGGCTGTTTAATGTTTAAACTTTAAAAATCCCCCTATTGCTGTTTTTCAACGACATCATCTAATTCCCAGGTTCTATAGACTTTAAAAAATATTTTTGATGATTTATGTGTGTGTGTGTGTGTGTGTGTGTGTGTGTGTGTGTGTGTGTGTGTGTGGCATGAGCAGGCACCCAGAGCTCCCTTGGAGCTGGGGTTACAGACAGTAGTGAGCTGTCTGCTGTGGGTGCTGGGTACAGAACTGCTGTTGTCTGCAGAGGCAGCAAGCACTCTTCATCACTGGACCATTTTTTTTTCCAGCCCCTCGACAGGATTTTAAGTTAGTGAACAAGATGGAGTGAGAAGTTGCATCTTCCTTCTTAGGTTCCTTTCCTAGGGCTCAGAAATCCTTTAAATAGTTATAAGAAGAAAGACAACTACCTCATTGGTACTTAACAACAAGGGAGTGTTGTCATAGTAACCAGCAATACTTTCCTTATGATTTTTCTAAGAGGCTTTGAATCCTAGCTCAGATACTTACTAGTTGGAGTTTAAAAGAAATTTCTTCCTTTCCTTCTTTTCCTTTCCTTTCCTTTCCTTTCCTTTCCTTTCCTTTCCTTTCCTTTCCTTTCCTTTCCTTTCCTTTCCTTTCCCTTTCCCTTTCCCTTTCCCTTTCCCTTTCCCTTTCCCTTTCCCTTTCCCTTTCCCTTTCCCTTTCCCTTTCCCTTTCCCTTTCCCTTTCCCTTTCCCTTTCCCTTTCCCTTTCCCTTCCCTTCCCTTCCCTTTCCTTCCTTCCTTCCTTCCTTCCTTCCTTCCTTCCTTCCTTCCTCTCTCTCTCTCTCTCTCTCTCTCTCTCTCTCTCTCTCTCTTTCTTTCTTGACAATTTTTTTTTCTGTATAATCCTGGCTATCCTGGAATTCACTCTGAAGACTAGGTTGCTCTTGAGCTCAGAGATCCACCTGCCTCTGCCTCCTGAGTGCTGGGACTAAAAGGAGTAAATTATTTTTTAATGTTTATTTTATTTTTAAGAGAGAGAGATTGAGAGAGAGAGAGAGAGAGAGAGAGAGAGAGAGAGAGAGAGAGAGAGAGAGAGAGAGTTAAAGTCAGTTGTTAACCACCTGCGTAGATGCTGGGAACAAAACCCAGGTCCTTTTCAAGAGCAATGACTTTTGGTGGGAGAGATGGTTCAGAGATTAAGAGCAATGGCTGCTCTTCCAAAAGACCTTATTTCAATGCCCTGTATCTACATTATGGCTCAAAACCATCATAACTCCAATTCCAGGAGATCTGACACCTTGTTCTGGCTTCTGTGGGCACCAGGAACACACATAGTACATAGATACACATACAGACGAAACACTCATAGACATAAAAAAACCAACCAAACACTCAGCAATGACTCTAAGCCATCTCTACAGTCCCAGAACAAATCATTCTAACTCCTACTGACAGTTTCCATACAACGGAGTTGTAATAGTTACTCTCTCATAGGATTATCAGAAAACTTAAATGATGTCACCAGCTGCCATGTAAGTATGCCATAAATGGGAGCTCTTTGTTCTCCTTTTCCACCCCCTTTCTCTTTCTGTCTTTTACCACAAAACATTTTTGCTTAATCAATAAGAATTATAGAGTATTGAAAGATTTGGGCAAGTTACAGCATTGAGAAAGAAAAAGGGATACATTTTTTTTTTTTTTTTTTTTTTGTCTAGAGCCTCATCGGTGATTCTTGGCCACCCACTAAAACGCTGACACAAAGAAATGTACACCATCTACAGAACTGGTTTTGAAGACAGCATTGGTCACTGTTGGATTCGACAATAAGTTGAGAATAAGACCTTCCATAGGTCAATGGAATTAAGAGGAAGTAGGAAGATATGCAGAACTGAGATGGGCCAAAGCTTCACATCTGGTGACAAGCTAATTCTATTTAAAAGAAAGCTCTACTCTTTGGAAATAGAAGCCATGGGTCAGATTTAATTTCCTGAGGTTTCTGTTGTGCAAATGAGCATGTTTTTGGTTTTTAAAAATCTCTAATATATAACTAAACATATTCATCTTGGAAGAGAGAAACTATTAATTGGAGTAAGTCTTGACCTCTTAGAGCATCTGGAAGAAACCAGAACAAAATCTACTTGGCAGTTGCCTTTAATAAGCAAAGGAGACTCCATTGAGTTTAAAATCTTCTCTACCATAAAGGGGAAAAAATCAGGAAACTGAATCACAAGGCTCCCTTTGTGGGAAACACGCAAACCACGTGATTTTATTTTTTTTTAATGATTGGCAGTCTCATGTGTTGGAAGCTTAATCCCCCAATTCACATGTAATGCTATTTGGAGGTAGGGTTTAGTAGATTAGTGGCTATCCAAGGGTCAGCTTTCTAAGGTTTTATTTTATGTTGCTTATATAAATGAGACTTTAATGCGACTTTTCTGTCTCACAGGCTAAGGAAAGCATTCATCAGAGACCCGTGTCATGATTTTGGGCTTTTCTGCCCTCAAGAAGTATACTAAATAAGCTCTACTTTTTATATGCTATACAGTATCTGGAGGTTTTGTCTAGCAGCCAAAAGCAGGGTTAATACTCAATGTCTATAAAATCTTCCAATTGCACAAAAGTTAACAAACAAACAGAAAACTGTTTAAAATGAGCAAGGCATTCAAAGAGACATTTCTCCCAAGAAGACATAAAAATAGCCAATAGAGGTGCTTAATAGCCCTAGTCTGAAACACAAATAAAACCATCATGAGAATCACAAAGAAGGAAGGTGAATCAGCCACTCTTCTTACTACTCTCTGAGAAGAAGCACTCAAGGGAGGAAGGATGTCTCTCCGCTTTAGTGCACTAGAATACATACAGTCCATCACAGCGGGGAGGGCATGGCAGTGAGAAGGTGAAGCTGCTGGTCATACTGCTTCCATTGTCAGGAAGCAGACAGAGATGAAAACCTGGTACTCCCTGTATAAAAGAACTGCAGGGACAAAAACGGAGAAGAACCCGAGGGAAAAGAGGTCCAGTGATGGACTCAATTTGGGATCTAGCTCAAGGGGAGACTCCAAGGCCTGACATTATTACTGATGCTATGGATTGCTTACAGACAGGAGACTAGCATGGTTGCCCTCTGAGAGGCCCAACAAGCAGCTGAAAGAGTCAGATGCAGATACTGTACCCAACCAATGGACAGAAGCCAGGGACCCCTGTGCTTGAACTAGGGAAAGTCTGGAAGAAGCTGAGGAGGAGGGCGATCCCATAGGTGACCGGCAGTCTCAACTAACCTGGAATCTCAAGATCTCTCAACACTGGGCCACCAACCAGGTAGCATACATTAGCTGATATGAGGCCCCTGACACATACACAGCAGAGAACTGCCTGGTCTGACTTTAGTGAGAGAAGATGCACCTAACCCTCAAGAGACTTGAGGTCCCAGGGAGTGGGGAGTTCTGGTGAGGTGTGGGTGGAGAGGACATCCTTTTGGAGACGGGAGAGAAGAAATGGAACGAGGAACTGTCAGAGGGTGGACAGGGAGTGAGATAACAACTGGACTGTAAAAAAAGATTAAAGAATAATAATTAAAAAAAATGAAAAACAAAAAACAAAACAAAAAATCTGGTACTTAGCCAACTTTCTTCTTCTTCTTCTTCTTCTTCTTCTTCTTCTCCTTCTTCTTCTTCTTCTTCTTCTTCTTCTTCTTCTTCTTCTTCTTCTTCTTCTTCTTCTTCTTCTTCTTCTTCTTCTTCTTCTTCTTCTTCTTCTTTTCTTTTTTTTCTTCTTCTTCTTCTTCTTCTTCTTCTTCTTCTTCTTCTTCTTCTTCTTCTTCTTCTTCTTCTTCTCCTCCTCCTCCTCCTCCTCCTCTTCCTCCTCCTTCTTCTTCTTTGTTTTCTTCTTCTTCTTCTTCTTCTTCTTCTTCTTCTTCTTCTTCTTCTTCTTCTTCTTCTTCTTCTTCTTCTTCTTCTTCTTCCTCCTCCTCCTCCTCCTCCTCCTCCTCCTCCTCCTCCTCCTCCTCCTCCTCCTCCTCCTCCTCCTCCTCCTCCTCCTCCTCCTCCTCCTCCTCCTCCTTCTTCTTCTTCTTCTTCTTCTTCTTCTTCTTCTTCTTCTCCATCCCAAGACTTCAGTAATGGATCTTGCTGCCCATGATTAGTATGGGTGTTCCTACTTCAATCAACATAATCTAGAGACATCCTCACATACACTCATAGGTCTGTGTCTCCAAGGCAATGCTAGTACATACACATGCACATACACATACATACACACAAACATAGTGAAATATTATTCAGCCTTAAATATAGTAATCTCATTAAATGACTGGACACTTAGGAAAGTGAAAGAAGTGAGGTGGAGAAAGAATGAAATATGCATGATTTCCCTCATATACAGACTCTAAAAAGAAAAGAAAAACATCAACTGTAGGGAGATAGATAATAAAACAGAGGTACTATGGCTGTGTTGGAGAGAATGAGAAAATAGGAATACATGCTCAAATATTCAAATCTGGAGATGCATAGTGTGAAAAAGTCTAGATATTGAATTTTGATAACTCTTACTGCAAAATAATTATATAAGCTAATAGACACATTAAGCTGCTTCACTGTGATTGCCACCTATTATCTCTGGACAACCCACATCACACTATAGAGCTCAAATGTACATGATACAAGTCATTGGAGAAAGGAATATAGAGTCTGCCTAGAAAAAGGGAAAGGTTAAATATCTATCAAGTAAACAGAGCTTAACACTGTGCTTGGAACAGCAAATTTTTTATCGACTGTTTCTGTCTTCTTTTCATTCTGATAAAGCATGCTATAATTTGTTATTAAGTCTGAATTCAGCTGGTTTCTGTCCCAACAGTGTCTTCTCTGTTGGGTTGAAATTTGGTTTGGATGTTTTCTGAGAAGCCTTCTCTCTTTGCTAGGTTGGTCAATTCAAACTTATTTTAGCCTATCTTTTTTTTTGTTTTTTGTTTTTTTTGTTTTTTGTTTGGTTTTTTTTTTTTTTGGTTTTGGTTTTGGTTTTTCGAGACAGGGTTTGTCTGTGTAGCCCTGGCTGTCCTGGAACTCACTCTGTAGACCAGGCTGGCCTCGAACTCAGAAATCCACCTGCCTCTGCCTCCCAAGAGCTGGAATTAAAGGCATGCACCACCACACCTGGCCTCATTTTAGCCTATCTTAACGGTTAGGGGAAAGTGACTTGCCATCTCAGATGAATTTCTAATTGATGATAAATAATTTTACCCAGAATGGTTTTAGCCGAGGGAGTCGCATCTCTTCATGCCGTGCAGGCAAGTCTGCATGTATATATTCCCAGCGACAGTTACTTTAAAATTCTTTTGGAAGTTCTTGAAGGATAAGCCATAAATTAATATCATCATCTTTCAGAGAAGCTATTTCTTTGTCTTGTTAGGTGAGAACTTTGTGTCCCCATAGCCATGGCAGGGACAAATCGGATTATAGTTTGTAAACATTGCTTCTTTTTCTCATTCTGTCTGTTGGGCTCTTAGTTGGCCTTACATATTCTGCAACAGGAATCAGTGAATCTAATCATGTAGGCTTGGTTTGTGCATTTAATATGAATTTCTTAGTTAAACACAGCCTCATTCACTCATTAATATCAATAGTCCATGGTTGCTTGAGCACTGAGAAGCAAGACTTGAACAGCTGTGACAGAAACTACCAGATGGCCCATGAAGACGATTTGACCTTCTACAAGAGATGTGCCACTTCCGTTGTGGAGCATTTGTTATAAACTTATGTGTGTTACTTGGAGGTCTCTAAAGTAGTGGTTCTCAAACTTCCTAATGCTGTGACCCTTTAATACAGTTCTTCATGCTATGGTGACTCCAAATCATAAAATTATTTTTGTTTTTTCCTCATAACTGCAAATTTGCTACTGTTATGACTCAGAATGTAAACATCAGATATACAACATGGGCTGAAATAACCCCTATGAGAAGGGCTTTAACCTAAAAAGGTTGGGACCACAGGTTGAGAACCTCTTCTCTAAAGAAATGTGATAAAATGAGTATAATTAAGTGCTGATAAAATGAGTATAATTAAGAAAGGATTTACTAATTGGCCTGGTTGGTCCATCAGTGGCTGTCTTCACACTGGAGAGGCTGAGAGTCTGGTATCTGCTTAGTCCCTGGAACACAATGTCTCAGCAGTTCCAGCCTGATTCTGAAGGTCTGAAGGATGCTTGCTCTCCTGGCCTCCAGTCAATTGACCTGTGGAGGACTGGGGAAGCTGAGTTCTGATGTCAGCGAAGAACAGCAGCATCAGTAACAGACGGAGAAGCAAGGCAGAGAAACTTGCCAGCACAAAGTGGAAGTTAAATAGGCAAAAAGCAAAAGCGTGGGCTGTAGAAAAGGCTCTGCTGTTAGGATCAGGCACGGGTCTGCCAGAGGTCTCAAGTTCAAGTCTTGGCACCCATGCTAGGCTTCTCATAAAAGAGAAGCGCCAAGGGAATCTGACTCCTCTGGCCTCTGTGGGGACTCATAAACACGTACCTGCACACACACACACACACACACACGCACACGCACACACACACACACGTACCTGCACACACACACACACACACACATGTCTTATACGCGTTCTCACGACCGGCCAGGAAAGACACAACAAACCAGAATCTTCTGCGGCAAAACTTTATTGCTTACATCTTCAGGAGCCAGGAGCGCAAGCCCCCAGCCCCAAAAATGAAAGCCCCCTGCTTACATCTTTAGGAGCCAGAGCGCCAGCGCGCCAGAGCGCCAGAGCAAGGGGGAGAATGGCGGAAACCCCGTCCCCTTTTTAGGAGAGTTATTCTCCGCCTAGGACGCATCACTCCCTGATTGGCTGCAGCCCATGGCCGAGTTGTTGCCACGGGAAAGGCAGAGTACATGTAGTGGTAAAATACCCTTGGCACATGCGCAGATTATTTGTTTACCACTTAGAACACAGGATGTCAGCGCCATCTTGTGACGGCGAATGTGGGGGCGGCTCCCAACATCTCCCCCTTTCCTTTTAATAAGAGCAATAGGCCACCCATATTAATGAGAGTGGAGATAGAGGTCAAATCCCCAGTGTGCAGGTAAAGGAGCCATGTACAGGATTAGCTCTTAGGCTCACAGGCTTTTACCCAGAGCAACCCTGACCTGCTCTCGTGTCGTTTTGCCTGGAGAGAAGGACACTTGGACACTCAACCTTCTTGAAAGATGACATGTCTCCCTAGAATAGGCTCATATATGCCGCAGAGCCCTTCTACTGCAGTGCTTAGCCGTGCAACTCTCTCGGGCTGCTGAAGCACACTCACTCTATCCCGTGCAATGAGACTAGCCTCGTGAGATGTAAGAGCTGAGTGGCCAGCGACCTATTGCCTAAGCATAGATATCAGGGGAAGCACCATGTTCTAGTACTGCAAGTGCCTGGGCAATAACCACCTTGTCTCTCCTAGTTTAGGCCTTAAGCTTACAGACCAACCAAAGAAGCAACACTAATCCACAGCAAAGTGTATCTCCAAATAATATCAATCCCACCCATTCTTTAAAGAAGGGAAATGCTGAGGAGATCCAATTGGGTAATCCTTTGGTCAGGGACAGGTCCAAGCGCGTGGAGTTGACCTGAAGTCTCAATTCCCGAAGGATCTGTTCAAATTCAGCCGTCCAATTCTGTAACATATACTGAAAAAGACTTTTTGACAAATTAGCTGCCCTAGTAAAATTCTCATACTGAATGGAAGTAATGGACAATCCCGGAAACTTTTGTTCACATCCCAGCTGAGTTATTTGCCATAATACATCTAGTTGTATCTGGACAAGATCTATGAGTTGATTAACCAGCATGAGACCTCCCTGTATCTTGACATTAGCTGAGGCCTGTTTATCTATGACTGTAGTCACTGAGGCTGACAAAGTGTTAATGGTGTCAGTCGTCTGGACCTGTCCAGACAGAGCCAAGGCTGTCTGAATCAAGGCTAAACCCAGTTCCTAGTTAGTGGTAAAAAAGCAGGGGAATACTTGAGCATTATACATCACCGTCATTGGGAGTGGAAATGTCGACATTATCCCCCAACGCTGCTCTCTCTTTATTATTGACGCCCTGGACATCACCAAGACGAGGGACATCAGTATTCCCTTGGTCAGTCTGGATTTTTCGGGTGAGTCTTTCTGGTATCCAAAATGGGTTGTCTTCATTCTGTGGGAAAACACAGATAGCTCCCCTGGATCTTATCAAAATAGGATCCGGGCCATACCATTTATTATCAAGGACATTTTTCCATTTAACCATCTCATTGGGCCTATCTGGCTCTGAACAATGACGTTCAGCCGCAGTATGGCCATGAGCATCAATATTTAAAAAATTGAGTGTAAAGAGTGCCATAGACACAGACACTCTTGGTACTCGGGGTAGAGTCTCCTCAATTCCCCTCTTCTGTTTTATAAGATAGGCTTTGAGGGTGCGATGCGCACGCTCAACAATACCCTGTCCTTGAGGGTTGTATGGAAGTCCAGTCAGGTGGGTCACGTCCATCTGACGGCAGAACTGCTGGAATTTTTGAGACGTATAAGCTGGTCCATTATCAGTCTTAAGGAGTTTGGGTTTCCCCCAAGCACTCCATGCCTCAAGACAATGTTGAATCACATGTGAGGCCTTTTCTCCTGTTAACGGAGAAGCAAACATGATGCCAGAACATGTGTCAATGGACACATGGAGATATTGAAGTTTTCCAAAGGAAGAAACATGTGTAACATCCATTTGCCAGACCTGTAGAGGTCGAATACCGCGTGGGTTAATTCCCACATGAGGAACTGGCAAGAACTCACAGCAGCTTTGACATTGAGTAACAATGTCACGGGCTTCTTTTCTTGTCAAGGAGAAACGACTGCGTAATGTTTCAGCCGTCACATGAAAATTGTTATGAAAATTTTTTGCAGCCTCTACCGGGGATGATAGGGCAGCAGCCACCACTTTAGTGGCCTTATCTGCCAAATCATTTCCCAGAGCCATGGGGCCAGGTAGGCCTGAATGGGCTCTAACATGAATAATATAAACAGGAAATCTTCTAGATAACAAAACTAATTGTATCTGCTGAAAAATATTGGCAACTCTACTGGAAGGCTTAATCACTCCAGCCACTTCTAAAAGATTTACTGCATTAACCACATAACAGGAATCTGACACAATATTAAGGGGTTCTAAAAAGGTTTTTAAAACTTCTAAAACCACTAAACATTCTACCACTTGAGGTGAATTTTCATTATATTGTTTGGATACCACTTTACCATTAGCCACATAGGCACCTATGCCAGTTTTTGATCCATCAGTATATACCACAATCCCATTTTTAAGTGGGTTTCTTACTGTTATTTGTGGAAACACAACAGATTGATTTTGGGCAAACTGTAAAATTGGATGTTTTGGATAATGGTTATCTATTTGTCCTGAAAAGGAGGTAACTAAAACTGCCCAATCATTAGATGTGGCTGCCAAGGTTTGAACCTGTGCAGCGGTATAAGGTACAATTAAAAGATATGGACTTCGCCCAAAGTGGGTGATTGCTGCTTTTAGGCCTTTAAGGGCAAGCTGTGCAATTGCATCAGGATACCAATCTATTATTTTAGCTGGGGATACGTTTGGATGGATCCACAACAATGGCCCATTTTGCCACAAAACTGCGGTTGGCAATTGTGCTGTCTTAAAGACACACAAACTGAAAGGCTGCGAATCCTCAATACGTTGTAATTGTGCATTCTGTAAGGCTTTTTCCACCTTTTGTAAGGCCTGGTTAGCAGCTAGAGTAAGAGCCCTAGGGGAGGAGATATGAGGATCTCCTTCTAAAATACCAAACAAAGGCCTTAACTCAGCGGAAGGAATCTTTAAAAAAGGTCTGAGCCAATTAATATCTCCCAACAGCTTTTGAAAATCATTTAAGGTATGGAGGTGATCTCTTCTTATCTAAACATGTAAATATTGATTTCTCTCAAAGGAGGAAATATGCGTGACATCCATTTGTCAGACCTGTAATGGCCTGACGCCACGAGGGTTTACCCCTACGTGAGTAGATAAAATTTGACAACAATCTAAAGGCATTATTAAGTAATCAGAATCATTTTTAGTAGAACTAATCCCTCTTGCAGCTCTAGGAATACCAGAGGAAGAAAAAACAGCCATGTAGGCTTGGCAAAATTATTAGTTGAGCTATTTTGTCCCCTTGTGATATAGAAAAGACAACTTGAGGACAAGAACAGAGAACCTGAAGTTCCCCTTTATAATCTTGATCTACAACTCTAGGGTGGACAATAAGACCTTGTAGGCTGCAAGAGCCTGCCTCTGTCATACTGGCCACAAAATCTGAGAAGGACTCTTGAGGTCCCTGGACGATCCTTGTTAATTGTCCAGTGGCTTCACCTGCTCGGGAGAGCGCCTTCCAGGCCCTAATAGCCGTGGAGGAAATTTGGGCATAAGCTCCCCAATGGTAGTTTGTCTGATCAGCAGAATAAGCTCCCTGACCCGTTAACAAGTCAAAAGTCCAATCTCTCTGCTCTGGAGTCAAAGCAGCTGCGTTTGCTCGGGCCTGCGCTTGTGCAGCTTCGTGCCAAAGCGCTCTCCATTCCATATATTTGCCCATACTAGGGAGAGCGGCTTTTACAATCGTTTGCCAGTCGGCAGGAGTTAGTGCCATGCCGGCAAGCCTGTCTAACTGCACCAAGGTAAAATTAGCATTGGTTCCGTATTTACGGACCGACTCGGCGAGTTCTTTAATCTGCACGTATTCTACCGGAGCGTGGACACGCCCACCCTCGGCTCCTTCAAAGACTGGAAATGCCTGTTGTATTTTCCTTTGTTCCTCTCTGGGAATGAATGAGTCTGCGCATTGCCTCTCTGCGCATTGTCTCTCTGCGCATTGCCTCTCTGCGCATTGCCTCTCTGCGCATTGCCTCTCTGCGCAGGGCTGACGCACTACGCAGGGCGGGGGCTCCGCATAGGGCGGACCTTGAAGCCGACTGCCCGGAGGCTGAACAGTATGCTGGCTTTCGCCAGCCGCTTTTGGCTTTTTTCTTAACCGATTAGCTGGCTGGTAATGAGCTGCTTCTTCCTCCCAGTCTGTTTCCTCAGAGGAGAATTCTTCATCTGCTTCAGAGCTACTAAGAGCTGGCTTCCTGAGCTCATCTAGTGACGAGTATCTCCTAGAGACCTCCACTAATTGATCTTTTTTCTTTTCTTTTTTCTTTTCCTTCCTTCTAATCTCTCCCCAGGTATTCTTACCTGACCTAAACTTTTCCTTGGGTTCAAGACCCTTGGAAAGGCCTGTATACTTATTTTGTGAACCATATTTTCTCTTTGCTCCTATTCTCTCTCCCCGCTTTACTTCTGATAGATTGTCCTGAACTTCATCCAGAATTTTCAGCCCTATCTTAATCACCTGATAACATGTGAAAAAGAACAAAAGGGCTCCTAACACTAGAAAAAAATTCAAGGCCAAACATACCTTGTAAAGCTATTTTCCACTTTACTTCTGATAGACTGTCTTGACTTTCCTTAGAAAGTTCAAGACCAGACTTACCTTGTAAAGCTGTACTCACTGGTACTCCTGTTCCCCAGCTGAAAAGTTCTGAATTCATGCAGTTGAATCCTTCTCAACAGTCTGTTTTACGGGAACCTTTATTACCGTGACCCGCAGTTCTGGTTCCGGAATGAGGGATCTTCCTTGCGCCGGTGATGGTAATTTTCGTCCCAGGTTTTCTCTTCCCGGGTTCTCGGCACCAACTCTTATACGCGTTCTCACGACCGGCCAGGAAAGACACAACAAACCAGAATCTTCTGCGGCAAAACTTTATTGCTTACATCTTCAGGAGCCAGGAGCGCAAGCCCCCAGCCCCAAAAACGAAAGCCCCCTGCTTACATCTTTAGGAGCCAGAGCGCCAGCGCGCCAGAGCGCCAGAGCAAGGGGGAGAATGGTGGAAACCCCGTCCCCTTTTTAGGAGAGTTATTCTCCGCCTAGGACGCATCACTCCCTGATTGGCTGCAGCCCATGGCCGAGTTGTTGCCACGGGAAAGGCAGAGTACATGTAGTGGTAAAATACCCTTGGCACATGCGCAGATTATTTGTTTACCACTTAGAACACAGGATGTCAGCGCCATCTTGTGACGGCGAATGTGGGGGCGGCTCCCAACACACATGCACATACACACACACACACGTACCTGCACACACACACACACACATGCACACACACACACACACACATGCACACACACACACACGTACATGCACACACACAAATAATAGACACATAAATAGTACATGTGCACACACTCAGACGTTATACATGCATACAGTCTCACACAAATAATACACACACACACACACACACATACAAATAATACACACATAAATAATACATGTGCACACACCCAGATGTTATACATGCATACAGTCTCACACAAATAATACACACACACACACACACACACACACACACACACAAATAATACACACATAAATAATACATGTGCACACACCCAGATGTTATACATGCATACAGTCTCACACAAATAACACACACACACACACACATGCACACACACACGCACACACACACATGTACATGCACACACATACAAATAATACACACATAAATAACACATGTGCACACACCCAGATGTTATACATGCATACAGTCTCACACAAATAATACACACACACACACACACGCACACACAAATAAAAAACTTTTAAGAAGTAAATGCTTTTCTTTCTCAGACTTCCTTTTGTCTGGACTGCTAGGGGAAAGTACCACCCACTTTGAGTTTCTGTCTTTCCCCTTCAATTAAACTGATCAAGAAAATCCCTCACAGATGTGCCCAACAGCTAGTCTCTTAGCTAATCCCAGACCCAGCCAAGTAGATGTGATTAATCATTGGCCTATGTGTATATGTTTGTCCCTATTTGGACACAGCCTGGGGTAGAGAATTAGAAGTTTCTTGACGATCATCCAGGGGGCCTACCATACTTATCTATCAAGTTCAAAGGCACGGTTACTACTATGAGCGATTGGCAAATCTTAATCTAACATGATGTAACATTTTGTTCTGCTCTGCTTCTTTAACATTGGTTTGCCCTAAACATAGAAGCAGGAGTTCCCTGTTAAAAACAAGGGTTGTGAAGGCTGTCACAAATTCACTGAAATGAAGTAGAGATGCAAAAATTATTACTAGATCAGAGAGTTCTATGCAGCAAACCAGAAAATTCCTATGACATCAGGCCACTTCTGAGTGTTTCTCATGCATGAAAGGCCATTCCCTGCTCATGTAACAAAGAACTGCCCCCGTCCTTTGATTCAGTTGCATTCGTCTGAGACCAGCATAGACCTGATCCCTATAACAGTATGTTGGCAATTCTAGTGAGGTTTTACCAACTGATAGAATTTCGTTAGAGCAGTGTTGTTAAAATGTTGTCCTTTTGCAGCTTCATTGAATGACTTTATTTGTCTAGAAGAAGCTGCAGCCTCCGGCCTTGGGGTTGCTTGCACAACAGAGCTCTCTACCCAGTAAAAACTGCCTACCTGATTGTGTGGACAATCGAATACCAGACCCTCCCTCTACCTAGCTTGGGAATATGGGAACTGGTACCTGGTCAGAGTTGGGCTGAGACCACCCACTCATTTCACATAGCCCATTAAACAGTTGGTTATATGATTCTTCTAGGACTCCTTCTGTTGACCTTGCTCTGAGCAGCCAAGTGTCGAATTACTAATTATCCCTCAAGCTCTGCTATGTAAATGTCATCTATTTTCCACCTCCACTTTTGGAAGGCACTCTGCTCAGACAGAGCCACTGTCATATTCTCAGGAGCTAACTGATGCTCTTAGCCCAGTGGGATAAGACTCCACCAACCGCAAGCATGACCACCAAAAAGTGTTTATTTAATTAAACAGCAACAGCCAGAGAAATAAAGATGAAGAAGAAGGAAATGGACGTCTACTCTGCATTCGCGGTAGAAGTTGCACGGTGTTCTTATGCTTCAGTTTCATTTCTGATTGACACTATGCATGTTTCTGTGCCATATGGAAATAACAAGGCACCATCTGGGGGTTTCGTCGTCTTACTTTGAAGCCAGGGTGTCTCTGAAGATTATGCTTTGCCTACTTGGCAAGGAAATCCTGCTTTAGCTTCAGCGATTAGACTTATTTATCCCTGCCTAGACCCAAATGACTCGCTCATGTAGACATCAGACTTCTCACGAAAACCTTCCACACTGCAACTTGCAATTTACTTTCTGTTGTTATAATATACTTGCTAGGATAAAGGTAGTAAGAGTTTTTGAAATTCTAAATTTTTTATGATCCATAGATTTCAGCTTATAAAAATGCTAAACTCATGATCACATTTGAATCCTAGAAATTCAACATAAGCAGGGTAGGTCAGACAGAAACAGGCATTTGTGTTGGGGGTGGAAGAAAAATTAAGACATAGTTAAAATTTATTTTGATTTAAGCGTGTGATTTTTTTCCCCCTGTAGTAATTTATTTAGAACCACCAAAATTAGAAAACACTGTGAACTTCTTAAATATTCCTAAATTCCAAGGGCTGTGCTTTAAAATAAGAGTCCAAGTTTATTGTACTCATCTACAAATCAACTCCAAATCAAGGCAAAGCTCTAAATGTTTATTGTTTCATTGTGTTTCAAGATAAAACATTTCCTTGTGCTTGCCCCAGTTGTCTTTCAAATGGCTGACTCATATTTACTTAAACCAAGGAGCAAGCAAAAAACATAGTTATAAAATTGATAAATGATAAGGCCACATCACTTGTTTCTCTAAATGTTTATGGTATACCTTTGGTGTACCCACTCCAAAGCCACTTCTCAGAACTAAAGTTGTGAAGGGCAATAGATTTGGTCCTGCCCTCATGAAGTTATAGTCCCTTCCAAGTAATGGTATGTTGTGTTAAATTACAGCAGATATAAATCTACATGTAAATAAACAGAATAACTTGAAAGATAATTATGTGGTCATATACTCCATTCTACCATATGGCTACACTTTTCTATTATATTAAAGGCTAACATCATCACTTTCTCTATCGACTTCCTTTGGCTTGTAAATAGATGACCTTTTACTAGTTTTTACTTGAAGCCCTTCCTGTGATGACTCAAGTTATTCTTTCCCTAATGTGTTTTTCCAACTTTATCTGTCATTATTCTGACTCTCTTGCTCAAAGCTCTCATCAAATCTAGGAGCATCTATTTATGTAGATGCCTTCCTTGCCCTTTCCCAGATCTCTGTGCCCATCAAGGTTCCATTGACAGAGATCTCCTTCGCTTAACGTCCCTGCTTGCTGAATTCCAGAATGAGCTTTGATAGGTTAGAGCTCAAACCTTTGCTTTGCTGTCTAAACTCTTTCTTTCTTGGAATGGCTATAACATGTTTTAATTCTCATTTGATTATGAGCAATAGCACAAAGATCAAATACTTGTTCGTATTTATCTTCCTTTCTATTAGAGAATTCGACTAGAGGCTCTGCTTAAGCAGCAGTAATATGTTACATTTATTACACTCATATTCTATAAGGAAAGGCACACATATTTCTAAAAAAAAACCCCAAAACAAACAAACAAACAAACAAACAAACAAACAAACAAAAAACAAACAACTTCCTTGTGTTAGGTGCCGTGTCTTAGAGAAATACACACGCTTCCTAGTCTTGTGGGAATCAAACATGGATTTCATGAACATGCTATTTGCCAGAAATAAAACAAATTCTCAAACAGCCTTCACGTTTGGCATAGTTATTAGCCCTACATGTGACTTAGAAGCTTCATGAGCCATAGAAAGAAACTTTATTTCAGGACTTTTCATAGTTGAAAAGCATTTGATTTTAGTGTCATCTGACTTTTTAACATACTTTGGATCCTGAATCATTTGACTCAAGTTTAGGTCAACAAGAGGGTAGAGTTGGGCAACCCTTTAAACAAGCGGTTGCATTTATAAATGATAAGGCCTGGGTTAATCTTTTGCTCTTTTATAGGCCTTTTTAATTTAGTTCTTGGACAGAGCAGTAACATGATCAAGTAGGAACCATGGGGTGGGGTCTTCTTTGGTAATAGAGAACACTTTGCTATTCCATATATTTTAACTCAATATTAACAGCCTGTAGTGAATGAATTTATGTGGAAAATAAGAATAGTAGCACCTTCCTTAGCCGGGGCTATGTGGTAAAACATGGAACATACAACAGGGTCCTACAGACCAGATTTAACCTGCACTTGGTTTTCATAAATCAAAGCTTACCGAGACACAGAGCTATCTATTCAGTATGTACTATTTGTGTCCCCTTTCAGTAACAAGAGCAGAATGAAGGAATAGCAATTAACACTGGTTGGCCCACAGAGCTGAAATGAGTTTTCAATTTTGGTTCTTTACAAATAAGCTTCGCTGGTTTTGCTCGTCCTTGATTAAAATATGCTTCACTAACTAGAAAATGCTCAGTAGTTACTAATTATCATAATTATCCTTTTTCTTTTTTGTTTTTAACCCCGGTATAATCTGAAATGTGAATGAAACAGAAAGGGTCCAGAAGGTTATCAGAAGAACACGGTGCTCCAGCTAATGGAACCTCAAATTGAAACTGAACTTGAGTCAAAGACCAAAGTGTAATAGAAACCTCAAAGGGTAAATTTGTTTTTCCTAATTGAAAACTTTCACCGGTTCAGTGAGTTTTTCCCTTCCTCCTAGAAAGCACGGGTGAGTCACGGTTGAAGTTATTAGTTCATTCTTGATAACAGTTGTCACTGGCAGCGACCATGAAACTATTCCATTGGTGCATAGCACTGCCGTACCAAGCAGCTTTGCTGGCGCTGGTATTGATTTCAATTAAAACATGTTATCTGAATCACAGTCGTGTTTCCTGTTGGCTTCCCTCTGTAGCCAGTGATGCAAATGGAAAGCCACTCTCCAACCTGCAGTATCTGGTTACTTACAACAAGGTCTAGGCAGCTGGGGTATAAACAAATCCCTAGTGCCGATCAATGGAGGAGGAAATGATCTTCATTTGCCCTGCATGATGTCATCCATCTTTGGCCTGACAGTTTTCTAACAATTATTGACTGAGGGCAGGCAAATCTTATGAATTCATCTTAGTCCTTCTCAAGGCAGGTAGTCAAGCATAGCCCCAAATGCAGTGGTCTCATTCCTTGTGTATACGTTCTTTGTATTTCTTCTTTTATTCTCCATTATGTGAACCCGGGGGTGGGGGGTGGTGGTTGGAGTTTCTGTGTTTGCCCAAAAGCACTCGATGACAGTGCCCTGGAGCTGAGTGTTATTACAGCTGTGTTTAGCATTTTAATGCCTATCCTGTTTTACTTATTAGTCCGATCCAGTGATCAAATCCCTCAGTGTTTGCGGGAGGATTCTGTATTTTGTATCAGAACTGGTGCTTTTACTATCAAAGCTGACATTTGTCATTGATCCCAAAGGTATGTAAGCTCAAGAGGATACATATGTAGAGTAGATTCTAACTCGGCAGCACAGATGTGAGCTTCTGACCTCGAGGCTTGTGTAGTAAATTAAATCACCAAGGTCGGAAGTGAGCCCAGGCTACGGCTTTCCCGACTGGCTTGGTGTTTCTCTGTTCTCCACACAGCTGGAGACACATGCGCAGACTATATTTTCTTCCTCTCAGCCTTCTTTGAAGTTAGATGCAGCCTTGTGTCTGGTGTGTGTGTGTGTGTGTGTGTGTGTGTGTGTGTGTGTGTGTGTGTGTGATTGAGTATGAGAAGGGAGTGATACACAGTCCTGTCTACAAAGCTTTCTCAGGTGTTCCCTTCTCCGTATTAGAGCTGTATGGTCAGGACTTCAAAGACACAGAAGAGGGGCAACAAGAAATAGAACCTTATTATGTTAAGTCACTGAGACTTTTTGAAGATCAAACCTAGGGTCTTGCGTAGGCAAGGCAAGGCAAGGCAAGGCAAGGCAAGGCAAGGCAAGGCAAGGCAAGGCAAGGCAAGGCAAGGCAAGGCAAGGCAAGGCAAGGCAAGGCAAGGCAAACCCTCCATCACCAGATCATAGCCTTAGCCCTTAAGTACTGGGCTTATGGGATATTTGTGTTATAATTAACTCAGCTCATATGTTAAGTTTCATTGTTTTGTGTGTCAATGGGATTCCTTTTTTCTTCTCTCTCTCTCCTCCCTCCCTCCCTCCTTTCCTTCTTTTTTCTTATGTGTATGTATGTATGTATGTATGTGCCTGTATGAGTTTATGTGTGTCATATATGAGGAATAGCTATCCACTGAGGCCAGAAGACAGCACCAAATCCCTTCAAGCTGGATTTATAGATAGTTATGTGTTGCTTGATAGGGGTGTTAAGAATCAAAGGTGGGTCCTCTGAAAGAAGAATCTACACTCTTAACTGCTGGCCCATCTCTTCATGGGTAGTTTTTAATTCAGTCACCCTCAATGCCATAACTTTGATGATCCTGTGCTTTTCTGTATGGTATCAACTGGATGTTAAGCTATAAAGGTACTACTGGGGGTTGTGAAGAGGTGTGCCCATACTTACGAGAGCTCTTAGGGTTTTTTCATCCACATTACCTATTATTTGACTAACAATAGTCTAAGCTTGATGTCCTAATTCCATTTACCAGCAGTTCACTTTGTTTTTATTAGAGAGATACATTGCTTGCCCAGGTAGATACATTACTGTCTATTTCTTGATGCTATCCATTAAACTTAGCTGTTGGATAGAAGATGAAAAATTGTGTTCTGGTTTTGTTGGGCTGAGTTATTTGTATTTGACCATGGTGGAAGATAGCATCAACATAGAAGTAATTAGGAAGTAATGTTTTGTTGATTAGAAACCTAGGTTTAGTTGATCATACTGTCAACATACGCTCTTCCTCCCTTCCTCCAGGTCTTGCTTTCTTGCTGTCACATGTGAAATGTGACATTTCCAAGATTCTTTACTAGCCCATTGTGGCTTCCTCGGCCACAGCTATGCCTCCAGAGGATTTTCACCTTTCACCTTGCTTACATTATGAGGGAATTACAGAGAGTAGACTCTGTGAGGCCTCTGTTTGAGCAAAGTATAAATTTTGATTGGAAAAACTACTAAGAACTTGATGACCTTCCGGCCCTGTAGGCCCAAGTTGACTAATACACTGGGAGAGGGGGAGGGGGAGGGGGAAGGGGAGGGGGAGGGGGAGGGGAGGGGGAGGGAGAGGGAGAGGGAGAGAGGTTAGGGAGTTGGAATTTGAATCCAGGAAGTCTGGTTCCAGAGCCAGTGCTTACTACCAGTCATGTGTAGGAGGAGGGATTTCCTGGCCTTTGTGTGTAGGATAGACTGGAACAGGGAGCAATTAGAGACAAAAAGAACACTTAGGGGCAAGCTAAATGAGAGGTTATAAGAGTGTGGAAGATGATGCTTATTTGGGGACCATGATTGTGTTGAGTAGGTGCCTCCTACATAATACGTGAAAGGTGAAGGGATCGGCTTTTCTGACCCAGGTGCCAGTAAGTTCTTGTGTCAACACCACATTGTCTTTACTGTAACTCTTTGCTGGGCTCACATTGCTAGCAAGGTCCCTGAGTCATAGATTGCCTGAGGATGGCACCCTGACAGGAATTGCTCAGCTCACACTACCCAAATCTCTTTCAGTAGTTCTCGGTCAGCATTGCAGTGGCTCTTGTCCGTTATGGATATGTTCCTGTCAAATGAAATTGAATTTATTCTTCCTCCATGCTTATAATGTGCTGTAGAAAATCGTGGTAATGTCCTTTCCTTGCCAGTGTTCTTAACCACCCAGTACTTGACAAAGGGAATGGCGCAAGGGGTCATTAAAAGATAAAGAAAATCAGGTTGATTTAGCTACTCTACAACAGAAACACATGCTACAACTCCATATGAAACCCTAGAACATATAAACTCTTATGTTTTGTTATTATGGGGTTGGGAGGGAAGGAGGGAGGGAGGAAGGGAAGGAGGGAAGGGTAGAAAGAAAGAGAGAGGGGGCAGGGAAGGAGGGAGGGAGGAAGATCTTTAATTTTACCAATATAATTCTTTCCTAATGTATTGTCCACTGAACTTTGGGAGCACAAGTGAATATTTCAAATCTCTATTCTCCAATGCCTAAATCCTCATGCTAGGAAGAGTTGGTGAAACTAAGACCCATAATTGCTCCAAGTAGGTCTAAATGAGCCTATAATATCATGAGTGCTTAGCAAAAATACAGGGAATGGAGAAAGAGAGTTTATAAGCTACAAGGAATCAGTGAGGAAGAAAAAGGGTCATGGAAAATGAAACACACCAGCCCATCTTGTATTAAAAGCACACCATCTTCAAGGTGTCTAGTTAGACCACTAAAAGTGATTTGTTGCTGCCTATTCTACTTTCAGTGCATAAAACTGGTATGAAAGGCATGAGTGTAATTCTAATAGGAATTTTTAAAAATACTGAATATGGGCTTGTCCAACCCAGCTAAATTGTAAAAGAGATAGTTTAATTTAAAAATCTATTTCTGGTAGGCAAGATGCCCTTCACAATAATGAGTCCTATTATAAATGATGGTAGAACATTGAGGAAGCGTCAGTGTGGTCTATGAGATCAGCGTGGCTATAGCTTCAAAATGAACCACGGCTCTCTCTTGTAGATGTTTATTTAATAGCTGCTGGGATTTTAGCCCTTGCACTTTGGCTGGAGCGGAGAGAAAGATGAAAGAGAATCAGGCCTTCGTGAGCTGTGGAATCGTCTGGTAGATTAGGAAGAGCAGAGTTGGTGGTAGGAGTGCTTGAAGACTTCCTAGATGACACGAGGCTGTGACAGATTATGAATGGGGGCGTTTTATCCCAAGAAAGGAAAGGTCTCTGAAGAGCTGAGGGTTTCTCAGAAGTCGATGGCAAGTGTAGGAAGCAGCGAGCAGTAGGGCAGGAGAGGGGAGAAGAGAGATCAGCAGGAGATTCCTGACTTTCTGAAGCAGAACACTTAAGGATTATGTTATTTGACAGTAAGCTACACAGCCACTAATACTTTGGCCAAAACCCCAGAAAGGAAAGCGAGTCTGAGGCCACCATTGCCAGGAGGAGGCATTTTTTTTACGTTCCTCTAGGCAGATGGACATGTCTTATTCGTTTGTACAATTTCTCATTGGCCACTGTGTGTGCAATAATTGCCCATTGTAAGACTTCAAGCATCAGAGGAAAATCTACTTAGATATTAAATGTAAGGCATGGAAACATCACACGTGTTCAAAGGAAGGAGCAAACCTTTGCAGGTGAGACATGCCCTTCCTTAGTGCGTCCTTACGTTCCTTCTCCCTTAGTCCCAGCGTTACCTGGTTAGGATATATACCAAGAACTAGCATAGATTGGTAGAGAGAAGTAGATAGATGTTAAGTAATAAGATAATTGATTTCAATTAAATAATTAATCGTGCAATTAAATAACTAACCCCCAAAACAATTATAAACTTCCCCGTGACAGGTCGGGGCATTCACATTGCCAGTGAAATCAAGGAAGTTATTACATGTTAAAAAGGCCGAGTGGATTATGGGAGGTGAAGTAGACATAGACTCATGATGAGGAGCTGAAGAACAGTGGGCCTTCTAAAGGGTGTGAGGACAGAGAGACAGGAGAACACCCAAGGTCAGCGTGGAGTATTCCCCAGGTCCCAGAGCCAGGGTTCAATGCCATCACAGCGTTCTGCATTTCTCTGTGGGAAGGTCTTTATAGATACCGTGTAAATCCACCCTCTACTTTCATTTTCGCATATTCAGTGGGAACTACTGGACATTTTGTTCTTCTCACTTCTATAGTCAGACAATTAACTTGGACTCCCCTTATTTAGAACACGGACAGACCAGGAAGAAGTACACATCCATCTCTCTGTATCGAATGTATTACACATCTCTAAATTCCAATACATCTAACACTGACCTCCTGAGGCCGTGTTTCATCCTTTCTGTTGGGAAATTTCCGCAGCCACCCATCAGCAGTGTTAAATGCCGTTTGGGTACAGCTTCTTATTAGACACACTCAGCAAGCTGGGCCCCAAGAATTTGAAGATAAACTTGTTGCCCCTGGCAGCTGTCCAGGCACCAACTATCCCAGGGCTGTTTCCTCTCTCCTCTAGTTAACAGACAAGCTTGTTACACAGGGTTCAGAGCCCTGCAGCTAGTGAGCAGAAAGGCGGGATGTGGAAGGACTAGGGTGAGTCATATTCTAAGGCTTCGGGACTCTTTCTGATTTTGTCTTTTGCTCCAAACCAAGCAGCACTTAACTGGAGGACACCGCAAAGCCAAGATGACTGATTCAGAACTCAGAAACCCCCGAACTGGCATTCAACACCGCTCCTGTCTCTGTGAGATGACTGTACCATATCATCTCCTTTTCCCCAAACCTCCCACACATCCTCCTCCCACCGACAACCTAGACTCATACTTCATTGAGAAAATAGAAGTCACTGGAAGTGAACTCACCCATCTTCCCACCGCAAAACCTGCCAACTCAACACTTCTGCATAAAAGTGGTCTGTGAAGGAAGCGGTCCTCCTCTTCCCACAAGGAGCCCTTCTCCTCTTGGCCTCTGGGTCTCATGGCCTCTCAGCCCATCAACCAATCTATAACTTGTTCCTCCTTTTTCTTAATGCAACATCTTACTGTTACCCAGCTATTCCTTTTCAGAAAGAATTTCATACCACTATGGGTACCACTTAAGTCTTGGTCCATTTTTTTCCTTTCTAGCTCAATTTATGGTTATCCAAACATGATGTTTACCTCATCACCTTCCTGTTCTGTTCAGCCCAGTTCAATGTGCCTGTCTGGGTCTGGTACCTGGAAGTACCTTCAGGGAGGCCAAGAACAGCTTTCAGGTCAACACCGGCAGCCGACTCCTTCCCTGCTCCAGTCTCTAGCCTTTCCATTACTCTCTGCCTCGTGGACTCTGCCTGCTTGAAGCATGCTTATCTTTTGTCTTCTATCTTCATGGTCACCTACTCTGAAGCATCTTTCTTCAGTCATCGTCTTCTTGTTAACATTTCTCATAGCTTGGCCCTTTCCCTATCCTTAACCTATTTTCAATCCATTTCTAATGTTTAACTGTCTATTTTTAAAGTTCTAATACCTCTAGTAGGCACCACACGCACATCTTATTTCTCAAATATTCGCTTGTATAACTTATGAGTATCAAGGAGTTGATGTCCAACACCGATCCCTGAGCAATGTCTTCCTCTCTGCCTTGAAAGATTCTTCATTCTGTTGATTCAGACAAAACTCAAGACTCATTTTTTTACATGACTCTCATGAGACCCTAATAACTACCAGTATATTCTCAGTCTCCAGGAATTTGTTTATTTTGCAAATGTTTCACATAAGAAGAATCATACAATTTGTGGTATTTTATGTCATGCCTTTTGACTAGTGTAGCTCAACAGTTTTCCACATTGTAGAATTTCATTCCTTCTGGTAGTTGACTAATAGTCCGTAGTGTGTACAATCATTCCTTGTGTACAATCATACAACCACAGAGAAAGTGTTCCAGGATGCCTTTGAGGATTTGAAGTCCATAATATTAAAATCCCTTCGACAAAATGACACAAGATTTGCATACAACCTAGGCATACACTCTCGCATGCCTTAAATCCCCACTGATTATTTATAATACTTCCTGCAGTGTAGAGCTTGTACATCATTATCATACTGTATAGGTCATATAATAGTAACAAGAAAAAAAATGCACCTGTGTATGCTCAGTATAGATGTAATGTTTTTCTGAATATTGTGGATTCATTATTTATTCACCTAGAAGATACAGAATTCATGGATATATGTCATAATTTGTTAGTTTATTCCTATAGAGACTGGCGACTTGGATTGTTTAAATCATCTGAATATTCAAATAGTCTAAGATCCATTTTTAGTATCTCTTCTTTTTACTTCCATATAGAATCCATCAGAAATTCCCATTGGTTCATGCTTGGAGTACACATTGGACCACTTCTTTCTTTCCAGCAATACCCTGCCCTCCTAGGTCAGACCCTTCGGATTTCTGTTTAATCTTACAATTAAGGGTGTTTTCTCTTTGGATCTTTTGATTACACATTTTTCTTGGGCTCCAGTCATTTATTGGTTCAACACCAAGAGCAATAATCTTAGGATGATGAACTTGGTTAGTACATATGCAGTGTTTATTTATCTTATAGTATATAAATATATTTTACATGAAAAAACATATTAAACATGTATATTGAATTTTTACTATTACTCAGTCACTGTTCTATAGGTTTCCATAAAGTAATAATGATGGAACAGGTAGTATTGTTTTCTGTGGATGTGAAACAGTAAGTCACCCACCTAATACTTGGCTGAACTGTGGTTTGAACCTCAGCAATCAGCTTCAAGAAGCTGTCTGCTGGTTCCTGTGCTAGATTGCTTAAATCACATCCCATCTTTCCATTTCTACATGCTGTTGTCCAGTAAGTTCCTACTTTGTTCATATTGTAAGTCCTGATGTAGAGGCTCTGCCTTATCTGGCCTTTCACCCAGTGCATTGTTACCTTGCGCACTTCCTGTTAACTCCCTCTGCCTCAGGGACTTCCTTCAGGCCTTTACTGTATCAGCCTCCTTTTGTCTACAGCACCACACTTACATCCTTATCCTGAACCATCTATTCTTCCTATCTCAGTGACAATGACCTGTTCTCCTCCAAACTGTTATTATTTTATTTTCTTCTTCTTCTTCTTCTTCTTCTTCTTCTTCTTCTTCTTCTTCTTCTTCTTCTTCTTCTTCTTCTTCTTCTTCTTCTTCTTCTTCTTCTTCTTCTTCCTCCTCCTCCTCCTCCTCCTCCTCCTCCTCCTCCTCCTCCTCCTCCTCGTCATCATCATCACCATCACCATCACCATCATCACCATTATTTTGGTGGCTTCTCAAACCTGTACATTACAAGTCTCTTGAGATCAAGGGCTATGTCTACTCTGGCCGTAGTCCTATCTCTTAAGTTTCTCATAGTTCTTGGCACGGGTTGGATTGATGACCAGCTCAAGTTCTAATTTTTATGTGGGGAGAAATGAAACATACTACTTGGGTGTTTCCTTCTTGAATCAGCTCTACTATCATTCCCCCACCTTCTTCCTGCCCCCTCAATGGGGAAAAGAAAGAAAACAACAGAACTTGTCTCAGTTCCAGATGTTGGCAATAACTATCAGCTTCCCTGCATTCGGCATGCATTGGTTGGATTTCTCCCTTGATCCCAGTGAAGATTAAACAGAACTTGTCCTAACACAGTGCCTTTCTCGCAGGCATCTGGTGTCTTTGTGGTATGGTTTGAAGTGTTTACTGGCTAGTGGTTCCCTGATTCCCCACCTCCACATCCGTATTTGCTTTTTTGGAGAAGCAATAACACTTGGAGTTGTTTGAACCAGCACCTGGCACACTGGCCAGGCAGGGATGCTTCACCTTATAATCAGCCCATCATGGAGACAAAAATAACAGTGTGCTACATTGTGGCAATTGTGAGATTGGAGGAAGCAATACAATACCAGTCCTGTGATGACAGCCCACATTCTGCCAACACCATAGAAAATGAGTCCGCAAACTGCCTACTCCACTTCTCCCACGGGTCTGTTCCCAAAGATACCATTGTGCCTTAATTCTCAAAGCCTATGCCTGGGGAAAGGAAAAGGCATTGGTTACAGGGTGGCCTGTTGTCTAGGTTTTGGTCATAGACCTACGCTAAAGTTCACAGTGGCTGTTCCTTAGGATAATCTGGAGATGAAAGACCCCAGAACCTTGAAAGCTCTCCTTCCATGATGGGCAGGAACTATATACGTGATTATAAAGATTTTTAAACAATTCTGATTTCAGAGACTTCGGGAAATCAGTCCACTTGTACATTGGCATTAGCTAACCTTTCATTTTTAATCATGTGTGAATGACTATAAAGCCACTGTAGTTCCTTCATGACACATAGTTTTCAAGACTATGGGTCTTTAAAATTTGTTCTTTACTTACACAAATTTACAGATGTGGTCTCATAATTTACACATATAGAATATAATGATTAAATCAATAGTTAACAGCTTTCCTCTCAAGTGTTATGAAATTTTGATTGACAACTAATTGCACTTCTGTAGGTAGGATAACATGATATTCAAGTGATACACCGCTCAGAGTAGGGTAAGGAAGAGTTGCTGTTCCTCATCAGAACATTGGATTGCAGTCTTTGAGTTCCTCCAGTCATCAGAACGTATTAATGTTACTGATGGTGTTTTATTACTCATCATCCAGCCCCTCTCTGTTGCTATCCTCCATTTCAGCCGCTAGTAATCTCCAGTATATATTCCAACTCACTTTTCTGGGCATGTATATGTGAGCGAGATAGGGCAATATTTGTTTTTCTCTATTTGATTGATTTAATCACAATGATAAAACAGTTTAGCAAAATTCCATCCATTTTGTTGCAAATGGTAGGTCGTCTCATTCTTTTTGTAAATAATATTACATTATATAACCATTGATCAATTGATCTATCATCTATCAACTTACCACCTATTTATACGTATCTATTTAGCTATCATATATCCATGAATCACATATCCATTACTATCTATCTATCTATCTATCTATCTATCTATCTATCTATCTATCTATCTATCTATCTATCTACCTACCTACCTACCTACCTACCTACCTACCTACCTACCTACCTATCTATCTATCTATCTATCTATCTATCTATCTATCTATCTATCTATCTATCTATCTATCTATCTATCTACCTAGCTATCATATATCTATGAACCATACATCCATTATCTATCTATCTCCTAGTATCTAATTTGTTATCTATCATCTATAATATAACATATCTATTTATTACATTTTAAAAAGTTGTTCATCCACCCACATATGAGTAGGTTACCTCTGTTTCCTAGCAGCTGTGAGCAATGACCATGGACGTGTTGGTGTGTTTTTCACTTGCTGATATTCCTTTGGAAGTATGCCTAGAAAAGGGATGTTGGATTGCGTGGTAGTTCTAATTTTATTCTTTTTAAAGGAATTTCCACACTGTTCTCTATCTTCTCTATGAGGATTTATATTCCTTCCAATGTGTGTAAGAGATTTTGTTTCCTGCACTTCTCCTCTGACTCTCTGATGATAGCCATTACAATTAGCAGAATGTCTTTCTGTGGTCTTGACCTACATCTCCCCCACAGATAGCTGAACATTTTCTTCCAAACCTGTTATTCACTTGAATTTACTCTTTTGAAATGTATTGGCCTTAGCCTATTTTCAAGTTTGATTATTTGTGAATTGTTGGTTTAAAATTTCTTTATATCTTACAATGTTTGGACAGTGAATACGGTGCTAAAATATGTATTAGACGCATAGTTTGTATTTTTGCCTATTTCTCTGTTGCCTCTATATTCTGCTGGCTATTTCCTTTGCTGGGAAAACACTTTTTCCTTTGGTACCATATTGTTTGTCTGTTTTTATGTCAGTGTCCTGCATGGTGGATGTCTGTCCTTTGAAAGAGAGGCTGCTTATGCAGATGTGGCGATCTTCCTATATTCTTGTGGTAGTTCTGACTTAACATTTAAGTCTTTTATCTGAGAAACTTTGGAACACTGTCTTTAAATGGGATACCTCCATCAAATTGCTCTCCTCCCGGCTCAGGAACCCTGCAGAAGAAGAGGCGGAAAGATAATAAAAGCCAACGGGAATGGAAGACACCAAGGAAACATAGTCTTTTAGGCACTCATATGAGCTCACATTGACTGTAACAGCATGCACAGGACCTGCACAGGCCCAAGTAAGATGGAGTCCAGTCCTGAGAGAAGGATACATATGTCCTCATCCAGAAATGATTTTCAATTAATAACCAAGCACAAAAGAAAAATTAGTTTTCTCCAATACAAACCACACTCCAGAGCAGACTCCATGTCCAGCAGTGTATGGTCAATACAAGATGAACTCAAAGTTGGTTTTAGAGTTGTTGTTTTTGTTTGTTTGTTTTCCCATAATGCCTTGTCTGGGCATTTTGTGCCTTTTCTTTGGGCTCTTTTTCCCATGTTCATTTGTTTGTTTTGACCTGTTCAAGCTTTTATTTTCTCTTATTTTATAGCCGATACATACATTTTTTATAGAGTGGGATATAAGGGTCAAATTTCAACCACATGTAGTTGAATATTAAGTAATTTAAGTGACTATGTGTTTGTAAAAGCTAAATTGAACAAACTAGTTTTCTTTTTTTGTTGTTGTTTTTTTGTTTTTTTGTTCTTTGCGGTTTTTTTGAGACAGGGTTTCTCTGTGTAGCTCTGGCTGTCCTGGAACTCACTTTGTAGACCAGGCTGGCCTTGAACTCAGAAAATCTGTCTGCCTCTGCCTCCCAAGTGCTGGGAACAAACTAGTTTTTACTGAAGACATCATGTGTCATTGCTACAGTCCACTGCAGCTTCTAAATATTTGAGTTCTTGCTTAAGTATTTAGTGATAGCATAAATCTCATGTGGTTTTTGGTGAGGTTTCTCTGTCTCAGTTGCTGCGTGTCCTTGTGTTATCTTTGCAAACAAATCTCTATGAGATAGATCCAATTCCTATCTTCATCTTTTAAAGAGGGAAGTGAGGTTAAAGAGTTTAATAGCTCTCGACTTGTAAAACGTTAGAGGATGGGTGCTTGGCCTCTCTCCATCACGTTCATACTCCTCCACGTTAATTGGCCCCTATACATGAACTGCATTAACACAGCTCTCCATCTACCTCTCGAAGTTAAGCAGATGTTATCCCAGGTTTTGGCTGTCAATACCAATCATCCTGAAACTTCTTGTATCATTAACCAAACCTGACTTTTTTCAGAGTCATTTTCAATATTGCAGACAAACTGAAGGCAATGGGACTGAGGATATCCTAATGCCCCAAACTGGAGACTCTATTGAATATGATGGTTTGCACAGAAACCCCACCTACTGGCAAGTAGAAAAGATATGGGAGCCAGTTATGGCAGTACCAACACTGCTGAAGCCGAGGCAGGAGGATCAATGGTGTGATAATATGATGAAGGTTGAGGAGAGGAGACAAGAGAAGATTTGGGAGTTGCAGAGGCTGGTATTAACCAGTTCCCCGAGTAAAGAAGTGAGTGGCACCATCTTACTTTTGATAATACTGGTTCAAATATATGGATGCAGTGGAGGTAAGACTGGCATATGACTTGAGTAATGGCTGAAACTTCTAAGATGGAAGAGAAGGGAGAGGAAACAGCATAAGCCAGAGTTCAGATGCAAAATGGAGCTAGGAAGCTAGCAAGAGAGACACGTCAAGAACCGGAATCTGTCACAGAGCCAGCAACAGAAAGCAGGCACGGAGCCAGCCTTGAAGGAAGCTGCCGTTATCTCAGAGTGGGCAGTGTTGTACTCTTGACATAACTCCAGGCATTGCTGAGATGATCTAACCTGATGCTGCTCATTCTGTGTCACTCTTCAGGCCTCTCCATGACATAAACGTGATGCTGCTTCCTTCTTTGGTCACATATAATTGGCAAATGTTTACTCTCTGCCATCATTCCAAGCACTAAAGAGCTTCCCAGGATCTGCATTCAAAAAACAAGTCAAAACCAAACCAAACCTATTGTTGAATGTCCCATTCATAAAGAAACCATCTACTATGAACCAGACACTGTCCCTCTGTGCTCATGAAGTCAACCAGCATGTCTTTATTGTGCCCATGCTGAGCAGGATCTGGGCTTAGTCTCTTGCCAAAAATTAGGTGTTTCACTTAAAAACAAAACAAAACAAAAACCCAACCAACCAACGAAACAAACAAACAAAAACAAAGATTGAGAAATTACTTTTTCTTTGACATCAAGAAATGCCAAGTGAGTTTTTTAGGCTTTGTTAAAAAAATGATGAAGTTTGGAACTTTCCAGACAGCGAATGTAGGTGTTAAGTGGGTTTTCAACCAGTATTTGAGTCATTACATTTATCACGCAGTTATTATAAGTTATTATTTTTGTCTTTTAAAGTTGAATATTTGGAATAGAGGAACACTGCCTTTGCTTTTCAAAATGTTTTTGTATTGCTGAAAATAGAAATAATGAAGGAGGAAAAAAAAAACCTCAAAAAAGAAGGAATCATGCTTTCAGTAAATCAGGAAATGGTTATTTTATAATTCAAACATAACTGGACGCATTTGTTCTCATGATGCATAGGTGGGGGCATTCAGCTCAGCTAGTGGGCACATTCTCATATTCAAATCCAGCTCTATAAAGCCTCCTTCTAGCAAGCCCTTCAGCTATCTTAAGCTTATCTTATCTTTATAGCCTCATTCACTAGAGCCATGATATCCATTGATGCAGTGGTTAGGGGGCAGATCCTCAGTGTTCTCACAGTATTGCTATATGTAATAAATATTCATAAAAGCTGCACAACACAGGTCCTATGTGCATGCTTGCTGATAGTAGCTATCATAAAAACGATTTAAGAAAAACACCTTTATTAAAAAAAAAAAAGGTTTCTTGAAAGATTGTTTAGGGGTGGTACACGTCACAATGCCCCTGTGGAAGTCAGAGAACAGGCTGCAATATTCATTTCTCTTCTTTTTAGGCTAGAATGTAGGTCACCAAGCTTGGCCAAGAAAGTGGTGTTTTTTTCTGTTTGTTTGTTTTTTTTTCCTCCCCCTGAGACACTTACGAGTCCTAAGATATTTTTCTTTTCCAGGAATTATTTAGGATGCGTGGACCAACCGTCCTTGCATTAATTATAAAGATGAACTTTGGTTCATTTGTCCTTGGTGTTGGTTTTAAAAGGAAAGGGTCCTAGCTTCTATCTAGTTGTGCATCTTTGAGGGAGGGTGATGTATTTAACTTCCCAGCTCTGACCTCATGTTTATGAAATTTGCACGCATGGTGTGAAATGACCTTTGCGTTTTTGAGCTCTTGGGCAGAGTTTCCCACCTCCTTGCAGGGTGAGGAATCTAGACAGCTGCTTGCTGGCATAAGGTAAAGTTGTAGATAGTAGCAGCTCCTTCCTACCTTTAGCCAGAAGCCCTTCCAGCAGACACCAAAGACTCCCGGGCATTTTGCTGCACTCTGGCTTTTCAAGGATCTATTGGCACATTCTCTTCCTGCTTGGTAATTAAGACCAGCTGTCTCCATTTGAAAGGAAGGAATCCCTTTAAAGTCCTCTCCATCCTCTCTACAATGTGCTACTGAAACATGCTAATTAGTAACTGGACTTAGGACAACACAGACATGTGTTTCCTGTGAGACTGGAGAAGGAAGAGGAGGAGGAGGAGGCATAGGAACATCTGCGTAGTTGCATATGTGTGTATGTTTTTCTAATTTTCAAAATGACATTTTGAAGGAGAATCTTTCTACTTCAGTGTGATCAGTAACCAGGATGGAAGGCTCCGGAGGTGGGGGTAGGGCAATGAATTAACTTCTCCGGCTTGGTTTGTCAAGCTCACTACTTAAGCTCTTTGGTATCCCTCTTCCATCCATAATGCAGGCTTCCCTACCTCATCAAATTAGCATCCTTACTCTCACCTCCTTGCTTTTCACAGTCCTATCAGGAATCACTGGACTTCAGAGATTAAAAAAAAAGTTCTCTTTTCTTTGAAGACCCCATTCTGTAGTAAACTGATAGCCAAGTGGCTTTGCAACAGTTAGCACACTGGGGGATTTGACAAGAAGTCACAATGTTGAAAGGTGGCATTGTGTGAAGTGTCTTTAGCTAAAAATGGGGAAGACACCACTTTCCCAGCATAAACTGTGCTCTCTTACAAATAACTTGTAGCATCAGTTCATGGTTTTAAACTTGCCAGCAATCACCGCTTGGAGGCAAGAACTACTCAGGACACTGGAGGGGAAGCGGGCTCACTGGTTCATTTTACAGGGAAGAACTTGGGGGTTGACTTAAGTGGATATGGAAAGCTGGGGGTTGGGGAGGCTGCAGGTTGGTGCTTGGGAAAAGAGTGGGCTGCATCTTCTACCTCCAAGATCATTCTCCTGGGGCAGTTGGGCCAAGAGCCTGCCCCAGAATTTCTGCTACTTGTCTCGGCTATGCCTCTGGACATCTCAGAGGCTGCTCCTGTAATGTTCTGCATCTCTGTTGATCTCATCATCGTGCTTCATCGACTCATAGTTTCAAGTCTTACTGTGGGAGTCTGATAGATGACAATCCATATGACCTGACTCTACTGTAGGATGGGAAAAGACCTATTGTTTATGGAAGGTATTGTTTATAGAGGGTACAGATGAAGTTTTGGCTACTGTTCCCTGCCACTCCTCCACAACAAACTATACAAAGTCGTAATAATATAGTTTCCCATGAAGTAATTATATTGTTTTTTAGTGAGAAAATGTGATCAATAGCTACCATAGAGCTGTATGCTATAGCTCTACATTACAAATGTGGAATACTGTTTGTCCAATGTCAATCACTTATGAGTAGATAAAGCCTTGCAGGGTACATCAACAGACAGCCCACCATTGATAACTGTACACCTGGCCACAAGCCTTCCTCTTAGTGGCCAGCTAACATCTGGGAGTCATCTGCTGACCCCTCCAGTGAGTTACACAACTCAGAGACGGGGGGTGGGGGGGGGTTGTCAAGCCTCATTCCAAATATGCTGGGTGTCTTGTGCAAGGACCTACCTGAGCTTTCTGGTAACCTGTTCTGATAGGCTCATTTTACCTGCTCCTTTTTCCTGCCCTGCTACTGATGTCCCTAGATTCCTGGCTCAGCTTGGATTTCATTTTTCTCCCAAGAGAAAGCTGGTTGAGAGTGACAGAATTGCTGGTTTCCCCTTAGATGTTGGCTCTTCTATCTGCAACATGCCTTTCTCCTTGGACTCTTGGATTCTTATTACTATAACAGACATTTTCATATTCTCTCTCTCTCTCTCTCTCTCTCTCTCTCTCTCTCTCTCTCTCTCTCTCTCCCCCCCCCCCCCCAGTAACTCTAGATAGAAGCAAATGGAATGAGAGAGAAAAAAATGTGTGTGTGGTATTTCTTTGGCGAGCAGAGCAGATTGGTTCTCCAACCCCAGCATCTGCTCTTCAGCTGGGACTCCTTTCTGGTCTTCATTACTCTGACAATCAAACTCAACCTGCCGGCTAGCAATTCGCATAGGTGCGCCTGTGCTCTTCTGAACGCCATGTTCTTTTTCTCTGCTTCAAATTTTACCTTCCAGCTTTTTTTTGTTTACCTTTAATCTCCCCAACAAATAGTTACAAATCCCCTTCTATCTAGTCCTAAACATTTGCAAAGCCCAGAGCTTGGGAATAAATAAAGACCACACCTCATATTTCTAAATTCTTAAAGTGTATCCATGAGGCTAACAGAGAAGGCACAAGAGAAGGGGGTGGGTCAGAGAAGGATTACAGATGACAGAAATAAGGCAGATTAATGCAAAAGAGATACAGCTTGCTTGAAATGAGGTGTACTGCACTCCTGAGTTTATAATAAAATACGTAACCTCTATTTTTGATTAAAACCCAAGCCACCTGTAAAATGCTTCCTAAAGCTAACTTTAGAGTCGAGATTCGTAGACTCTAGAGTTTAGTATCAGAGTGTCAGAACCTAGGAGAGTATAGAGAATACTCACCAGCCTTAGCTTTCTACCCCATCTCTGTACAGCCCCTCAAAAGGATTTGCATGTGGGTCTGTGGGTATTGAACCTGCGCCTCCAGGGGCCGTTGGCATCACATCCCTGTAGAGGTCATTCTTTATGAGTAGACAGCACCCCATTTTACTCCTACTAGGTTAATATGAGGTCTTAAGACATTCCACATGGGGCCTCAGGCCACTGAAGTGGCAACTACTGGGGTCCTGGATTAGAAAGTGGGGTCTGTGGTAGGACAAGTGGTAGTCTGAAGGAGGATGACCTCTTGGCTCTGTAGCTTCCACAGCCGTAGAAGAGGACACGGAAGTAGAATTCCTGTTGCTGAAGCACTCTTGCCAGGGTTAATGGTGTCCATATTGGGGTGTGCTTCCTTCTTCTCCCGGGGTTCTCTTCCTCCGTGATGTCTAATGGAGTCGAACTCACTTCTCAAGCAGCATGGCATGTTGGGTCTCCTTCCAGAAAACCTTAATTCTCCTAGTATGTAACTCATTTGTCCTAAGATGGCAATAGCAAAAGACCGTAAGTCACTTAAGCACTGTGCACCCAGTTTTCTTTTAGGGCTCTCAAGAGATTTGGAAAAGTCAATATGTGCAGAAAGCTATATCGAAAGAAGTATTAAGTACTATAACTGCTAGCTGTGTACTCACACAGCACCCCGTTCTTACGCAGAAAGGCTTCATGTTGCTTTATTATATTTCCATTAGCGCCGTCTCTTCTGGCAACGTGCTATTGAATGCAAGGACTTAAATTGATTTAATTCTGTACTCTGAGCACAAAACCCAATGTACATTACTTAGTTGCTGCTCGGTAAATAGATTTGGGGTAGTTAAATCATCTTTTGGCAACTTGGAATTTGCTCCCGCAAGTGTTTATGCTGTGGTCTCTGCACGCCTATAAGGGAAGTGCCTGGGATTGAGCTCAGCTTCCTAGAACTTTCCAACTGTACGCACTTAGAGAGTTAGATGGGCAAGGTAGAACCAACCCCGAACCATGTCACTGGGTGGCTGGCAAAGAGAAGGAATATTCAAGTGGCATTCTTAAGGATCAGTTACATCTGTCCAAGATGCTGATTCTGTGTCACGACAAAAACTTCTCATCCACGACATCCCATTATGGAATGCTGTCTATGTCTTTGTAGGCGCCGACGAACGTGCAGGCTACTTTCCCAAGGTCTTTGTGACCAAGTGTTTTCTCAGCATCTTCCCTCTGAGGTGTTTGTGTCACTGTTAGTCTTCATTGGACCTGCTTATTCTGATGACTTGCAGATGAACAGGGCTCCGGAAATACGGCCAGGAGAGGGACCGTAAAGATGTTTGCCTGATTACGATTGCGAAACCACTCTGTCAAGTTTTCCCTATCATTTACTCAAGTGGTTGCTAGGTAATTTCTAGTCCAGCTCCACAATTAAAGTGAAAGGGCCTGGCAGCCAGCTCATCACTCGGTGGTTCTTCCGCTCGAGCTGGGCCTGAGCTGTGATCAGATACAACAGAATGCTTTGCACGGGACCTAGAAAACCCAAGCAAAGGGCCGCAGAAACCCTCCTCAGCGAGTCCAACCTCATTCTGGGAACATTGTTCTCTCAGTGACCCATAGGATGATAAAAGTGTGTTCTTTTTGTGCTTGCAGAGCTATGTTTAAGGTTTTCCCTTCTCCCACCCCAAAAGAAAACAGAAAGGAGGAAAAAAACAAACCTACTTAAATTACAGGGCATCTAAAAACAATATTAGGTGTTCTTTGAGTTTTCAAGTAATTATAACTATTCTAAAGTAATTGGCTTTACAACAAAGACTTGGACAGCTAAAGTGTGGAGAGTCCAAGACTCAGAGCGATTTCTGTGTTTTAGCTTACTTAATCTTCATGAATATCCTACTAGGTAGGAAGTCCTATTGTCTTTATGTTACCAGTGAGAAATGGAGGCATAGGAAACTATAGATTCACTTAGGTTCAAATGTTCCAAGGGTTAAATCTAGGTCCTTGTGTATACTAAGCATGGTTTGAGTCACTGATCTGTATCTCCATCCCCAGAATTAGGGCCATAGATTAAGGATACAGGGCCAGCATTCAAGCCTAGCCTGTTTTGTTAGTCTGATCATTTCACAGCCTTTTTTTTTTTAAATGTGGCAAAGACACATTTATTCATCAATTCTTCACTAGAGAGACCCCTTCTGAGCTATATTTTAAGGGAAGGAAATTCTAAGGGCATAATGTTAGTGAAGACTTTGTAGTTCCTGCTTTTTGTTATATATATTTTAATTCTTACTTTTGTTCTTTGTTTTGATTCAGGGTGTTGCTGTGTAGCTCTTGTTACTATGATCTCAAGAGATCCACTTTCCTCTGTCTCCTGAGTGCTGGGGTTAAGGGGGTGCCCCATCATGCCTGGCTTTAATTTTTCATTTTTAAGCCATATTAAATAAGATGTGATACAAATGAATTTGCAAATTTTCAGTAATGGAATTTCACATTACCATATTGCCCGTATTGGTATTTTGGTCCTCGTAGGATATGGGGCTGATCTCTTAAAATGAAGATTTTTTTTTTTCTGAATGAAATACAATCAAGGTTGAAGAGAATGCAAGGCACTTTCTCCATTGCTAGAATCAATGTCAACCTGACATAGGGGTCTTGTTTCCATGGCAACACATCAAGGCATTAACCGTTTGTTGCAGAGCTGACATGAAGACGAGAATTTCCATCTGGGTTTATTTGCTCTGTTACTCCTGTGCTTAGATCCTTCACTTTCTTTGACCTTCAATCTTCTCACAAATTAAAAGTAACCAGTTATTATTCCGCGTCCAGTGGAACTTCTTGTAATCTGGCAAAAGCGGTCAAATCTTGAATGAGCTCTGAGCTTCCCAGAAGAAGCTTCTCAATGGCTTCAAGTGTCTTTCCTTTGTTGCATGTTGTGATTCTCCTTACTCTGACCCCAGTGTTGGTGGCTAGACAGAAAAAAAGAAAGAAAGAAAAAAAGAATATTCTCTCCTCCCTCCAGTCTTTGCACCTGTTGTTTACATAAAAAGGAGGTGGGGGGAGAGGGTATATCCGGAGGCACAAGCAAGGCAGAAGAGTGATGGTGGCCCGGTTATGATGATTGTCTTGGGACAGCTTTGAAATTGAGCCAAATTCCCCAAGTCTCTTAACACCCATAGAGTCCAGTACGTTCAGTCCATTGTTTTTCTTTTTTTCCCCTTCCTTCCTTCCTTCCTTCCTTCCTTCCTTCCTTCCTTCCTTCCTTCCTTCCTTCCTTCCTCCCTCCCTCCCTCCCTCCCTCCCTCCCTTCTTTCCTTTCTTTCTTTCTTTCTTTCTTTCTTTCTTTCTTTCTTTCTTTCTTTCTTTCTTTTTAGAAATACTGTGCTTTAATGCTTTAGAAAGAAAAATCACATCTAGTGTAAAACAAAAGAATCTTTGGATTGGCTTACCTTTAAAATGATATGATAATTATGAGTAATATTTAGCAGGCTAATACATGCCAGGAACTGCTGTAACTGCTATTCTGTCCACTCATAGACTACAATGTTTACAACTCTTCCTTAGTTGAGATACAGGACATAAAATACATTTTTCCCAGAGCTTCAAGACAATGACCTGGCAGAGACCACTTTCACCTCCACGTAGCACGTGATCAGACTTGGGTAATTGGCCTCTCTCCAGTCTCCCAAAGTCTAGGTTTTCTGATACAATGCTTCAACCTTTCTGAGTCACGGATTTCTTATTTACTGGAATTGACAGCGTCACTCAGATCCAAGCCAAAACACTTGCCAAACAGCTTTTTGTTTGTTTATACTTCTATGTGTGCGTGTGGATACAGGTTAGGGAAAGTTGAAGTGGTTTTTGGATAGAGATTTTTCACTCTCATTAGTCATAATCATGGTGTGTGTGTGTGTGTGTGTGTGTGTGTGTGTGTCGCAGGACCAACCTTAAAGATGACTTATATAATGTTCATCTCCACAGTTGTTAAATTTAAATCATAAGAGAGAGATATATCTATGTATATCTTACATTATCAAAGGCCGGTAATATAACGCTCTTGTTAGTTCCACTCTACTGTAGTATGCATGATAAGGAATATTAGAACTGACTCTTGGGTTGAGTTTGGTTCAATACCAAAATTATGCTATTTTTTTTCCAGTTTGGAGTTCACTGTAAAGTTTCTGTGCATACTCACTTTTTGATAGGTTATATCCTGGTAGATGTAATTCCATGAACTGATTTGCTACAAATTATCCCACAGTAGAATCAAATCTCTATAAAAGAAAGTATTTTACCAGCACATTCATAATATGTTATTAAAGTTAAATAATAATAGTCCTCACAGTCACAATGCCATCAACGGCTACTAAACCTCCACTTAACACAGTGGCGAACTTAATGACTGCCATATTTCACAGTTCAGACACGATGGGAGTTCGAGTCCATCCTGGAACCAGTCTCCTGGACTGCAAAGACATACATGTTCTTAATAAAAATATTCAGAGAATCTTTAAATGTTTTAAGGGCCAGTAACAATTTAACATTCCTATTAAGATTTACATTACTAAATTCTCCGACGCTAGCAGGCAAATGCTGAACGATTGATAGTGTTTCTCTGCCCCCTAGTGGACTGGCTGCAGAATTGAACTGGCCAGCACACCATTCTTCAGGCGCAGTTGCCGGTGTGCTCTGAGGTCTAGATTCTGAGATCTGTATCTGATTTGACTCCCAAAGGGTAGTGGTGGAGGCAGATTAAGGTCAAGCCTCTAGTTGAGTGGTTCTCAGCCTTCCTAACGCTACGACCCTTTCGTACAGTTCCTCATGTTGTGGTGAAGCCCAACCATAAAATTTTCAGTGCTACTTTGTAACTGCAATTTGCTACTCTTATAAATGGTAATGTAAAATATCTGTGTTTTCCAATGGTCTTGGGCAACTCCTGTGGAATGGTCATTCAACCCCCAAAGGGTTTGCAGCCGATAGGTTGAGAATCAACCGTCTAGCGCAAAGGAATACGAACATGGTGTATTGTTTCTGCTTGGGTTTCAAAACTTCAGGGGAGTCATGGCAATTGTGGAAATGGTTTTCACATCTGAGCTAGCGGCATTTTCACTATGTTGTGACAGAAGGGTTTCTCATCAGGTTTTTATTAACTTCTGGGGCTGATAATGGGCAACTTTGTAGGATGCTTAAGAGCATCCCTGGCTTTCTCTCTGATAGATGCACCCCCAGCTATGATAAGAAACATCTCTGGTGTTAACTTTGCAGGGAACCTTTCCCCTGCATGAGAATCCTCTTGTTCTTCACGGCTCCTATTCATCTGCAAATGATGTGATAAAAACATTTTACCAGATATTTTACCACAGCTGGGAGACCTTATATTATTTAATGTAGTCTGTACAAAAGTCCTCAGGGGTAAAGTACATCCTAGACTATCATTTATCCCCATCCTCAGCTGAGGTCTTTTCCTTTCAAATGACTCCAGCTTGTGTCAAGTTGACATAAAGCCAGCCAGTACAGGGGACAGTGGGGAGAGAGGCAAGGCTCCAGTGAGGCTGTTCAGCTCTTATGAAGCCTTCAGAAAGATGTCAGCTTTTTCTGTGAGTGAGAAGAAATTCCACCGGAAAGAGAGGTGCTGTGATCTCATTTAATCTGTCAAGGAAGTATGGCAATCTTTTCCTCTGTCTTAGGAAACAGTGGGTCAGAATGGCTAGGGCAATAAGTTCTGGCTGTAAGACTGACTTAGTTTGAAACGCTATCTCTAGGATTTCCCTTCCAGTGTACAGGGTGACAAATGATTTGACTTAGCAGAGCCTCTGTTTTCTCATCTGAAGAAAAAAAAATGTAGCAAAATCCCTGCTAACTGAGTCTAAGTGTCACGAGACAGGTGATGCCCCCATTAGTTCATTACCAGTTAGAAGAACAAAACTCGACCTGGCTGGTGAGCCGCGGTTCTTGGCTCTGCTACGCTTTTGCAAAGCAGAGAATGATTGCCCCATCAGTGAATGCAAGTGCCCTGTGTTTGGAAGTACCGTTAATACCTGCCTGGAGACTTGATAATGTGTCCTGCTTTCACTTTCATTGTTTAGGGTGTGAGAAGCAATTATTTTGCATAGTTCTCAGTCATTAAACGAGGCACAACTTTATCTATTCATTTCTTACGATCTCAGAAAGCATTTGATTGCTGCTTTATGAGGAATGAAATAATGCCCTTCTACGGTGAACACTTACATAGATTAATTAATGCCCCACGTTTACTTACCTCTTTTCTCAGTTCTTATGCTTGTAAATAAGCTTTAACTTGAATACTGACTGATAATGTAAAAAGACTTTGAATCTGCAATTAAAATCCAACATTTGCAATGTCAATTATGTACAAGACCAACTGATAGGAGTTTACATATTCACAGACCATGACAGAATTACATCCTGTCTGCCCTTCGGCTGAGAGTGATTATAAGGTGGTATTGATCCTCTGTTAAAATGATGTGTGTACAAGTGTGTATGTGTTGTGTGTGTGTGTGTGTGTGTGTGTACTAGAGCTGAGAGGATGTGCACTAGTATTTGCACTATAAATTCCTATGGAATACAATTTACAGGGGACTTGCCTCACAGATAGTAAGTTTTTCATAACCACCCCTTAGCATTGTCTTCTCTGTACAGACTTTATGTGCCAATCCCTTAGCATTGTCTTCTCCGTACAGACTTTATGTGCCCACCCCTTCCCATAAGAGACCTGAGATTAGTGAACCCACTATGGTGTTTTTCTAGATCCAATCATTCCATTCTCATCTCTCTGGTGGCTTCCTCTCCTTCTGTACTTTCTATTCCCCAAAGAAAATAAGATTACAAATCTCTATGTCCCTAAGCGTTTCCTTTCTCCAAGCCACCAATCAATAGCACATCATAAGACAGCAATTCTCACAGGTCTCTGGGGACCCTTCATATGGAGCAATGGATTTTTCTTTTTTCTTTTTGTCCTCTGCGTTGTTCTTCATTCGGAGTAGACATTCCGCCACGGGATTTTTATTGTTATTTTTGTTATTGTTGCTCAACTGATGCTTTAAAGAGCTGAAGGAACAAGAACACTCTATCTTCTTTCTTCTTGTCAGCCTATCTTGTGTGTGTGTGTGTGTGTGTGTGTGTGTGTTACTTTGTTGTTTTCTCTGTGTAGCTGTTTTGAAGCTCGCTCTGTAGACCATGTGGGCCTAGACCATCCACCAGCCTTTGCCTCCCCAAGTGCTGGGATTAAAGGCATGCACCACCACCACCTGGCCAGCCTATTGTTTTTTAAAGGTTGGTTACTTCATTACTCTCAGAAGATGCCAATGGGAAGTGTTAAGCTGGTTTCTCACTACAGTTGGAACACCATCTGAGAGAGTTTAAGAAAAAGGCTGAAGGTGGCTGGCCACACTACTCATTATGAATGACCCCAGGCCATTGGTGTCATCCTGGACTAACGTGCTTCTTAGCCACCTGCCTTACTACTAAACAAGAGTGGAAGCAGATGGCAAGGGGAGCCGAAAGGTCAAGAGAGGGCCTCGGAGGAGGGCATCTTGGAGTCAGCTCGCTCTTTGATCTCCTATCTATGGAAAATGTCCTGCGAGATCAGCTGCCCTGGAAGCAACTCCACCAGCACGGCTGACACTTTCTATTAGCCCCCAGGTGGCTGACGATGTCTTTAATCTTACAGTGAAATTGCTGCGAGGTCCTTAAGAGCAAGTGGCCTTTCCAGGAATAGAGGCTGTGCATATGTGGCAAAAGTCAGGAGAGAACTGTGAGGGAGGGTGGGCAGAATTCAAAAGGCTTTATACGGGCGATGTCCCTGTTGATGTCATCACCTGAGCACACAGCAGTAAGCATAGTACTGGGTTCCTTGAAAAATATTGCTTGTGATTTGAAAGAATCTCTCTAACTACTTTCTTCACCATTAAATGTATTCTAAGCAGTTTAAGCCACCCACTACTTGCCCTGAAACTGTAATTTACAGAAATCTGGTCAGAAATTTGCTCCAAAGTTCTCCTAAACCCTGACTGGTTTTCCTGGATGCTTTGAATCTGACATGTTGATGCTCTAACTGCTTTGGCAGTTATTTCCCAGAGGGGTCTCCATTGAACGTATTTCCCCAAGCATCTCTACCATTTGCTATTTCTCTGTTGGATCTTTTTTCCCCCCTGAGTTCGAATGAAAATGAACTTGGAGAAATGGTAGCCTTCTATTCTGATTTGGAATGTCTAGAGATGTGCTTTGCCTTAGAGGTTTTGTTTGAGGTTTGAAATGCCAAACATTTTGAGGCTTTGATACAGAAAATGGTTCGGAAGTACGAGAAATTGTTCTTTGTGATCCTCGCCTACGTATTGATCCAGTGCAGCAAGGGCCTGTCTGCACATGAGAAATGTATAGTCTAGACAGGAAAGAGGGAAGTGGTGGGCGGGAGGAGACAGCCGCCAGAGCTGCATGGAGTTAAGCTCTGTGGACAGCCACCCACTGTAGGCCTAAGGATTGCAAAACTGGGGTTTCAAAATAATTTCATGACCACACAAAGGCAGGTGACTTAAAGGCAAATCTTTCTTGGTAAAATATGATACAAGCGTAAGACGTCTGTCTTCCTATCATATGGTAACTCCATTTAGCTTTCTTTCATATATGTATATATTTTAAAAAGCTTTTATAATAGTAATTTTCCATATGGCTTCTTAAGAGACCGTTAGTGTTCATTGTACCCCCCCAATAGTCTGGCCTCTAGCCTGTCCTCCCATCCCCCACAGCCTTTAATTTTCACATTCTGACTTCCTCTCCATCTCCCCATAACACTATATACTATGTGCCTCTCCTCAGAAGAGCCTCCCCCCTCCCCTCTGGTACCTAACATGTCACCTAAACTCTGTGATTCAGATAGTATCTTGAATGAAACACATAGAACTAAAGCATAAAAGCTAACATGTACGTATCATGGAAATCACGCATTGTCTGTTTTTCTGGATCTGGGGAGCCTAATTCAGGATAATTATGTCTAGCTCTGTCTTAGTTAGGGTTTTACTACTGTGAACAGACACCATGACCAAGGCAACTCTTATAAGGATAACATTTAATTGGGGCTGGCTTATAGGTTCTGAGGTCCATTGTTCTCAAGGTGGGAACATAGCAGGCATGGTGCAGGTGGAGCTGCAAGTTCAACATCTTTATCTCAAGGCTGCTAGCAGAATACTTCCTTCCAGGCAGCTAGGGTTAGGATATTAAAGACCACACCCACAGTGACACACGTACTCCAACCTTGGCCCAAGCATATCCAAAACCATCACGAGCTCTATCCACTTATTTGCAAATCTTGTTTTTCTTAACAGTTTAATAATATTCCAGTATATAGCTACACCATCTCTTTAATAGCCATTCATCAGTTGATGAACATCCAGGCTGTTTCCAATTTCGGACTATTATGAATAGAGCAGCAAGAAACGTGGATGAGCGAGTATCTTTGCATTATGCTCTAGAGCCCCTTAGATGTATGCTCAAGAGTGATATATCCGGATCTGATGGAAGATTGATTTTCAGCTTTTTGAGAAACCCTTGTACTGATTTCTTTAATAGCTGTAGCAGTTCATACACCCCAACAGCAATGAATACATGCTCTTCTTTCCCCATATCATCCCCAGCCTCTATTGTCATTTGTTTTATTAATCTTGTCCATTCTTGTGGCAGGATTTTCCCTGTCCAATTACATTAAAATATCAGTGCAGCAGGAGGTCTGTGATTGTACAGGGAAAAGGGAGGCAGATCAAAGAGTTGCAGGGACAGAGAGTGTCTCAGGAGACGAGGAGAATCCAAGATGGAGGCAGATGGACAAGAAGAAGATCCTGATCCTGTGTGGCTTTACATAGCCACAGGTAGTTATGAATATCATATAGGGGTAGAGTAATTGGGATAACTTGTCTGATCTAGGTGGGCAGCTTGTATCATTATCAATTGGCCCTGAAATTATTGTGTGGGCATCTTGTGAATTGTGAATTTATTGATATATAAATCTGACTTGTTAATTATAAGCTTCCAGAATTTTGCTTTATTGGGTTACTGGAAGGTAGGACCGCAGGCCACAGTGTGTTTATGGCTGAGAAGGGACTAGTGGCTCCAGAGACAAGCAAACTAGAGCGGGGATTACCATGAGTGGTCGCTGCAGGGGCTAGCTAGAGACAGAGCTGGAGGTACCTCGCCGGGGCAGAGAGTTGCCAGCAGTAGCACGGGAAGCCTACCAGTCCTTTTTAATATTTCCTGCAACACATTCTGACTGGAGCACAATGAAATCTCAAAGTATTTTTTAATTTTCATTTCCTTAATGGCTAAGGATGATGAACATTTTATAAAAAAAGTGTTTGTCAGCCATTTGTGTTTAATCTTCTGAGAACTTTGTTTAGTTCTTTACCTGATTTTTTGGGGGGGGATTATTTGTTTTCTTAATGTTCAGTTTCTTTTACTTATTTGTATATTCTGGACTCTAACCTTCTGTTAGATGTATAATTGACAAATATTTTATTCCCATTCTATAGGCTGATTCTTTGCCTACAAATATGGTATGACAGTACTAGGAGTGGATTACATCTTTTTGAGTTGCTGATCAAAGGGGTTCTATAGATGACCTGAACATTACAGGCCATTGCTAATGTTATTTATTGGTTACCCTCTACAACCTGATAGTAAGAACTATTACTGAAGACACTGAACTTAGATACATGGAAAAATTGAGTTGGTAGTCAACTGTAAACTTCAATCCTACTGGCTAGTGTTTATAGTGCTAGAAAATATAATACAAACTAGAAGAGGAGAAATGTAATGAGCAATCTCACCAGCTACAAACCCTATGAGCTACAATAATGACCTGCATGGGCGATATGCTCACTAGGTAACATTGGTCCAGTGTTATGGGAGTAACCAATCACTTTTTAAAAGTTGGATTTAATGTCTGTTCTATGGGATAGAAACCATACCTGGCACTGTAAATGAAGTTTAGGACCGGGTAGCTCATGGGGTCTAGAGGAAAATACTACAATTGTTCTGCTAAATGAACAAAGCAATAAAATGGCCCCTAATGACGTACTAGTATACCCTTAGAGCAGTATATTACTCATCCCTCATCAGAGAAACTTCTTGTTGCAGTAGATGCCAATCAACATAGAGATCTACAACCGGACATCAGAGCGTGAGAAACACTCAGCCCTGAATGGGATGTCTTTATGACACCCTTCTACTCAAGGTTCAGGAATCTATGTAGAAAAGGGGACTAATTGTTGCAAGAATCAGTGGTGGGTGTCTTCAAGGATACAACATCTTCTAGACACGATAGGACTGATACATAACAAACTTACAGAGACTGTGGCAGCATGCACAAGACCTACACTGGTTCAAACCAAACAATATTTCAGCCCTAGAAAGGGAAAGTGGCCACAAAGTCCCACCCCTGGCCAAGAAGCTGTTTGAATGAATAATTCTTCAATGGAGTAACACTGGATATCTCAAGCACATTCCAGGGTCTAATGCCTAGGACTATTTGACCAATGCAAATCAAACGATTGAACTCCACCCCCCTTTTGTGATTTACTTTGTTTTTTAAGGGCAAGAGAAATAACAAGGAGTCGGGGAGAGTTGTGGGAAGGGAAACAAAATAATAAAAATATATTATAAAATTCTCAATAAATTAATAAAAACATAAAAAACAGAAGCAAAGAAAAACATCTGTTACTAGCACCTGTCCCCTCTGAACAAGACAACACAAAACATTTTTCCTGGAAGGAAAGTGATTGATATAAGGATTCTTATTGGTCTTCAGAAGACACACTCTTTGTATTTTTCTGGTTAGTAGAGTGAGGAAAGACTCTCCTTGTAGGCAAAGCTGGCTTCAAATTCAGGAACCTCTTGCCTTGTTTCCTCAGTGCTGGAATTAAAGGAATGGGCAACCATGCCTGGCTATCACATTTCGAATTAGGTTTGGAAGAACCTGAAGTTTTTCTGTTAATTTATCTTAGCCACATGTCTGATTCTGTAACTTCTCCTTAAAGAGACATCTTGAATGCCTTTTTCTCTCAGAAGAATATTCTCGAAAATAGTCTGTTGAAAGAGAGAATTTAAGATCTGATGTTTAACCAACCTAAAACTAATCTACAAGAGCTGGTTTTGATCACTCACTGCTTGCCTATTTGCCTAGTTACTGAGGTGACATCATTGAATGTGGAGGATTGCATCATTGGCCTTGAATCGTCAACTACTTCCTCTGTGACACTCTTTGCTGGATGATTTTGCCATTTATTTCACTAGAGGAGCAGAGAGAAGTTGAGTGACCCAGGGGTCTCAGTTTTTAATCTAAGAGTTGCCTGGGTTTGATACTGAAGTGATTCACATTTTAGAAAGATAGTTGGTAATGCATTCTCTTATACCTCTTTACTTTGGTCTTCACCATGTGACATATTTGGCCTGTTAAGTGAGAATTTCATTGTATCAGTTCTGAGACTTGCTATTATGATGGCCTAGTCAGCCATCACTGGAAAGAGGCCCATTGGACATGCACACTTTATATGCCCCAGTACAGGGGAATGCCAGGGCCAAAAAGTGGGAGTGGGTGGGTAGGGGAGTGGGGGGAGGGTATGGGGGACTTTTGGGATAGCATTGGAAATGTAAATGAGGAAAAACCTAATAAAAATATTTGTGTTGTCTGTGCTCCTGCTGCAACCATGAGAAGGATGTGCTAAGATAACTCACAGGTCCTTAGACGGTGTGAGGATATGAAACAAAGCTAAACACAGCAGCTTAATTAAGCATAGTTTACATTAGCTACAGTTTAGCTAGAACTGGTACATGAGCAGTAATAAAATGTCTGTGTTTTGAATCACTGAGTTTGACATGCTCTGATATAGAACATGAACAACCTATAGAAATAAATTTCACTATTCTCAGGCTCAGGTTGATATAGATATCATACAGATATAGATAGTTCTTGGTACTACCATTTGAAGTAGTGCCTCTTGTCTTGCTATTTTACAACTGGAGAAAGAGACATACAAGAAGCTAGAGTAAGTGTCCATGCTAAGCAATGGGGGCTGTTTCTAATTCTTTAACATTATTAAGAAAATACAAGCTCAATGTGAAAGATTTTCTTAGGTAGAGTTTTACTGCTGTGAACAGACACCATGACCAAGGCAACTCTTACATTCAATTGGGGCTGGCTTACAGGGTCAGGGGTTCAGTCCATCATCATCAAGGCAGGAGCATAGCAGCATCCAGGTAGGCATGGTTTCGGCAGAGCGGAGAGTTCTACATCTTTATTTGAAGGCTTCTAGGAGAAGACTGGCTTCCAGGCAGCTAGGATGAGGGTCTTATAGCCCACACCCACAGTGACACACCTATTCCAACAGGGCCACACCTACTCTAACAAGACCACACCTCCTAATAGTGGCACTCCCTGGGCTGAGCATATTCAGACCATCACCAAGACTCAAGAACTCAAGCAATAGAAATCAGAAGTGGATGCTCACAGTCATCTATAGGATGGAACACAGGGCTCCCAGTGGAGAAGCTAGAGAAAGCACTCAAGGAGCTGAAGGGGTCTGCAACCCTATAGATGGAACCATGATACGAACTAACCAGTACCCCCAGAGCTCGTGTCTCTAGCTGCATATGTAGCAGAAGATGGCCTAGTCGGCCACCATTGTGAAGAGAGGTCCCTTGGTCTTGCAAACTTTATGTGTCCACCAGTACAGGGGAACGCCAGGGCCAAGAAGTGGGAGTGGGTGGGTAGGGGAGCAGGGCAGGGGGAGGGTATAAGGAACTTTCGGCATAGCATTTGAAATGTAAATAAAGAAAATATCTAATTAAAAAATAATAAAAAAATTAGGAAAGGCAAACATTATTCTCTTCCCTTCCTGCCTCACGCTGTGCTCGTATTTCTTCTGTGATGTAATCGGCTTCCTCTGTGATGTAATCAGCTTTCTCTGTGATGTAATCGGCTTCCTCTGTGATGTAATCGGCTTCCTCTGTGATGTAATCGGCTTCCTCTGTGATGTAATCGGCTTCCTCTGTGATGTAATCGGCTTCCTCTGTGATGTAATCGGCTTCCTCTGTGATGTAATCGGCTTCCTCTGTGATGTAATCGGCTTCCTCTGTGATGCAATCGGCTTCCTCTGTGATGTAATCGGCTTCCTCTGTGATGTAATCGGCTTCCTCTGTGATGTAATCGGCTTCCTCTGTGATGTAATCGGCTTCCTCTGTGATGTAATCGGCTTCCTCTGTGATGTAATCGGCTTCCTCTGTGATGTAATCGGCTTTAACCTTTTGGATTAACTCCTTCCAGTGGATTATCTATGCATTTTATAAACATGATTCTTTTCTTAAAATTTTTATATAACTGGAAATTACATATGATTTGCAGGATTCATCTCCCGGATGGCGCAGTTCTCTCTCTTGCCAATCCATATGGAGGCATACTATAGTCTTTTTTTAACAACTGCATGTCACTCATAATATGGAGCTGTCAGGATTTGAGCATTGCGATGGATTCTGGTTTCCTTCATCCCAAATGCCAGTTCTATGAACTTTCTTTTGACATAACTTAGGGAGTATATGTGTATTTGTATGGGGGAAAAAATCCCAGAAATTAATTCTGTTCACAGCCAATTATGTCTCAGTGTTAAACATTAAAAAAAAATATGTGTAAAAGAAAGTGACAGACTAGTGTTTGTGCACCATAAGGGAGCGCTCATCGGATCCTGTGCTTGCCTTTGCCTCTGGCAGGCAGCTGCAGGGCATCGTTGGCAGACTGTGAGTTACATCTGCCGAACCTGCTTCTCAGATGAAGGAGGCTGGGGTGCCTAATTTTCCACATCATACACTATGGATACGTCTTTGGAAGCTTTTCCTACCATCCTGAAAGACTCCACCAACGACTACTATTTGCTGATTATACAAGTTAGTGGTAATTTCTTCAGTAGAAACATTTGTCCAAGAGAGGGTAAAGTCATGCTATATAACTGGGTGTATTCGGTTAGTTTAAGGTAGTTTCGTTCACGAGTTCTTTCTGGGCTGTTAGTAAAAAAGCCTCATTTGGATAAGAGTCTCAAAGCCTGGTATAGGTTTCTGGAAGAGAGAATGGGATTAGTATGTATTACATACATGTTGTGTGTTATGAATTCTTTCTTTAATTCGGAGTTACTAAGAATCATTCAGGTGTCAGATATAATCATACGTCCTGGAAAGACAGAAATAAAAGAAACAATTCTTGCCCTCAGGCATACTTACAAACCTTGGAAGTCACTATGAAAGTACATGGTACAACGAACGTCAGCAGAAAGGTTATGACCCTCACCTGGTGGATGCTGAGTGCCCACGGGTGAGTGGTTCACGGGGTTGTATTTAGGTAAGAAGCTTTGAGCCTCCTTATAAAGACACCAGGACATGGATACCACAGTTCATGCCATCAGTGATAAGCTATCAGTATACAACTCCAAGGATTCTTACAGGTTGAGCATGGTTGTACAACCATAACCCAGATAAATGAAGCAGTGCTAGCGCCCGGGATGTCCTCTTACTCCCCAAAGTTATCCACAGTTCTGACTTCTGTCCTTTTAGTTCTGAACCTCATGTAAATAGAAGCATGAGGCATATTCTCTTTTGTGGCTTACTTGCTTGTCTCAGTATTTCATCTGCAAACTTTATCTGCACAGTCGAGAATGGTAGCAACTCATTGATTTTTATTGTTGTTAGTATTCCATTCATATAATTGTATTGAGATTTAATTACATACTTTAATTACATGGAAGAAAAGTTGGTTGTTTCTTTTGGGGCTGTTATGATTGGCAGTATTATTCTAACAATACATTGTGTGGGTGTGTATGTGTTCGTGTATATAATATACGTACATAAACAAGTTTGGTATTTTTGTAAGTTTGTATAACTAGTGAAATTTCTGGGTTGCAAGATATGTTTATTTTGAGATTCGGAAAGGTTGTCAAACCATTTCTTATTGCCTCACATCTGAATTTTTTCCCCTACTCTTGCTAGTATCTCGCTTGGCAACAATCTCAGTATGCATGTCTAGGTGTTGTTCATACAACTACTCTTTGAAGACCATTTATGACTCCCAAATGTCTGCACTGTGTTCCAGAGAAAGAGGGGGCACAGGTTCTGAGGGCTATGCTCCTCTGGGTACCTGGATTCCTTATTCTCTGACAAGATGGGACCACACCAGAGTGGATTCATGCTGGCTCTGTCCGAGGACAGAACCATACTTACTTGTAGAAGAGTCCCAGCTTGTTCATCTCTTCACCAAGCCTTGGCATTACTAGCCATCTTTCATTTGGCTGTTCTTCTGAGAACACAGTGGTATTCAGTGTGTGCTGAATTGATCAAGGAGGTCACATAATTTTATTTATTTTGATTTTTCTGTCATTTGGATATGCTGTCTTAGTAAGTATCCATTTCACACAATTTCCTGTTGCCTTCTTGGTCAATAATATTATTTTCCTTCTACAATGGGGAATCTTAAGCACAGAGGGGATAAACAATTTGTTCAAGATGCCGTAACTATGAAGTAGAAATATCTTGGTTTGTCTATAGGCTGTCTAACTTCATAATCCACTTTTCCAACTACTCAAGCCATCAAGTAGCTAACACCAACCCCTAAACTGAAGTTAAACATCTTTCAGGAATCACGAGTCTATAGCTTGCATGAATATATCACTTTCCTCCTTGCTGGATGAAAAGTTGGACTTAAAATGTCTACATTAGGCATTGGCTTAGATAAGATGGATTCAGGGGAGAAGGCAATATTAAGGAGCCAGACAACAGCAAGTATATAATATAATATAATATAATATAATATAATATAATATAATATAATATAATATATAATATAAGTATATAATTAAAAAATAATCTGATTTGATCTGTAATTATTATAGCACATTTTATTAAGCATGGTGCTTAACAATTAAATTTATGTAGATTCTCTGTAATCCTCATAGCAACCCTATGAGGACATTGTTATCTCCAGGGAAGGAGAAGACTCCCCTTTGGAAGAAGCGTACATCACAAACTGGAAAGCGGTAGGACCAGGCTTCAAAATTCAACTTCACTCTGGCTCTACAAGCAGGACATCTCCCCTACTTCTCCATCACACTTGACTTACATGAAAGTAAAGTTCTACACAGCTCCAAAGGGGAAGTCTCCATTGAATGGAATCCATCCCTCAGGGCTCAGGACATCCCACAGAAGAGGAGGTGGGGAGAGTGCATGAGCCGGAGGAGATGGAGGACACCAGGAACAAGGTGCTCTGAATCAACTGAGCCAATGTCATAAGAATCTCACAGAGATTGGGACAGTGTGCTCAGGGCCCACCTGGGTCTGCACCAGGTCGGCTGTGTGAATATTGTAGCTTTCAATGCCATGTTTATATGGGGCTCTGGAGTGTGTGAATGAGTGGCTCTCTGTCTCCTGTGCCTTCTCTTATGCTCTTTTCCCTCAGTTGGTTTGCTTTGTCTGACTTTGATGTGATGGCTTTTGTTTTACCTTATTATATTTTCTTTTGTTGCATCTTGTTCTTCTATCTTAGAAGCCTGTTCCTTTCTAATGAGAGACAGAAATTAATAGATTGAATCTAATGGGTTCAAAAAGGAGAAGAGGTGGGGAGGAATTTGGAGAAGTAGAGAGAAGAGAGCTAGACAGATATATTGTATGAGAAAATAATCAATTTTTAATAAAAGAAAAAAACTTATAATGGGCTTATGCTTTCTGGGTTCCCCTCTGCCTTGTAGAGAGTCTTTCTCTCTGTGTGTCTGCTGTGTTTGCTTGCCCCTAATAAAACTTCCCTTTGTCTGGGGTAGAGGGGAAGAGAGTAAAACTCTGTGTCTCTCCTTCTAGCTGAGATTCTATGAACTGGTGGATACAGAATAAAAATGCTCAGGACTGTGGGACGTGAGCCGTGGAACCAACAGAAACCTGTAAGGCAGCGTCACAGGGCGGAGCCAGGGAAGAAGACGTTTGCTATCAAAACGAAATGTGGGCTCGAGAGAACCAAACGGAGGGACACGGGCAAGGTGTCAGATAGTGGTGGGAGAGATGCTGTAGTCACCAGAGGGAAAATGCAGGAGAGTATGTGGTAGCGGGTACACAGGGAAGGGGTCTGGGGTTCCTGCAGGCTGCCCTGTGTCAGAGACGTGTGCCTTTCCTATCCAGGACCTTCAGTCTTTGTGGGTTCTGCATTATAAGCCTCCTGTGAGGCTCTGCTTCCTACAGTTGGTGTCCAGAAAGGTAATGCTCTGTGGCTTGGTCCCTTATATGAAGTCCTACTGGTTGCTGTCCCCAGTAATTGCCAATATGACTGCTTAAAAACAACACACTATTTCTTTATAGTTCTGAAGGCCAGAATCCAAAATGGCGTTTTAAGTGTCTAAAGGACTTGTCAGGGTTAATGTGCCACTTGGACTCTGGGCTACAAGAGTAATCCTCTATGGCCTTGTTGGACATCAATAGGAGGAGAGGCCCTTGGTCCTGAGAAGGCTCGATGCCCCAGTGTAGGGGAATGCCAGGACAGGGAAGTAGGAGTCGGTGGGTTGGTGAGCAGGGGAAGGGAGGATGGGATAAGGGTTTTCAGAGGGGAAACCAGGAAAGGGGATAACATTTGAAATGTAAATAAAGAAAATATCTAATTAAAAAAAAAAGAGCAATTATCTCCCTCATCCTTACATCTTCATGACCATCACTTAATCATCAGAAGAAAACCATCAGTTATCTCTCGTCCATTTACTTTCTTTTTTGTGTGTGTGTGGGGGGTACTACCTTCTCTTCCGTGGTTGAATCTCCCTGCCCCCTCCCCCCATCTTATTAGGCCATTTGTGATTACATGTAAGGCCCAGTTGGTAGCACAGGATTCTTGCCCTGCCCCAAGATCCTTAACTCAATCATGTCTATACCTAAATATTTTTCCATATGAGATCCTGTGCTCAGGCCCTGGGATTGACTGTTAAACTTCTCTGTTGATCATTACAAGTCCTCTGTACACCCACCCCCCGCCGCTTTAATTCACTTTTCAGTGTGTGTACCTCATTCCCCTCCCCAGGTGTATTTAGAATTGAATCAGCTTGTTGTTGATGGAGTTACCAGAAAAAGCAGAAAGTTTCTGCTCTGCATGTCCACCTCTGTGGTTTCCACGGACCCTGGGCTTCCCTACGATCTGGTAAAGTGTTCCAGGCAAGCAGAGACATGATTAGCATTTGTGCTTGACCTCAGAGAGAGAGAGAGACTCTTTATGAGCCGTGGAGTATCTTACTCTGAAATCACCTTTCTCCGATTCTTCCTCTTCTAGGAACCTGATACCCGTTCAGCATTTTCTATTTAAAACACTTCTTCCTGCACCACTTCTGTTCCCTACATCTAGCGAGTCCCTGTCAGCAGCGACAGGAAGCTCACTTCCGTGGAGGACGGACTGGCCCCAGCACACCTGTCATGCCAGGGGCGAACATGAGCTGTCAGCCCTGTGCTGGCCTGCCCACAGGCCACCAGCTGGAAGGCTCAGCTGTGTTTCGGATGCAGGCTTCTCTCCAGAGCCCGGGGGCTGCCCTCCCTTCCTGCTTTTCATCTTCCACATCGTTCAGATTGTGTGAAGCTTTGCCTCAGGGGCCCTGGGACATTTTTTTTTTTTAAATTCTGTAACCATGTGTTGTCTGTTCATTCAACACGTGTTTGCTGAGTGTCTGCTATGTAGCTGGCATTTTGCTGCCTGCTGAGAACTCAAGGCAGAGAGAAGCATGGATCTTGCCACCAGAGTACCATGCTTAGCTAAGATATGGTAATTGTGTATATTAATTCTTTTTAGTATTCAGTAATAGAAACCACATTCATACTGATTAAATATCAGTTGTATAAAGGGAAATGTCCAAGGAGAGTAGTGTGTATCCAACCAGAGAAGGATCTAAACACCACACACACAGACACACACAAACACACACAGACACACGCACAGACACACTCTCACACACACTCTCACACTCACACACACACACACAGACACATAGACACACACACACACAGAGACAAACTCTCACACTCACACACATTCATACACACAAACACACATACTCTCACACTTACATACACTCACACACATTCATACACACACTCTCAACTCACACACACACTCATACACAAACTTATACACACACCACTCACACTCACACACACACACACACACACACACACACACACTCACACACTCACATACATTCACACAGTCACACAACCTTATTATCTGAATTTGACAAGATGATTAGCTAGCCTCCATAAGCTGTTTTTGTTTCTACTGCTAGAACTCAGAGATATTAGAACTTGCTGACAGATAGAGAAACTGGTTTGAAAGTGGAAAAGAATGGGAGACTGGGGTGAAGTTGGCCCTCCTGAGCATGGCTGAAACTCAAGAGAATGTACAGGAGCCCTGGCCAGTCCCTGATCATCTCTTGACTCCTTCCTGCATATGGGAAGCAAGCATCTTTTGTCATGAAACTAATCATGTGCTTCCTCTAGGAGATGGTGAGACTGTATGAGATTCTAACTGAAGTAAATGCATATCCAGGTCTCACAAACACAGGTCAGTAGAGAACAAAGAACACACATTTATCAGTACCTGGTGCCCCTTCCCGGTTCTTATATGCACAAAAAATCATGGCTGTCTACATTTCTACCTTCTTAATCTCATGTGAAATGCCTTTTGTGTTCCATGCTAATCAGAAACGAAAGGGATACTGGGTCAGAGTGCAACTTACCCCGGTCTTCCATATATTAGGAGGCCACCGTATAATGGCATATGAGGTGACTGACTGCAGGCAGTCAGTATTCTCAGAAATCTTACAGTTTTGAAGTTTTGACTGCTTTCTCTGAGATCTTCGTCCTTCAGTTCCACTTAGCAAGTTCAGGGAAAACAGAATATCTCCTCTCTAGCACTGGCAAGTCCTGGGCTGAAACAATCCCTGATTTTCCTAGCAGAATTGAATGGTTTCCGAGGAATCGAACAGCTTTACTCGGAAGCCTTAGGCCACGTCTTCTTGTACAGTCAAGGGATGATATCTGGTCCTATTCTAACTGTAGATGTTGATAAGTAGTTTCCTAAGGCAAAACCCAAGATATTGGTACTGAAAAAAACAAAAACAAAACAACAACAACAACAACAAAAAAAACAAGTTAAAGATAAAAGCCTGCCAATAGCCATGTGAGACTCAGGGCAAGGTGTCGCTGTCAGACACAATCATGTCAACTATGAAAGCAGCTGACTGGAGAGTTTGATTACTGGGCAGACTCTGAAGGTCCTTCCTGTCTTCCTTTATGGGTTCTTGTATTAGGTTGCCACGTAACCTTGGATAAGTGGCTTAATCTGGCTAAAAGGCCTCAACAGACAGGAGGAGAAGATAGTTTAACTGCATTCGTTCACTGGAAAGCAATCATGTTCAACTCATGCTCGATCCCACGATAAACAAAAGCCATTAAGTGACTTAATAAATAATAAGGGAGGGAGGCAGACAAGTAGATCTGCACCGTGGGTAATGGGTGCTTCCCTGGAAGAGGGAAAGGGGCTTTCTGGATCTAAGTGGGCTTCATTAAAGAAGGGAAGCTGGAAAAACCCCAAACCTTTAAAGTAGGTTTTTCTAGGGAGACAGGCTAAGGCATTCATTACACTGGCGATAGAAGATACACATTAGTCAATCACCTAAGGGGTCAGAGCAGCCAAGAGTGCACACTTGCACAGAGCCAGAACCAACTAAGCTCTCTTTCGGGGATCCGAGCAGAAATGGTCTCCTATCCTGTGCTGCTGCTGTGTGGTCTTTATCCTTTCTGGGATACAGGCAACAACATGATTTTGAGCACCAGAGTCTTATGAGTGATCATTAAGAAACGCGGTGTCGGTGGGGAGCAAAGATGAGGTGGTGTGGGAGTGAGCTGAGAATTCATTGTCCGTCATCCACATAGCCAAAGTCACATGCTTGGAGCTGAGCGGTCACCTTTCGTTCTAACTATAGGGATTTATTTTAGGGGGTGACTTGCTAGGATATAGTAGATCGGCTGATCGTGAAGCAAGATGGAGAGTTAAGGGTTACACACAGGCATCGTGAAGAAGTGGGATTGTTACCTGAAAGAGGGACAGCTGAAAGAATGGCTTAGGTGGAGCTAGAGGTGTGTTGAGCTAAGAGACTGTTGTCCATGAGGGCCAGGACACCCACTGCACTCGGAGTCCTGAGTCCTGTGTTTTATAGTTGGGCTCATTTTTTTTTAATCTATGCAGTTTTGCTTATGGATATTTTTTATTCATTTGTTTGTTTTGTCTATCGTTTTATCAGCCAGGGGCAGAGCAGGCGGCAGTCCTTAGTTCATCCTAGCTTGATACCTGGCTTGGTGGCCAAAGCTGTTTTATGCCCAGGACTCATAAAAATCAAATGAAATAAAATCAAATCCAGGCAGTGCAGTGCAAGGCAGGAAGAAGACTGATGGAGACACGAGGTTTGTCATTCCACCCACAGAGCTGCCCTCAGACATGGCACAGGTGGGCCATTGACACTTGCCTGCCACGACACCACACAGAAGGATGATGCCACCCAGGGGTCGCCCCTTCGTGGCTAGCCTGCAGAGGGAGCCACCACAGTGTGTGAGTGTGCGGTGGACAGGTGGGAGAGAAATAGAAGTGGAGCGGCCTGAGCCTTATGAAGAGAGATGGAACTGGAGACTCGAGGGTGGAGAGGAGGCGCCATTGTGAGGGGCCAGCCCTCCCACCCAGGCTGTGGTGAGGTCCCAGCCCTAGCTCCTGCTGAATGCCATGTTTTTGTGTTCATGGCTACAAAGCAGCGGGGCTTGGTGTCAATGTCCGTAGCACAAATTACCTCTAGAGAACACGGGGAAGTCTCTGGTCAGGGCAGCCGCAGCGGACCACGTGGCTGTCCAGGGGCTGTGCAGAACTGGCCCCGCTCCTCACTGGCTATGGCACTCTGGAGAGCTGGTCCCATTTATCACCACTCAGGAAAGCAGGCCCCGTGTCTCACCCAGGCAGTACAGTGGAGCTGGCCCTGGTGGCCGCAGTGTGGGTAAGCAGCCCCAGAGAACGAGTGTGGGAGAGTTGGCTCTGCCAGTCGTTTACTGTGTGGCCCGGAGCCGAGGTGATGGATGGGTGTGGCACATGAGATTAGGAGAGCTAGCATTGCCTGTAGCATTTGGGAGAGCGGACCCTGCACCTCAACTGGCCAACACAGTGGAGCTGGCCCTGCTGGTGAAGGCATGGGTAAACCAGCCTGGAGGGTGTGGGAGCAGGAGAGCTGGCCCAGCCCCTCACAGGCTGCAGCACTTGGGACAGTGAGTCTCAGGCCTTGACTGGGCAGCATGGTGGAGCTGCCTCTTGAGGTGTGGATTCGAGTCAGGTAGTAGAAGGCATGAGAAAAGGAGAGCTGACTTTGCCTTCTGCCGATGGTGTCATTGGTCGGCCTAACTGGAGCAGTGATGGAGAGCTGGTCCTGCTGGTGCTAATGAGGGAAATCTGGAATGCTGACCACTCAGGCCCAGATCCAGGGCTCTGAGTTGGCTGACCCCCGAATCCAAATACTCTGAGAACAGTTGGGATGTGTGAAAGGGCCAGTCCTGCTGCTCCAAAGCGGTAGGATTTCCATGACATAGGGCAACAACAGGATAACCGGGAGGAGTCTCGATGACGATTCAATATTGATGGTGTCACAGAAGCCAGAGACCTCGAACCAGACCGACAACTCATTGTAATGAACATTACAGATGCGAGGGATGGGGAAATGAATGGGATTGGAGTGCATGATGTGCGACTCACAAAGGATCCACAAAAACTTGTAGAAAAGTAACAACACAAAATCCTGCAAGATGGTTGGTAGATACCATCAGAATGTCTATTTAAACACCCCAGGCCCAGTGTTAAGTGTGAAGGGAGCAGCATTTTCTAATTGCAACACCAAAGGAGCTAAATTAACTAACCATTACTAATTTTCCCTTAATTTCTATTATGGAGAAATTGTCTGCTGTACGAAGGAATTTTTTGTTATGAAGAGTTCATAGAAACCCGGCTTTCTGCATTTCAGTATCTGAAATCGTCTCTGTAAAAATTTGATTTGTTTGTGTGTGTGTTTTATATTTTATTTTTATTTTTAAACAATTTTTATTAGATATTTTCTTCATTTACAATTCAAATGCTATCCCGAAAGTTCCCTATAACCCCCCCCCCTGCTCTGCTCCCTAACCCACCCACTCCTGCTTCCTGGCCCTGGTGTTCCCCTGTATTTGGGCATATAATCTTTGCAAGACCAAGAGCCTCTCCTTCCAATGATGGCTGACAAGGCCATCTTCTGCTACATATGCATCTAGAGACATGAGCCCAGGAGGTACTGGTTAGTTCATATTACTGTCCCTCATATAGGGTTATAGACCCCTTCAGCTCCTTGGGTACTTTCTCTAGCTCCTCCATTGGGGCCCTGTGTTCCATCAATAGATGACTGTGAGCATCCACTTCTGTATTTGTCAGGCATTGGCATAGCCTCACAAGAGACAGCTATATCAGGGTTATGTTAGCAAAATCTTGCTGGCATATGCAATAGTGTCTGCGTTTGGTGGTTGTTTATGGTATGGATCCCTGGATGGGGCAGTTTCTACATAGTCTTTCCTTCCATCTCAGCTCCAAACTTTGTCTCTGTAACTCCTTACATGGGTATTTTGTTCCCCATTCTAAGGAGGGAGTGATTTGGTTTTTAAACATTCTTTTTTTTGTGTTACATATCTCTGTAATGTGATGCAATAGACTGTGTTAATAAGGTATGTGGTTACTAATAACCAGTAGAAAAAAAGAAGAAAGCATAGCTGAGGTTATATATATTATATATTTATATACATATTCACATACATACAGACACACACACACACACACACACACATATATATATATATAGATTATATATTTTTTTTGTGAAATGAAGTGGATGTCATGACTGGTGGTTTGGATGAAAATACCCCCATAGGCTCTACTGTCACTATTAGGCAGTGTGGCTTTTGTTGGAGTAGGTGTGGCCTTGTTGTGGAGAAAGTGTGTGCCTTAGTCAGAGTTTGTATTCCTGCAGAAAACATCATGACCAAGAAGCAAGTTGGGGAGGTGTACTAGTTAGGGTTCTCTAGAGTCACAGAACTTATGGATAGTCTCTATATAGTAAAGGAATTTATTGATGACTTACAGTCTGCAGTACAATTCCCAGCAATGGTTCAGTAGTAGCTGTGAATGGAAGTCCAACGATCTAGCAGTTACTCAGTCCCACAGGCAAGCAGGCAAGGGAGCAAGAGCAAGACTCCCTTCTTCCAATGTCCTTATATTGTCTCCAGCAGAATGTGTAGCCCAGATTAAAGGTGTGTTCCACCACACCTTTAATCCCAGATGACCTTGAACTCGGAGATTTAATCTTCTGGGATCTGTAGCCACTATGCCTCAAGGTCTCCATACCAAGATCCAGATCAGAAACTTCTATCTCCCAGCCTCCAGATAAGGGTCACTGGTGAGCCTTCCAATTCTGGATTGTAGTTCATTCCAAATATAGTTAAGTTGACAACCAGGAATAGCCACTACTGGAGGAAAGGGTTTATTCAGTTTATACTTCCACACTGCTGTTCATCACCAAAGAAAGTCAGGACAGGAACTCACACAGGGCAGGAACTTGGAGGCAGAATCAGAGGCCATGGAGGGATGTTTCTTACTGGCTTGCTCAGCTTGCTTTCTTATAGAATCCAGGACCATCAGCCCAGGGATGGCACCACCCACTGTGGACCCTCCCACGCTTGATTACTAATTGAGAAAATGCCTTACAGCTGGATCTCATGGAGGCATTTCCTCAAGGGAGGCTCCTTTCGCTGTGATAACTCCAGCTTTCTCAGGTTGACACACAAAACCAGCCAATACAGTATGTCACTAGCTTTAGGTGCTCAAGCCAGGCCCTATGTCACTCTCTGTTCACGCTGACTTTGAATACAGATGTAGAACTCTCACCCACTTCCTCAGCACTGTGTCTGCCTGCATGCTGCCATGCTTCCTGCCATGATGACAATGGACTAAACTTCTGAAAAGTAAGCCAGCCCCAATGACATGTTTTCCTTTATAAGAGTTGCTGTGGTCATAGTGTCTCTTCACAGAAATAGAAACCCTAATACAATGACCATACGGATGCCTTGCAACTTAATGGAACTCCAGGGATAGGCAGGCAAATCAACAGATTTTTAAAATTTAATTCACCCTTTCATAAATTATAGGCATGTTAAAACTTAGCAGAGATATCAGATAGGTTAAGATGATGTATTAATATTAGGTCACAACAAACATGTGGGAGGATTCTTTACTCACAAAATGAAGAACAAACATTTCCTGGAATACATTTTACACACACACACACACACACACACACACACACACACACACACACACACGAAGCCATCAAAGAATAGAACTTTAGAAGACCAGTATCCCATAAGGTAAAGAGTATTTTCCTCTCAAATTCCTTTTTACGAATGTCAAAGATATACCAGTAAACAGAGGCTCACAAGAAAACACATTAACTGGCCCTTCTCTTTCTAAACATGACTATCGCTTACTAAAGACAGTGGTATTGAGCAGAGCCATGACAGCTCCTTTGAGAGATTATAAGCACCATTGTAGTTTTAAAGGAGCACAGATGGGTGTTGGGAGCCGCCCCCACATTCGCCGTCACAAGATGGCGTTGACATCCTGTGTTCTAAGTGGTAAACAAATAATCTGCGCATGTGCCAAGGGTATTTACGACTACTTGTACTCTGCTTTTCCCGTGAACGTCAGCTCGGCCATGGGCTGCAGCCAATCAGGGAGTGATGCGTCCTAAGTGAAGGGTCACTCCTCCTTAAAGGGGACGGGGTTTTCCGCCATTCTCTCTCGCTGGCATCTCTCTGGCTCTGCGCGCCCTGCGCTCGCTCGCTGCCTAAAGATGTAAACAATAGAGCACGCTCTGCGCTTTGGCGCGCCGGAGCTCTGGCTCCTAAAAATTATTTGGAGGGGCTTTCGTTTTTGGGGCTGGGCGCTGGGCGCTTGCTCTCCTGGCTCCCAAAGATGTAAGCAATAAAGTTTTGCCGCAGAAGATTCTGGTCTGTTGCATCTTTCCTGGCCGGGCGTGAGAACGCGTCTAATAACAGATGGGTTTGCCTAGCATTTTGGGGGGCTCTGTGTTCAATTTGGAGGCACTCTGTTCTTGTGAGTCTTGGCTGGGTAGATCCAAATGAACATTTGAACATGATTGCGATTCCTCAGCAAGGGTCCCTAAAGTTAATTGCCTTTTCTTATGTCTCTAATAGACAGAACTGACCTTTGTGCCGGTTTCTGTTTGGGACTCAAGAAAGCAAAGGAAGGCTTACAAATCTGTTGTATTCACAGGAGAGAAGGGAATGCCGCGCTTTCCTTGGAATCCCTCCTCACATTGGATGTACTAGTTTAATTGAGCCAAGACTCAGTGATTTTTGGCAAGTTAAAAATATATATCCAATTTGTCTGTGAGGAAGAGCTGAGGGTAGCCCTGAAATTAGCAGTGATACCCAGGCATGGTGAATCTAAGTATGTGCATGTCAGGGCCTGTATTTTAATGCCATATTCCCATTATTCTTGAGAGACAAGTAATGTCATCAAATAAATAGTGCAGAGTATCTCTGAGTGTTATTTTACAAATGGGAAAACTGAGAATCAAGAACATTATCTAACCTGCTGTTGTCACCGGGTCTTTAGATTAAATCAAGTTTCTTTTCACCTAAACCTATGCTCTTCTCTCTTTTAAATCTCTCACACGCCTAGGGTGACAGTGCAAACCGGAGAGGGTCCCAGATTACATTTTAAAGCTCAAGTGCTTGCCCTGGCCGCACTTGCCATATAGCTGACTCAACTTCCCCCAAACAAGATTTTTCGTGTATCTAAAATAAGGCAATGAGATTTGTCTTATTGTTCTATTTCTGTGAAGAGAGACTGTAACCAAGGCAAGTTTTAAAAATGGCATTTAATAAGGGGCAGGGGCTTGGTTACAGGGTTAGGGATTTAATCCATGCTTAGCATGGCAGGAAGCACAGTGCCAGGCAGGCACAGTGTAGAAGCAATAGCTAAGAGCTTATATTTCAAACTCCGGGGGGAGGCAGAGAGAGTGAGACTGGTCCTGGCATGGGCGTTTAACACCCAGAAGTCCACTCCCAGTGACACACCTCTTCCAGCAAGGCTATACCTCCTAATAGTTTGTAAACAGTCCAGCAGCCGGAATCCAAACATTCAGACATATGAGCCTATGGGAGCCAGTCTCAGTCAAACCACTACCGCACCTGAATCTACTCTTTCTGTCAAGGGGGTTAGCACGAGGGTGAGGGCCATATGTAATAATTGTTCTAGTGATAGGTTTGGGGCTTTGTAAACATTGGAGGAGTCAGAAGACAAGATTTGACCTTTGCCAGCCACTTTTCAGCTTTATAAGCATCTAGCCATCTAGCCTCAGTTTCCCCATCTATTAAGTGGGGGTATGTACACAGAGTATTTTATAAACAAAAACAAGTCAAGTGCTACATAAAAATTCAAAAGCCATTTGTACAAAGAATTTGCAAGGTGTTTTTCTCTATGCAGATGGTGTAGAAGAGAACAAAGCAGGTGTTGGTTATTATTGTCAAGTTGACATGTTCTATAATCTAGGAGATGAGCAACCTGACACACGTGAAATAGATTATCTATAGTAGTTTATGCTCTGGTCATCCCTGTCAGAGTCTGTCTAGATTAGGTTAATAGAAATAGGAAGGACTGCCCACTATAGGTGGCACCATTCCCTAAGCTGGAGGCCTAGACTATGTGAACAGGAGAAATCATAGCACATCTTTAATCCCAGAATTGGGGAGGCAGGAGCAGGCGGAGCTAAGAGTGAGAGGCCAGAGTGATCTGCAGAGTGAGTTCCAGAACAATCATGGTTACTATAAATTAGTTGCTTTTCAGATCCAACATGGGCAATCAGCCAGGCTCTTTCTTTTGGAACCCGTAGAGAAAAGGTTATTACTTTACTGTGTCCCACTTAGGAGCCACCCACTTCTTGACTTGTGGCGCCTCTCCTCATCTTCCAAGTTAGCACCGTTGCATCTATCTGGTTGCTCAAAGTCTCCCTGTTCACCCAGAAGGACTTTCCAATTTTAAGGATTCATGTGATTCCTGGATAACTCATGGTGCCCTTTTTGTGTCCAAGTTGGTGAAGTCCCTTTTGGTATGTAAGAGAACACATCCACGGGTCTTGGAATCAGAGGGGAAGATCTTGGGGTATCATTATTGTGCCAGTCACAGTGAAGAGCATAGTGTGCTAGTCATAGAGATCCTGAAATGACGACTTTCCCCCCTAAATTTCTGTGCAGTTGATTTCTGATTAAAGCTTGATCCAACACTAAATTGCTATCACATTTGACCTGCCACGGAAATCCCTTGCTTGTCTGATACTATCAGCCTGCTAATCTATAGTTTAGTCATTTACTGCTCTTAGCTGCTGCAGGGAAGGGATCCTCACAAGAGCTGGCAAAAGCAGCAACCACAGTAAGAAAGAAGAGCAGTTTGAGAAAACGTGAACTGGGGATTGCTAAAAAGAGGAGGAGGGAGTGAGGAGCTCACGGCTCAGGGTTGTAGACTATTTTAGTGAAGTGCTTCGGGTGGATTCATCGATTACGCAATTGCCTGGGGCATTGGCAGGAGCATTCATGTAAGTTGGCAGGACTTTCCCTGTGTGCAGCAGTACTTCTTTTTGGTCTCTTCTCCCATGGAATACTCTAATTTAGTGCTTCTCAACCTGTGGATTGTAACCCTTTAGAGGGTTGCAGATCAGATATCATCCATATCAGGTACCTAAACATTACTGTAACTTGTAAGAGTAGCAAAATTACAGTTATGAAGGAGCATTGAAATAATTTTATGGCTGGGGTCACCCCAACATGAGGAATTAATTGGATGAAAGGGTCGCAAGCATTAGGAAGGTTGAGAATGACTGGATTAGGGTCTAATCCTACAAGATGGCTGCCAAGGGTGCCCATGCTTTCGTTGCCCTTCTTTGCCCCACATTCCTGTTGTCTGTACCTTTTGATCCCACTCTACTACGTGTATCTGCTAGGATGCAAGTCACTGCCCTGCCTTTTTCCCTCAGTGCAGCAAAATGTCTTAGTCTCATGAATGAAATTATTGGCTATATAAATGAAAGCCGGCAGTCATCAGCTTTACTTACCTTACCAATGAGGAAGCTGATGCTCATCCAAGTTTAAGAACTTGGTCAGAACCATCCAGTTAGTAAACTAGAGAGGCCCAATTTGAGGAAGATTCACCGGGCTTCATCACTCCATTTTGCAGATGCAAGATCTGATCATCTAATCAGAGAAGTATCAGGCTAATGTAGTTGGTCTGGACAGACCAGGTGAGATTTTAGATGGAAGTCTGCATTTGAAGATGAACAATGAATGCATACACACACACACATACACACACACACACACACACACACACACACACACACACACACACTTTTAAAGTAAATATACAGGGAAGCTTAAAAAAATCTTTAAAAAGTAGGGGTCTTGGTTTCTAGAACTAAGATGAACATGAAGGGTTAGCTGATCTCAAGTATGGTTTCTCTTTTCTGGATATATATATATATATATATATATATATATATATATATATACATATATATATATATTTCTTCAGTTCTCCTTAGCCAAATTTCATATTTAAAGAGTAATCACATTGAGGGATTGCTATTGTAGTACTGTTTCTAATTAAGATGTTGAAGTTGTCAGTTGTCTTCTCTGGGAATTGTTTCTAACACTTTGTGAGAACTGGCACCAAAGTTAAAATGAGCACATAATTTAATTTAGTGCTCGCTTGGGTCTTTTCCCAGTACCAATTACAGGGAATTTTACTTTCTTTTAGCTAGATAGTAGTTTGTATTATTTATAGCCAAAGTCTCTGTCTGTTCTTATCTCCTCAGACTTGGGGGAGAGAAGAATATCAGAGGGGAATGTGGCTTGGTTCAGCCTAGGTGGCATATTTTTTGTAGATGCAAGATTGGCCTAGTTTATGGCCTCATAGGAATGAAAGGACCACTTCCAACTAGAGGTTGGATATTAGCCTGTGTATCTGTAACTATGAATGCTTTCACATTCAGTCTTGGAATTAGGGTGGGGCTTATAGACCAGAGAACAGTTTTCCAGTGATCTCCAAAAACAGTACAACTTTTGGAAGCAAGTGACATGATGCACACAAAGGAGTTGCGGACACAAGGGGCTGAAGAACATCTGGAGTGTTAGAAATTCCTGGTGGCAATCTTGTGAATCAAGAGGAAACAGAGAAGGTTATTTTCTATTAATGTCTCATTTAATGGGAATGATGGGTTATCTCCAAGCAGGACCAAGGCTGGCCAATCTCCAACCAATTGTGTCATTTAGACAAATTGCAAAATATTCTGGGAAATGGGACTCTCAGAGAACAAAGATTACTGAATGGGTAATAGTACCTTTCATGTGCCATATTTCACAAGAGGCAAAGGGAATTCACAAGATTAGTTTCGGACACACTGGTTGCTCTAAGATGTAGATGATAATCTAGAGCCTTCAACCCTACTGAGAGTCTTCTTGGTACTGGAAGGTACTCTGCATATTACCAAAGAAGTGTAAGCACCAACTGAGCTACAAGCCCTTTGATCTACAATTGTCACCTGCCTGCAAGATATGCTGGTGCAATGGTGGCACAGAGGTGGGAGTGACCAACCACTATATGATTTGATAAGGTCCTCTCCAAGACTATTTAAAGAGACCCTGTCTCAAAGTACCTAAAGTACCTAACTAAAAATTTAAAATTTTTGTGTGTGTGGATTAATTACAGGTGATATTGAGTATGATCAAGTTCCTGCTAAGCTAGGTGAATGTTAAATTTGTCAGGATGCAGAGTCTTGCCCTGTAGACATTCCCACACAGGTTCAGTTACCTCTGCTCAGGGGCCAGGAGACCTTGTAAGTACCTTGTACTGTTATGTGGCAGGGTTGTATAAGAAATGACTATGAACCACACTGCAAGAAATGCTGGCCTCTGTGCTTCTCATACAGTGCGGCCAGGAGGTCTGTCTCCTTGTCAACTCCACGCCCCATCCCTCAGCAGCTTAAGAAAAGAAGCTGCTTACTGTCTTCTTCTCTTCGTCACTGGATCACTCAAGATTTTTTTTTTTTTTAAATCATCCCGGGAAGAAAGCATCTTAGAAACGAGTTAAACTGTTTTTTTTGCCTTGAAGCTGATATACTATTTTAACTGTCAATAGTCGATTAAAATGTTTTATTAATTCTTTGAGAAGTTCATGCAATGTATTTTGATTATATTCTTTCCCTACAGCTCTTTCTAGATCCATCTCACCCTCCGACCTACCCAATTTTGTATTCCCTCTCTCAAAAGTCCAAGTCTATTCTGTGTTACCTGAATAGGAGGTGGTCCGCCTTGCAGGGGTTACACCCTTAACGAATCTGTGTCTTCCATAGCAGCACCTAGGGAACCTCAACAAGGCATTAACTAGGATTGGATTTTGTGCCCACTTCTCCCTCTCCGTGATGGTTACTTTAATTTCAAAACCAGCATAACAAACATCAGCATTTAGAACTCCAAGCTCCATAGTATTTTGGGGCCTCCACTGAATCCTTGTGATCTTGCATAGAGCATTCTATATTTTCTTTCCAGAAACATGGCCAAGAGCAAAGAGAAATATATGTGTTCTTGTGGGGAGGCAGGAGTTGAGTTTGTAGGGTCCCACAATGCATCGCAAGAGAGTGTGCGTAGGTGAAACTTTTCTTTGATATTTAATGTTTTAACTTAATATTTTGTATCAGCTTTTCACTTAGCTCTGCAATATTTCAAGATTTAAGAATGTCAATATATTTTAAACGTTTTTTTTTTCCCCTATCCCTCCGGTGTCTGAGTATAATTCCAAGTCCAGGAAAACATCTCATACTTCTCCTGTGGTGTCACATTGTTGCTTGAATTCAATGTTCCAGCTTAAAATGTTAGAAAAGGTCCAGAGATTCAAGTTCAAAACCACACCTTTCCAGGCTGGGGAGATGACTAAGGATAAAGTACTTAGCACATGCATGAGGACATGAATCTGCAAGTCACAGAAACAGCCAGGTTTCGTTTAATCTGAGAACCCCAGGCTAGCGAAAGTCCTTTGTCATCACTGTCAACAGCAACAGTTTACAATAACAATAAAAAATGAGAGCCAGAGAAAAATAACATATATATATATATATATATATATATATATATATATATATATATATATAACACACACACACACACACACACACACACACACACGCACACACACACATGCACACACCCTTGTCTTTAAGAAATACTCAATAATTAATTACAGACATATCTAGACACTGACATCAGTTTAAATTCTGTGTCAGACACATAGATGCTATTATGCAATTTTCTATACTTCTTTAAGAGTTAGACATGTTTCATATCTACCACGTAAAAATTATGTTGATGCTAAACTAATACCTGTGCCACCCAAGTCCTTTGTCTGGATCCGATTTCATCTGCTCACGAGTTTCCAGGGAAGCTTGTGCCGGTTGCTGACCTCAAGCTGAACGCCATTCTTCTTTGTGGTACTTTGGAACTCTTCCATTTGCCCCAGTCTCATCTTTTTTGGGTTTTTTTGTGAGACTCAATTAACATTTTGTCACCTTCAGAAACCATATCAGATGTCCTTATGCCTCCTTAGTCTCCCTGTCCCGTTCCTCTCCTTTAGTAATTTAAAATGTGGGATATTTTATACTTGAAGTTCTAAAATTAAAAACAAGTCATTTGAGGTTAAATATTATTTTCTGAAGCCAAATGTGCTGCATTCATTGAGTTTTTTTTTTTTCTGCTTAAAATAGAAACAGCTCCCTAAAGCTCCTTGCTATGATCTCCATAGTTGAGAAACGATGATTGGATTGACCGCACTATATTGCCCACCTCAGTCAGTAATAAGGGTTTAAAAAAAATTCCAGAATAGATGCCTTTTTCTAGTCTTACAACTTCATTTCACATATCTCCTGAGAGCCACTCAGGAGCAGTCTCAGCCCATCTCACTTATACACATTTCAGAAATCAGCACTGAAATGCTCACTCTTCTGTTTGCCCACAGGAAGAAGTGTCCATTAGCACTGAGCCATGAGAGTCTTCTAATTATCTCCATGAGTTCCGCTACAGCAAAACTATTCAATGATTTGTTAAAGCATGGTACCCAGAGGCTTAAAATAACTTTTAGTCCAATGACTGCTAATATTTTATATTTTAGAATTTGGTATATTTACTTATAGACTATGTGTATGTATACATGCATAAGTGATGTGCATTCAGACATATATGTCAAGATTTGTAACTACATGAACAATATTAACCCTGTATCAAACAGGAAAAAAAATGGGGTAAAATCTTTTTGAATAACTTGTTCTCTTTCAACAGTTTCCTAATCACATTAGACAGATCCACAATGACTTATCATTTTGATGTGAACTTGTAACCTTTACAGGAAACCCAGTCTCTTCAGAATTCTTTAATTGGAATGAAGTGTTATCTGCTTACCTTTCCCCTGCTGATAACAACCTTCGCTCGTTTGCTTGAACTTTCCAGTGTCCACAGTACCCAAACGTGAACTTGCTGTCTTCAGGGGATTGCAAACAATCTTAATATCTCAGTAGTGAATATTCAGAAAATAAACCAATATCCTGGAATCATAATTAGACAATGTAGAGAAACAAAATATTCCTGGGTAAAGCTGAGTGGGATAGTACATGGCTTTGACCCTAGCATTCAGGGAGCTGAGGTGGACAGATCCTGAGGTCAGCCATGGCTACACAGTGTGACTCTAACTTAAAATAATATTAGTAAGTAATATCAATAATAATTCTTAGACACAGAGATGAAAAATACCTTGTTGTTTTCTCAGTACAGGATAAAACAGGAAGTATATTTCTCTTGGCAGTAACATCCCCAAGACATTAATGAACATTATCTATCTATCTATCTATCTATCTATCTATCTATCTATCTATCTATCTATCTTAGTTCTAAGCCCTGTAACTTCCTAAAACCAGTGAATACATTAAACAGGGTAAAATCTTTTTGAATAGCTTGTTCTCTTTTAAAAAATTCATAATCACTTTAGATGAATCCCCAATGATTTGTCATTATGATGTGAACTTGTAACCTTTATAGGAAAACCAGAACTCTTTAGAATTCTTTAATTGAAATGCGATGTACTACTGAAAGGTACTTGACCAAAATATGTACATTTTTAAAAAAATTAATGATTTCAGTCCTTGGTTCAGTATGTCTAAGGCAGGCTGGAAACAAGGATTTTATAAACTTTCCCAAGTGGTTGTGATAAATAACCGGTTTGGGAGCCACTGCCCTGGAGGATTTAGTATAATCCAATTACTCCCTGGCAGTGTGGAGGTGAGAGGCAAGGCTGGGTTTGATGTCTTGCGTGAAACCAGATTTCCCAGAAAAGCTCTCCTTGGAAGATATTTTAGAAATGTATTTCATACAGTCATTTCTCTCGAGTGTTTTGATGGTCATGCTCAAGGCCTGGCAAAGATGGGATGAACTTTGCAGGTCACTGAAAACGATTCAATTTTGTAAATATGCATCTAGGTCTGTAATGCTTCAGTAGTCTTCGGGGGAAATTTTCCCCTGGAGAAGAAGTGCATCCTCTGCACACCCATTAAACTAAGCAATCATGACAGCTTCACACCCAAGCCTTCTGTTCTGGATGGAGAATGAGACACTGAGCTTCTTGTGGGCTCTTAAAGACACTGCAGGTTTTTCTTAATAGCGTTCTCACGCCCGGCCAGGAAGTACACAACAGACCAGAATCTTCTGCGGCAAAACTTTATTGCTTACATCTTCGGGAGTCAGGAGCGCAAAACCCCCAGCCCCAAAAACGAAAGCCCCTTCTTACATCTTTAGGAGCCAGAGCTCCGGTGCGCCAAAGCGCAGAGCGCGCTCTATTGTTTACATCTTTAGGCAGCGAGAGAGCGCAGGGCGCGCAGAGCCAGAGAGATGCCAGCGAGAGAGAATGGCGGAAACCCCGTCCCCTTTTTAGGAGAGTTATATTTCGCCTAGGACGCATCACTCCCTGATTGGCTGCAGCCCATGGCCGAGCTGACGTTCACGGGAAAGGCAGAGTACAAGTAGTCGTAAAATACCCTTGGCACATGCGCAGATTATTTGTTTACCACTTAGAACACAGGATGTCAGCGCCATCTTGTGACGGCGAATGTGGGGGTGGCTCCCAACAGGTTTTGCTATGGGTTTCGTTTCTCAAGGTAAGTAAGTAAATAAATAAACAAATATCTCTCTATTTTAAAAACAAAACTTATTTTATTTCTTTCATTTCGAAGGTAAAGTTCGAAAAGATTTCTCACTCTAATGTGAGCTTATGTTTTTCTTTCTTTCTTCATATTCATTCTTTTAAAAATTACTTTAACCTAAGAGTCCATGCATTTGATAGTACGCCAAGAATTCTGTCTCATATTTTCCAACCTTCACAACTCCTTAAGCTAGGAATTGTTGTTACAGAAGGAAAATAGATATTTTTGTCTGTTTCCTACTCTTCCTGGCTTTTGAGATTGGTTCTTACCCATGCTAGTGGCCCCCGAGGGCTCCCAAACATTGTGTTTACTGATTGGTTCTCAAGGCTACCATGTGATCATAGCTGGCCAATCATAACAGCCCATGCTTCTTGGCACAGTGATTGGTCCAGGAGCGTGACACACCCTAAAAAAATCAATGAGGTACAATGAGATTCTACTCCAATCTCCTGACTTTCATAAACCAGAAGAGTGAGACTCTGGGCCAATTAGAAGCAGACTTTCTTCCATCTTGTGATGAAATTGTTCACACACAGTGTTTGAAGATAGGCAGAGAAGAAAGATGGAGTCTCGTTTGTGACTCCATTGGGATGCCTAATTATTCTAGTAATACAAAGCTTGCAGCTTTTACTCTTTGAACTATTTTGAATAGAATTTTCAGAAAGAATGATAGTAAATAATATCTCCAAATGCGCATTAACCAAATTCTTTTCTTCATGTTCCAAAATGAGTTAAATGAAGCCTGGAAAGGTTACCTTGACTTAGTTAATCAACCTGACTTGAAGTCACATTGTAAAATTACATTCTCTCGTCTTCATGTTATTATCTTCTCTGTCAGCCTCTGCTGAAGAGGTCTGTAGCTGGGGAATGATGTTAAAAAAAAAAAAGAAAAGAAAGAAAGAAAGAAAAAGAAAAAAGGAAAAAAAATTAGGTCAAACTGGCTTCCTGAGAATGCTGGAACACCAAATATACCTGAGTTAGCTGAACTGCTTTTAACCCAAATTCACAGGATGCTTGCACAAATTTCAAGGGCATAAGATGCCAAACATAGAAAAGGAAGAGGAAGAGGAGGAGGAAGGAAGGCAGGAAGGAAGTTCTAAATAAACTAGAATTGTAACTATACATTATACAAGAATGGGCAGATTTGCTCAACGGCCCTTTAGCATTTCAGTTAAGGGCAATAGTAAACAATAAATAGAGTCTACCATTATGGCACGTCTACCAAAATGTCCTCTGCAGGGTAGGGGAGACAGGTTGCTGCAGTTTGAAATATCACCTGCATAAAAATGGAGCACCAATCTGAAGGTCTGGAACCTATGAATGAAATGTTTTCTAGCCTAAGAAAAAGAGGTTCCCTCTTCCATCCAGAGGGAGATGGAAGTTGGTCACTCCATCCTGCTTTATTTTCTCCCATTCTGTGTTAGTCCTGTCCCCTTTAACAGTGTGCTTCCCACCAACAATGAAGCTGAAACACATGATGTTTAAAATTGGAATATGTACAGAAGCAATTCCAAAATAGAACTGGATATGCACGAAGAGCAAACAGCTTGGTATGCCTCAGTAAACTTAGAATTAGTTTTTTATTTTATTTTTGTCATTTACCAAATATGTTAAAAACTAGTAAGATCCAGACATGATGGTACAAACCTATAATCTCATATCTAGGGGGTACAGAATTATGAGAAATTGCTAGCCTGGGCTACACAGTTCAGCCTAAAAAAACAATTAAATTGTGAAAACCAGACTAACATCCCTATGAGCTATGTACACAGTGAGAAAACCTGGCCACGTGACATTAAGGAGTATGACTCACGGAATCGGTGGCAACAAGATGTTTTTCCTAAGACAGTCATCAGTACTGATAAATCTCTTGGGTTTGATGAGCTCTTTTGCCTTATGTTTTTGTTGTATTTTTTTTCTTTTGAGACAAGTCTTACTCTGTAATTCAAAGATAGTCTAGAACTTTCTACGTATCCTAGGGTGGACTCTAACTCACAGTAATTCTCTGTCTTAGTCTCCCAAGGTCTGTGATAACGTGTGTAACATCCTGCCCTGTGTGTGTGTGCATGTGTGTGTAGTGTGTATGGTTATTGATTAGGGAGGTATATGTATGTGTGTGTGCATGTGTGTGTACAGTTATATGTGTGTCTGTGCATGTTGAAGTCAGAAGGCAACTTTGAGTATTGTCTTCAGGAGCTATCCACTCTTCTCTGTGAGATAGCATCTCTCACTGAAACCAGAGCTGGCTGATTAGCCTAGACTTGTAGGTTGGTGAAGTCCAGGATCTACCTATCTCTGCCACCCCAGGAATTGCAAGTGTAATATATATATATATGTTTAATGTGGGTACTGGGGGTCTGAACCAAGTCCTTATACTTGACTTATTAGCACATCACTGTTTGAGACACCTGTCTAGCCCTGCTTTACTTTTGTTGTTTTGTTTTTTCCTTCTTTCTTTCTTTCTTTCTTTCTTTCTTTCTTTCTTTCTTTCTTTCTTTCTTTCTTTCTTTCTTTCTTTCTTTCTTTCTTTCTTCCTTCCTTCCTTCCTTCCTTCCTTCCTTTCTTCCCTTCCTTCCTTCCTTCCTTCCTTCCTTCCTTCCTTCCTTCCTTCCTTCCTTCCTCCCTCCCTCCCTCCCTCCCTCCCTCCCTCCCTCCCTCCTCCTTCCTTCATTCCTCCCTTCTTCCTGCCTTCCTTTCTTTTTTCCTTTTCTTGTTTTCCTTTCCTGTGTGTGTGTGTGTGCATGTGTGCGTGTCTCTGTGTGTGAGTGTGCACACATGTGTGTGTGTACGTGTGTGTGTGTGTGTGTGTGTGTGTATTATGGCATCTGTACTATTATGTATGTCCTCCTTTCCCTAACTTAATTATTTCAGCCTACTCGATGCTGAGAAAAATGTGCCCATGTACTTTCTAACAGCTGTAGCTAACTAATTTTGAGGCTTTTATTTTCCCTTGTGGGATTATTTTACAATTTCTTGATGTGTTTCAGTAACTAGAAGTTTGAAGGCATTTTCTTTTTAGTGTTTATTTGTGAGGGTGATAGTTCGATAAGCATCTTTAATCATTTCTCTTAGTATACCTATCTAAGAACATTGTTAGGTTTTCAGTTATAGCATTGGTTGAGTTTGATATGTAAAATATTTAATTTGTGTTTGTGGCTTTTGCCCAAGGCATTCTGGGTAAGTGCTCCACTACTGAATTATACCATCAGCTCAAGAACTGTAACCTGATATGGAAACAAGGAGCTGTTTTCCATTGTGACAAACCATTTCATATCCTCACCAGCGGTATCTGAGCATCTGTGGATCTACATATTTACTTAGATTTACTGTTATCCAATGTCTCATTGTCTGTACACTTACTGGTTATGAAACCTAATTTATTTATTATTTTAATTTTGTTTCTTTAATAAAGTTGAACACATTGTATCTATTTTTAAAAATTAAAAAAATGTTATTTTTTGTGAGTATGCTTTTCATACATGTTCATCTGTCCACTACTTGTGTGCCTGATGCCCAAGGAGGTCAGAAGAAGGTGACAATGTGTGAATCCAGAGGTTTTCTTTCTAATCCACGAAACACACTTGTTTACGGCTGTTGCTTAGAAATTTCTGGTTTCTTTGGAGACTCGGTTGTGTCATGTGATGCTTTCCTGGAACCTGTCTTATGAGAGGATGTTTGGCTGAAGCAGACACACAAGAGGATGCTTTGGGGAGAACAGACACATAGTGCTTTCTGGAAACTCCCTGGGAAAAGGGCATGCGATGCTTTGCTAGAGCGGACACGTGAGAGGACAGGTGATTTTTGGAAAGAGTATAAGTATAACCCAACAGACAGTGGATGAGAGTGTGGCGTTGGTTCGCCTTGACACCCTTTGCTGATGATCTGACAGTGGTCATGGCTGATGCTAGTCTTCATTGACTGATGACGTTCTGGCATTGGCTCGGCTTGCCGTCTTCACCCATCACTGTTTGTTGTGACTCTGTAGAGAGAAATGCACCAAAGAACTTCTTGTGGTATCCCAGTGGCTTCTTGCTGCTCCTGTGGACTCAGGCCCATTTCCGGAGCCTTGCGGTTTCTTCTGGATAGAACATCCATTGCTAATTCATGAGTGGTGTTTGTGGATTGAGCTACCACTGCTGATTCACGTTACTGAACTGCTGACAATGACAATGAAGATTGGAATTGGCCTCCCAAAACTATTTCTAAACAGGCCCATGCCCCCAATTGTCCTATTAACCTTTCCTTTCCACTATCTTTGGTGGGTAGTGGGCTAGAAGAGAAGTAAAAGTGTTTAAGAACCCCTATTAAAGTAGGTTTTGAAAAATTAAGCCTATAGATGCCCATTTCCCTTTGGAGCTGTCTTTCCTTATTGAACTGGAAGTGTTTTTGAAACACATCCTGGCGTCTGTTTCCTTATCGATCTTGCACCACAGGTGCCTTTGGTTTGTAGCATTTTCTCTTTGCTTCCTTCCCAAAGCATTTAAGGATCTTGTAAACTTTAATATAATTGACTCAGTATTTCCATTGCGATTGGTACTCATTATTCTTCTTAAGGAAAGCCTCGTTGAATAAAATCTTTAATGTTCTAGAAACTTTATTTCCTCAGTCTCCATCTTATCTGAAATTAACCTTGATATATTGATATGGGATAGAGAATGATCTTTTCTCACATGATTAACTGACTTCCACTCCCTCTGGTTTGTGCTTTGGTCTTTCATATGCATGGTCTCACCCTGTTTCTATTCTGTTCTGTTAGCTAAAAAGATATGATTCTTTATAGGCATCTACTATCTACTTTATACTTTATAGGTATTCTACTTTTATAAAGACTCTAAAGTGACGGGGCATTTACTATTACTATTTTAATTTGAGAACACTTTGGCTTGACTTGTTCCCTTGAACTCTTGTTGATAGTCATTTCAATAGTAAGTTCTCAAATTCTTCCAAATGCATGCTCGGGATTCGGGTTTTCAGAAGGGCCAGTGCCAGAGCTTGCATGCAGCTTTCAAACCTGAGTCCTAGCTCGCTATCAGCCCTTTCTCCTGAGTCAGACATCAGTCCTTTCTAGAGTCCTGTACATTACCCTAGCTATACAGATGCCTGCTCTTTTGCCTCCATGAAGAGCTTCCATCAACAATGCTCCAATGAAGTGCCTTGAGAGCTGTTTGGCTATTTGCATGTTATGTGCATGATATTGTAAAAATTCCAGTCTTACCCACCTGCCTTCCCAGTGGTGAACCATCATCCTGCTGCTGGGAGCTATAAGTCACACTGCCTTCTTTTCATGTCTGTACTTTGTGAGGAGCTGTGGGCATGCACTCAGGAAGGAGCTCTCTGGACAGAAGGTTATGAGAATGCCTCATCTGCTTAAATGTCACTAGGTCCTCTTGTTATGCCCTCTTTCTGTGGGAAAACCAGAAGAACTCGAGAATTTCGAAGTCCACTGCAATTTGCAAAAGGGTCCTTTTATTTAGCTCGGGTGCTTTAACACTTGAAGAGTTAGAAAGTCTTTGAAAGCTAAGGGTGAAGGGGAGGGGAAGCCGGTTAGGTGAGTCTTAACTCAGACATGATACCATTTAGTAGGGCAGAAGTGCAAGGCTGGGAGGGGGACTAAAGAGTATCTTTTGTGGGGCTATCAGGAACTAGTTTTATGGCTGGCCATAAATGTCTGTGACCACTGATTACCTCTTTTCTATGATTTAAGCGTGGGGACCCTAATCTCTTTTCTTCAAGGATAGGCACCAGCTGCACCTGGTTATCTAGGAGAGTGCTGGCCCTGGAGCCACCGAAGCTGAGGAGCTTTTATTTGTCTTACTCAGGCTGTCACTCTCGACTCCTTGAGTCCTCTTGGAGTGGCTAAGGAGATGGAATGAACCCCTACATTTGATGCAAGGGGGTAGGAGGATCAAGGCTTCCAAGGGGCAGTGTAGAGGCAAATGGCAGAAGTAAGCCTTCTTCTCAGGGAAAGACCCTAGGGGGAAGGAGGACTTCTGCAGGAAGGTGCAGGAGCAAGCCATCTGTGCACCTCAGCCTCTCAGGCTGCTGTGCTAGTAAAAAATTCTACATGCTTCTCAGTACCTGGTGGTTTTTTCTATGTCCCTATTTGCCAACGCATATGTAACATCTTAGAAGTTTGGGCTTTCGTGTATTTCCCTTTGCATAATTCCTAAACGTTTTCCAATGCGAATTCTTCCTTATATGATTACGATCGTGAACAAGTTTGCTCTCCAGAACAGATTACCCTCAGTACACATGTGCCAATACAGGCAAGCAATTACACGTGCATACACAGATGCACACACATATACCACTGGCCTGTTTTCCTTATACATGCAAAGTATGCAGAAAGCTCTTTTCCCCCCGACAGACCTCTATCCACCTACCTTCTTTTCTTCATCTCCACTCAAACCTAGTGAGAGCTTGTTCCCCTCTTTCCCCCAAGTTCTACTGAATCCTGCTAACATGGAAAAGCATGGTCTGGTTTAATGGATATGAATATATGTTTGCAGTAGAAAAATGAGTTTTTTTTTAAAAAAATCAGATGATGAAGCTGCAAAATATAACTAACTGTAGGCAACGTGAACGAGCAGAAGAGTGGTACCCAAACTGACTTAGCTGAGTCCATTGTCTATGAACCCAGCCTATTCATGGCAGATGATGGAACGCCATCTGCTGGGTGCCTTGTTATTACTGGTCTCCAGACGTGTCTCTACTCTGCCACCTAGTGGCCTACCCTGCTGCTGCAGCACACACTTGCTCAGAAAGAAATTCAGGATTTAAACTGACATCCACTACTAACTAACCCCGGCAGCTCCCTTGAGATTTATAGTAAAGGGATTTCTTTCATCTACCCCGGGGTTTATGAGGGTAGGAGGATAATGTTTGGAGGTGTAACAAAATCGTCTCTAAATCTTACCGATGCAGTTCATACAGTATTAGTGTTGATTCATTGTTAAGGATCACTGTCATCTGTTGTTCAAGAACACTAACAAACCATTGATTCTGAGAAATGTGTTTAAACCTTAAAGGTAAATAATAAGTTAAAATGTATGCTTTCCTCCTCTCTATGGGGCTCCGTATGCCTCTCTGGGAACTTTTTGAGGTCTTCGTATTTTAATGTTGTATCCAGTTTGTCACACAGGCCCAATGGCATTAGAATAATCCCTCTGTGTCCCAGGGTATTGGTTCCAGGGCCAATCTACCATTATGTTGTTCTTTTTATATAAAATGGCATAGTATTTGCATATTAACCTGTGTAATCCTCCATCATGCTTAAAATCACTCTCAAGTAATTTATAATACTTAATATGTACAAATGCTATGTAAATAGTTGTCCTAATGCAATAAAGAAAAAGTCTCAGCCGGGCAGTGGTGGCGCACACCTTTAATCCCAGCACTTGGGAGGCAGAGGCAGGCAGATTTCTGAATTCGAGGCCAGCCTGGTCTACAGAGTGAGTTCCAGGACAGCCAGGGCTACACAGAGAAACCCTGTCTCAAAAAGACAAAAAGAAAAAAGAGAAAGTCTCTTTATGTGTGCTCAGTACAAAAGCAATAATATTTGAATACAATAATATTTGAATAAATACAATAATGTTCGAAGGTTGGCTGTGGCAATGCATGCCTGCAGTCCCAGCGATCAGGAGGCAGAAGCAGAGGATTCATTAAAATTTGAGACTAGTCTGGGCTCTCTAGGGAGTTCCAGAACAATTAGTCCTAGAAAACAAAAACAAAACGAACGGAGAACAGAAACATAATCCTCGTTTGTTTCGGTCTATCCATGTGGACATCAGGAATATGCAAGGTTACCCATATTCCATAAATATTTGTTGAGTGAGTAAAATAATTAACTTCTACCTATATGAATTGTGATTTAGTGTCAAGGAGACCAGATAAAGACTCCATTTCTGATATCAGACAAGAGTGTAATGGACTTCAAGCTTATAGATGACAACGTGAGCGAATGATATAGGAGATGAAGCATTTCAGATAATGTAAGCTAAAATAGAATGGCATTTGCTAGTTAAGATCATAAATCACTGGCCTTTTATCTTTCTAAATTTTAAAAGTTGTTTTTACACATTTACATGTAAAATACACAGGAACACATGCAAAAATATACAGAGCTACATATATTAAAAAGTAAGTATGGGTTTAACAAATATAAATGGTGTAGTTTTGATGGAATTCCTTGAGTTCAAGTTTTCTTGGTACGTAATGTGTGTAGGAGGTCATTTTGTGACATAGTCAGAAACCTAGAGAACTTTGCTTAGCACCCTGTCTTGGCTAAGGTTTCATGGCTGTGAAGAAGACACTGTGACCAAGGCAACTCTTATAAAGGAAACCATTTAATTGAATCAGTCCATTATCATCATGGCTGGGAGCATGGCAGCATGCAGGCAGATCTGGTGCTAGAGGAGCTGAGATTTCTACACCTTGATCTGAAGGCAGTAGAAGGAGATTGTGTGTCATACCGGGCAAAGCCTGCCTCCACAGTGACACACTTCCTCCAACAACGCAACACCTCCTAACAGTGCCACTCCTCGTAGGCCTATGGAGCCAATTACATTCAAGCTATAATAAACCCACAAAGCTGTCCACAGTATACATGTCTCACAGAGCTAAGATATTTCATCTTTTGTTCTTACAATCCTGCCTATCCACTCTTGTTTTTTTCTTTTCTTCTTTTTTTCTCTTCCTCCTCCACCACCACCTCCTCCTCCTCCTCCTCTTTCTCCTCCTCCTCCTCCTCTTTCTCCTCCTCCTCCTTCTCCCCCTCCCCTCCTCCTTCGAGATAGGATTTCTGTGTAGCCCAGGGTTGTCGTAGAACTCACTCTGTAGACCAGGCTAACCTTGAACTTACAGAGACCCTCCTGCCTCCACCTTTCGTGTGCTGGGATTAAAGGCATGCGCCACCACAGCCCGGTACAATCCTTGACTGTTGTCCTCAGTGCACATGTTTCTCTCGGTTATAGTCCAAGAAATGGGTCAAAAGTATGTATGTATTTAAAATTTTGGTGACATAAGCCTATGTTAATTACAGATTGATATATCAAATGACAGAAGTCTTTCCCACTGGTATGGTTAGTGAAACTGATATGTATTTGTGAAGTATTTGACATAATCCCACTTGATGAGACAGAGTCAATTTTCTCCATTTTAATACTTGTTTGAGCATCTTGTTGACACTGGCTGGGCTCCCTTCCCTCTTGTCCCCCCTCCTGTCCCTACCCCATCCCATCCCCTCATCCCTCTCCCCCATTTCCCACCCCCCTAAGAATTCTAAGCCATGCCTGACTCCTAGGAGGGGCTCCTCCGTAAAGAGGAGGCTGTACAGTGGTAATGATACACATGGCGTGTCTGCTTTACAGCACTGCATTGAACAAGGTTTTTATGTGGGTAGAAATGTACACCCATTTTAGTAAAAGTATTAAAGATGTACTAAGCAGACTAAAACTAGCTAAGGCTTCATGGCTCAGAAATAATTAGCATTATCTTTTCGGTTTATATCTTGCCAGCAATAGATTACTTTAAACAATGTTGGGGCTTTGCTACAGCAGTAGTATGCAATCTGTTCTCCCCCACACTTAAAAACATATAAATTTCCTGTCATATCAATATGACATCTCTTCAAAGTTTGGCTGACACAACACATAAACATTTACAACTTTCCATTGACTCCGAAAATTTACAAGGACCTGTGCGTTCGATTTGATTGTGATTACGAACGAATCCAAGGCGGAGAAGCTGAAGGACATGTTTGTGTTTTCTCAGGCACTGAGTAAGAGATCTTCTTTTACTAAGTACCGGCTGCATTCTAAATGATTTGTAACGTATGTGATAAATACGTAATTCTCATCACAACCACTTTCCTAGGCAAGTCCAGTACCACTGACACCAACTCGCAGAGATTCCAGGAGACTGGAGAGCTGGCAGAAGACGCAGAGCCTGCAAATGACGAGGTCTCATTTAGAACGCTTAATGCCTGTAATTGATGTCCCCTGCTCCCCGGTTTACATCTTTTCTTCTTTGTTCAGAGCGTCCAATTTTTCTTCTTTTTAAAATTGCTACTTAAAAGTGTTCGTGTTTTTGCCTCCCCAGTCAAAATAATGTCACATGTGAATTCGGCTCCAAGAGCTACTGAGTTTTTATTCACTTTAAAATTGTATTGAGAGTAATTTCCATGGGGAATTAAATAGAATTCTTCAATTGTTCTCGCTGCTTACAACAGTCCAGTGACCCGTGTCTGTGTTTATTCTTTTTTTATTAACAGAAACGGAACTTTCAGGGAGGGAATAGCCTGGGCTGTCTTTGACCACTAAGGCTAGAGCGCCATCTGTCGGCGATAGAGCGCTAAGGCATTTACTGTGTGACCATCTCAACCACTCACAATCACCATCCTGCCTGAGAGGAAAATTCCCCATTCTAGCAAGCTTTGACCAATCCGGAGCTGAGAGTAGGAACGAATGAGAATCCTTTAGATCTGACTTTAAATTTTAGTTTGAGAGGAAAATTTTACTAGAATATATTTTATACATGGAAACTGTATTTTTATCATATGCTTCCCCCTCTCACACCCCAGGTACCCCCTCCCCCCAGCACATCCGACCCCTTCATGGCCTCTCCAATTTGTTTTGTAACCCTCGTACTGCGTGCTGGGATGCTGAGTGATCTCAGAGGCAATATCTTGTAGAAGTCTTGTGTGGGTAACCAGGTGTCACGTCCAGAAGAGAGCACGTCACAGCATCCGCGTCATCCTATGATTCTTAAATTCCCCTCCCGCATAGGCAACATTCTCTGAACCTTGGACAAAAGATGACATAGTCATCCCTTTTAGGGGAAAACATTCAATAATCTTTTATCTCAGAACCTTGGCCAGTTATGAGTTTCCATATTAGCTATGAACCACTGCACTATTTGGATATTCAGAGCACCGCTAGCCCGTGTGTATATATAAATAAACACCCGGGAGGCAGTTTGACGATGGGTCCCTGTAGCAAGTGAAGGGTAGTTCTCCCCTAGGGCCTATGGCCTCCTGAACCATGAGCTTTTGGCCAGGTTTGCAGTAGTAGGCAGGAGAGAACTCCTGCGTAGCAGACCTCAAATCCAATCAGAATGCAGATGTTCCCGTAACCTTTGTGCCACTTCCTGGATCAGTGGGCAAGTCTAGCTTGGCTCATTGGTATTGTAGCATGCACTGTCCTCTACTGAGTAATATACCATTGGTCACTTTTCTTTCCAACCAGGGTACATAGCATCTTCTGGCACTATGCAATCTAGCCACGAGAGAGGAGGTTTCCACGTTAGTTCCAGTTTTATTTCTCTACGTCTTTGCAACCAAAGTGTGCTGCAGCTCATGCAATAGGGCCTTGCCATTTCCTTCGGGCGGGCAGCCAAGGGCGATGAGGACAGGCTGTGTTGTTTTGTGGGCCTCTGGAACCCCCTTGACCAATAACTCAAAGGGAGGTACCCAATGCTTGACACTGTGGTTTTTATTTAATAATTCTTCCTGTCTTCTGGGGGAAGCATTGTCTACCCATGTACCTCGGTTCAAATTGCTTTTAAATATTATGTGTATCTTAGTTAGCTTGCAAAGTAAGTGGTTTCCAAATGGGTTTTTAACACATCCTCTTTGGTTGACTGGTGCCTGTTGTAAACGATTAATAATTGACTCTACTAGTTCTCTCTCTCTCTCTCTTTAAAAAAGATTTATTTATTTTATATATGTGAGTACACTGTTGCTGTCTGTCTTCAGACACACCAGAAGAGGGCATCAGATCTCATTACAGATAGTTGTGAGCCACCATGTGGTTCCTGGGAATTGAACTCAGGATCTCTGGAAGAGCGGTCAGTGCTCTTAACCTCTGAGCCATCTCTCTAGCCTGACTCTATTAGTTCTTAATATGACCAGTCCAGCCCCCAATAATTGAAACATAGTCCTGCTGATTTATTTAATCAGCTTAGCACAATTAATACATACTAGACCAGCTAATTCCCAGCTGCACTCCCCATGTTACTTGCTGTTTGAGTCTCCCCTGGGCTGCCTTTTTGATCCATCAACATGTTCTCAGGATGGACTTAGCCTGGCCACTGTTCATAGTCCATCTCCTCTCGTGGTGACCTCCTCCTCTCTCTGTCTTCTTTCTTTTTCTCTCCCTCTGTTTAGGTCCCTATCTGAGACCCCCAAAGAGTAACCAAAGCCCTGCCTAGCTCTATTCTCCCCAGTTATTGGCTGTAGCCACTCTTATTTAGCCAATAGCTTGAAATGGGGAGCAAAGTTTACACAACAAAGGCTGTTATACGTGAAAATCCACTCTTATGGGGGCAACCAGGTCTTGGGATCAGAATTTAGCATTTGTATACACAGCAGCACCAGACCAACCTGCTCCTCCCTCTTCCCTGGAGATGAAACTCTATAACGTAAAGAGAACCATTTCAAAGTGGACTATTCTGGGCAGTCACGACCCATATCCGTGGACATCAAAGTCAACCTTGTCACCTTCTCCTCCACAGTCAGGAGGATGGCCAGTCTGTGGTCTGGCTATGTGTTCTATGATAGATATTTCTATCATGTGTCTCTATCTATTCTAGATATTTTATATAAATAGAATCACAAAGCACGTGCAGTCTTGTGCATACTTCACAACAGGTTTCTTACCCCTGAATTCCCCTAATTGGGCCTGTGAGCTCACTTAGGGGTCTCTCCATGTTGGGATGAGGGACCCCCACATGCTGGTCTTCTGTAGAATACAACACTCCTTGATTTTACATACTGAGTCTGGCGTTTCATTCTTCCTCGAACAACAAATCCTTGCAGCGGAGATTAGTATCACACAGAGGTTAAAGGATGTGAAGTATGCATCACTTCAGCAGGTCACACTACCTCAGTGGGACTCATTCCCCCGGGCTGTGGGGAATCTGACTGCGTTCAGATGTGTCATACGATTAAGTTAGAAAACAGTGCATTGCACAGTAACAGCAAACGTCATGAGCTCAGTAGCCGTCAGCCTCCTTCATTCCTGTTATCAGGAATTCCGAAAGAGCTTTGTGCATGCTCACCCCTGCTGCTTCATGCTCGTAACAGCGATGTTTTGCTGAGCGCTCTGCATTGATGTGTACTGGATTCAGCTTTCTCCCTTAGAAGACATTCAACTAGATGGAGAGGGGTTCTGAGAGAAGGGGTGTCTGGGAGAGGTGGAAAGAACGACTCGAAGACAAATTGTGGATCTAAGCTGACGACCTGTGTGATCTGCTTGACACAGCTTTTCCAGTCTGAGTCTCTCTGTGTTCTGCTCTCTCTCTCTGAAGATTTCTCTGTCTATATTCTGCTTGCTTGCTATTCTAAGAGATCTCTTTGTCCATGCCCTGCTTCCTTGTGTGTGTGAGTGTGAGTGTGTGTGTGTGTGTGTGTGTGTGTGTGTGTGTGTGTGTCTGTCTGTCTGTCTGTCTGTCTCAGTTCTCCAAGAAGTTCTCTCTTTTTATCCTAAAAAGTTCTCTGGATAGCTCAACTCCTGCAGAACACAGGTCCAGTCTTTTATTTTACATATCAATCCAGTCATTTACTCCAGGTTTCCTTTTGATTTCCTATGCATCAGCATCCTAGACCCCAGTTCTTTTTATTCTAAGGAAACAGCAAGCACAGTTTTTTTTTAACATTGCAAAAGAATTCAAAGATCTGCCTGCCTCTGTTAAACACAGGCAACAAGATAGTTGGGTAGGACCTTGGCCTGAAATTACCATTTCCACCATACCTGGGCCCAACGTTGTTCTTCCCTAGGCTGATCTTGAATTTAGGAATCTGTCTGCCTTTGTAAGCATAAATAATAACAACAACAAAACTGGGTGGGATCTCCTGCAATCAGCACTCCCTAAATCTCTTCATCTCTTTCCTTAGTAATTTTCTACCAAGTTAGCTCATAGCTCAACTGCTTTTGTTCCTTTAGATTCCTGAAACCCCTTCTATAATTCATATTGCATCCTTATTTTTGCATAGTTGAGAAACTACATATATATACATATATATGTATATATACATATGTATATATGCACATATATATATTTAACTCATGTATTTAGAGCTCTTTCTCATAGCCTTAAGGGCTGCCCTGAAGGGCCCAGTGTTTATCATTTTGCTAAGACAAATCCACACCCTTGACTCCTGGGCTCTTGCTGTTTTTAATTATCATGAAGTCACTAACAACGTTAGCAGGGAGGGCATCCCTTGGAAGGAAAGAGTCCTCCACTGCTAGTGGGTCAGGAAATATGTACATTATGACACAAACAAGCATTACCCCCACAGCAGCCTGTGTTACTCGTGGACACATATACAGGGGCCTTGTCCCAGGGGCAGGAACTATGTCACTCTGTTCCTACCAAGTCATACCAGGCTCCACCAGTTGATAGAAATGACTTTAAAAAAATCCACAGTTGTTTGTAGATTACTGATTTTAAAATGCAATGTTTTGTTTGTTTGTTTGTTTTTTCATTTTTTTCGAGACAGGGTTTCTCTGTATAGCCCTGGCTGTCCTGGAACTCACTTTGTAGACCAGGCTGGCCTCGAACTCAGAAATCCTCCTGACTCTAGCTCCCGATTGCTGGGATTAAAGGCATGCGCTACCACGCCTGGCTTAAAATGCAATGTTTATGTGAAAGAAACGTAAACTTCTGGCAAAGATGTTGGAACTTTTAGCTGCTCCCAGGGGCGAGCTCCCACAAGGTCTGTGTCTAAAGAAAACCATGTTGTCATAGTTTGCCAATGTGGTCTGAATTCTAAAGTGTTTTTTGTTGTTGTTGTTTGTTTTGTTTTTGTTTGTTTTGTTTTTTAAGATTTATTTATTACATGTAAGTACACTGTAGCTGTCTTCAGACACTCCAGAAGAGGGAGTCAGATGGATGTAAGCCACCATGTGGTTGCTGGGATTTGAACTCAGGACCTTCAGAAGAGCAGTTGGTGCTCTTAACCACTGAGCCATCTCTCCAGACCCCGTGGTCTGAATTCTAGATTTTAGTTTCTAATGGCTGAAAGAAATACTTACCTGTAAATGGCATAACTTGGCCAGCACTCTTACTTCCCACAAATAAAGCTAACTTCATTATAGTATATAATAAATATGATATAACATATAATATACATATAGGGTTGCAGATGTGGCTCCTGATGTATTTCTTACATAGTATTCACAAAGGTCTTTTGGATCTCCAGCATCCCGGAAAAGAAATGCATGTGCTGTTTATTTGAAGACACATGATTCTCTCCCTGTCTGTGGTTTGTAAATGCTTGACCCAGGTGTGGCCTTGTTGGAGTAGGTATGGCCTTGTTGGAGTAGGTGTGGCCTTGTGGGCGTGGGCTTTGATACCCATGACCTAGCTGCCTGGGAGTCAGTCTTCTACTAGCAGCCTTCAGATGAAGATGTAGACTTCTCAGCTCCACCTGTGCCATGCCTGCCTAGATGTTGTCATGTTCCCCCCTTGATGATACTGGACTGAACCTCTGAACCTGTAAGCCAGCACCAATTAAATGTTGTCCTTATAAGAGTTGCCTTGGTCATGGTGTCTGTTTATAGCAGTAAAACCTTAACTATGGCACCTTCCCTCTCCCTCCCCTCCATCTCTCTCTGTCTCTCTCTGTCTCTGTCTCTGTGTGTGTGTGTGTGTGTGTGTGTACCTTAAAGATCTCTTAGTGATAAATGAGAAGGGCTAAGCTAATACCAGAGAAAAAGGAAGCAGCATGAACAAGAAGTTGTAGAGAACATAGAAGTATAGAAGAGAACATAGAACATAGAAGACATAACTTAAAATATTTTTCTTGAAGGGCAGACTAACGCAAGTGTACCCCAGGAACACAGCCTGCATGTCCTTGAACATTCATGCTCCACCTTAATGGCTAATTAGAATACACTACACAGATAGGGAACGATGGACATTGAATTCTTTATCTTCCATAGGATACTAACTTATGAAGTAAATATTATACTCTATCCCCCAACTTATGGACAAGATGATCAGGAAAATCTCTGTGCCAGTTATTTGGCACAACAGCTAAGATCTTATTGAGTCTATTTTGACATCTAGGATTAGAGAAACTGGGGGCAGTGTTCTTTCTAGTCTTGGCAGTACATTTCTCCCACACCCTGACTATTATGCTTTTGAGACAGAGGCTCACCTTATTCTGGTTAACTTGGAAGTCACCCTGTAACCCAGGCTAGCCTCAAATTTATGGCTCCCATCCCACCTCAGCCTGCTGAATGCTGGGGTCAGGGAGGGGCCACCACACCCAGCTACGGATCCCTTTTGTGCTTTTGAGCTCTCCCCTTCCAAGCTCCCTGGGAGGATTCTTCACAGGGCTCCATTAAGATGGAGAGAGCATCGGGTGACATCTGGCTCATTTCTTTCACACAGTTCAAGGATCTATTGTAAATAAGGTGTCATTCACCGTGAGAACCAGAGTAAGGGGGAATCATTACTTTATAAAGACTCTACCTGGCATTTGCAGATACACTCTTGACTCTTCACACAAATCTTTGAATGACCTTTTTTTTTTTTTTTTTTTTTGTCTAGTAAACCTTGCAAGTTATTTCCTTGTTAATTCGTTAAGTAGTTTCTTTGTTCATTTGCTCAAGGATATTAAATATTAGGCTTGATCTTATCCAGCTTTGAAGTTACAGCTCTGAACAATAATGAATCCACCTTCTGAGTATTGCCTTCTTCTTCTTTTTTAAAACAATGCAGGGATGGAGTATTAAATTATTCAGTTCTGACCTTCTGTTAACTTTTTGAAATCTGATTATCATCCAAGAAAGCACTCTAATTTTCTAGTATCTGGATAAATTGGTCAGCATGCCTTCTGTGTCCTCATTTATATATCCATTCAAATAGTGAATCAAGGGCTGGCAGGATGGCTCAGTGGGGAAAGGTTTTTGCTATGAATGTTTGATGACCTGAATTTGATCCCTGGGACCTACATAAAAGTGGACTGAGAGACCTAATTCCAAAATGCTGTCTGCTGATTTTCAAACACACTTTGTTTCTTTCTCTTTTTGTTTTGGGAACTTCTGTTCATTCTTAAATATTTTTAAGTGTTTTTCTGTTTTTGTTGGTTTGTTTGTTCTTGTTTTGAGACACAGTCTCACTGTGTAGCCCAAGCTGACCTCACACTTACAGCAGCCTTCTGACCTCTTGCACGCACCGCCATGCCATCCCAGTCTTCAATCTGAAGAGAGCATCCTCATCTCTAAAGAGCCCACCTGTGTCTCCAGGGCAAACTCATCACCTTCTTCGTTCTGTTATGATTATAACTGTCATTGTCTTACTGCCTCGTGTTGAATAAATTCACTTTAGGTCCTTCTCTTCCACTGAGACTGAAGTACTGGGGGTGTGGGGATACCAACCAGGCCTTGACTCTTTAGGATCAGCACAGAACAAGGCCTAGGTTTGTTACAGGATGGGTTCAAGATGAATGTACTCTTTTGCTTTCAGTTAGCATACCTGAATGGTGATCATAAAAACATACATCCCACAGTCTGATTCCTAACTCTATAAATATTGCCCCGTAGAAGAAGAGAAATCTCTCCTTAGGTGGAAAGGAGAAACCTACTGTGGGTGGTCTAAGGAGAAGACTTTTGGTATGAAAAGAGAAACACAAAGGACAGGAGACCTGAGTGATGGGGCCTCAAGCCAAGGAACGCCCAGATCTATCAGAAGTTCAAGAGGCAAGGGATGGGTTCCAGGGTTTTGGAAGAGACTCTGGCTCTCATCAGACCTTCTGAACTCCTGGCCTCTAGAGCTACCAAAAACCAAAAGTTTATTGTCTTAAGACATCCAGTTTGTGGCAATTTGTTTCAGCGTCTCAAGAAAGCCATGCTAATCTCTTGTGGTAACATTTCTGAAGTTAACTTCCTGTCAAAAGTGAAGAGGTCTTTGGATGGACTAGCATTGGGGAGGTTACACATACAAGATTTTTCCCGAACAGCTTTTCTGATCCTGTACAAGACAAAGGTGCATTGTGACCACCAAGGCTCTAGAATTTCTCAGCATCTTGGGCCACAGGATGTGCCTTTCTCATCCTGTGAAATGCGTGTTACCATAGGTCTATAGGCATTGATGTTCAGCGGGACAGAACTCTACAGTCTGTGAGACTTGGAGCCCATTTATAATCCGACAAAGTAGGGGCCTTAGGGAAGGTGCAGAAGGCATTGTTCCCGAAGTGTGCACACAGGAAACCAGCCCAAGGAGAATGGAATGCCTTTGCAAATATCTAATGTTTGCTTGGCACAGCTTGTCCGGTTGAGCTTTGCAAAATCTTCCTCAGGCTTTGTTTTCCTGGTTTCTGTGGAGCCAGTTCATGTCTCAAGGCAAGTCGGGGCTGGGCTGGCTGGAAACCACTGAGGAATTAGGTGAGTTTACTTGGTCTCCAGGTGCATGACAAGGAATGGCCAGTTCAAGCTATCATGTGGGATATTAATGCTTGTCTGGGGTACCCTTTCCCCTCTCGGTTATTAGTTTTTCTTCCTCAGTATCCTGGATTCTCTTTCTCTTAAATGTCAGTAACAGCTCAAGAGCTTAGGATGTAGCTCGAGATTTAGTTGTCTATGAAAGAATTAGTCATTGTATTTCTTTTGGCAAACCCATCATCATGTAACCCTGCAGCAAAATGAAGGGGAATCAGGAAGCCCGAGGATTTGACCTTATAACAGAACAAACATGGCCTCCAGCAATTAAGTTCTGGGATGGCTTGAGATGTTAAGAAGTAAATAGGTCTACATGGCTTGATTTATTAACCTTTTCGAGTTATAGGCAATATTGAGAAAAACAACTCAAGCTCATGAAAATAGTTGCGTGAAGAGAAAACCATTTCCAACTATTATGCTACTTTAGCAAACTAAATGGCGGGGGTGGGGGGAAGTAGAAGCAGAAAGTGCTAGAAATATTGTATCTCCTTAGCTTGACCTAATAAAGTCTTATTTATTTATTTATTATTTAATGTGTTCATGCTTGTGTGTACATGCATATGAAAGTTCACTCGCACCCAAGTGCGCATATGGCGGCCTGAGGTCAACATTGAGTGTCCACTTCATTGTTATCCACTTATTATTATTATTATTATTATTATTATTATTATTATTATTATTATTATTTGGAGCTAGAGTCTCTCATCACTCTGGCTAGCCTGACTAGTTAGCAATCCCTAGGGTTACCAGTGTCTTCATTTCCCAGACCCAGGACTACAGGTGCATGCCACACCACCACACTCAAAAGTTTTAAAGATTTATGTATTAATTGGATGCTGAGAGCTGAACTGGGGTCCCCAAGCTTCCAGGGGAATCTCTTTAATGACGGGGTTATCTCCTTAGTCCCTGCTTTCCCTGTTGAAAACTCAAATTATTTTGTGGCCACTCCCACTTGAAAGATTTCAAGACTGCATGTCTTAAATTACAGCTACTCTCAGACATCTCAATTAACTTTAATTCCGCTTTTCTCTAACGTCCCATCAGGTTATCTGTAGTCACCTTGTCTTCTCAGTACTTCCTGTCCTGACTTGGTTCCTATGGATTTGCATTTATTGCCCAAGAAGCTTAGTGGAAATGACTTTTTATTTTTTCAAATTTGTATGTTCCATATTTTTCTCTTTTAATGAACCACAGATAGATGGCTTTTGTTTAGAATGACATCTTTTTGCTCAGAGATGAGGGTCTCAATAGAACCTCAGCCCTGGGAGACATCACTCTACCCGTGTCTGATGTCTCACATTCATCTTTGTGGATTCTGACCTTAAGGTTTCTGCAGACAAAACCTAAGCACACGGATCCATATTACCTCCCCCTCCCTCAAACTTTTCCCTCATAGTCCAATATTCAGCAAATATGAAGTCTAACTTGTGGTAACTCAGAGGTATTTCTTTTCTTTGAAGCAGCGAGTTAGCCTGCTATAATGGATGTGAGTTCGCATGCAAACATGTGTGTGAGGAAGTGATGTGCATGTATGATGAGACATAAACCATAGGATATCTGCTTTCTTACGAACCAGCCAGATAGGGCCTTTATGTCACTTGAATGTGGGGTTCAGTTGACACATAGGAGAAGAGAGGCCATGAAATGAGGAAACTTGGAGTTTATGGCTGAGTTAATGGGCTACCTCTCTTTGCAGAAAGAAGGGGTGAATTTCTACTTTATTATCTTGGAATGTGAACGCCAAAGGTCTCTGTCATTGGGCCTGATGCTATGGCTTAAATCATACACTGAAAGCTTAACCTCTTGTGGTATTGAGGGGTCTTTGGGAGACAGGCAGGTTATATGGTCAACACTTTTGTGAGGAGAACATATGCATTTGTAAGAGAAATGCAAATGAGCTTGTTTGCCCCGGCACTGTGAGAGGACACACTAAGAAATGACATTTACATTGAAAGCATATTCTCACCATATGCTCAATCTGCAGCCCCTTAATTTCTGCCTGCAGACATGTGAACAATTCTCATGTTATTTTTCAATCTACTCAGTCTACATTATTTTACTGTAACAGCAGAAAGGGATAAAGATGTTAAAAGTACCACAATACTTTGATTCAGAAATCATTGTTTTCTGCAGTTCCTGCCCAAGAAGAAACTTGAATTAGTTCTTGATGTCTTGGCTAAGGTTAAATGGAAACAGCACAAAGGATTCTTATATAATGTCTTGACATGAGCGTTTACTCTTTTGTCTTAAGTATAAAGAAAGAGAGTGGGGTATGTAGATCAACTGTAGCGCACTTGTGTGAGGTTCTAGGTTTGAGGAAAAACACCACAAACTTTCTGGCAGAAAAGGAAATAAAGAAATGACCTTCCTTAGGGGAAGGACACTGGTTTAAAGAGTCCTAATATGAAACTGTGGAGTTGCAGAAGAAACTGAAGTCTAGGGGAAGCACTGGCCCCCCAAGTGGCACAGAGTATGATGAACTTAGACTCATATATCCTTGGGTTCAAAGCCACACTCCGCCATTTGGCTATTTGTTTTTAGAAAGCCAAGGAAGACTCTGGAAAAGGCAACTCTTCTACACACCCAGTGAGAGTATAAAAAACTAAAAATAGAACTACCATGCATACATCCAACAACCGGGATCAATATGTTATTTTGGATATCCAAAATAATCGGAATTGTTACACTGAAAAGATAACTCATCCTCATATGCACTGTAGCATCATTAATGATCGTCAAGACATAAAATCAACCAAAGTACCCTTCTGCCGATGGACAGATAAGGAAATGTAGTCTATCTGCCTGAAAGACTAGCTTCAATGGTTAAAAGGATGGAAACCGGTCATTTGTGTTAACAAATAGGGGATACTGTGTTGATATGAAACAAAGCAGCCACGGGAAGTCAGACACTCCCTGTTCGCACTCATTCATGGAAGCCGTAAAAGTTGGCTTAGCAGAACGTTCACTAACACAGTGATCTTTAGAGACTATAAGGCAAAGGAGGATCGGACATAGAGGAAGGCCAGGTAGAAGGTGACAAAAATACCGAGGGAGGAATTACTAATATAGCAGCGCAGGGTAAACGGGCCTGACAATAATTCACTGAACACTTAGACGGGATTAGAAGACTCAGCTTGTAACACAGAGACGGTATACGTGTCTGAGAAACCAGAATGCTACTACCTTGATTTGATCATTATTACTGTATGGAGTTCTCACACTATACCTCATAAATGTTTATAAATGCAGCATGTCGTTGATATGAAAAACATTAGGTTATATTCTTTCAAAATATATAACTTACACTGATTAATTTAATTCTTATCAGACTGAAAACTTTAAGGAAATAAAAGCCAAAGATCAAAACCGTCTTCGCTTCTCAGGTAGGGGGGATATTACCTGTGGCTTCCTTTCTTAACTGTTGCTAGGTTTTATGCTAGAAGGGTCATACCCTTGGCCTTGGGCTTTATCAGTTGAAGTGGTCATCCAATGATGGACTCTGTTTATAATTTTCAAGAATTCTGGAAATGCTTGATTGGAGTCAAGAAAGCGCCTAAGAACATATGCCAGTCTTGCAGAAGATCCAAGTTCAATTCCCAGTCCCCATGTGATGGCTGAGAGCTATCACCTATAACTCCAGTTCCAGGGAATCTGGGGACCCCTTCAGTCCTCTGTGGATACCAGAAACACAAATAGTGCATAAAACACTCTTACCCATAACATTAAAATATTTAAAAATGAAAAAGGAGATGAAAAGGAAGGATATCAATTTTTTTTCTTAGACACATATTATATGTGTGAATTCTTACCACAAATGAATGGAAATATTTGTTCTACGAGTTCTGGAGGCCTAGGGAAGGTAAGGACCCAACAAGAGATGCCTGGAGACTCTCAAATCATAATACGTTAAAAAGTTGTGGTGGAACAAAGAAAAAGAGCTTTAACGTTTCCTTAATTCCACAGGTGACCTTTTAAGATAATTTATTTTCTAGGTAAGATAATTCAAATACATTCTGGATAATGAACTGTATGAGGGCAGCCGAGGGCTCGCGTCCTTCCTGTTGCCTGGGGCACACAGCTCTTTGGGGCCATAAAGTTGGTTTGTTATCTGATTTCTCACTTTCCCGAAATATACTGAGAATACATGGTAGGTGTTTGCTGCGGTGAGTTGGCGTTTGATAAATGTCCATTGAATTCAATTGGTTACCTAAGGGCTTAGGGCCAGGGAGACGGCAAAATATTTACGAGACCGTTTCTTCTGTTAAAAAGCCTAAGAAATATAGGCTCATTGAGCTGTTAGTTTTTGCAGCAAAGATGGATGTGCGCGACTCTCCCCATAGCTGAGGATAGTCTAGGCCTTTGCAAAGCAACTGGCCATATTAGGAGAGAAGCTGGTGGCTGAGAATAGACAGGCTAATCCTTTAACAAAGGTGATGCCCGAGACTCTAATACCCTAAGAGAAGCTTTTTTTTTTTTTTTTTAAAGGAAGAAGCAGCCAATTACAAGCATTTTACAATGTGAGGGTCCTATGAAATGTTTAGTTTAAATTGGCTGTAGTTTAAGCAGTGTCTCCCCCCCACCCCCACTCTGCTTTTAAAAGAAAGAAGCAAACTCAAGAAACCCTGGAGAAAGGATTAAGTTTAAGAAGGTCCCATACCTTCTACAGCTAAGGACTGAGGCAAAGGAAATTGTGGTTTCTGAGGATGTCCTAAGGCACAAACCTTTGACTCATCAAATAAAGATTCAATTGTACTCACAAAGGTCGTGTTCCCTCACATAAGAGGGAGTGGCATATTTGTAATTACTGCCAACTACAAGACCTGAAAAAATAAAATTAGCGATTACTCGTTAGAGTATACAAATAGCTTCTACCCTCCAGTGGTCCCAGATTTCAGGGGCTAGGCGGCGGGGAGGAGTTGAAGAAATATGTCTTCTAGAAAGTTCTGGGCTAAATAAAAGAGACCACATAAAACACCAGTGCTTATGCAGAATAAACTTGTTTCACTTCTGCATATTTTTATTTTTGCAGATTTGTCACTAGTTTCGTTTGTAGTGCTTCCCATTTTTTTCTCTCCATACCTTCCATGTAAACTTGGGAGCTCCACAGAAAGTTATGTGGTCAGTACTATAAGTAAGATGACATTTCTGACTGCTGAGGCCTTCTTCTTCTGTTTTATCACAAATCTTTGTTAATGATGAGAGTTACCTACTTAAGCAATGTCCACAGTCTTGAGAGCTGTCAGCAAACCCTAGGGATGGTTTACAGTTAAATTATTGCTAAAGAGTTAAATGCTGTTTGCTTATCAAATATGAGGTTGCTGGATCTACACAGGAGTAGTAAGAGTATAATAATTTTAGTAATGAACAATGCATCTTTCAGGAGATTAAGAAATTTGAGTAGAAATAAATATAGTATTCTATTGCAACCTAATATACTTGAAGCATATAACGGTTTGGAAGGGCTACATTTCAGAATATAGGTGATTAAGACGTTGTTTATATGATTGTCACTCCCCAGTAGATGTGGTATCTTGGGATGTCTGAGTGTGTGCCTGTGTGTAGATGCAAATGTTTGTGCTTGTGCGTATAGGACAGAGGACAGTTTTAGTGTTCTTTTTCAAGTGCTGTCTTCCTTAATTTTTTTTTTTTTTTTGAGACAAGTTCTCTCATTGGCCTGGAAGTCACCAGGCTAAGCTGTCTGGTCAGCATGCCTAAAGGATCTATTTCTGCCTCTATAGCACTGGGGTTCCAAGGGAGAGACATCACACTTTCTTAGGTAGTTACAGATGATTGAATTTAGGTCCCCCTGCTTGTAAGGCAAGTCCTTTACAGTTATCGCCACAGTCTTTTAAATTTAACTTTATTCTTTTGAGACAAAGTCTTACTCAGTGTAACCCGGACTGGCCTGAAACTCACTATATAGCCCTCGCTCACCTCGATTCACGACAATCCCCGTGCTACAGCATCCTGAATGCTGCGGTTGGAAGACTAATCCTGACTACGAATAAATGTTTTCCAAGTAGTTACTTTTTCTAAATCGCCCAAGATATGTTGTTTCTAACATAGCATTTGGTGCAGTGTAAATAGATTTGGGATGCTACTTGTTGTAGTCTGAATGCAATGCTTTTACTGGAGGAAGCACTATTTTAAATTCCCAAGCATGTGTGGGGCAGGTACAGTACGTCTCTGTGTGTGTGTGTGTGTGTGTGTGTGTGTCTATGAGAGAGAGAGAGAGAGAGAGAGAGAGAGAGAGAGAGAGAGAGAGAGAGAGAGAGAGAGAGAGAGAGATATTGAGAGAGAGGTTGACTTGTTTATGAGCCAGATAGCTTAAGTATCCCACCAGTGTGGGACAAACCTGCTCACTTCTCTTATTTGTTTAGCTGAATAGTCAGCCTTCTATATCTAGGCCAGTGTGTTCAATCTCTGATTCAAAAGCATAAGGAAAAATTGCAACCATATTAGACATGTCTGTTTTTTTTCCCCATTTGCCACCATTTCCTGGACAATTCTGTTTAACAACTATTTACAGAGAATTTAGTGTTTACTGTTTGCAAATAACCTAGAGACGATTTAAGATCTAGAGGTAATGGAGGGTATATGTAGGCTATGTGCAAAGACCTTGTCATTGTACATAGAGAACCTGCACAATTTGTTATTCATGGGGTCCCCAAGAATCCTAAGGGATGGCTGTAGTCTCTAAAGAGGTCATCAGAGGCAAAAAAACAAAACAAAACAAAAAAAATAAAACAAAAAAACTATTTAGACCCACCAAAAATAACAAAAGCAAACTCTAGATGTCATCGTGGCCACATATGCAAGTATAGATGTTCATGGCTAACTTCCCCTGGGCAGCACTTGTGAGGACCTTCAAGCCTCAGGCAACTAATGAATCTAGTCATCTTGTATCTATAAATTGTCCCAGGGGAGGGAGATGTTAAATATTGTGGAGAAATTATGCATAATGTTTCAGGCAAGATGGCCAGGTAAGATGCTGGGCACTTTCCCCTCATTTAACAGTGCAGTTTCCTCAGTGCTAAGTGCCAAACAACTGTCCTTTTAGCTCCATCACAACACGCCCCTCTCTTTTGATGTGTCAGTGCTTTGCAATGTTTGGAGATACAGGAATAGATAGATGTGCAATTGTCTTCTAAGGGCTTAACGTCAAGACAGCTTTTCAGAGTGGCTGGTATAAATTAGGGGCAGACATAAATTCCTTAGAGAATTAGAGATTAGGAGAGGCTGTGTGTGTGTGTAGAGAGAGAGAGAGGAGCAGAGTCCAGGGCTTGTAGCTAAGAGGGAAGAGTGTCCATCAGAGTGTTGCTGTAGATGGTTGCTAGGCAGTATGTTTGCTATAAGGTTCTTCTTTTCTTTTTCCTACAATATCATCTGGCTGAGAGTTAAGTTTTGATTGGAGGGTTAAACAGGAAATTTGGTGTAGAAAAGAAGAGTGAGCCATCGGTAAGCTAGGTCTCTTGGTCCCAACTCACCTCAAAAAAAAAATCCAAAAAAGACAATATAGGGAAAATAAGCATAAGAAAGCTATTTGTGATATCTCTAGCTAGTCTTGGTTTTGAGAAATTAGGGAAAAATTTCTCTAAGGAGTCAAATAAAGATGGAAGTATAACCAAAAATAAGAATGAGAAAATCCCACTGGAGGACATATGGATGGCTAGCAAATATGAGATGAATTCCAGTCCTTGCAGATATGCAAAAATAAACTGTCTTGTATTGAGATAATATTTTATACCCAGCAGATGATGTGTGTGTGTAGATATGTATGGATATTTTTGTTTGTCTTTTTTAGTATCAGGCCCTTTTTTAAGAATGGAGATCAATAGGGGCTTGTATCCTAACGGTCCCCATGTGGTTTGGTCCAATCACTAAGAAGAACAATTTAAAAGTAGTATACAGGGCACAAAACTCCTCTCCTAGGTGTATTGAAAAGATACCTTTGTGTTGTTAGTATAAGGTTATGCACATGGACATAAGGAGTCTCTCACACTGAAGTTTTGTTTTCAATATTGAAAGGCTAGGAAGCTGCCTCTTGTTTGTTGCTAGTCTGAAGACCCCCCTCCCCCCCAGTCATGATGTTTTGGTCCAACAGAAGGACATTAATTAGTGCCACTTCTCTGGTTCTCCCCTCTGTTAGGAGAAAGGGTGTGACCTAAGAATCTGAAGTGGCAGGTTGAGCTTCTCTTTCTCTTGGAGGTGTGCCACCACAAGGAAGGGCTAACAATGCCGTGGCCCTCTCTTGCAGCTTCATTGGTGCTCATTGGTGTGGCAGAGAACTGCCAAAAGTGGCAGAGAACTGCCAAAAGTGACCTCAGCTTCACTGAAGTTCTAAGGTACAGCATTTGCAAGTTCATTCGGCCATGGATATAAGATATATTGTCCCGTTCAGTTTTCCCTTTCTCGATTGAGTGAGCTGGTGTGCATGTTCTCTAATGGTTCCCTTGATCTTTAACGCTGGAAAACAAGCAAGAAACAGAACCTTGGGAGCAAAGAACACGTGTAATAAGAGGTGCCGTTAGTTTAGGTAGAGGTGGGTATCCCTAAATTTGTGCCTAGGACGTACTGTGCTACTCTCTGACTGGGGCATTTTACCTTAGTGAAGTCCTTCAATGTAAAGTGCCTTTGCCTGCCTGCCTGTATGAACTGATTCTAGAGAGGCTGGGTTGTGCAAATGCTACGTGGGCCCTGCCTTGATGGAGCAGGAGCCATTGGGATGATGCTGCGACAACCAGAGAGGACCCAGAAAAATTTGTACCTCTTAAACCATGTCTTCTGGACATTGCTCTTTATTATTTTTTAAATTTATTTTATTTATTATTTATTTATTTATTTTTAATTATTTTTCTTTTCTTTCTTTATTTCTTTACATTCCAGATTTTATCCCCCAGCCCCCATCCACCTTCTGACTGTTCCACATCCCATATCTCCTCCCCATCCCTCTGTCTCCATGAGGATGTCCCCACCCCCCCATCCCCCCACACAACCAGACCTCTAAACTCCCTGGGGCCTCCAGTCTCTTGAGGGTTAGGTGCATCTTTCTCTGACTGAACGCAGTCCACTGCTGTATATGTGTTGGGGGCTTCATATCAGCTGGTGTATGCTGCCTGGTTGGTGGTCCAGTGTTTAAGAGATCTCGGGGGTCCTTGTTAATTGCGACTGCTGGTCCTCCTACAGGGTTGCCCTCCTCTTCAGCTTCTTCCAGCTTTCTCCTAATTCAACCACAGGGGTCAGCAGCTTCTGTCCATTGGTTGGGTGCAAATTTCTGCATCTGAGTCTTTCAGATGCTTGCTTGGTTTTCCAGAGTGCGGTCATGCTAGGTCCCTTTTTGTGAGCACTCCATAGCCTCAGTAATAGTGTCAGGCCTTGAGATCTCCCCTTAAGCTGGATCCTAGTTTGAGCCTGTCACTGGACCTTCTTTTCCTCAGGCTCCTCTCCATTTCCATCTCTGCAGTTCTTTCAGACAGGAACAATTATGGGTCAGAGTTTTGAAGGTGGGATGGCAATCCCCTCCCCCATTTGATCCCCTGTCTTCCTGCTGGAGGTGGGCTCTATAAGTTCCCTCTCCATACTCTCACACATTTCATGTAAGGTCCCTCCTTTTGAATCCTGAGAGTCTCTCACCTCCCAGGTCTCTGGTGCATTTTGGAGGATCCCTCCCAACTTCTGTTTCCATTTTTTCTGCTGGCCCTCAGGGCTTTAGTCCTTTTCCCTCAAGCAATAACAGATCAAGTTCCCCTCTCCCTCCCCTCCCCTCACCCCAACCCCCATCCACTTTCCCTCCCAGGTCCTCCCTCCCTCCCCACTTGTGATTGCTTTCTTCTCCCTCTCTAGTGGAACTAAGGCATCCTCACTTGGGCACTTCATCTTGTCCTTTTTGAGTTCTGTGGACTGTATCTTGGGTATTCTGTAATTTTTTTTTTTTTGGCTAATATCCACTAACTATAAAGATATTTTTGATGCCTTCCCTCTACTGCCTAAAGAGAGCTGAACTGAAGGAGGACTATTCCAAATGGAAAGGAGAAGAGAATTATCTGCGTCTTTCATCTCAGAATCCCTCCAATGAGAAATAACATTTTAGTAAAGGCTAGGCTGAGTCCCTCAACACAGTGTGCATATGACCCAGTGACAGCTCTGAGCTCTGTCCAGGATGGAGCTCCCTGGGCCTTGGGATGCTCCTGCCATGCACTTCATGAAGCTGCCTCGCCAGTTTCTATCCTGGCTTCATTGGGCACGCTTCAAAGAGAATAAGCTCTTATCCTCATAGTGTCTTAGAGATAGTAATAATTTTTAATGGATGTCTTCCACATACTGCATTATGGCATTTCTTTGACTAATAGCTGAAGATACATGCTCTAATCAGTCTGGAGTACACTCATGCTCATTTTATCTCGACGTTTGTTCTTGTTGAGTTAATGCAATTTAGAACAGATGAGACGAGTGTGTCTGTGAGAGTGTTTCCAGAGAGCATTCGTTGGGGGAGGCAAGACCTGCTCTCAGAGGAGACCCTAGAGAGAAGCAGTGTCCCATGCCTGTTTCCTTTGCTGTTCTGAGTGCCTCTATCACTTCAGTTGCTATCAAACCTTCTGGCACCAATTTGGTATCAGCAACTGGGCAGGGAGCTTCTGAGACTCCAGAACAGGATTGGAATTGCCAAACCATTCATCTCTGTGGACTGAGCAGTCACTGGATTCTCTGAATCTTCAGTATGTGGGAGGCCATTGGTCATTTCTATAACATAAACTAATAAAAAACACCCTTCTTATAACGTGCACACACACACACACACACACACACACACACACACACACACACATACACACACACGAAACACGTACATGAATTCTCTCCCTTTAATTCTGATCAAGAGAATCCCACTTCATACTGTGTTCAATATCCCCTAGGATTCCTCATAGTAATTCTTTGCTGGAAACTGTGCTGTAATGAGTGAAACCAGAAGAAACCACAGAATTTACTAGAATCTGCTGGATATTTACTTAAGAGTTTTCCAAATTCTTCTTCCTTATACTGACCCAGAGCTCCAGTCAGTGTAGTAACAGCAGTAAACTCATCTGTAGAGCATTCCAATGACCTTTCTGTGTCAGGTAAATGCATTTCAACACGGCGTTCATCTTTGTCTACAGACACATGGGTTCAGTCCTTCCTGTCTTATAGCTGTCTACATCTACTGATCAATACTAAGGTCCTACAGATGTTCCTCATACATTTCCATGCTGAAAAGTACACAGGGAGAGGGATCACATAATGGGAAAGGCCAAAGCTAGACTTTCTCCAAAATAGTGAGATCTACTTGTTAGAAAGCACGGGCAAAACAAGACCCATTTACTACATAGCTATTTATCCTGCATAGGCTACAATAATGCCGTCTCTGCTTCACTTGTGAAAGCCAGCCTCCTAGCTGTGCATTCTGTTGCAGTCCTGAGGCTGTGTGCCAACTCCCATGTGGCAGGCTTCCTGGCACACAACTTGGCTGGACATTTTGATGCCCGTGCCATTGGTGGTCCATGAAGTGGAAGGAACAGATGAGTGAGGGGAAAAAGGATACCGTGAGCCCACCCGGGAGCAGGTGGTAATGGGAAAGACATGGGCTTGGCCCGGGGAACACATTATTCTTTAATTCAAAAGGTGTGTGGAGGTGATCGAAAAGAGAGGCTTATGCCAAATTGAACTGGGAGATTAAATGTGCATCCCTCCCTAAAACTTCTGCTTATATTTCCTTGTGTCCCTGTCCTCTGTCATTTATGCTCCTGCTGTCGCCAAGGCAATGCTGTGTTTTATGCATGGCTAGTGCTCCAAGTCTGGGAATTCAGTTCAGACTTTCAATCAGTGTGAGGGCTTCAAGATCCAGCAGTTATCCTCCAGAGTTCCAGCTCACTCCCCTGCCTGCTCATGGCGGGGCTCCACAAATCAAATGCTTTCAGTTCTCCTAAACTGCTGTGGTCTCTTTTGTTCGTCTTCCTTGGCAACCACCCATCATTTGGGTTGGAACATTCTTCACTTAGCTAGCTCCTACTTTTCCTGTAAGACTACTTATCATGGGCCCACCCCCGGGGACTCTGACAAGCATTCGGACTCAGTCTGCAGCTAAGAAGCCATGGGTAAAGTTTGAAAACATTACGTGTTAATCTCTAACATGCAAAGTGTATACATTATACACATCACAAAGGTTTACTTGTCTGTTTTCACGGGACAGAAGTTAACACTTCAATGATAGAGAATATCTTGCATCTATAATGCTTAGCATGCACGAATTGCTTAATAAGTAGGGGAACTATATAGTTTACCATCCAAACTAGAATGTTATCAACAATTCTGCTGGAAAAGCAGGTACTAAGTGTGCCAAGCAGTGCACTCAAATTCTCCCTTTAGTTTCGACTGCTGAATATATTGGAATGATTTCCTTCCCCCCTCCCCCCTCCTTTCTTCCTTTCAATTGTAGATTAAACCATGGCCTTGTGTGTACTGTATAGGTGTTCTACCACTGTATTATAAACCAGCCATTTTAAAATTTAGAAATGGAACCTGTTAATTTCCCAGGCCACTTTTGTACTCTCTGGTAGCCCAGATTCACAAGCTCAACTTGTAATCCTCCTGCCTCAGCCTCTGGAGTAACTAGCACTACAGGTCCACACTCTAGGCCTTGTTTTCCTGATGCTGCCAACATCCAGTATACTTCAAGGCACACTGGATACGCTTCATGTTGAGAAGTGCTTAAGTCCATTCTCCTAACAGTTAGCTACCACCAGCACTTCATGTAGGACAGGCCATTTACCATTGCTATATGGCAGGGAGTTGGTAGTGCTTGCTACTTCTCATAGAAGAAGAATATTTTCAAATGAGTATACAAGAAGCTTCATGCATGGAACAGGTTGCACCAAGTCCAGTATCTTCTACTGTGAGAGTTCCCTTCTACAGTCATCTCTCCCAGGAGACTTTTCCTTGTGCTTGGTGAAACCTGTGGAATTTTGTACTCTTCAAAGTTATTCATAGAGAAAATTGTAGTAACACACATATGTAATCCCGGCACTCAGGTGGCCGACATACCTTGAGCTGGAGGCTAAGTTGGGCTGCATAGCAAGACTCCGTCTCAAAAATAAGCAGCCCACCAGACTAAAGTTAACGGTGAATACATCATCGTCTCAGACGTTTGCACGTGTTGTTCTTTCTTGAGAGTATGGTTACTGTGGAGACAGTGTTTGGAAGCTGTGAACAAGAAAAGAATGAAGTTTGGGATGTCGTTGAGTGGGAGGTCAGAAATACCAGAATTCCTTCATTCACAAACCGTTCTTGGCTAATGACTCAGTTCAGTTGGTTCAAGGGGACGTTTCTCAGTTCTCCTTTGACACTCTGTATTGTTTTTGCATTCTCACCTCAAGGAAGATTTTTTTTTCTCTTGTGTGGGAGTCCTCTGCCCACAGGGTCGTTTCAAGTTAGACTTAAGAATCACTCAGAGATGAAAAGAAAATGCTTAGCTGAGTCGCAGAGATCTTTGGTTCAGCTCTGAACTTTAAACAATTCCTTCTAAATATACACATCGCCTATTAACTCTTCCAAGTTTTCAGAGAAAGTATTAAATTTAACAAAAACTCAGGAGCTTGCTGGTACACAACTACTTCCAGAATCAGGCATTAATGACAGCGTTCAGTTATGGCCAAGGTATGTAGGTCTTTGGCTATGAGGTTCATGAGATGATTGTGTGTGTAGAGTAAAGGACTGAGAACTTGGTTAAGTTTCTACTTACCTGCTCAACAATGACTCCATTGAAGATGTCTCAGAGCACATGCGCAAGACAGAATATACACAGACTATACATCTTTTCAGAGAGTCACGAGACTGTCAGAAACTAAGAGAAATCTTCATTAGAATTCTTTAACCAAGCTATTCTCAAGTTCTTACTCTTTTTGTTTCCCACACTGGTTAAAACTCGTCCTTTCACAAAAAAACCCAAATTCTAAATTCTATCAAAGGAATTTGGTCTAATTATCTTACCCGGCACCTTCGCAACCAAAGAAAATTAAATCGAAGAAAAAGACCTGGATCTGACACAAAATATCCAGAGAACCTTGAGTAATTAATTTCCTTCTCCTCTTCCTGGCCTCATTATCCTCAGTGATACATGGAAACTAAGGACCAGAAAAGCCGACTGCACTGCAGTTCTGTGGGGTGCAGGCTCTAACTTCGAACGGAGAACGCGCCCTTTGACCACTAGTCGTCCTTCTTGTGCAGAAGATGAGAATGCTTCCTCTGGCGCTGCAAAGCAGACGGAAGTGTTTTCAGTTGGCTGGTACCCAGAAGAGAAAACTCGCCCCATTCACTATGCTGACCTTCGTTTGCTTATTATCTTTGTATTTTCCCAGAGAGGTCCATATACATAGATCTGCATTACAAAGAGGATGACATTTTTAAAATAAGCTAACTTCTCTGTAGTATGGTTAGCCATTAATTCTTTCCTTTGTAGGAAGTGTTCATTAAACTCCAGGTGAAGGGGTTTAAGTCCCAGAAGGTAGTGATCAAACGAACATAAGTGAATAATAAGTGGATTTTGTTTGTTTGCTTTAAAAAAAAGTGTTTCAAAAATGGTGTCCGTGCTTGCAACCACATATACTCACCCTTCTGGGTGCAAGAACAGGAGAGAACTACAAAGGCAACAAACTAGAAGCTTCCTTGTAGGCATACCTACCTGTGAGGCTAGGGACTCAGGTTTTTATTTATATGGTTGCAGACATCAACATCTTAAACTGCATTCTGAAATAAAGGAATGGAAGACACACTCAATGAAGGGCAGAACCTGACGCCCATTTTCAGGCAGTTAGAAACTCTCAACTATCAGGAAGAAAAAAGTGGCTTGCATCATCTTTTATGATGCAGTTTCCAATCAAATTTATTGCATGAGGGTGTGTGCTCTCTAGAGCTACTGGTTGAAAGCGGGAAAATATCTGACAGTTAATTATTATCACTTTAACTTTGGGAATGCAGCAATGAAGGTGAATTTAAGTTATCAAGTAGCCCTTTTGATGCCATATTTCTGTATGTGTAAGGACAGAAAGAAGGGGGTTATAATAATAGTCACATCAGTATAATTACATACATGACAATAACATATGCTATATTTAGGAATATATTATTTACAAATAATGCATATATCATGATATACACATAATACTATCTACCCTATTTACCTGTGAGTTTTGTAGCCTTAGATTCAACCAGCTAAAGAGCAAAAGTATTTGTAAAACAACTGTGTGTTTATTAAATATGAAAAAACACGTTTTGTGATTATTCCCTAGGTGGTAATAACTTTTACGTAGCATTTGTGTTGTATTAGGCATTAGAAATGATGCAGAGATGAAGTAAAGTATATTGGACTATGTGGGTAGGTTGTATACAAATAGCATATTATTTAAATAAAGAATTTAAAGAGCTTCAAATTTTGATGGCCTAAGGGGAATGAACTAGAATTATTTCCTTGCAGATTCTGAGGAACAGACATGTGTGTGTGTGTGTGTGTGTGTGTGTGTGTGTGTGTGTGTTTGTGTGTCTATGCGTGAGTGCATGCATATGTGCGTGCATGAACTTAAGTATATGCATATGTACCATAGCCTGGTATATATCATATATGTGAGTACTGTGCCTCTGTAGTGTATGTTATACACTTCTGTTACTATGTATAACACGTTGTGTGTTATGTTGCTGTAATACGATAATTGCCACCTTAATAGTAATACCTTACATTTTTTGGGCTTACTCTGTTTTGAAGATCATATTTCATGTTTTTTCTGAATTGAATCTTAATTTCTTCAGAGAGCCTATACGTTATGAGTTATGGTTACTCTTATGTGGTCCATGAAGAACCAAGGACTAAAAAAGAAGCCCCAGGACCCAAAGCTGTATGAAGCAAAGGCAGCATAGAAATCTATACCCAAACCGCAACAATTATACTCTGCTGTTGAAGACCAAAGGTTTGCCACTGGCCAGAAAGATGGAGGAATCATTTTAAAACACAGGAATGAATCTAGTTCATCCTTTATAACTCGGGCTGTAAGAAGTATATTAAATCCTAGAAGCACAGCCAAATATTAAACGGAGCTTGGAGAATCTTGCGGAATACTTGGCGGAGGAATTGAGGAAAATGGAAGGGATAGAGACTCAATAAGAAGATCAGTAGAGTCAACTAACCTGGGCTCTTGGGGCCTCCCAGAGCCTGAACCACCAACCAAAGAGAAAGCATGGGCTGGACCTAGGCCTCCCTGCTCATATGTAGTAGACAGGAAGCTTGGTATTTATTCAGGTCCCCCAACAACTGGAGCAGGGCAGTCCCTGATTCTGTTGCCTGCCTGTGGATCCTGTTCTGTTAACCAGGCTGCCTTGTCTGGCCTCAGTGGGAGAGGATGTGTCTAGTACTGCAGTGAGTTGATGTGCCAGAGGGGCTAGTATCCTCCTCCTTCTCAGAGGAGAAGAGAGGGATGGGTGGAGGGGCTGTATGTGTGTGGGGACCGGGAGGAGGGGGGATTGTGATTGGGATGTACAGTGAATAAATAAATAAAATAATGGAAAAAAATCCTGGGAACAATTTTTACTCTTTTCTGTGCATAAGATTTGTTGCTATGCAAAATTCATACATATGCTCGACAATGACTGATTACTTATCTCATAGTTATCGCTGTGAAGTCATCCATCTTCATAGTTGAAATGAAATAACTGTGACAATTTGAAACAATAGTAACAAAAACTTAGACCCTAGATTAAGATAATGGATATGTCTTTGATTTTTCAATGGTCAGAAAATGTAGTTTTGACCAAGCGAAGCACCAGTTGACTAGAATATGAACAGGAAAATATTCTATGTGGATATTAGAAGGCAAGAATACTAATAGAGAGTGCAAACTTCACTCCTTGGTTTATTATATCTGAAAGTAGTAACTTAGAAAAAGAAGTAAATATTTAAATTAAGATGTTATTGAACCTGGGATGGAGAGATGGCTCAGCAGTTAAACACACTGGCTGCTCATTCTTTGCCTTTGTGCAATCTACTGGGAAGATATTTTATACCCTACCACCATTAAACATTTTAACCGTATTTAGGCTGTAATCCTAGCTGTTCAGTCTTCCCTCCTCGGGTAAGGGTAAACCTCTTTGGAAACACCTTTGCTGAGGCTCTACCACTGCATATTTGAAATACTTCTGTACGATTAGTAGCCAATGCTGGATGACAGTTTTTAGATATCCTTGGCTGTATGTTAAGTGCCAAAATATTTTCATAAGCCCTCAATATCAAACCCGATTTTCAGGGAAGAAAATAATATACTGAAAATTATTTTATTATTATTTTATGTGTATAGGTGTTTTGCTCACAAGTATGTCTGTGTACTACATGCTTGCAGTACTCATAGAGGCCAGAAGAGGGTGTTGGAGTCCCTGGAACTGGAGTTATAAATGACTGTCAACTGCTTTGTGCGTCCTGGGACTCAAACCTAAGAGGTGCCAGGGTTCTTAACCACTAAGCCATTTCTCCAGGCCAAACTATTTTTAATTATCATTTAAAATTTGATTATTATTAATTTTTTGAGACCAAATGTCTTTACAGAGCACTGGTGTTCTTGGAACTTATTGGCCTTGAACTCACAGAGGTTCACTTGCCTTTGTTTCACAAGTGCTTTGATTAAAGGTATACCTGGCTCCAGCTCCAATGTTTTCTGTTTAAATTACTGTATGATTTCCTAAGGACTCTGAGGATAATCATGAAACTTGACAAAAATCATAAAATTACGTTGTCTTATTTATTATGTTTAACATTCCATTAAAAAATTTAAAGTTTACTTATTTTACTCTATGTATGTGAATATTTTGTCTCATTGTATGTTTGCACACCATGTGCATACCTGATAGATCTGGGGTCACAGATGGTTGTGAGCCACCTTGTAGGTGTTGGGAGTTGAACCCAGGTACTCTGCAAGAGGAGAACATGTTCTTAACTGCTGAACTATGTCTCTGACCCATTATTTAATTCCTTAACAAGATCAATTAATAGTGAGATATGTTTTTAAAAATTGGGATGATTATCATAACTGCTTCATGGGAGAAGAGTTATCTAAAGGAAAGAGAAGGCCATCAAAATGTCCCTACTACGTAAAGAGCACTAACAGATTATGCACATGATGTCTATTCTCCATTGCCAACTTGACAGGATTTAGAAGCGCTTAAGGTACAACTTTAGGGGTGTGTATGAGAGTGTACCCCGAGCCGGGAAGACCCATGGACTGGAGTTGCAGCCTGAATGAAAAGGTGAAAACAGACAAAGCCACAAGAACACACAGGTATTTCTGTTTCTCTGCTTCCTGTTCAGTGCCACGGACCAAGCTGCCTCTACCTCCACACCTTTCCTGATATGGCAGAATCCATTTCTCTGAACTGTTGGCCAGAAGAAGCCCTGCCTTCTTCAGGATGCCTTTTTGTCAGGCATTTGGTCATAGTGGTGAGAAAACAACCAGTACAATGGAAACTTTGAAAGGAGAGGAATTTGACCTTACTGACAAGTACTGCTGATACTCAAAAAGATAAGTTCCTTGGCCTTGCTTTGGAAGACCCTGTACTCGAGATGGGACAGCACAGGGCTTTGCGAAATTCTACATTCCTTACACAAGTTTCTACATGGGAGGCACTTTTCAGGCAGAAGTAGATTCTGAACTGGTACAGCTCTATACCCAAGTTAATACCTGATGCGACATCTATGTGAGCAGAATGGACAGGCCATACCAAGCCACCACTATTTCTGTGTGTAGATGCACATCTGTGTAGTCATGAATAATCTTTGGAGATTATTTGTGGTCACAGGCATTTCTATTAAGAAAATGTTTACCCAATTTAGGAATAAGGCTAATGGAGGCCAGCATGCCTTTAGTTTTATATGAAAAGTTGTTCAATGGGACGAGCCAAGGACTGTTGACATATTTAAAGAAATGTACCTTTTTGGATTTGCTTTTCTGTATCAACTAAAAGTCTTCATTTGTGAGTTCATGTTTTCCTTTAGTAAATGGGAAAACCCCATCAATTCCTTGCGACCCAGATGTCATTAAACACTGATATTTAACAGCAGAGTCAGTGCATAAGTAAACGACTTCTGAGTTACTCAATAAGAAATACCAAAGGACAGTTTTGTATCTGATCCGGCAACTGCATTCAGATGCCTGTTGGCTCTTGTTCTGTTTCTTTCAGCCATGCTCACCATTTGCCCATTTCTTAACTGAAGCGATGAATGCAGCAGCCCTTATCTAGTTTGTATTCTGTGGTTCAGTTTCCTGAAGCCAACCTCCTTGTGAAAAGACTCCATGAACAATTTTAAAGACAAAACATGCACCAACTCTAAATTATCTGCCATTTTGAGCAGGATGATGTGAACTCTGTCCTACCGCCAGTGTGATGAGAACAGATTTTTATCTGGCTTATCCTAACTATACCCATTACCTCTTTGTAATGGGTATAGTTAGTAGCTATCTCGAGTATCAGATAGATTGTATGCCTACTATCTTGACACTTGTTTCTAAGTGACCCTAATTTTACTGAATAATGGCTACCAGACACTAAAGTCATGATGTATACTTAGATGTATAAAGAGGAATGTGAAAGGCCTCAGCAACAGGGAATCAAAAGCCTATGATGTGCTTGCTATGGGCTATAGTATCCGTGTATGTGTAAAGGTAGAAAAACAAAACTCCAGCTGGTTAATCTCATTTATCAAACCAGAAAAACTGTGGTCACATGCTTGCATCCAATGCAAAAGGAATTACATGACATAAGTAGAGGGAAACATTGTACATATGGTTTTAATGCGATCCATATTTCTATCGGTTCACTTGGGATCTTAGGATGTAACTATCTGAGCATAGCAGGTATTGCTGGACTTGGACATTGTGTTTGGAATTTCTGGAAGAAACATACTTTCACAAGGGTTTTTCATGTTTATTTTGTGATATATTCATGGAGAGATTTTTATTTTTGTGTTCAAATAAACATGAGAGAATGGAACTATAGTCTAGTAAAGTAACTACTCACCTCTCACTAGTACTACTAACTTCTCACTAGTACTACTAACTTCTCACTAGTACTACTCCCCTTTCACTAGTATTCCTCTCCCTCCCTCCTTCCCCCTCTATCCATACCTCCTACCCACCATTTCCTCTCCTTTCTTCTTCCTTCTTCTCCCTATCCAGGTCTCTTTCTCTCTCACAGACACACTTCAATTTTCCATCTTAACAAATTTCAGCCATGCAAATCTCCCTCTTCCTTCCTTTGTTTGTTCCTCTGCTTGCTTACATCTGTCTCCAACTTTAAAAAAGAGATACGCACATCAGCTTTTCATTGGCATCTTCTCCCCCATATACTGAATGCTGAAATGTTCTCCTCCTATCCAGCCATTCTAGTGCTACTTTGTCTGGGTCATGATGTTTCCTTGTCCACTGCCCATGGTCTGGTACAATCTGAAACAGGGTCTAATTCTACTCCTGTGGCTCTCATTCTGTTCCTCATAGCATGGCCTAAAGAACCACTCAGAATTTTCAATTCTAGCATTCCCGTCTACCTTTTATAACTCCTTACTGGCTTTATACTGCATTCAGCTACCTCCAACCCCACCAGGCCTCCTGTTCTTCGTTCTCTCTCCCCCTCAGTTACTTGGGTCTTCTCATTCACAGATTTTAGTATCATTAGTATCCTCCATTTTCCTCAAACAATCCACACTGCTTCCACCAGAAGGTTCGGCTTTGAGATCTCCTAGAACTTTATGTGCCATTTCTTCATATGCTTAAGTCTCCATCCAAATGTCACCTCCTCAGAGGTACCTCATGACCACTCAATTAATGGCAGACCTGCCAACCTTCAAAGGGTGTGCTTTTCCACACTGGTCTAATTTCCTTACCAGTTTCTAAAATAGTTTACCAACTTATTTATTTTATTACATTCTTTATTCCTTACCTTATATTTCTCCACTCTCGCCAACCCCCTTTTTGCTCTAAGCAGACAAGGAATTCATATGGATGAAGAATCAATTTTGTGGAATAAATCACACAAACGTAAGAGTGGTGAGTCATGCTAGGAAAGCAAAGGTTGAAGGTTATCTACCCATTTGGAAAGAAAACACCCAGGGTCTTGGAGTGGTTTCTAAGTTAGTGTCTTCTGAAAGCTAACCAAGAGTTTGCCAAGAGCTCCTAATGGACAGGGCTGTGTTACTTTTGACCTTTGTCCCAAGCGTGATGTATGAAGAGGCAGAATCATATAACATTCAGAGTATGTGGGGTACTCCAAAGTCTTCACTCTTCCAACTTTAAGTTGCATGAATGTCTACCGTTCAGAGGCATTTCCAGTGTATCTTTATCCTCTTTCAGCAGGCATGAATTCCTCGAAGGATTAAGGTAAAAATGGAAGAGAATGTTTAGTTTGGGCAGGACTTGAGCCAGCACATAGGTTTTATGTGGCCCAAACAAGTGTTTAAATATTTGAATCATTTCCAACATTTCAAAATGAAGAGGTTTCAAGCAAATTGTAGTTTTTATGTTGAAATCAAGCCTAATTTCTCTCTTGGGGGCCATCTTTTGAAAAAAAAAAGTCATCCTGCTAAGAGTACACGGTTCCAGCCAGATTCATGGCATTTCTTGAGGTTCATAACCTGCCTGGTCTTTGCAAGCCTTTATCTTAGCTTCCTACAGTTTTCTGCTCAACTGCAGATGAACAGAGAATACTTCCTTCCACACAATTTAGGCAAGACTTCTGAGTTTTGTTGTAAGTAGGCAGTGGGGATTATTATTAAAGAGGGCTATGCTCATATTTATATATTTAAAGGAATCATAATGCACAGGTCCCAGATACATAATCTGAGTTTTGGAAATTTTTAATCATCTAGGTAAACTGATAGTCCATGGAAGAATTGTATTGGGTAATTTTTGTGATGTTTTTAAAAAAGGGCATCATTCCTTCTTCCCCCCACCTTTCTCCTTCCCTCTTTCTTTCCTTCCCTCCCTCCTTTGCTCCTCTCTTTTTCTTTCTCAGAGGAGGGGAAAATGGGTCCCCCAAATGATTACCCAGCCAGTAAATGAAGTACTGTAGGGTATACACCATTAAAACTTGTTTTGAGATTTGGAGTTCATTCTACCACATCCTACTCTTCCTCCACTAGTAGGTAGGAAGTGTGTACTGGGATTTACTCTCATGAGATTTTTTTTTCTGAAAGGTGTTCCAGATTTTGCTCCCTTTTCCTGGACCCTGACTCTACTTCACTGCTATAACAGCCATGTACCATGCCTGCCATGATGCTGCCATGTTCCTGCCTTGATAATAGACTGGATCTCTGAACCTGTAAGCCAGCCCTAATGAAATGTTGTCCTTATAAGAGTTGCCTTGGTCATGGTGTCTGTTCACAGCAGTAAAATCCTAAGACAGAAGTTGTTACCAGGAGTGGGGTATTGCTGTGATAGGCTGGACCATGATTTTGTCTGGAAGAATGTGGATTTGGAGAGTAGTGGAATGCTTTCAATGGGGCTTACTGGGCTATCCTAGTAGGAATATGGAAGACTTTGCTACTGAGAGTGATTTGAATTGTGTGGACTTGGCCCAAGAGGTTTCAGTAGAGAATTTCAATATGTGATCTAGAGACTGTTTGGGGGGGTATTTTGGTGAAGAATGTGGCTACTTTTCACCCTTGTCTGAAAAGTCTGCCTGAGGCTAAGGTGAAGAGACTCAGATTAATTGCATGGACAAAGGCTGTCTCAGAAATGCCCATCATAGACTTTGATCTCTGGTTAAGTCTCATGAAGAACATTTAAAACAAGCATTACAAGCTTTATTAAGGATTTGAAAATATATTTTGAGTCTGAGTCTTATTTCTGGGAGCATGCGGCTGGAAGGCAGAGCCTGGGCCTTTAATGTAATCCCAATTATATCCCAAAGCTCCCACCTCCGAATACCATCAACATGTGAATTTGAGGATTGTTGATAATTTATGAGTCTAGAACAACATTTTCATATGGTAAAAGTAGATTTTGAACTGAGCATTAAAAGATAAGGAAGATTTTACAAAGACATACCAGGGGAGTGGGGAAGGAAGACAGAAATCACTTTCAGATCTCTCAGAATAGAGAAATATTAACCAATGAAATTAAGCATTAAATAGTGACATTCAGTGTATGGTTGCATCACAGATATTTTTTCACCTAATATTCACAAAACTCTATGAATTAAACTTATTATTATCTGCTTTTTAAAAATGAGAACATGGACATGTAAATATGTTAATTGCCTCAGGTTACAATGTAAGTATATAGAAACAGCATGCCTTTGATATCAGGCAGTGTAGACTGAATGCTTAGCCTATTTTGTTCATGAGAGCAATATGAGGAAATGTAACCTAAATTGTCCAAATCAGAGTGTAGTATTTAAGAATAGAAGTAATAGAGAGAAGAGGTAACTAGAACTTCTACACAGAGAAATCTCTTGGGCTTAAGTTTGTTAATCATATTGGCAAGTAACTTATTTGATGTTACATATACATGTCAAGAACTGCTTTTGCTTTATATTAAATACGATGTGACTTAGTGTAATGGTAGATGCCACCTTGGTAGCAAGGGATGACAAAAAGAGCTTTGCAAAACTGGCTCATGCAATTGCCCAATCTGAAGAACTTAGTTGATAATAGACATTACCTCCAATGATAACTTGGATAAATTAACTTGCCTAATGGTATGTTTAGGAGAAATAATAGTGACAGACTATGAGATTTAAGGAGAGAAAGAAGGGAGGAGGGGAGGAGGACAAGAGGGCAGGAGGGGAGGAGGGAGGAGGGAAGGAGAGAAAAGGAGAGGAGAGAAGAGGGGAGGGGAGGGGAGGGGAGGAGAGGAGGAAGGCAAAAGGACAAGAGGGGAGGAGGGAGTTTATTGTAATAGAATAAGATATTAGAGCTTCAGCTATAGTAGAGAACATGAGAGTACAAAGGGAGAGACATTAGAAGCCAGATGCTTCTGGTACAGATATGAGGGAGGAGAGTGGAGGAAGAAAGATGTAAGATCTCTCTCACTCTCTTTCTCTCTCTTCTCTTTTTGATTTTTCTCCCTCTCTCCTCCTCTCTCTTCATCTACTGTCACCTCCACATTTTCTCATGAAGATCTTTATAATAACATTGGTCCTGTTGGATAATACACTACAGCCTCCATCTCAAAATCTTTACTCGAGTCTACAAAGATGTTTTACCTGTGTAAAACAACATGTAGGTGCTAAGATTGGAATATGCTGTCTTCATAGAACACATTTCTACTTGCAATCTATTGGTTACAATCAGTGACTTAGCGTATTTCCTCCTAAGTGCAACCTCTCTGTGGAGTATAGTCTTACAGGAGTGGAGTACACTGTGAGGAGTGCCACACAGTGTTGAGTACAGTACCTTTGAGCAATGCTACCCAGACTTAGAACTATGAAACTGGCCCAATCTGGATTGATGATAAGGAGGTGCCTTGGAGTTCTGGCTTTGGTGAAAGATTAACACTGTCTGAATTGACTGACATTTTAGCTTGGTGACAGTAGCATGGCCCTATCTTACATGACTGGCTGGTTTTGTTTGTCAGCTTGGCACAAGCTAGAGTTATCACAGAGAAAGGAGCCTCCCTTGAGGAAATGCCTCTGTGAGATCTAGCTGTGAGGCATTTTCTCAATTAGTGACCAAGGGCCCCTTGTGGGTGGTGCCATCCCTGGGCTGGTAGTCTTGGGTTCTATAAGAAAATAAGCTGAGCAAGCCAGGGAAAGCTAGCCTTTAAGTAACATCCCTCCACAGCCTCTGCATCAGTTCCTGCTTCCTGACCTGCTTGAGTTCCAGTTCTGACTTCCTTTGGTGATGAACAGCAGTATGGAAGTGTAAGCTGAATAAACCCTTTCCTCCCCAACCTTCTTCTTGGTCCTGATGTTTTGTGCAGGAAAAGAAAACCTGACTAAGACACTATCTTATATAAGGTCATTGATGGGTTCCAAGCAAACAGTGACAGAGATTAGGTTTTGCTATGCTTTTAGCCACAGCACAAAGAATGGGTTAGAGATGTATAAAGTTGCTTAGTGTTAGAAGACCACTATAATCCTGCAAGAGGAAGGAAATAGTAACTGAATGGGGATGTGGATAAAGAGAAAGAACAGGTTAAGCATAGTTTTTCAAGTTGAATAAACAAGATTTCCTGGTGAATTCAGACAGGAAGGGATAGGTAAAGAATGGTCACATTTCTTTTTGGGTGATGGATATTCGTACCAATCAAACAGGAAACAGAATGACGAGGATAGGAAAAGGATTCATGTGTTTAAACATGATTTGGTTCCAAATTTCTACTGGGGATTCAGTTGGAAGAGTCTTATACAAAGTAGAATATATTGATCCATTTCAGGGAGTGATTCAAGATAGAGGTTGGACTTGGATCAGTTGAATCTGTTCACTCATTTAATTAGTACTTTCATAGACACACTGTTGAGAACTGTTCTAGACGCTGGCAAAGACTCACTTTAACCTATATCCCCATTGTTGATCAAATGGTTCGACTTTTGACTAAGGTTGATTTTTTATTTCAATATATGGTACATACCAAGTTACCTAAAACATAATTAGCAAAAGTCAGTAAATACGTAGCAAGTCTAAAAATGATGAGTAACAAAGTTTACATAGCAGTGCATACAAAGCACCGCTCAAACATGTATTTGCTAGTACATTGAAATTGTTTCATCTCCTGCCAGCGTGATCTTCAAGTTGTATTTAGGATCATTTTACCATGACCTGAATAGCACTGAATCACTTCCTTGTTGAAGGATACTGTGAAATGGTCCGTATTCATCTTGATACTACCTGTCTCCTGCATTCTGTGTTGTCTACTTGAGAATGGAAGTTTGGGTGCTCATTTGCTCTTTTCATTGACACAAATTAATTATGTTTTTAAAGGTAAATGAGAATCCCTATATTATCTTCTGATTTAGCTTGGAGTATAGGTTTTTACATAACTCCCCTGATCTAGAGGGTCATGTGCATGGTTTCAAAAATAGGCAAGAAAGACTGACAAAAAGGGGTGACGTGCAACCTTTGCCCAGCTTTTCTTATTTTGTGCAACCTCATAAGTAGTAAGCAAGGAGAAGTTTCTCTTTAAGCAAGATTTTGCTAAAAGGACCCAGATAGAGCTGTCTCTTGTGAGACTATGCCGGGGCCTAGCAAACACAGAAGTGGATGCTCACAGTCAGCTATTGGATGGATCACAGGGCCCCCAATGGAGGAGCTAGAGAAAGTACCCAAGGAGCTAAAGGGATCTGCAATCCTATAGAACAACAATATGAACTAACCAGTACCCCCCCCCCCCCCCAGCTCGTGTCTCTGGCTGCATATGAATCAGAAGATGGCCTAGTCGGCCATCAGTGGAAAGAGAGGCCCATTGGTCGTGCAAACTTTATATGCCTCAGTACAGGGGAACGACAGGGCCAAGAAGTGGGAGTGGGTGGGTGGGGGAGTGGGTGGAAGAGCGTGTGGGGGACTTTTGGGATAGCATTGGAAATGTAAATGAAATAAATACCCAATAAAAAAAAGAACATAAAAAAAGAGAGATGTTCACGGAGGGAAATGAGGGAGCCACAAACGTGCACTGTCATCTCTTCACCTGCCCCCTCCTCAGGAAGGATTAGATTGAACCCCAAGAATAGCTTATAAAGGTGAGAGAGACTGAGAGACTGAGTTCCTTGACAGAACATGGCATCACTTTAAAAATAGCTTCATTAAACAATCACGTGTGAATCTGATAGGTTCTAACATCTAAAAACTGACAGGTAAGATGATAACTGGGAACTTTCTAATGACAGTGAAGGGGTGCAATGTGCAGGGGTGCAATTAGCAAAATTCAAAGGAGGGAAACTGAAGGTCTCTAAAGATGAAGCAAGTGACTCAGTCTTTCTGTTGAATAAATACCAGGAGGATAAAGTGGAATATTTAAAACGGGCTTAGGAGACTCATCAATTAAACCAGAGTCCAATTAGCAAAGGAAGGCAAAGAGTTTAGTATATAACTTGTATTTCCTACTTGATTTGAGATAATGAGTAGAAGACCGCCTTCCTGTTTCTGGCCATAGTACTCACTTCTGGTCATTCTTTCCAGTGTATACTTAGGACATCCATGAGACCGTTAGAAACTCAGTTGAAGATAATGTTTATTGTTAGGTTTAGTTTTAATTTATTTTTATGTTTTAAAGATTTACTTTATTATCTTTAAATAGTGTGTGTGTGTGTGTGTGTGTGTGTGTGTGTGTGTGTGTGTGTGTATGTGTGGTATGTACATATGAGTGCTGGTACCTGTGGAGGCCAAAGGCATGGGGTTACCTGAGGGTAGAATTACAATTGGTTATGGGCTGCTTGGTGTGGATGCTGGAGATCAAACCCAGGTCTTCTGCAATGGCAGAAGATGTTCTTAGCCATTAAACCATCTGTCCAGCCCATTATTGTTAGCGATTACAGTGGTAATTAACAATGATAACATGACTAATTCCATGAGTCTCATTTAAAGGGACTATGATATGATCTCATTTCCTTTCCCAGGAGGCTAGCATAGCTTCCTTTTATTCCTACCTTATAGAGGCTTTTGGGAAGTTGAATAAGTTACTCATGAACGCACAGTTGATGACTACTAGCTCCCGACTTCCACCTGAGAATAGGAGTGCCTACCTAGAGATATCATTGTCCTTAAGTACTTACTTCAATATACATGTGATACAAGAGATTTATTTTCTAGTTGTGTACTCTTTGATACCGTAATATAGTGTAATAGGAGTATTCCTATCCTCTAAGATCAACAGTGTGAATGGGCTCCAAAGTGAAATCCACACACGTATTATATCAGAGGGGTCTGTGCCTTTGAATTTGATAGAAGCTCTGCTTTAAATCACTTGCCACTTCAGAATCGCTTCAGGGATCAATGGTGGGACAGAGAAATGTTTTAGTCTAATAATATTAACCTGAATATATAAAACGAGCTATCTAGGGACATAATGTACTTTTGCATTAGAGAGTAAGGAAGGAAAAAAATTGAAAACTGGAGCAGAGAGGTAGAAAGGTGAAGAGGAATGTAGGTTATGGAAATGAGAAGTCAGATTGGGAATAATTTTGATGAATAATTAGTGAGTGCAGGGGGCTGGGGTAAGGCGGGGCTTACTCTGCAAATTGCATAAGTGCCCAGAACCTGGAAAGGCATCACGCATTTCATAGCATTTTGCTTTGTTCATATTGCTAAACGGCAATGGTTTAGATGCTGCTGCTGTACCATAGGAGCCTAAGGAACTCTCGCATCAATGAGAATTAACTGATCTTATTATCTTAGTAAATCATCACTGGATTTCGACATTCAACTAAGGCCTGCTGGGGACCCTTTGAGTGTTGATGGCAATGATCTGAATCTCTGTTTTTTTTTTTTTTTTTTTTTTTTTTTTTTTTTTTTAGGACACAGCTGAATTTGACCATGTAGTACCAAGATCCTGTCACAACAGTATCTTACAAAATGAGAATGGAATGGATGTGAATCTTTGGTCTGTAGCAGCTGTTATTAAATCTATAAGCCTAGCTAACCTCAGGAAGATGGCTGGCAAATGACTGTTTTATTGTATGCTTAGGTATGCTTTGATGTACTTTGGACACAGTTTTTTTTTTTTAAATAAGATTATAGATTAAAAATTATGTCCCATGCATGAAATATAGTGTAATGTGGAGTTTAACCAATGATGACATGTTTTGAGCAATGAAAGTGCTAAATTAGGTAATATTTAAGATATGAATAAGAATACCCAAGGGTAGGCTGAACCAAACTCTAACAATGTTCACGAAAATTGCTGTATCACAAGGTTCACTTAAATCAATGTCACTAGATCCTGCACCTCTGTCAAACACCCAGTGTTTCCAATGTCTACGGCTACCAGTCTGACTGTTCTCCAAAATTTACAACACAGAGATCAGAAGGTTATGTCTTCTTCCCATCTATCTACTCTGGCTTTACTAATAAGTAAAAATTAAGGGCTGATGTAATTCTTAACTGTCACCACCAAGAGACTTTGTGATATATCCTTGGCTCTGAGTTCTTCCACAAAAAGGATTAAACATACAACAACAAAAATCTGATGAAATTCTGGGATACTTCAAACAGTTACATGTTGACTCACAAAGCTCACTAACTGATGAACCCAGTGAACTTGGAGAATAATAACGCAAAAGTGAGGTAACTGTTGATTGCACAGTAGATGCAGTTTGGGTGTGAGTAAGCACATTGGTAGTCTCAGAACTCCTTATCTAAATGGCCAGAGTTGAACCCAGGTAGATATCATTTTCATTGGGCTTAATTAAGCCTTGTGCATGTGGATTGTTTTGGCACGAAACAAGGCCCTAACCTGAAACCTAGCAGTATAAAAATTCCCATTGGCAAGGCCAGAAGTCATTACATTTGCTATTCTCATTTATTATATTATGAATTCTCCACCCTGTAAACAAGATAATTTAAAACACACTGATCTAAATTAAAACCATAAGTAATCCATTATAAGTGAGTTTTGCCCAGTTTCTTTCAAAATGATCTGTTTATACTTGTAAACCTCAATTTGATTTTTAAACAGAGCCTCTACTTTGCTTACTTTCTTGAAATTATCTAGGCGTTTCATCTGTAAATCTCTCTGTACCTTTGAACCCGTTGTCTTGTTCACTGTATTCTTCACTTTCCTACCTGTACAAATGTCTTAACAGTTCATCTACTTTCTAACCAGAGTTACGGTAGTCTGTAATGCTTAGATGCATACAAGAAGTGAAAATTTGGAATAATATTAAATTGGGAGATGTTGTAAGCACCAAATCCATATTGAATTTTAGACTTTTCACATCAAAAGAACATAAATCTATAATTAATATTTCAACAATAATTATGAGTTTAAATGATGTCAGGACCGGAATGAACACATTTTCCCTTTTATTATTTCAAGAACATTTTTATTACAATTTGTTTTATCCAGTATTTAAGCTCATCTTTATGTAAAAAAAAGTTAGTAACCTTTTAGAAATGGTTATGTTTTGAGGCAGGGTCTCTCCCTGAACCTAGAGCTCACTGTTATCTAGATGGGCTGGCTAGTGAGCCCCAGGGATCCTCTTGCTTCTGTTTCCCGATCCTGGGAAAAGGAGCACTTAGCACCACACAGAGCTTTTTCCATGTGTGCTGTGGATCAGAAACTCATGTTTTTGCAGCAAGCCCTTTGTTGACTGTGCCATCTCTCTAGCCCTCCCTCCAGCTGAAATATTCTAGAAAGAAACATGAACAGATAAAAATCTTTATGCCCTATTGCAACATTGGAAAAAAAAACCTACCCAAATGAAGTGCTATCAATGTACTCAAGCACACATGAGCTATGTCTAGAATTTATTTACCACTGATACAAGTCTGCCTTTCCCACGATGAAGAGAAAAAATCAGAAATTCCACCAGAAAGTTGCCGTTTAGAGTCTGATGAGATTACTAAAGTTAAGTCACTCATTTCTAATTTCCTGATATCAGAAATGGAAACAGTTATAAGGAAGTGCTAATAGTTTTGGAGGAGACTGCCATGACTAATGTGTCTAAAAGTCCTGCACAATGCTATCGTGATATGAGTAAAGAAGTCTTATGTAACCATGGAAGGAGACCTTATACCATTGGCAGATGTGAAAGCACTGGCAGACTCCAGATGTCCTCTGCTTTTGGGATGCAAATGGTCTCATTGGTAATCTTGGTTGCATTCCTGATGAATAGCTATTTCAACCAGGGAGAACAGTGTGGTCATATTTGTTCTGAAAAACTGTCATCTCCAACATGGAAGTAGTCACTATCTTTCTTCCATTTAGGGCGTCAAGGCACTTTGCAGTTGTTTCCTAATGCAAATAATTGTGTCTTTCAATGCTGAAATACAATCTATATGAATGTGTAGGACGATGAACATAGAGGTTGAGATTATTTTACATCTTCTTATAGTCAGCCATCTTGCCTGGAACCTAATAGGTATTCAAAAACGTGATAAAAGAAGAGAAAGATGCAAAGTGTATTTGTGCTTCCAGTCTCTGGCTGGAAGTCTGCCAGCAGAGGATGCAGAAGGGAGAAGATGAGGCAGATGGTGAACAGCCTAGAAGAATCTCTAGATCCCTGGTTTGTTCTGTTTTAGACATGAGTTCTGGCGAAGCAAATGAACATTCTCACCTTTCCTTCTCAAATGCAGTGCTAATTTAAATGAGTAAATGTTTTAATGAAAATTTCTTATGACTAAATTTTTTTTTTGGCAGAGTTTTCTAGATGCTCAATCCAGATGACTCTTTCTTTGGTGCACATGGGGATATGTAGTTAAGCAAAGCATGTTTATCCCTTGCTTTGGGAACACAGAGTGAAATATTGCTTTTTCCAGGCTTGTTTGGTTTGGGTCTCATTATCACCAGCTACTGAATAGGAAAGTCTCCTAGGTTTTTTTTTTGTTTTTCATTTTCCTCTCTGTAAGCACATCTGAGCAGGAGTTTTCAATTATACAACAAGCTACATCCTTAAAGATTCATCTTCAGGAGATTTTAGGTTAGACAATGTATAGTATAGTATACCGTCAACATCTTTGACTCCTTCTCTTTCCAAGCCCCTCGCCATCCTCAGCATCCAGATTTGTACTTCGCTAAATGCTTTCCCTCAGACTTCTGAGACCGCAAAGTTGTTTTTTCAGTGAATTTATTTGCCTACTTATTTAATGGTGGTGTGATTCTAGCATGTACCATCAGGCATGTGTTATCCTAAGGATGTCGGTAGGTGTGAACAATTATAATCTTTGCCATCAAAAGCTCAGAGACTAAGTAGACTAGATAAACAAAGGAAAGGAGTCATAGTTTGGATGCACGTGATGCACATGAGCATCTGAGTAAGCTTAAAAGTTGCAGCAAAGGAATGTTTTGGTTTCAGAGTATTCCTGATTGTTCATCATATCTAAGTAAAGAGAGAACCCAACCTAGAATTGACAAATTCCTACTTGATTAAGAGATTTAGAATGACATCCTTTCTCTTCCTTTTCTGTTTCTCCCTTCAGAGGGAGGGGTTGAGGGAGGGAAAAAGAAAGTCTCAGAGCCAGGGTAGGGACCTTTTTCTCCCCACGGAAGTTCATCCAGACTTCAGAGTAGAAAATATTGGGATATGGGGAAAGGTTTAGACATTGAATAAGCAATTCATACTTGGTAATAGTATTATCAAAATCTTGGACAGTTTGTTCCCAGATTTTCATTTTGATAAGAATTTTCTTTCTTCCATTTGGATAAGAGCAGATAAGTACAAATACCAGGATCATAGCTAACAGGAAAAACATGTGTAAATGTGATGGTTCCCCATATTTAGTGGATGGTCTAAAGAAGCCTTCTTGTGTGTCTCTAAGTGAAAGAGACCAAGGACTTAAAGAGAAAGAAATGAAGACACTTTGATGCTCTGTGTGGGAAGACTGGTTCAGAGTGCACATCTGAACTAGCAGCTTCTGAGCCCAATGGCGGATACCATCACAGTGCAGGCAGAGATGCAGTAGCAATGGCTACCCAATGGCAGATACCATCACAGTACAGGCAGAGATACAGTAGGTCCTCTACTCATGCTTCCACTCGCGACTATGATGGGCTGTGGGTTTATCCCTACATTACCCAATGGATGCAGTCAGATGCACTCAATATGATTTAAAAACATAATGTTGAGCCAGAACTTAGAACAACTGGGAATACATGGGAATACAAAGAAACATAGGCAAAGCTGAGATTTTTCCTTGAAGACATTTGAAAACCCAAGTGAATCTAAATTTACAGGTTTGATGCAGAGCAGAAGAACAAGTAGATCTTGAATGAGGTTGGGATGGGAGTGGGGCAGTGTAACTAACAGTGTTTCTTTCCTTAACTTTATTGCACTGGAAGCCTGAAATACCATGTTGTCCAGATGATCTAGAAAGAAATCCATATGGAAGAAAAGGAAATCAACTTCCTCAAGTATTGGAGTGGAGAGAAACAGTTCTCCCAGGCACTCAGAACTGTAAGCCTCACCTCACTCTTTGCAGAGCTTGTTTTGAAGTCACGGCGACTAAGCTGTGTTTGCCAAACTCATCTCAGAATTTTATTTTCAAGCGGTGCAGGTTCTAGGTTGAGGCAAAAACAAATTCTTGGCGATTGGAACAAATCTATCCAAGTCTCAAATGAAGCTCCAAGATTTACTAGTCCAAAAACGGATCAAGGAGAGACTACACTGTGACTAAGGCTGAGGTAAAGGGAGTGAGCACATCAGACCTACATATCATGTTTTAGACATGCAACTGTTAGAAAGTCTGGCTCCTGGTTAAAAATGGACTTGAGAAATCACATGGATCAGTGCATGCAGGCTTTTAAGTACATCTAACTCACACCCATCTATATGGCCCTTTAGGGGAGCACTGCCCTGTTCACACCAGATCTGGTACAAATCCAGCACACTGTGATCTGAAGGGGATTGAAATCCAAATCTCAGGTCCCTTTGCCCATTATGTTTATTCACATATTCACAAACTGGCTCAGCTCCTCCTTTCTTAGACCTCTCTGTTTGAGGAATTAGTAGATGTCTCCTTCCATATCCTATGTGGGGATGAGGGAAAGTTTGAACATGCCTTCTTTACCCTGTCACAGGACCCCATGCTTTATAGCACCTCAACCGTCATTTCTAATTCCATGGTGCAGGCAACTTGAAATAAACATTTAAGCCATTTAGTCCAGGCTCCCTTAACAGGGATGTACGGATTCATGTGAAGCCATGTGTTGCAGGAAATATTTTAAAAGAACGACACGTTCCAGGGCTATGTCCCTGCTATTCTCTGACCCGGAGGGCTGTCTGACTATGCACTGGTGGGCAATGGCCGACCTATTTTTTTTTTTTTTAATCTCATGGAGACTCTCTGGCCTGCAGCTCCCCAAATGTCTCTACCCAGCTTGCTAAGTTCCCACTGGTGCGTGGCTACTATGCAACCCTGTGCTTCAACTCCCCCATGGTCTTTGTGGTACACCTCAGGCAAAGCCACATGCTTTGCTGCAGTAACTTTCTCTCTTGAACCTAGATGAACCACGCTGTGAAGGAAAACACAACACAAAGTTAGTTCAGAAACAACAGTAACTCAATCGCTGGGCACAACAACTAAAATCCTAATCTTTTTTTTTTCTTTCCATTTTTTATTAAGTATTTAGCTCATTTACATTTCCAATGCTATACCAAAAGTCCCCCATACCCACCCACCCCCACTCCCCTACCCGCCCACTCCCCCTTTTTGGCCCTGGCGTTCCCCTGTTCTGGGGCATATAAAGTTTGTGTGTCCAATGGGCCTCTCTTTCCAGTGATGGCCGACTAGGCCATCCTTTGATACATATGCAGCTAGAGTCAAGAGCTCCGGGGTACTGGTTAGTTCATAATGTTGATCCACCTATAGGGTTGCAGATCCCTTTAGCTCCTTGGGTACGTTCTCTAGCTCCTCCATTGGGAGCCCTGTGATCCATCCATTAGCTGACTGTGGGCATCCACTTCTGTGTTTGCTAGGCCCCGGCATAGTCTCACAAGAGACAGCTACATCTGGGTCCTTTCGATAAAATCTTGCTAGTGTATGCAATGGTGTCAGCGTTTGGATGCTGATTATGGGGTGGATCCCTGGATAAGGCAGTCTCTACATGGTCCATCCTTTCATCTCAGCTCCAAACTTTGTCTCTGTAACTCCTTCCAAGGGTGTTTTGTTCTCACTTCTAAGGAGGGGTATAGTGTCCACACTTCAGTCTTCATTTTTCTTGAGTTTCATGTGTTTAGGAAATTGTATCTTATATCTTGGGTATCCTAGGTTTTGGGCTAATATCCACTTATCAGTGAGTACATATTGTGTGAGTTCCTTTGTGAATGTGTTACCTCACTCAGGATGATGCCCTCCAGGTCCATCCATTTGGCTAGGAATTTCATAAATTCATTCTTTTTAATAGCTGAGTAGTACTCCATTGTGTAGATGTACCACATTTTCTGTATCCATTCCTCTGTTGAGGGGCATCTGGGTTCTTTCCAGCTTCTGGCTATTATAAATAAGGCTGCTATGAACATAGTGGAGCATGTGTCCTTCTTACCAGTTGGGGCATCTTCTGGATATATGCCCAGGAGAGGTATTGCTGGATCCTCCGGTAGTACTATGTCCAATTTTCTGAGGAACCGCCAGACTGATTTCCAGAGTGGTTGTACAAGCCTGCACTCCCACCAACAATGGAGGAGTGTTCCTCTTTCTCCACATCCTCGTCAGCATCTGCTGTCACCTGAATTTTTGATCTTAGCCATTCTGACTGGTGTGAGGTGGAATCTCAGGGTTGTTTTGATTTGCATTTCCCTGATGATTAAGGATGTTGAACATTTTTTCAGGTGCTTCTCTGCCATTCGGTATTCCTCAGGTGAGAATTCTTTGTTCAGTTCTGAGCCCCATTTTTAATGGGGTTATTTGATTTTCTGAAGTCCACCTTCTTGAGTTCTTTATATATGTTGGATATTAGTCCCCTATCTGATTTAGGATAGGTAAAGATCCTTTCCCAATCTGTTGGTGGTCTTTTTGTCTTATTGACGGTGTCTTTTGCCTTGCAGAAACTTTGGAGTTTCATTAGGTCCCATTTGTCAATTCTCGATCTTACAGCACAAGCCATTACTGTTCTGTTCAGGAATTTTTCCCCTGTGCCCATATCTTCAAGGCTTTTCCCCACTTTCTCCTCTATAAGTTTCAGTGTCTCTGGTTTTATGTGAAGTTCTTTGATCCATTTAGATTTGACCTTAGTACAAGGAGATAAGTATGGATCGATTCGCATTCTTCTACATGATAACAACCAGTTGTGCCAGCACCAATTGTTGAAAATGCTGTCTTTCTTCCACTGGATGGTTTTAGCTCCCTTGTCGAAGATCAAGTGACCATAGGTGTGTGGGTTCATTTCTGGGTCTTCAATTCTATTCCATTGGTCTACTTGTCTGTCTCTATACCAGTACCATGCAGTTTTTACCACAATTGCTCTGTAGTAAAGCTTTAGGTCAGGCATGGTGATTCCACCAGAGGTTCTTTTATCCTTGAGAAGAGTTTTTGCTATCCTAGGTTTTTTGTTATTCCAGATGAATTTGCAAATTGCTCCTTCTAATTCGTTGAAGAATTGAGTTGGAATTTTGATGGGGATTGCATTGAATCTGTAGATTGCTTTTGGCAAGATAGCCATTTTTACAATGTTGATCCTGCCAATCCATGAGCATGGGAGATCTTTCCATCTTCTGAGATCTTCTTTAATTTCTTTCTTCAGAGACTTGAAGTTTTTATCATACAGATCTTTCACTTCCTTATTTAGAGTCACTCCGAGATATTTTATATTATTTGTGACTATTGAGAAGGGTGTTGTTTCCCTAATTTCTTTCTCAGCCTGTTTATTCTTTGTGTAGAGAAAGGCCATTGACTTGTTTGAGTTAATTTTATATCCAGCTACTTCACCGAAGCTGTTTATCAGGTTTAGGAGTTCTCTGGTGGAATTTTTAGGGTCACTTATATATACTATCATATCATCTGCAAAAAGTGATATTTTGACTTCCTCCTTTCCAATTTGTATCCCCTTGATCTCCTTTTGTTGTCGAATTGCTCTGGCTAATACTTCAAGTACTATGTTGAAAAGGTAGGGAGAAAGTGGGCAGCCTTGTCTAGTCCCTGATTTTAGTGGGATTGCTTCCAGCTTCTCTCCATTTACTTTGATGTTGGCTCCTGGTTTGCTGTAGATTGCTTTTATCATGTTTAGGTATGGACCTTGAATTCCTGATCTTTCCAGAACTTTTATCATGAATGGGTGTTGGATCTTGTCAAATGCTTTTTCTGCATCTAACGAGATGATCATGTGGTTTTTGTTTTGAGTTTGTTTATATAGTGGATTACATTGATGGATTTTCGTATAGTAAACCATCCCTGCATCCCTGGAATAAAACCTACTTGGTCAGGATGGATGATTGCTTTAATGTGTTCTTGGATTCGGTTAGCGAGAATTTTATTGAGGATTTTTGCATCGATATTCATAAGAGAAATTGGTCTGAAGTTCTCTATCTTTGTTGGATCTTTCTGTGGTTTAGGTATCAGAGTAATAGTGGCTTCATAAAATGAGTTGGGTAGAGTACTTTCTACTTCTATCTTGTGAAAAAGTTTGTGCAGAACTGGAATTAGATCTTCTTTGAAGGTCTGATAGAACTCTGCACTAAACCCGTCTGGTCCTGGGCTTTTTTTGGCTGGGAGACTATTTATAACTGCTTCTATTTCTTTAGGGGATATGGGACTATTTAGAAGGTCAACTTGATCCTGATTCAACTTTGGTACCTGGTATCTGTTCAGAAATTTGTCCATTTCGTCCAGGTTTTCCAGTTTTGTTGAGTATAGCCTTTTGTAGAAGGATCTGATGGTGTTTTGGATTTCTTCAGGATCTGTTGTTATGTCTCCCTTTTCAGTTCTGATTTTGTTAATTAGGATTTTGTCTCTGTGCCCTCTAGTGAGTCTAGCTAAGGTTTTATCTATCTTGTTGATTTTCTCAAAGAACCAACTCCTCATTTGGTTAATTCTTTGAATAGTTCTTCTTGTTTCCACTTGGTTGATTTCACCCCTGAGTTTGATTATTTCCTGCCGTCTACTCCTCTTGGGTGAATTTGCTTCCTTTTTTTCTAGAGCTTTTAGATGTGTTGTCAAGCTGCTAATATGTGCTCTCTCCCATTTCTTCATGGAGGCACTCAGAGCTATGAGTTTCCCTCTTAGAAATGCTTTCATTGTGTCCCAAAGGTTTGGGTACGTTGTGGCTTCATTTTCATTAAACTCTAAAAAGTCTTTAATTTCTTTCTTTATTCCTTCCTTGACCAAGGTATCATTGAGAAGAGTGTTGTTCAGTTTCCACGTGAGTGTTGGCTTTCTGTTATTTTTTTTGTTATTGAAGATCAGCCTTAGTTCATGGTGATCTGATAGGATACATGGGACAATTTCAATATTTTTGAATCTGTTGAGGCCTGTTTTGTGACCTATTATGTGGTCAATTTTGGAGAAGGTACCATGAGGTGCTGAGAAGAAGGTATATCCTTTTGTTTTAGGATAAAATGTTCTGTAGATATCTGTCAGATCCATTTGTTTCATCACTTCTGTTAGTTTCAGTGTGTCCCTGTTTAGTTTCTGTTTCCATGATCTGTCCATTGGTGAAAGTGGTGTGTTGAAGTCTCCCACTATTATTGTGTGAGGTGCAATGTATGCTTTGAGCTTTACTAAACTTTCTTTAATGAATGTGGCTGCCCTTGTATTTGGAGCATAGATATTCAGAATTGAGAGTTCCTCTTGGAGGATTTTACCTTTGATGAGAACGAAGTGCCCCTTCTTGTCTTTTTTGATGACTTTGGGTTGGAAGTCAATCTTATCAGATATTAGGATGGCTACTCCAGCTTGTTTCTTCATACCATTTGCTTGGAAATTTGTTTTCCAGCCTTTTATTCTGAGGTAGTGTCTATCTTTTTCTCTGAGATGTGTCTCCTGTAAACAGCAAAATGTTGGGTCTTGTTTGTGTAGCCAGTTTGTTAGTCTATGTCTTTTTATTGGGGAGTTGAGACCATTGATGTTAAGAGATATTAAGGAAAAGTAATTGTTGCTTCCTGTTATTTTTGTTGTTAAAGTTGGCATTCTGTTCTTGTGGCTGTCTTCTTTTAGGTTTGTTGAGGGATTACCTTCTTGTTTTTTCTAGGGCATTGTTCCCGTTCTTGTATTGGTTTTTTTCTGTTATTAACCTTTGAAGGGCTGGATTCGTGGAGAGATAATGTGTGAATTTGGTTTTGTCGTGGAATACTTTGGTTTCTCCATCTATGGTAATTGAGAGTTTGGCTGGGTATAGTAGCCTGGGCTGGAATTTGTGTTCTCTTAGTGTCTGTATAACATCTGTCCAGGCTCTTCTGGCTTTCATAGTCTCTGGTGAAAAATCTGGTGTAATTCTGATAGGCTTGCCTTTGTATGTTACTTGACCTTTTTCTCTTACCGCTTTTAGTATTCTATCTTTATTTAGTGCATTTGTTGTTCTCATTATTATGTGTCGGGAGGAATTTCTTTTCTGGTCCAGTCTATTTGGAGTTCTGTAGGCTTCTTGTATGTTCATAGGTATCTCTTTCTTTATATTTGGGAAGTTTTCTTCAATAATTTTGTTGAAGATGTTTGCTGGTCCTTTGAGTTGAAAATCTTCATTCTCATCCACTCCTATTATCCGTAGGTTTGGTCTTCTCATTGTGTCCTGGATTTCCTGGATATTTTGAGTTAGGATTTTCCATTTTCTTTGATTGTTGTGCCGATGTTCTCTATGGAATCTTCTGCACCTGAGATTTTCCATTTTCCATTTTCTTTGATTGTTGTGCCGATGTTCTCTATGGAATCTTCTGCACCTGAGATTCTCTCTTCCATCTCTTGTATTCTGTTGCTGATGCTCAAATCTATGGTTCCAGATTTCTTTCCTAGGGTTTCTATCTCCAGTGTTGCCTCACTTTGAGTTTTCTTTATTGTGTCTACTTCCCTTTTTAGGTCTAGTATGGTTTTGTTCATTTCCATCACCTGTTTGTATGTTTTTTCCTCTTTTTCTGTAAGGACTTCTACCTGTTTGATTGTGTTTTCCTGTTTTTCTTTAAGGACTTGTAACTCTTTAGCAGTGTTCTCCTGTATTTCTTTAAGTGATTTATTAAAGTCCTTCTTGATGTCCTCTACCATCATCATGAGATATGCTTTTAAATCTAGGTCTAGGTCTAGGTTTTCGGGTGTGTTGGGGTGCCCTGGACTGGGCGAAGTGGGAGTGCTGGGTTCTGATGATGGTGAGTGGTCTTGGTTCCTGTTAGTAGGATTCCTACGTTTACCTTTCGCCATCTGGTAATCTCTGGAGTTAGTAGTTATAGTTGACTCTGTTTAGAGATTGTTCTTCTGGTGATTCTGTTACCGTCTCTCAGCAGACCTGGGAGACAGATTCTCTCCTCTGAGTTTCAGTGCTCAGAGCACTCTCTGCTGGCAAGCTCTCTTACAGGGAAGGTGCGCAGATATCTTGTTTTTGGACCTCCTCCTGGTTGAAGAAGAAGGCCCAAAACAGGGCCTCTCTCGGAAGCTGTGTTGCTTTGGCAGTTCCCAGAAGCTGTCAGCTTCTGTGGTGCAGACTCTCACCTGTGCAGACAAAATTCCTAAGTTCCAGGGAGTCCTGGAACCAAGATGGCGACCGCTGCTGCTGAGGCTGAGGCCGCCTCCCAAGCCAGGCGGACACCTGTCCTCTGGTCCGGACGGTGGCCGGCTGTCTGCGGCCCGCCAAGGGTGCTGCCTCAGCGGCTCTGTGCTTCCACCTGGCCCAGAAGCTGTCCGGTTCTCTGGCGCACCCTCTAACCTGTTCAGACTAATTTCCTAGGTCCTGCGGAGTCCCGGAACCCAGGTGGTGACCTAAAATCCTAATCTTGTAAGCCTTATTAAATCTAAATCCTCCAGTGGCGAATCCTGAAGGATCTGCCATTGAAACCGGGACACATGCGTAGCTACTTGTCCTCATGCTATCCCCATCCAAAAAGTACCTAACTTTCTCCTGCTTCCTCTCTTCCTCCCTCCAACCTTGAAGTCCCACCTACTCGCCCAGTGATTGGCTCATTTATTCATTAGGGGATGGTTCACAAAGTCACCTGAGTACATGACTCATTCCTCCTTTGCAATCCCCCCCCAGCCCCCCCCCCCACAGGAAAGCAGAATTAGCATCAAAATAAAAGCAACCCCAGTGCCCACAACAGCCAAGTACCATTTTGTGGAAAAAACAGAGCAGGGAGGGTAGGAACTTCTCCAAAGTTCAATCTTGCTTATGTCGTCCCCACACAGGCTTATCTTTCATTGTTGGCTGCCTAATTGGTTCCTCTACCTGACATTTTCCCTCCCGGTCTGACAGCTCAGCTGAATTTCAAACATTTTAAAAATGTTTAAGCACAAAAGAAATTTTTAAATAGAAGTGGAGCAAAATTAAATATTTTAAGAGATCCAGGTAAGAAAGAATCAAAGAAAAACAGTATGGAATCAAAGAGGTAACAAAGGAAAATTTGAAAAGGAAAAAAAAAGCCATCAACATATCACAGAAGAACACTAAAAATAAAAGGATTTTGAAAATCTCTGGAGAGAAGACAGAATCTCTCAATAGTGATGCTAGTTTGGTAGGGGCTTCTCAGGAACCATAGTGAAGGCAGCAGAAAGTCAAAGTGCCATCCTTTGTAAAAGCAAAAGCCAACCATCCCCCAACACACCCAGAAAGTATCTGGTCAACTTATATCCCTAGACAAAAAGGCATTTTGGCAAATAAAAGTCAAGTGCTGTCATTAGACCCTCAGCATTCCACAGGCTGTTCTTTAGGCAGAGAGAGAGAGAGAGGGAGAGGGAGAGGGAGAGGGAGAGGGAGAGGGAGAGGGAGAGGGAGAGGGAGAGGGAGAGGGAGAGGGAGAGGGAGAGGGGGAGGGGGAGGGAGAGGGAGAGGGAGAGGGAGAGGGAGAGGGGAGAGGGGAGAGGGGAGAGGGGAGAGAGGAGAGAGAGAGAGCGCGCGCTGGAGAGAATTTTACAAATATAAAGAAAACAGATAAAGAAAAAGAATAGAAAGCAGTAAAAGAGTAAATATGTGCAATATTTCCCATGACTGAACAGTGCTGGCCCTCAGTGGAAGCACAGTTCCACTCCTCCCTGCATCTGAGCAAGGCAGTGCATCAGGACCCAAGGCTGAGTTCTCACCAAGGGAAACGAGCAGAAGTGGAGCTCTTCAGGAGGACCCAGACAAGTGGGACAGACTTGAAGCCACATTTTCTCTCTTCCATCTATGTGCTTAGAGGTCAAGTCACAAGCAGGTAAGTTTACAGATGAGTCCTGGGTAACTCAGACACTATGGTGTGTGTTTGATTATCAGACAGAGCTACCTAACCTGTATAACACTGAGGCATGAGTAAGATGTTAAAATTAGATTGGGTAGCCTCTAAAGAGTGTGGCCATTATCTTTGTTACCCTACTAAAATTACTGAGCAATATTGATGAATGAAACATAAACTTTAATTAAAATAAGAAGCAAGGTCCTTATAATATTCAGTCCAAGAATAAAAGTAGTATCTTTAGACTTTGAAAAGTCAACATTTATTTTCCAACATATAAATAAGATCCTGCAACTTCAAAAAACAAAACAAAACAAAACAAGAAAAATGAAATGTCAAAGGATTTAGTTTATCCAGAGAGTAAAAGAAACAACATTAATAAATGCAAGGTAATTACATAATATAAAATTGGACATAGAGACCCATAGAATGTGTTAGTTATTTTAAGAAATGCTTGATCCATGTAAAGAGGGTCTTTATACATCTGTTTGAAGATTTAGCACACACTTTAAAGAAGGGAGTGCCTTCCCCATACACAGAAAAGACAGATAGTGCTTAGGAGCAGAAGAATTTAAACTAAAACAACTGAAAAGAAATTAAAAACAGAAAGCAGAAGAAACACAAAGAGTGATTTTAATATAAGAAAATATTTAAAGGAAAAGCATTATTAGAGAAAAAATGTCAAAAAACTGAAAAATTTTTTTTTCAGTAATGAGCTTTGAACCTAAAGCCTCATAACCTCATGCAACCTGGAGATTTTCTACCACTGTCAGTCTTTTGTTTGTTTAAGACTAGATCTTGCCTCAAGGTGACTTTGAATTCACTCTGTTGCCTACACAGGCTTTGAACTTGCAGTCCTCCTGCCTCAGCCTCTGAAGTGGCTAGAATTAGAGGCCTATGGCACAAGTCCTGAGATATATTATAATACTCAAGGCTCAAGTGTTTTCAGCACTTCATGCAAAGGAAGAGACTTTTCCAATCACAACCAGGTATCCAGGAAAGGCAAAGAGGACCCAAGAAAAAGAAAGAAAACAACCAAAAAAAAAAAATCCGAAACAAAAAGCAAACCCACTTAAAGAGTAAACACGGGCAACATTTTCTAGCTTAAATAGTCAGTTCTGTGGATGTGCTAGTACACAGTGGGGCCACAGACAAGGCATCCACTACACACGCATCATTGTAGTTCCTTTATAAGGTGCCATGAAGGAAAATAAAAGATAAAGAGATACAAATATCATAACCAATGTCCTATGTCTAATAGACACTGAGTAGTGCCTATAAAAAACGGAAAGGTACAGTCTTCCTTTCTACTGTACTTGTGAAACTCATTAAAATTGATGCTGATTGGGTGCTAAAGGTAGTGTCAATGAATTTCACTGGTATGATACACACATATTTTTTCGCAAAACTATGAGAAAGTTAGATATCATGGGGCTAGAGAGTTGGCTCAGTGGCTAAGGGAACTTGTTGCTTTTCTAACAGATCTGAGTCTAATGGCCAGCACCCACATGGTTCTCACAACCATGTAGCGCCAGTTCTTGGGGATTCAACTCCCTTTTGACCTCTGTATGTACTTGTTCTTGTTTTTCTAAATTTCTCCGTGGTATCACTCAGTCATTTATCTGTGCTCTTTCTGACTGTTTAATGTAGGCACTTAGAGCTTCTCCTCACAGGCCTGCTTTCCATGCAGCCCACAGGCTGTGTTTGTTGTGTTTTCATTTAACTCTAGGAAAAGTTTTGGTTTTTTTTTTCTTAATTTCTTCCTTGATCTCGTCATCTTTTGGCAGTGAGTTGTTTAATCTCCATAGGCTTGTGTATTTCCTAGAGATTTGCTTGCTGTCAATTTTAAGTTTTACTGCAGTGTGGTTAGATAGGGTACAAAGGAGTGATTTTCATCTTTTTCAATTCGAAAGCTGTGCTTTGTGTCCCTAGGCCTGCTCTCATTCATAAAAGTGTCTGTGTACTGCTGGATAGATTATACATTCTTTGATTTGGGGTAAAATATTCTATAGATAATTGTTAAGTCCATTTGATGTATAATATTAATTAATTCTGATGGTTCTGTTCATTTTTTTCCACGTGATCTGTCTGTTGGAGAAAGTGGAATGTTGAAATCACCAAGTGTAGTAGATCATTACTAATCTGTGTATATATATATATATATATATATATATATATATATATATATATATATAAATAATTGGGTGCACCAGAATTTGGTACAAATATGTTTAGGATGGTAATGTCTTCTTGGTTAAATGTTTCTTTGATTATGATGAAGTATCATCCCTTCCTATGTTTTATATTTCAAAGGTTTGGTTTTATTATGATGTTTCACATTTTCTATATGTTCCTTTACTGTGGCTTTAAATTTTTTTGTATTCCTTCTTACTTGGCTGAGATCTTCTATTTTTATTCTTAAGACCTGACATTTGACCTTCTGTTTAATTTATTCTACTTATAAGACTTTCCTTTAGGTGTTCTTGTTGGGTTATTAGGTCTTTAAATCTCACCATCATTTCAGCTTGAGTCTTCTATAATGATTTTATCTCCTTATTAAATCCCATTCTCAAGTCCTGAATTGCCTTCATCATTTTTATCATCTTCTTTTGGGCAGTTTCATCACTGAGAAATTTATTCTCCTTAAGTAATTCTTTCTCCTTAATTTCATTAATCTGGATATGTCTGTGTGTCTTCTTTAGACTTCTTGAATTCTTTCATGAACTTTATAACTGTCTTTTATGTTATATTTCATGAGGTTGATTTAGTTCTTATTGTTAAACATTTCTACAATTCCAGTAGGTTTTGGAAAGGAGATGCTGGCTTGATCTTTCATATTGTTTATATTTTTTGCAATGAGATCTGGACATGTGAAATGTTTTTTCTTACCTCTAAATTTGATATGGGCAGAACAGGTACTGGCAGAAGAGAGGATGCTTTGGTGGGTGGGCCAAGAGATGGGAAATAGCTCACATAGAATGAAATTACGTAGACAGATGGGATTGGGCTGGTGTAGAGCATATGCCACTTGGTCTAAGTCTTGAGTGTTGAGGGAGATCTAGCTTGGTGGAAAGCTTGGAGGAGACATGTGAGAGGCCTGTGGGCAGCGGGATGGAGATGAAGTCCTGGAAGAAGCCTAGAAATTGGTTGCTCCACAGATATGGGTGGCTGGACAAAGCAGAACACTGGATATGAGACCCAAGCCAGACCTAATGATTCAGGAAGAGGGTGTGGATGGGGAGAACCAAGAAGCCTATGAGGCTAGACCCTGGAGAAAGATGTGGAAGATCTGGCTGGCTGGACATGTTGGATTCAATGCAGAAGGGACATGTGGTTGGTGACAGTTCTATATATATATTTTTATCCATTCATCAGGCAATAGATACTTATATAGGTCCCATTTCTTGGCTGCCATGAGTATTGTTATAGTGACTATAGGCATACCTTAACCTGGACATCTTTGTTGAAGCATTTAGCTTTTTTTTTTTTTTTTTTTTTTTTTACTTTTAATAAATACAAACGGTTCTCCTTTCATCTCTGTAATCCTTAAAACTCCTGGTTACTCTAATGTCTCTTTTCCCTGATCACACCACAGTCTAGCACTTTTCTGAGCTCCTCTGACAATTCAGGGGTCAGAGGATAGCAATAAACAAGTAGATGGTAACATTCTGTTTGGCGACTGCTTCTGAAGCCCTCCCTTAGTAAGTAGATAAAATATCTCCCTTTCAAGGCAATGCAGGTGTTAGTTTACTAAACATCGCGCCACACTGGGCCACAGGCCACCATTTTCCCAGCCTCTGGAAATAATATACAACTTGTATCGTCCTCAGTGTCAGCAGTCATGTTTTCAATTGTTTGTTATGTTCAACTGTATCTCCCTCTGAGATACCAATATCTTTGCTATAATAACAAATGAGCTCAAAAGTTTAGTCAGTCTTTCTTGCTTATGTAACAGAGCTTTGGAGCACCCACTGTTCTGTTAGAGCGGAGACTCTCAACCTGAAAGATCACCAGAAAACAAGATATTTACATTTTGACTCATAACTGTAGCAAAATTACAGTTATGAAGTAAAAATGAAAATAATTTATGGTAAGGGGTCCCCACAACCTGAGGAACTGTATTAAAGCATTAGGAAGGATGAGAGAACCATTGTGCCAGAGGCTTTGAGGGAGGTGATCTCTGCTCTGATATCTTTCCATCTTATGACTCAGGCTAAAAATCCCACACCTGTACTTCCAATTCATGTCTCTTAATGAGTCAGCCCTGATTGAAGGGAAGCGATCTGGCGCCTTGTCCCTTTGGCTCACATTCCATTATCCAAACCAATTTACACTGTTTAGGATGAAATTATCAGCATAGAATTACAAAAATTTTTATAAAGAAAGGTTACATAGATAACCACAAATAACAAAATGTAGTTCTCTATCCCTGCCCATCTTCACCACCTGAAGAAAAATATGTTACCCTCTAAAAGGAAAGAAAAAATTAAAAATAGTAGAAATAACCTTAGTAGAGGTTGCTTAGAGAGCAAGCATATGAAAGATGTTAACTTGACTAAATCATTTTAAAAAGAATCAATAAAGATGAGAAATAATTGGCAAACTGTTAAAATATGTTCAAAATAAAAAAGGAGTTTCTAACCAGGGATATGGCCAATATTGCAAGAAAATCATATGAAGAATTTAATGGGAAACAGTGGACAATGTAGAGGAATCTGTATCACTAGGAGGGCAGTTCCAACTACTCAGAAAGAATATGAATCCGTGATTGTTACTTTGTTACCTTAAAGACACCGATTAATATAAAAACATAAGATTCAGGAAGTTGAAAGAGGAGAGCCAGACAATTCCATGGGCAAATGTTACAAAAGTTTGAAGAAATAAATGCATTGATTATAAAAGAAATGTTGTAGAGAATAGAAACTGTGTATCATTTACAGTTTAGGCTCACTCGAGCAACACACGTCTTAGAACAATACTCCAGTGGTTTTGAACATAACAGAGTTAAGTGAGAGAGGTACAAATGATCTCCATGGGTGTATTAAAGCTTTGGATAAAGCTCAACATTGGTTGGAACCTGAGTAATGGCTCAGCAACTGAGTTGCTTTTGTGAAGAACCCAAGTTCAATTCCCAGCTTAAGTGGTGGCTTACAACTAACAGTCTGTCACTCTAGCTCAAAGGCATCTGATATTCTTCTGACTCCTGGAGGCACCAGGTAAGCTCGTGACACACAGGTATACACAGAGGCAAAGCACTCATACATGTAAGATGAGATAAATAATGTAAAAAAATTAATTCATCATTGATTACTGATTAAAAAACAGCTCAAATATCAGCAAAACGAGAACCTACCTAGGCATAGTAATCAGAAAAAATTTTATAGAGTATTGTAATTGCTTCCTCTAATAATGCAAATAGGACTGGCAGCGTAGCTGCTAGGCAGTGGTCAGGTTTGGAGAACAGCAAGGAAAGCAAAGGAGACAGAACATAATGACTACATGGAAAGGAAAAGTATTAGTTTTAACATAAAGATCCATAAAATTGCCAGATAAAATGTTAAAGCACTTAGCCTTTGAAGCAGAGACAACAAGGAAGCACAGCAACAGTGAGAACACACTGCTTATCCCTTAGGACACTGTAAGTTCCTAGAAATATGCGTAATACAATGTATCAGCATACAACAAACGCATAACCTTTTACTGAAAGACAAAAATAAAACTTCACGTGGACATTTCACTACAGTGACTCCAAATCTTCAATATAAACACGTAGATCCTGAATCTCAAGAGATAAACCATCGTGAAAGTTTGCAAATTGTAGTTTTATTTATTTATGTTTTATTTTCCAGTGCTGGTATTAAACGAAAGTCTCCCGAATGCTTCCAATCATTCTAGCATCTGCTATATTACATCCCTAGCTCGTTAGAAGTCCTTGATGGACAGATACAGAACGGCAGAGTGGTAGGATGTTATCGCCAAAGCAGACCTGAGGATCACGAAAAGAAGTGATCACGGAAAACCTCCGAGATATGCCAGGTGACATAACAGGTGAGGAAGGTTAAGAAATGATACATGGGTGTTGTGGGGCCTTGGTGTGTGTGTGTGTGTGTGTGTGTGTGTGTGTGTGTGTGTGATACTGTGTATATCTCTGTATAAGCAGGCATACGTTGTTTATTTACACACACATACATACACGTGAAGGCCAGAACAAAGCATTAGGCATCTTGGTTTATTGTTCTCAGCCTCCTTGAACAAGGGTCTCTTACTCAACCTGAAACTTGTCTTTTTTGACTAGGCTACTTGACCAGCAAGCTCTTAGGATCCTCTTGTCTCTGCCTTCCCAAGGAACTGGGGTTCTCTCGAGCATATACAGACATGGCTTTTCATAGGAAATACTCTAACCCACTGTATTATCTCCCTGTCCAGAGGATTTGTTTTCATTCTTTTAAAAAAATTTCTTTCAGTGTTTTTCTTTAAAAAATTGTCTAGTACTCGCGTTGTTTAATTCATCAAAGTACAGAGCAATCCTTGAGTAAACTGTTTCAGTATATTATTGCCTTGTTGGTGTTGAGGGGGAGTGAATTTATCCAAAAGATAATTGGTATTAGGTTTTAGTTTTATTATATGTCTAATTCTATAAAGGCAACCATAAACAGTGTTTGGTTTTCTAGGTGGCATAGCATTTTAAACCACAGCATGTGTGATAAACAAATGGACAATTCTTATATATGAATTAAAATAGCTATTACTGCATTGGGCAGTTTTATTTTTTTAAAAACCAGGTGGTTCTACCTTAAAAAATTAAACCACCAAGCTAGTAAGATTTTGCAATGGGTTCTAGGCTTGCCTAGAATGTAAGCCTATATTGTAGAATGATACAATGTAACTCCAGGCATTTGGGACAGGTACTGTAATGAGAGCCTATTATTGGGATCTAGCTTTGAATGGTCCTGGGCTTCCCATTTTAAGTAGAAGCTTGTATTAGTGGACAAAGTGTTTTATCTCCACTGACGGGAAACCTAAGAATAGCTGTTCTTTATGAGTCATGCAAACACATTCCAAAAGGGCTTTCTTCTCTTCAACATCTGTAGTAGCCTTTCCTGTCCTTTCTCACTACCTCAGCCCAGGTAGAGCTGGCAGGCAAGGGAGAATGGACAGTGGCTATTTTTACTCCATTGAATTTCAATAAAGGAAGACAAAATAATTCACAAGAACCAATAATATTCAGTTCTCAGTCTTCAGAGACAAAGTGTGGCCACGAGTGACCCTTGGGGACAGGAACTATACATAGAAGAGATCTTTTTCCAGCTTGTGGTTGGTGCCAATTTTCCCCCCAGTGTGGAGAATTCTGGCACCCCGGTTGGGCCCTCTTTTTGCTCTCTTTAGTGGGCATGATCATTACTGATTTGTAGAACACGTTTCTCCCTTGAGTACTATTCAACCTTACCTGGAAACTTCCTAATTTTGCTTTTTCATGAATTAGTCTAAGGTAGAAAGATGACATTTGGGGCTCTGAATATGACACAATGATATTGTGTTTATATATCTAAAATTAGGAGAAATTTAAAAAAATTCTATTAAAGATTGACCAGTTAAAAGCATTCCCGTTTCCATGACTCAGAGAAATGGAGAACTATAGTATGATATTTTGGGGGTGGGGAGGGGAGCTTTTGGCTGAGGAACTGGAAGAAGGAGTTGGAGGCAGGAGGTTGGCTCTCACTGAGTGGTGGGATTCACTACAAAACATAACTGTCCTTTGGTAGTGAAGCGATGTCTGATTTCTCTCTTCCCACAAACCGTTCTCTCTCACAAAACATTGCTCTCACCTTTACTTGCCGTTGAGCAGACAGACAGGATACAATATTGTGAGGCCCCATAGTGTAGGAGAAAGATATACCATTCTTAGTGTCTGTGCTTAAATCAGGGCAATAAAAAGAAAAGAGACAGAATGTACATGTGACAATTATAAAAGAAAACCCATATTTTAGAAAGGGTCAGCTTCTAGCTTTCTTGCACATATTCTTGAGCCAATAGAGATGTTTTCTCTGTGTGATACTCTGCCTGAGCTCACCATTAAAGGCTTAACAGTATTATTGCTAAGGATGAATGGCTTTGTAAGAACAGGGAAAATATATTAGTATATTTTCTAGCTGAGCATCTATGGCTTCGTGGCTTGACCTCAGAGGAAACAATCACGCCCATTCTAGTTGGGACATGGCACTTTTCTATATAGGCCTAGTCGATCAACAAATGCCCAGCATCCAATAGAGCAAACGAGTCAAAACAACCGCCTAACGAAGCCTCAAATTAAAGTGTTTTTTTTTTCCCTCTCGATATCCAGCATGGCAGAGCTAATGGAGGGCGAATTCTACAAAAATAGTTTAAACAGTGCCAGCTTTCCGAAGCAAGAGGAGGGTCCGTGGCCAGCATAGACCCTAAGGATTCACAGCTGCAGATGTCAATTGGAAGAGGTAATAACCTTTCTCAGCCCTACGAGCTGGCTCATTATTCTGCAGCAGACCTGTCTCTAATGAGAGACCTCTCAGATCCTGCGAAGGTGCCAAGAGGACAAGTACCTTCCATGGCAGTTTTTCTGGTTGCCATGATTTCATAACTGGCTTCAGTTTCTCTTTGTTGTGCGCATGTGCAGCAAGGCAGCAGGAGAAAGCAAGAATACACCCGCAGAGCTTTTGATGGGACCGGCTTTTTTCCTTTCTCGGAGCTTATTTCTGCTGCCATCTGTATCAAAATAACGTTTTTACACTCCATTTGAATACATGCTGGCTACTTAGCCTTCTTCATTTATTTTAAAGCTCCTGTTATCTACCTCCGCTGTTTCCAACCGAATACATATTTTCCTGAAAGCTTTCATTCTTTTTACTTCCCCAGGTGTCTATTTCACTTTCTGCTTTGCTTTGTACTTACACCATCGGAGGGTATGGGGGAAATATTTACATTTGTAGGATTATTTAGCTTTAGTTATTTTAGGCATAGGTTAGTTAAACCTATCTTATAGGTGACTCTACCTTTCCAGAGCTCTGAAATTTGAAAATTGCTTGAAAGTGGAATATTATTCTGGTGTGTGTGTGTGCCTGTAGCTCTTATAAAAATTTTTGGGGAAAGGTTGTCTTTGGAAAAAACAATCAGTCCTGAAAGATTATAAATATGTCACGGAGGTGTGATTTAAAAGTAAAAAAAAAAAAAAAAACAAAAAAAAACAAACCAAAAACCAAAAAACAACCACCCCCCAAAAACCCAAAACCAACCAACCAACCAACCAACCAAATAAAACAACAACAACAACAACAACAAAAAGCATGCGATTTCTAATTATCTCTCAAGGGAGATATTATTATCTTATGAAAAATATTAACATTGTCACCTAGTCGTCTCAGTTAAGGGCTTGGTTAAGCAAGCTGCATTTTGTCTTCTATAACAGCTGGAAGACATGACATTTCAAGTGCAAAACAAACACCCCTTCCCAAACAGCAGCAGATTTATTCCAGTCTCAATGGAAGATGGATGATGGATTCATGAAGAGATATCGTTTCCTATGCCAGCTGTCATCCTTTCAGAATGGCATTTGCATCAAACTGTACCTAGAAGGTGAATGAGATTGTGAGTTGTAGGTGCAGAGTGTATCTGCCTATTACTATGAAGGGAACTATTCCATCTTGTGTAATAGTTACTTCTTGAGTATCTACTGAACTCTTCCCAAGAATAAAATATCTAAACTGCAGGTTTAACTCAGTGGTAGAAGACTGAGCAAATACTGAGCATGTAGCAGGCCTCATGTCTGATGCTCCACACTACATAAACAAACAAGCAAGCAAATGAACAAACAAATAAACCAGCAAGCAAATGGAGTTTTCTCATCGAGGAGTTGTGTCTATTGGAAGGGAACAAATTAAAAATGTCTATTTGTAGCGTTACTCTGCAATAAAAGAGTGTCTTTGACTATCACCAGTACCACAAGAAACAAAGAAAAAAAAGCATCATATTAGAAGCATTCTAAAATTATAACAAAGGAGATCATCTAAATAGTTGCTATGCCCTGAACATAGAATTTGAAGCAACTTAACCTCTTTCACCCTCTTTAATTTCTTTTATCAAAGTATGGTTTGATTATGGTGTCTACTTAAGAAGCCAAACTTCTTTAAAAAAAAAATCAAGTACACTGCTCAAATCTACACAACTAGAAAGAAGCAGAGCAGAAAAGAATTTGAGCTTTGTATCTCATTCGATTTGGGAGACTTTGTCCTCAAATACCATGACGCACCCCTGCTCTCCGACAAGGACAACAGTTAGTATTTACTGTGCAAAGTAACCGAGTCGATTACACTCTACCACTAAATCCATGTAGAGTGTAAGCAGTTTATCTTCTAAGCAAGGTTTTGTGGTGATTAAGGAGTGGACACAAAGCTTGAGCCTCTCCTCCGCATGAAGAGATGGCAGGGCTGGCTAGCTCAGCTGTTGAATAGCAGCAGCCTTGGGCCTTGTCAGGTTTAGGGAGCAGTGGCTGTCAGCAGGAGGATACCCAAGTGTTTGGAGACTGAGAAAGGGCCAAGATAGCCAGCTATCTTGATAAGACACAAGAAAACAGGGAGTTGTTTATGCAGCAAAGTTTCAGGGCAAGTAGGAGGAGGGGGAGATTAAAGCTTTTGGCCTTGAATATGAGGGACACCTTTCCTTTTCCTTTCTTTTTATTCATTTATTTATTTAGTCACTTTATGTCCCAATCGCAACACCCCCCCCCCTCTCCTCCCAGTTCCACCCTCACATGCCCCTTCCCCCCTCCCTTCTCTTTAGGGTTGGTGCCATGGGTACCAACTAGTGCATCAAACAACAGGACTAGGTACATCCTCTTCCACTGAGGCCAGACAAGGCAGCCCAGTCAGGGGAAAGAGATTCAAAGGCAGGCAACAGAGTCAGGGACAGGTCTTGCTTCAGTTGTTAGGGGACTCCCATGAAGACCAAGTTGCACCTTTGCTACATATGTGTAGGGCTAACCTTTCCTCTTAAGACAAATGGGTGGGACAGACGAGACACAGCAAAATGACAGCTCCTTATAAATGAGAACACATATGTATGTTCTTAACTCTTTGCATGGGATAAATGGAGTCCACACCTCCATATTTCAGCTTTGATGTTAGCTTCCACAAGATCAGGGGTTTTTTGATTGTACCACATCACTGGGATTTTAGTTGGCTTTACACAGATTTAAAAAGCATTCATCATATTCCATTATGGAAGTCTTGGCCAAGTTGCCTCGTCAAAAGGGCTTTCTGATGTTTAAATATTGAATGCCCACAGAAAAACTAGGTCCACAGTTCTTTAGAGACTGAGTCATGAGTTGTTATTCACGAGTAAATACACAATGTGTTTTGAAGAAATAGAGTAAGCTAACTAATTAGCTGCAGTTGGTAATTTAGATCCATGGGCAGCTGGAGGTGACAAACCATTGCTTCATAATTAATTGACTTAGATCATTTTAAAATTAATTAGTTGAGAGGTGCAGCTGGGCAGTGATTGATGCGCAGGAGGCCCTTGGTACTCCCACCAGAGATCAAGGTCAAGCGAGTGTGGCAATTTCACCTTTCACCTTCCTGGTCAGCAGTAATTCAAGCAGCCAATTATTGCTGATAAGCTTGCTAACTGTCTTCTCCAGGTTCTCCTGACGCTGGCAGGAAATCCGCAGAATCTGGGTTTTCTAAATATTGATCTATCCTAATTATAGCCTGATTATTCTGAAATTAAGAAAAAAATGAACATACACCATTATTGAGTGATCAATACCCCTAGGATCCATAGTTAAGTCATTTATTTAGTTCTTTATTTCTTTTCTCCAAGAAGCTCTCTGAGGATTAGATGTTCAACAAGAAGGCATAGTGTGATGGATGGATGGATGGAGTCAAGATGGATATGTCGGACATCCCGGAGTTAGACTCCAGCCCAACTCCTAACTGCTGTAGGGCTTTGTGCCAAGTTCATAACATCTTTCTCTGTTTCTTTATCTGAAAACAACAATTTTCCTAGCACCGTCCTCACAAAGGGCCTGCACAGATCCAACTACTTAGGCTACACAGCATTTAAAATGAAAATAGGTTGTCACAATGCTAACATTCCTTTTTTTCCCCTCCTCTCCACATGCCAATCCTGAAGTATAATTTGAGTATCTAAATGCTTCGGAAGAATTTGTGTATGCTGACTGCAGTAGCTGTCCCAAGAATGTTGTTTGACAGATGAGGGCACTGGAATGTGGGAGTATGGGTAACTTGCCTAAAGTGACCCAGTTATGCACGTAGGAACCACAATTTACCCTAAAAAACTCTAGATTTGAAAGCAGGGCTTTAGGCACTCTACCGTGGCTGCTCAGTTCTCCTTTCTTTGTCTGCACTGGGGCTGTACTGAGTAAAATGCAGAACCAGGAGGAGGGAGCATGTTTTGTCTGCCTGCCTGCCTGTCTGTTGAAGTGAAAACCTATTCAGCCATAGATGTTCAATATTAACAACAAACATGGCCTCTTCTGAGATGCCTTTCTTGCTGTGGCATGCGCGCCTACCTCTTTTATAAAACATAAGGATCTGTCAGTCTAGTAACTGACAAACATTCACAGGTCCTCAGTAGCATCCATGCTTTCCCGTCCCTCAAAGTATCTGAAAGGAAGATGGGAGATTTGAACCTTATAAAGAAAAAATAATAATTTAATGCCAGTTAGTCAGAATGATGTTTGGAGGTGATGCATGGAATGAATCAATATACCGCTTCATCTCAGCTGGTTGCAGATGAGACATCAATCCTCAGAGGCAGCCAGACGTGCCATGGTAATCAGAAATGGTGCATCACGTGGGATAAATAGCAAATACAGAGGGCTTTCTGGGAGATCCAGCTCGCTGCATTTAAGGGATGAAAAGAAAGAGATATGACCGAGAGTAACAATTTTACATTAGTTATAGCTAAGCGCTGTGCATTTATGTAATGTATCTCTGTAAAGCGCGAATTGTTAAGGGTTGGAGTAGGTCCCATGTATCTTTGTTCCCCCACATTTAATACATTTCCAATACTAGTTTGGGTGCTAAATGCCTGGATAAGTTGTTGGCACATTGAACTCTTTTCCAAGATCTCTTATTTTTCTTCCCTCTTTCCCTTTGAATCTTTTTTTACTCTTCTGCAATAATTTCATTTCTAGTTTTTCTCTCTAGTTCTCTTTCCACCTTTGCTCCCACTTTTATTTTTCTTATTCTTTGATTTCTTGCTGCCCCAGGAAGCTTCTCCTGAGCTGCAGGATTGTAGAAGGTCACAGGACTTGGGCAGGGCGTAGAGCCTCTCTCTCTACCTCAGACATCTCTTGCTTTATTTCACTCTCTACCTTCTTTCACCGATCCTGAATAATTCCTCAGAGTTTGGGGGTCAGGCACCTCAACTGAAAATGTAGCCCAGTGCTGAGATCTCCTTTGGAAAATGAACGGTAGCCAGTTCTCTTTTAAGTGGTTATTCTGAGTGCTGGCTTTCCAAGAGGAGGGGATGATAAGTCTCTTTCATGTCTGAGGCTCACCCAGGGAGAAATTTTATTGCTTGATTACTCTTAAAGAATGAAGTTAAAGAAATTTTTAGGGAAAAAAAAGCAGAAAGGAATGACCAATTTTAATAGTTTAACTATAAAGGATTTCCACACTTCTGGCTTTTTTTTTCTCTCCTGATAGAGAAAAGAAGCCATACCTAGGCCTTTGTCTTGCCAGGCAGCTTTCATCTGCTCCCCAGGACTGTACCGTGCTATTCAGGAGGAAGGATAACAGAGGGTGAGCTCAAACCTCCCTGGGTGCCTTAAAGGCCATCTCTTTTAGTAGCTAATCGACTGAACAGACAAATTCACAAACTGTGGTTGTATAGAATTTAATCAGCTCCCCTCCCGTTTATTCTTCTTGTCTCTCAGAAAGTAGGTTTCACCTCCAAAGAGCTTGGAATCAATTCTGAAATATATAAGATCAGCTTTTTCCTGCCTGCGATTGTTCTTGAGATGCCAGCCAGTGACCTAATTCCCCGTCTCTTCTTCCAGACTCTGCAGGGATTTCAGCAAAGCCACCTTCATCCCTCAACTGCAAACATAACCCAGTGAGATGACCTTTTGCTGCAAAAGAAAACCTGAGGCTCCCTCTGAATGAAGCTGTTATTTTTTTTAACAAAGCATTTGCTTTAGACAGTAGTTATAGAATGCGTATAATACTGGTAATTATTCAAGAGGGTGTAAGGACTACCTTATCAGTGTGATGGTAGGGTAGCTTGTGCTTGGCTCAGGAGGAATATTCCCGAGTCAATTGCTTCTAATGCTACTTTTGAGATGTGTCGTCTTTGAAGAGGTGAAGAATACATCTTCTGTGTTTTCACATATTAAGTGGGGGAAGATGGTCCCATGATAAAGAGCTTGGAGGAGGGTTCAAACAGATAGAACCAAGTATGCACAGAACATAGTGTCCACTCAACATAAACACCCAACGAATGGTGGCAAATACTTTGGCCAGTTGAGTAGAGGATAGAACGTGAAGAGATGGAATATCACACATTTCTGGTTTCAGCCATACTGGGACAGATTGGATATTTTTGCCTGGGTTACTCTCCAGTGAGGCTGTGCCGACTGATGCTCAGGTACTCCTAGGATACATAGAATTTCTTAACCGAGTGCAAAACTTTCTTATTGGACAATGATAGTACCAGGGAATATAAGTAATTTAGAATGTCAAAGATTATCCAGATGGACATTAACAATAAAAGTACCTGGGAAATTGATTTTGGGGGTAGGTGGGTGATAAGCCTCAAAATTATTTTCACCTCTTTAGAAAAAGACGTAGAGCTATTAAGCAGAGCAGGTGCATCTCACTCCTTTTTTCTTCAGAGATTTTGGTACAGCACACAACATAGCACTCGTACTGGTGCTAATGATGCTGGACACAGATGATGAGCAACTTCTCATGGGGGAGAAGAGGAACATGGCATATCAGGCAGACAATGGAATAGTTATGGTGATGTGCTTGAAGGTGTGGGCTCTGGAGAGAGAATGTCTGCATTTGAATGTGGGGGTCCCTGTTTACCAGCTATTGGATAATTCATTTTAATCTCCATGCATTTTAATTTTCGCAGCTTTTAGATGTGGGCTGAGCATCCTTTCCAAGACTGTATGAGCTCAGGTGCTCAGTGAATGGTTACTTTTGTTACTATCAAAGGTTAATTTCATTTTATATGGCCTTTTGGGGTGGGGGGAGCAGCCATTTCTTCCTGATCCAGGCTTTGGACAATAGCTTTACCTAGAATAACAAAATACGTTTAGTTTCTAAGATATTTGTTTTAGTTGCTAAGTTGAAAGGCACTCTTTAGGTTTCTCAAAGGAACTTTATTTTTAGAAGCACAAGTGGAATAATGTGAAAACTGGAGGACTTTATGCAATAGACCTTACTACTTATATCCCCAAGTGTTACAAAGACCAACCCTAGAAGTTCTCATGTTAGTTGTTAGCACCACCTGCTAGTTAATGTATATGACCAAATATCAAGCTTCAAGACCATTTCAGCCTCTGCCACCGACTAGCAAGTCACCTTACCTCACTTAACCTCTTTCTCCCAGCTTTCAAATTAGGATAATAGGGTATTTCTACCCACATAGGGGTGATGGGTAGCTCAGCTAATTGATGTTTGCAATATGCTAGGAGATAAAAGGCGCTATGGAGATGTAACCTGCATTAATAGGAGAACAAAGCAGGATTTTAAGAATCATGGGAGGTATAACAGAACTAATAGATACATTGGGCAACAGAACCTGGAAGACAAGGAGGCTGTAACACTGAATCATCATATCTATTCTAGGTTTTGAAAAGCCCATTCAAAGAACGTATCTCTTTATATTTAACAGCTAATTTCTCTGTGTCATAACACCTTCTATCTTTTTCCAAACACACTGGTTTTAAAGAAGGTAGGTGAATATCACAACCAACGTCCAGGCATTCTACTTTTTGCTGAACCATGACCTCCATAACCATGAGGCATTTGCTCTAGATCAAAGACCACAGCTTATCTAGAAAAACTAGTAGCTAGATGCCCTTATTTGTAAAGAGATGATTTTAAAACTTTACTTTTCTCCATCCCAACTTTCAGTGCAGTTCCAGTCAGCAGCCTGGTTCACCTGTCAGTGTTCCCAGTAATAAAAACTGACTTGATCAAAGCGACCGGTTCCCATTTTGTCATTAGACCTAATACCTGTGTCCAAGCCATCTGGTTTGACAGCCATAATAGTTGAAATATTTTCCCTTGCAGACCCCAGAAATGCCCCTTGGGGCAAATAAGCATTTGGCAGCCCGAGGAAATATCAGTAGACAAGGACGTTTCCTGCTTGCTCTTTCTGAGGTCGCATGCAGAGGAGTGAGAGCAAAGGGTAGGGACACCTGCTGTTTACTTGACAGATTTATAGAGGCTTTTCAATGGGACATACAATTTTCAAGGCCCCAAAGAATTTTATCTCATTTCTTTCTCTAGCCCAGCAAATAATGAAATAACATGTTGCTATTCACCTGCATATGTCAGTAACCTTGAGGAGTTTTAAAATTTTGCAGAAATTAAAAAGAAAGAAAGAAAGAAAAAATTGCCATTCACACAAAAATGCCTTTTTCTTTTCTTTCTCTTCTTCTCCTTCCCCTCCCCTTGCCCCTTCTTCTTTCTTCTTTATCCCTTCTTCTTTTCTCCTCCTCCTCCTCCTTCTTCTTCCCTTGAGGAATACATTTCTCCACCTTTCTTACTGCCTTTATGGGAGTTTTTAACTGACTATATATATTCTACAAGAGCTCAGAAGGACCACAAATTGGGGTCTGAGGAGACAAGAAACAAACAAACAAACACCAGACATTCCATCCTTTAACAATGTAGCCTTGATTGCCTTGGTACATAGTGCCTTTCCATGGAGTCATAAATTAGCATTCAATGGCATCTTGGGGTTTCCACCAAAGTTGTAATTTGCATGTTAGCCATTGACTTGCATCAATACATGTGAATCTCTTAGCATTGCACAGATCACACTAAATTCAGTGATCAACTGAACAGCAAGCATTTGAGCATCTTGCTTCCTTGCATTTTTGCCCTGAAAAAGTTGGGATTTGTGAGAACTTCAAACCTACTGACTTTTTCACTAAAGTCATTTGAGGTGAATGTCAGGGAAGGAACTTGAGAGACCCAGAAGGGCAAAAAGAAGGGAGTTTGGGGTTGTCTTATTTCCCTTCAATAGTGCACGGTATCTTGAGTTTGTTTTTGAATTCTGCTCCAGGAAAAGAGCCTGCCAAATTCATACATGAGATCTCAAGTTTGCCACAAGGACTCCAGTCATTTCCAAATTCTTGAAACAATAAGCTATAAATAGCCCCAACAATGTCAGGATTGTATTGGTTTCCGCCTAATGTCCTCTGGCTGAGGGCCTTGCTCCTAATCCTTAGGTGGAAAGCAGAGATTCCGTCTGAGCTGCAGGTCGATCCATGGCCTTTTCCAAGATTAGCTGAAAAGGCAGCTTGCAGGAAGTAGGTGTCCTAGCCAGGCACTCGTTGTGGGGTTTCTGAATTATTTATTGTGTAAGAAGGCTCTTGGCTTTAAGCACAGGGAATATAGTTTCCCAGGACACAGGCTTAAAAATAGATGCCTGTCCTTTTTCCCTTCACAGTATTTATGTGCAACCAAATTATCCTTCCCCCCTCTCCCTCACTCCAGGTCCATATTCTCTTCACTTCCAGTGGCAGAGGACGCTATTGCTTAGTTTCTTCTTATTAGGGGTTTCTCTTAAGCTGGCTCACTTCTCCAGGGGAAAAGATTTTTGCAATGGGCAATGCAGAATGACATCCACAAATTCCCTGTGATTCATCTCAGTAGTATTTCAAATGGTAACCCTCCCTCCAAAATTATCATTGCATTTAAGCGGAGACACATAACTGGAAGATTGATTTTGACTAGGCACATGGTTCATGGTGTTTTCATGTTCCCAAAGAGTGCCTTGATGATACATTAATTACTGCTTTCATCTAGATGGGTCCATCTTTAATTGCTACACCCTTCATCCAACCAAGTTAAGGATTCCTAGGGTGAGGACTATATGGTGGAAATCCTAACTGCCCTTCACTTCTTTGATTCTGCTCAACTTGTACATTGTCTGGATGTTGGCTGCTAGGACTTAGCATGAATCTTGGAAGAAACACCATTATATAACAAAAACAATGGGAGTTGTGCAGAGTATGCCCATAGCAAACACTTGATCTTTGCAGGAGCATTAAGGAAAAAAAATCCTGTGAAGTGATTCCCCCCACTTCTTTTGGAAAGGAAAAATTCATTTGTAATCTGTTCAATAACTCAAGCAAAGGTCTATATCTTTGCATAACTTCAATCTTGTCTGTTCAGGCAAATATTCCAATGTGTGTTCACATAGCACACTATATATTGTGCTACATGCTAGAATGAGAAAGATGCATTGAGAATCCTAAGGTCTTAAGATAGCTGACCATAAATATATATCATTTAAATATGCCATGTGTATTTCTAGGGGGTGTACCTTAAATTGCTGAGCTCATAGTCTGATCTTGTCTGTGAATGGGAACTAGTCAAGTAAATATTTGCTTTTGTCAGGTGAGCTATTTGCTCTATTTCCAGACATTATTGCCTAAAAGACAAGGTGAGTTAAATGTCTTACTATTTCATTGGAAGTTTTCTTTGGGTATGGAGATCTGAATGATAAAGCTAGTTAAAGGAAACTATGAATTTCCTGACTTTCAATTTCAAGGTAGGTTCAGCACTAACCAAGAGCAGTGGTTCTCATCCTTCCTAATACTGTAACCCTTCAATATAGTTCCTCATGTTGTGGTGACGCTCCAACCATAAAACTATCTGTGTTACTTCTCCATAATTGTAACTTTGCTACTGGTATGAATTGTAATGTAAGTCTCTGTGTTTTCCGATGGTCTTAGGCTACCCAGGTGAAATGGCCATTCCATCCCCACAGACTGAGATGCAGAATAAGAGGATGTGCTGTCTGGATCCCACCAGGACTTTATCCAGAATACTCTAATGGTACTCTAAGGTCAACAACATTCTGAATCAGATGATAAATTATTCAAGTTTTAGAGGTGGCATCGACTCTGTGTCAATGCTGACATATCAATGAAGACATACCTCAAGTCGTTCTAGTTTGAAGCAGCCAGCTGCAGATACAATGTAAGAAGTGTGCATGACTTGTATCTAGCCAAACTTTATAAAAATCAGAAAAGAGCTGGACTTGGAGGCTGTGCCATTAGTTTGCTCAGGCTACAGCAGTAGATGGACGAATCCGATATTGCCTGCAGCTAAGTGCATTTAACAGTTTTAACTGCCAGAACTTCAGAAGTTGAGTAGAGCTCCAACAGATTTTCTTAGACTCTTTGTATTACACACCTGATTTTCATAAAATCCCGTACAAAGAGTGATGATGGAAAGAACCGAACTTGGCTCCAGCTCTATGAAGCTTTCGGGGCACATATATCCTTGTGAATACACAAGGAGCCAGGCAGCTTCCCGAAAATGATTTGTTTTGGTTAGAATGGAGAGAAGCCCGAGGAAAAGAAGGTCCAGCGACAGGTCCAAAGTGGGATCCAGCTCAAGGGGAGGTCCCAAGGCCTCACGCTATCACTGAAGCTATGGTGCGCTCACAAAAAGGAACCTATCATGACTGTCCTTTGAAAGACCCAACAAGCAGCAGCTGAAAGAGTCAGAAGCAGATATTTACAACCAACCAATGGACAGAAGCTGCTGACCTCTGTGGTTGAATTAGGGGAAAGCTGGAAGACGATGAGGAGGAGGGAGACCCTGTAGGAGGACCAGCAGTCTCAATTAACCTAGACCCTTGAGATCTCTCATATACTGGACCACCAAACAGGCAGCATATATCAGCTGATATGAAGCCTCCAACACATATAGAGCAGAGGACTACCAGGTCTGGGTTTAGTCAGGAAAGATACACCTAACCCTCAAGAGACTTGTGTCCCAGGGAATTTAGAGGTCTGGTGGGATGGGGATTGGGAGTATCCTCATGGAGACAACGGGGCTGGGAGAAGGTATTGGATGTGGAACAGTCAGAGGGTAGATCAGAAGGGGAATAAAATCTGGAGTTTAAAATTTAAAAAATTATTAAAAAATACCAAAAAATTCTCTAAAAAAATACAGATTGAATAGAAAAAAGAAAAGAAAAGAAAGTAGTGAAGTCAGAATAAGCTATGCATGTGTTGAATAAGGCCTCTTTCCTTTCTCATCACACTTGCTTTGATTGGTGATGATCCTTATAAATGATTTATTTATTCTAGCTCGTCCATACAAAAGACACAAAATCTTGGTATTTTATCTACAAGCTGGAAGCCTAGTTTGGGCAGGTTTTGAGCTATCCTAACCTACATCCCAGCCATATGCACCTTGTTCCTTGCTGTTCGAGTCTTTCCCAGGTTATTTCTGTTTCATCAGCCTGTCCTCAGGGTCCACATCTCCTGGCCATGTGCTTAGGGCCCCTCTCCTCTCGTGGTGGTCTCCTCCTCTCTCCATCGCCTTTTTCCTTTTCTCCCCGGTCATTCCTGAGACCTTCCTCACTTGATCCTCAAGTCCCACCTTTCTCTCTCTCTACTGCCCAATCACAGGCTTTTATTAACCAATTAACTTTCAATGGCAGAGCAAAGTTTACATAGCATCACTTGGTATATGGTGAAGATCTGCCGGTCAGGCACAACCAGACTTTGGGAGCCAGTATTTTGCATTTGAATACATAGTAGCACTAGACCAACCCTCAACAGAGCTTTAGATAAGAACAGAGTCCACAAGGAAGAGAAGAGGATTTCTGATTCACACAGGCTCTCATACCCTTGTGTCTATGCTCCCACCTCCTGCTGGAAATAATGGAAAAGAGAAGTTGATGCTGTTTATTATTATTATTATTATTATTATTATTATTATTATTATTATGCAGTGCCCATTGCTGTCCCAAAGCTCACACTAATACAATTGCCCATCTTCCCTTGTTGCCTTGACTTCATAAGCACTACACAGTCATAGGTGGCATCTGGCAACTTTGCAATTAATTTTGTTGTCATTTCGTAAAATAATCTCATCTTTTCATCTGTCTCTCCTGCTTCCCGTAATATTCACAGATAGGAAAACAAAAGTTCTTTGAGGAGAAAGCTGCAGGAGTTGTTGCGAAAGTCAGTTTGTGGTATTTTTGACCCAAATTCAAATAATAAATGTCATACAGCTGTCCATTCCAACAGTCACTTTTAAATCTCATTCTTGTTATTATCTCTCGGGCCTTTGATGGTGTTCTCTGTCATGATCCTCTTGAGAAATTCTTTTGGGTCCTTGAACTTAGAATTTTCTTCTGAAATGGAATGGATCCAATAAACACCCTTACTTTCCAGGCTCTTGGTCATCTCTTTTAGCCCTTGCTTGTACGTAGGGCTTCAATACTTGATTCTTATTGAGGAAAGGGGAAGTATACTTGAAGTATTGTTCTTATCTGGAGACAGAAAACACAAATACTCTCCTCAAAGAATTTACAGCCCAAAACAGACAGAAAAAAATGGGTGGTGGTGATGGTTCGGTGGGGAGGGGAGAAGAGAGACAAGAAAATAGAAGGAAAGGAAGAAGAAGGAAGGCAATAAAGAAACTAGTGTTCAAAGTTCATAGACGAGCTGTTCTCAACCTGTGGGTCCTGACCCCCTTGGGGTTATCTAATGAACCTTTCCTAGAAGTCACCTATCAGATATGCTGCATATATCAGATACTTACATTGCTTACATCCCGAATCATAACAGTAGCAAAATTACAGTTATGAAGTAGCAATGAAGTATTTTTATGGCTGGGGTCACCACAACATGAGGGACTGTATTAAAGGGTCACAGCATAAGAAGATTGCGAACCACTGTTCATTGATGTTAACAGAAGTCATCATCTCTCATGTTTGCGGTATTGAGGAGACTCCTCTGCAAAGTGCGATAGCTGTATGTCATGTGGAGGCTTCAGGACAAAGCTATCAGAATGAAGGAGGTAAGTTTGACCTCTGACCCCCCAGGTCTGTGTGTTCCTCTTCTCTGCAGTTACAGATGTGATCACTCATGTTGGCTTATTATTGTACACTTCTCTGTTGTCGTTCATCCCTGGAGCAGAAGGTTCTGCAAAGTGCCATTGCTGTCCAGGGTGTTTCTGGCATATGAACAGTGCTAAGGGGTTGGTAGTATTTACTGAGGCCTGGGAGATAAGGGCCCTGAAGCTTAGGCACTTTGTCTTTTGCTCAAGTTTAACTACAGACGTATGTTAAGCTTAATCTTTATGCTTGACCTTCAGCCCACATCTCCACTGTCTCTTTAGACATCCTTCCTAACTGCGACACCAGAGGCTCAGCATAGTTAAAATAGACTTATTCTAAGTCAAGATGACTTCTGTATGATAAGGATATCTAGTCTCCCCATTGTATTCCAAAACTCTTGAACGTAGTTATTGACTGTATAAAACTGTGAAAGGCAAAGATCATTTATATGGATGATAGAACTTTAGACAGTTTTGGCATGTAGCATTGTAATTAGCCCTTTTCAACCGAACAAACTTTACACATTAGTGTCATTTAATATGTATAAAATATAGGCCATAAATATAAACCTTATCTCTAATTTTACATATTAAGAAAGACTTTGTTAAAAAGAAACAAATGTGAAGTTAATTTTGATATTAGACTTTAATTTAGTATTTTTTAAATAACGATTTAAAATAGTATTTTAGACTTTATAACATAATTCTGTCTGTGTGTGCACTTGTCAATATCAGCGTGTGTGGATCTATGTATTGGGGGTGGTGTATATTCCTGTGCATATACATGTGGAGGCCAGAAGAGGATGTTAGATGCACCCCTCTGCGCCTCCCCTGCCTTTTTCTCTTGAGACTGAGTCACTCAGTGAGCATGGAACATTCAGAACATTCAGGGTTTTGTTTTGTTTGTTTGTTTGTTTGTTTTTGGCAAGTAAGTCCCAATGAGCTTGCCATCCTCCCCTGCCCTTAATGCCAGAGTTACAAATGTCTAAGGCTGTGATCAGTATCTGCCACTCAAACTCACTTTGCTAGAGGTGTTCTTTGGAGGTGGGCTGGAGTAATGTACAAAGCTGAAAATTTCTTGCTTACGTTCCCATATAATGGTACATGGGTATTAATGATGTTCAAGGTATTCCTGGTCTCTGAAACAACAAGCCAGGATTCTTTTGGTACCTTTCTTCTCCTCTGAAAGTGACCATCATATCATGAAATGTCTTTATTCATACAAATGTTTCCCTTCTTTAACTCTCTCTCTCTCTCTCATATTCTACTTCTGTCTCTATTTTTATCTCTATCATCTCTTTCGTTCATCTCCTCTCTCTCTCTCATATTCTACTTCTGTCTCTATTTTTATCTCTATCATCTCTTTCTTTCATCTCTTTCTTACTATCTCTCTGTCTATGTCTACCTCTTTATCTCTATTCATATTTCTCTATCTTCATCAGTTTCTCTATCATATCTATGTATCTAGGTATCTATGTATCTAGATATCTATCTATCATTGATTTCTATATCTTTATGTTTATCTTTCAGTAGGTCTTGCTACGTAGACCTAGCTGGGTTTGACACACCCGATTTCTGTTTTATTCTTAATATAGCCCATTTCATAGTTTGACCAGTACAGTGATCATTCTAATGATCTGCCAGTTCTTTGTTCTCCACACACTTTCACCAGCACCTTTCCAAGATACCACTTCCTCTACATTATCTTCACCTCTGACCTCACTCACTTTATAAATAATGGCATTATATTATTTAGCCAGAACCACACTCTATAAATAGTGGAGGCAAATTCAGATATCCTGATTCATTTCTGCTTTCTACTATACACTCCACAAGTAGAATAATGTTCAGACCCCTTTAATCTTCCTTCTAGGCTCTTTCCTGTTTAAATCCCATCTGTCATAGCAGTTCACTCTCATACTCAAACCTGACAACACATAATCCCTTAAAGAGACTTTCATCTAGTCATGGCATAAGTGGTATAGCACATGCAAGACATTCTGTAAAGTTGCTAACTCCCGTAGGCTATGGGAAATGACTCTTTTGGTAGTAATGTTGGACATAAAGACAAGTGGAGACTAGGGTATGAGTAGTTCAGGAAAGCAGGCTAAGATGGAGTCTTCATGAATTACAATGAGTAGAGCAACAGATAGTTTTTGTATAAGGGTGAGATGGTAGATCTAGCAGAGTATATAGAGCTCATTAAAATCAGCAGAGAGGCTAAAGCCAGGACTCAGATCTAATTTCAGTTCCCACTACCTATTTGTCACCCTCTCCTGGCCTCTGTGAGTCTTGTACTTACATGCACCCCCCCCAACACACACACACACACACACACACACACACACACACACACACACACACACACACTTAAAAGAATCTTTAAAGTCAGATGGGGTTGGAGCAGTCTTGAGGTTGTAATAGCTCATGGAAAGAATTGAGTCTAAATATATTTGATTTTTCATTTGGTTCACAGTCTAATTTTGTGTGTGTGTATTTATTAAGATGAGTCATTCACGTTTGAAAAGACATTTCATAAAATGTGGGTGCTTTATTCTCTCTAGTGTTCTCCTCACATTTGTGTACTATATGCTCTTGCTCATTTGTGTGGAGGCCAGTAAGTAACATTGGCTATCTTCCTGTGTTACTGTCCATTTTATTTTTTATTTTTTTGGGGGGGTATATCTTTCACTGATCTAGAGTTTACCAACTGGTCTAGACCGGCTGGCCAGTGAGCTTCAGGGATCTCACTGAAGATGAGGCCTGTCTCTGCCTCATCTTGAACACAAAAAGAACATGTACAAATGGATAAGAAAAATGACCAATTGTGTGTATTTGGAAAGCAGTTTGGCAATGTGCACTAAGGTGAACACATGCTTTCTGATGCTGAAATTATATTTCCCATGATTCATTATATAAGCGTGAAAGCACTGGGGGTGCTGGGGAGATGGCTCAGTGGTTAAGAGTACTTGCTGCTCTTCCAGAAGACCTGGGTTCAATTCCCAACACCCACTTGGCAGCACACAAACTGTCTGTCACTCTAGTTCCAGAGGCTCCAACACCCTCACACAGACATACATGCAGGCAAAATGTGGGTGCATATGAAATTTTTTTTAAAATGAAGATAATGGTGCACAAAGGAGGTGATATGTGGACAAGGGTGTTTGCTGCAGTTAGGTAAGGAGTAGTAAACAAATGGAGACAACTTCGATGCCTATCAGAGACAGTAGGGCATAAACAGTTCCTCCTTCTACCCTTAGACTCTACACTGTGGACTGTTATGTAATATGAAGTGAGAGATACGAGATTCTGTTGGAGACAGAGACATTTCAGGTAGGTAGAATTTCAGAAAAAGATATTAAAACTTGATGTGCTGTAAATCTGTGAAAGTTTTGAAGAACATGAAAGTAGTTTAGAAAGAAGTCTGCCATTTTCTAACAACAGAAATGGTGGAGGTAGGTAAACTGGAAATGTGTTATTTAAACTATGTAAGGACATTCCACATTTTTAAAATGCTAAGTATATAGTTCTTTGCAATGATTCAAAACCAAGAGAATTCAAAGAAAATATTTTACTTTAAACCAGAAAATATTAACTTATCTTTTGTCTTAGTTAGAGTTTTAGTGCTGTGAACAGACACCATGACCAAAGCAACTCTAAAAAAGAACATTTAATTGGGGCTGGCTTACAGGTTCAGAGGTTCAGTCCATTATTATTAAGGCAGGAGCATGGCAGTATCTAGGCAGGCATGGTTCAGGAGAAGCTGAGAGTTCTACATCTTTCTCTGAAGGCTGTTAGCAGAATACTGGCCTCCAGGAAGCTAGGATGAGAGTCTTATAACCCACACCCACAGTGACACACCTACTCCAACAAGGCCACACCTCCTAATAGTGCCACTCTCTGGACCCATCATATACAAACCATAACACCTTTTTAAATAGCAATACCTATTGAAGGTGCTGTGTAAGGTTCTTAGGAATTTTTCTTATTGTATATTTCACCTCTGGATTAGGAAAAACTTTAGGAAGCTGCCTAGGAACTCATAAGATGAGGCCAGACATAGAGAGGGTGACAGACAAGGTCTACTGCCCTCTGCTCCTGTTCTTCTAGTACCCATGGCTACCCTCCACCTACCTCACAGGTCCTGCAGGGCTACACACCATTGAGATTGAGGGATTTGTCACTGATCAACCTACGCTGAAGATGAAATGATGCACGTTTACCCTTGCTGGGATATTAGAAGCAGATTGTGTTTGGTATGTATCACCTATTGATCCCATTATGATTGGAACAAATCAACACGCTTATCTGAGGTTTAGCCTGTTGTAACATTAACCAATAGGGTTTAGTGAGAGGGCCTAGTGAGTAAAAGCACTTGCAACCAACAACTGATGTCTGAAAAAATGGTCCTCTCATAATTACACAAATGTTCTATGCATACAGCACATATACATTCCATAATGAATGATAGTACAAAAGAAAAAATTAAAGTCATATATGAAATTGGTGAAAGGTTAATTTAAATAAAGTTGTAAAAACAAAGCAAAAAGTAGAGATTATATTCTTGACAGAGATCTTTTGCGGAACAAATGAAATCTGACCCCAAGTCTAAGGATCTTCTATCATCCCCCAACATCTGTATTTATGTTTCTGCTTATATTGATTTAAGGTACTCATTATTATTATACAGCTCCTATTTCTGGTTCGCTCTTCCCCTATTGAATTTGGATAAGCAGCTGAGCAGAAGATACGGTTGAATTTGGAGACCCCTATTTTTGTTTTTGTTTTGTTTTTGTTTTTGTTTTTTGTTTTTTGTTTTTTTTTTTTGAGATAGGGTTTCTTTGTGTATCCCTAGCTGTCCTAGAACTTTCTCTGTAGACAACGCTTGGCCCCAAACTCAGAGATCTGCCTGCCTCTGCCTCCCAAGTGCAGGCATTAAAGGTTTGCACTACCACTGCCAAGTTGAATTGTATTTTTGATTTATTTCCCATTGCCTCCAGATCAGTGCATCAGGACACAGCCATTCGAGTTGTCTTCTTCCTCCCCTTTTTGGCTAACTGTGACTTAGCTATTACTGTCATCTTAAATTTTCTTAAAGATTCTAATTTCTTAACTCATGTTTTTTTTTTTTTAAATAAGACTTACAACCATGCATAAAACCTCTAGAAAATTCCTAAAATATGCTATGAATGTTGGGTTACATACAACTTGATCAGGGATATAAATGGATCTATAACAGAGCTTAGGAAACGTCATGTATACACCCACCATCCCACTCATCCACCCACCTACCAATCTGTCCATCCAGTCAGTCTGTCCATCTATCACTTTACACATACACCCATTCAGTACTTTTATCTGTTTACTCACCCATCCAATACTTCTGGGGCATGTATCATTTCACGTTAGGCTCTAGAGTAGATGATGGGATTTAAGGATGTACAAGGTGGATAAATGTGGACTCTTTTGTCTTATGGATTTTCTAGTGATAGAAGAGAGATAAGAACTGATTGACACTAATCACATAATTTATTTTTAATGGTAAGTACTAAAAAGAAAATCAGAAAGAATCTGAAAACCAAGAAGGTTGTCTTGAAGCCAAGATGCAAGAATTTTTTAACACAGTGGTTAAATTGGAGGTCTAGAACACAGGAAGGCAGGCAGATTAGAAAGGGCTATCAGATCTCAGGTGACTGCAGGTAACACAGAGACTGGACAGATGGGGAGGAAAGATTACCTTCAATCCCTCTTTCAAAGCCTCTCTCAAAACAGGAATTTCTCTCAGGATCCTGGCCAACAGGCCAGTGAGGCTCCATCAGACTGTGCAAAGACAATAGAGCAGGAGGACGGGTTTTTTTTTTTTTTTTTCCAAACAGCACTGAGTTTGCTACATATTGGCAGCTTCTCGTAATTTCCTTAATTTCAAAGAAAGTCATGGATCAAAGAGGCTGTCTGATTGTTGCATAAAATGAAAACTAATTCTTCCTCGGGGAATGTCGCTGTGAAGCCCCTTAAAAATTCTCCACTGGCCTCAGTACAATGCTCAGGCTTATGGTTGAACTACAGCAACAAATTAGGGGCAATTAAATGTTTTCTCCTTTCCTGCACAGCCGAAACCGAAGCTGTGAAAAAAGGGCGTAGCTCAAGCAATTAATTGCCAAGAAATATTTAATAACCTTGCCTCTGCTACATTAAACAGGAGGCATGAGATCTTCGTTCCAACTTAATCATGAAGTTCCCTGAAGCCACGGGCAAGTCTCAGCAGCACACTAAAGGAAAAACTCCAAACACAGAGCTTATTTAATTTGCAACTCTTGCCACTTCGCCTCACACCTGAATTCTCTATCCTTTGGGCACACACAACATAACCACGATGAACTGTAGTAACATCTACTTTATAGACAGAACTTTCATCTACCCACAGTTTCCTCTCCTTTGTAAAACCATTTGACTGACTGTCTCAGAATGACAGTAACCCGTCTTCCCTCTTTGTAGCCTCTTTGTAGTCAAGGACCCTGCTGAATTAAGGAAAGAGGTTATTTTATGCCATCATTTTGCTTTAATAACAGAGCAGAAACCCCTTTAATGTTAATATTCTCTAGCAAAGGACATTGTTTTAAAAGTACAGATGATAGTTAACCCAGTATGGACTTCTGTCTTAATGAACTTGTCCTACGTTGGAAATAGATGTATGCATTTCATACATTGCGAATTGCTTAGCTCAGCTTTTTAAAATTTCCTTTGCCAATGCTGGGGTTGAACTTAGGGCTTCACAAATGCTGTACACAGTATTTATCCCTAAGCTGTATCCCCAGCCCAGGACGAGTTTACTTTCAGTATCCTTGAACAGTTACACTAGCTCACACATGGGCAAAGTCATTCGGCACAAAGTCCATCTTATAATAAAGTCTTGAATATTTCATACAACAGCTTTCTCTCCTGGGTCCATTTCATCTAGAGAGCATATTTACAACAGATGGGCATTGAGATAAAGTCCATATTCTAAGAAAATAAAATTAAAAACATCACAGATGGGATGGAGGATACATCTCTTATAATGTGGCAGGACAGAGGAGACATGTGATTTACTGTTGTCAAAATTTGCAAATGTTGGTCTCATTGACATCGAATTTTACACACAGGGTGATAGTGGAAATGAATCTAATATTTGCATTTAAAGACGTGTTTACTGAGATACCGTGTTGGGCTATTGGTTCTGCTATTGGTTCCTCTTGACACAGAGGAGACAGATGGAGACTTTGAAGGCTGGAGAGAATTATGTTCGTTCTGCTTGCAGCAGCATATTTCAGACTGGGCAGTCAGTATATGTCACCCAGGGCAAAAGACGGTCAGCATTTAAGTTCACTGCAGGCTATAAGAAAGATGCAGGCTTCTTCTGTTTGCCATTGAGATTTGAACTAGTCTTGAACTCATGGCTTCTCCAGAGAATACCCATGTGCATAGGGATGAACTCCCTGGAGACTTGAATGGTTCTCAGCACACACAGTGTAGAATTCACAGTCTTGTGTTGTAAAAAAATCAACAAGCAGTGAGCTGGGTTAAATTCTTGCTTGAGCTCGCCCCTTTGAGGTTGCTAACCCCAAAATCCTGACTGGTTTTATTAAATATCTGTGAATTTCTTCAAAAGCAAAAATTCTTTGCTCTGCTTTCAGAAATGTTGATGGATGTAGGTGGTTTGGAATAAGGTACAGAAATTAATGTTGTACAAACAAAAATAATACCAAAGCCAAAATGAACGTTCCCTACTCCCAGGTGACTGTAATGCTTTTGTACTGTCAGGTTGCTGAGCCCGTCACTGTTGTCTCAGTAACCAGCTTATTTTAGAGCTGAACCCTGACCTTGGCCTCATTAAGTGCCACACACTGGATACTGCAGCAAACTGGTTCCGTTTGGGAATATATAACCTTGTCTCTGATCTAGCTAGAGGGCACTCATGTGAGAAAATAACCCCTAGCACTATTTGGAATCATAGCTTGATGTGTGATTTTAATATAGCCCTTTAGTTCCCCCTATACAATTTCAAAAAGTGTTTTAATCTTCAAGAGAATATCTACATTTGAGTAAAGAAGAAAGCAGATCCATATAGGGTGTGTGTGTGTGCCAGCGCACGCATTCAGTCCTCTAACCATCTCCCTAAATCTTTCTCCCAGTAAGAATAGTTTCACACCTTTTAATGACCCCTTTTAAAATATGAATTTAAATCATTTTTTTCTAAATAGGAACTATACACCTTATAATGGATTAGCCTAACTGCTAGAAAGAAATACAATTTTTAGTTTTAATTGTTCCCAAGCTTAGTGTGAAGGGTAATAGGTCTTAAACAAAGGTTCAGTATGTGTATGTGTGTGAAAATGAGGTTACTGAACACTCTTCCCCTCCCCTCCCCTCCCCTCCCCTCCCCTCCCCATAGGGCTGTCTCACAGAAGTGGGAGACACCTCATTGGTTTGAAGTAATACTTATTTTGTGCATCAGGCTTGCTTTAGTGTCTTTCATGAATATTTTAAGTGGAGGAAAAAAAAAGAATAGCAAAGATAAGTTTATATCAACATAATGCTGGAGAAAAAGCATGGGGAGGGGGTGGTCAAGAAATAAAAGCATACAAAACAAAACCTAAAACTGTTTCTTAAAGAGGACAAACGATATTAAAGGGCCAGCTGACTTGTCTCAGTCTGCTGGGAACCCATTAACCAAATGCCATATTGAGTAATGTCTCCAGGACTGCAGGAAAGTACTGAAAAGAGGGTGCATTTCAGGAAAGCCTTGTGCTTTGTGAAGCTCAGAACAGCTCCCAGCTGCAGAGGGAAGCAATGCATGTAGATTAACTTTGGCTCCGGAGAGATAAGCAAATATTCTTAGGTTTGTGCTACACTCTGGGACTTCTGGTTCACAAGCATGGTATGCACAGGAACCCCATAATTACGTTAAAATGTAGGTTCCCGGATGTCGTCTACAGGATCCCAGCTCATTGGACCTAAAAACCCAGCAAACAAGGAGTTTTATTGTCCAATCTTGTTTTTGTGTGTTTTTTTAATCATATCTGAACTATTTGAGGTAATAGACTTGGTGGAAATGAACTCAGATTTCAAAGGCAAATCCTTCCCTCATTTATGCATTATGACGTAGGACATATGGAAACTCCAGAAAAAAAAATTAAAAATTGGAACGATTCTGTTCAAGTGTCATTAATTCAAGCAATCTATGGCATTTACTAGGGTCTTTCACTTCTTAAACTCCAGTGGCTTTTCCTCTGTGAGTCTCCTATAACCAGAAGAGGATGTCGCATCCCTTAGGACTCGACTTACTGATGGTTGTAAGCTATTGTGTGGGTGCTGAGAACCAAACTCAGATCTTCTGGAAGAGCAGCCAGTACTTGTTAATTGTTGAGCCATCTCTCCAGCCCCCATTTTGTCTGTACATTTCTATTTGTAACCAGTTGCTTTCAATTTCCAAATTCCCCAAGGATCCTTTGCAGCTGTCTCAGACAGATAGGAGGTACTTTCCTGGGTTGCACCAACTTTGAAATGTTCAGTCCCATTTGACTCTGCTCTGAACTCACTCACTAGGCCCTCACCACCACCTTACTACTTGGTCTATTCTGGGACTTCCATAGCAACACAAGTTAGAGTCTGCAGTGGTCTCTGGTTTAAGAGCCTCCAGAGGTATGGTAAATGCCTTGGATAGTTAGTTCTTCTTCTAGCTAGACAGACTCCATGCTGCCCTCCTGCCTGTGACATCACTGGTATGACTCACGTTTCTCAAGTCTAGCCTAACTGGAATTATCACACTCATCAGTGGCACACCTGCCTTCCTTGGACATCGTTTTATCATCACCCCTTGCTTCCAAATATATATATATACACACACACACACATACATACATGGATATTTTATTTATTTACATTTCAAATGTTATCTCCTTTCCCAGTTTCTCTTCTGGAAAACCCCTATCCCATCCTCTGCCCCACTTCTTCTGTGACGGTGCTCCCTTACCAACCCACCCACTTCTACCTCATTGACCTGGCATTCCCCTACACTGGAGCATCAAGCCTTCATGGGAAAAAGAACCTCTCCTCCCACTGATGCCAGACAAAGCCATCCTCTGCCATATATACTGCTGGAACCATGGGTAATCTTTGGTTGGTGGTTTAGTTCCTAGGAGCTCTGGGGGGGGGGGAGTCTGGTTGGTTGATATTGTTGTTCTTCCTATGGGGTTGCAAACCTTTTCGTCTCCTTCAGTCCTTCCTTTAACTTCTCTATAGGGGTCCCTGTGCTCAGACCAATGTTTGGCAATGAACCTCTGTATTTGTTAGGCTCTGGAAGAGCCTCTCAGGAGACTGCTATATCAGGCTCCTGTCAGGAAGCACTTCTTGGCATCCACAATAGTGTCTGGGTTTGGTGTCTGTGTGTGGGATGGATCACCAGGTGGGACAGTCTCTGGATGGCCTTCCCTTCAATCTCTTCTCCACACTTTCTCCCCTTATTTCCTTTAGATAGGAGCAATTCTGGGTTAAAAAATTGGAGATGAGTGGGAAGCCCTGTCTTAGTCAGGGTTTCTATTCCTGCACAAACATCATGACCAAGAAGCAAGTTGGGGTGGAAAGGGTTTATTTGGCTTACACTTCCATACTGCTGTTCATCACCAAAGGAAGTCAGGACTGGAACTCAAGCAGGTCAGAAAGCAGAAGCTGATGCAGAGGCCATGGAGGGATATTCTTTACTGGCTTGCCTCCCCTGGCTTGCTCAGCCTGCTCTCTTATAGACCCAGAGATGGTCCCACCCACAAGGGGCCTTTCCCCCTTGATCACTAATTGAGAAAATGCCTTACAGTTGGATCTCATGGAGGCATTTTCTCAACTGAAGGTCCTTTCTCTGTGATAACTCCAGCTGTGTCAAGTTGACACAAAACTAACCAGTACAAGCCCTATCCCTCAACTGGAGACCTTGCCAAACCTCTGGGTATGATCTCTACAGGTTCTCCCTCCCCTTTGTTGGGCATTTCAGCTAATCTCATCCCCATTGGGTTCTGGGAGACTTTTGTTTTTCTGGCATCTGGGACTTGCTGGTGGCTACCCCAGCTCTCCACCCCCCATTGCTGCACACCTCTGTTCAAATTCCTGACCCTCCATAATGTCATCCCCATCTCCTCCAATACCTGTTCCTTCCCCCTTTCCCCCTCCCCCTCCTCTCTTCTTTCCAAGTTCCTCCCTCCCTCTATCTCCTGTGAGTATTTTCTTCCCCCTTCTAAGAATGACTGAAGCATCTTCATGTACTAGAGAAGTATTGAATTGAGCTCGATAAATCCAGTTCAGTAGATTATCAAGAGTCTACTCTCTAATAAATGCTAACCATGAGGAGCACTGGAAAATTTCAAAGTAAACTAGATAGAAAATGATGCAAAGTCCCCCCAGCATCAGAGCAGGTACAACGAAACATGAAGAGCAAAAGGCACAAAATGACTGTTATACTCTTTGAATAACTTAGCTGTGAGCATCATGGAGGAGATGGATCGCGTCTCACATGTTAGTATGACAATTTCTTCCCAACCTTCTTTTCTGTGCCCCTAGGTCTTCTATGTGACTAATCAGATTTATAGGTTAGCTCCATAATTTGATCTGTATATTCGATGTGGAAATTAATATAGCTTCAATGAGCAATTAAATTTCTTAGATAAAAGGGAAACCATTTTTTTCTCTTGACTTATAAACCTTGTTGGTTGTAGCAGACATGTTGTGTGGTTGTGCTGTTAAAGCAAACTATAGGTCATTCTGCATTGAAAAAGATTAGTTATTTTGCATTTTGTTATGTAATTAAAAAAATCCCCAATCATGTCAAAAAAAGAAAACACCATTTGTGTTTAAATGTATTTTTGTTTCATTTTTATGAATACTTTTGTAAGAGTGAAATTATGAGAATATGACTTTATAGTTTATTAAGCAGAGTAAGATAAATACACTCCTGCTACTCAAATTAACTTGTGAGGACTTTATTGCCTTTGTAACAGTCTTTCAACTATTTCAAATTCCTGAGTCACTCATCATTTTTGTATATTTATGTTTTAGAGCTTTTAGCACCGTCATGAACAGTGCTATATTATCTATACCAAATATTACAAATAAATGTATTTCTTACATTATTATTATAATACACAGCCTAGGAAGAAAGTTTATGAGGATTTTAAATGCTTTCATTCTTAATAGAATCATCTTTCTTTCAAAAACGTATTTTAAGTCAATTTTTATTTTGATCAATAGAATAAGAAAACGCCCATTTTAGCACACTTCCTTCATATCCACACTTTTTTATTTTATTGTAATTTTAGTATACAAAAATTATGTCCTTAATTTCCTCTGTTTAGTATTTAAACTGAACATAACCTTTTCTTTTTAGGGGCTCTTTTCCAGTTATTGTATTGGCAACAAAGTACTAGTGGTTATGTCTTGAATCAAATCAAGATTGAAAATGAATGCTGAGTGCTATGGAAAGTTGGGGTACCTCACACTTATGAGAACTGAGGTGTTTGCTTTTCTTCAGCACCAGTTGTCTGCTGTCACTCAAACTGCATTGGCTTAATGTGATTTTACCACAGTAAAAATAATTAATAAATTATTAATATATATGTCATGAAGGCAAGGTGAGGCAATCAATTCAGACAATTTTGGGAGGGTGGAAATGACATTAAAAATACAGGTTTTGCCTCACATAAACAGCCATTTAGAAATACCATAGGCTAATTTTTCATGTCATTTGAGTACCTTATTAGCTCTACCTCCAACTGCATTTATTGATACTAACTGTGGGTTAGTGACATGAAAGTTATGAAAAGCAAAGAATTAAATCAGGGGCCCAGATTCTGAAAATATCTGTGTCTCAGGAGGGCAAAGATACACAAATGTAAATGCAAAAGGCATACATACACTTGAAAGTACACGTGTTTGCTCACTAGTGAATGTAATGTGTGTTGTCATAAGAATTTGTGAAACTCTGGGTGGCAGAAGAGCAGGTAGGGAGGATGGTATACGTGGGATACTGATGATAAAGTGTGACAGGATAGGAATGGGAGGGAAGTGGAGCAGGGAACTCAGATGTCTAAGACAGGAATAAAGGAAGGCTGATGAGAATGGAATAGGTAGAAGTTCTGTGAAAGTATAGACGTTAAAAAGGCATAGGTATCACTCCCAAAATCTTTGTACACCCTTTGATGAAATTGTACCTAATCAAAATCTTTCATAATGATTAATACTTCAAATATCCTTTACATACAGGCAGATGTTGATCAAGATGCGGATACTCACTTTACAATGTAATTAGTGTTATTTTATTTCATTTTATTTTTTCTTTTCAAGTCAAAGAATCAAGAAGAGAGCACTTTTAGTCATGGTCTCTGCTTAAGGTCAGGAAGCAATTACTGATGATCACTGGTTCAACTGTCTTTTGAACATGCATATATCAGGTGTCAGGTCAGCACAAGGACCTGAATCAGGCATTGCAGACAGAGTGAGACGCCCACATCTTCTTAGAGATTGCATCCTGCAGGAAGAGATGATGGTTCGAGAAGGAAATAAGCCAGTCTGAAGGAAAAGCCTGGAAAGTAATAGTAAGCTTTGTGGAAGAAGGAAAGCTTTGTAGAAGCAAACGGTCATCTCTATTGTTCCATGTGGATTTCTAATGCCTGTGTAGTAGTCTTAGTTCTGGCAATTTAGTTCTACACAAAACAGTTAAGGTCCATGTGCTCACAGAGCGCGAATTCTGCAGAGAATGAAAATCAAGAGAGCTAAAAAGGAAATGCATTTAGATTGGCTCAAGTTCTGATAACATTTATATCTGAGGACTTGGTAAGATGATGACGTCATGCTACTTTGCCTCCTTTAATGCCATTAGTAGTTTTAAAAAGAGACCTTGGAGAAAGCCCAGGGTCCATTTGCCCTGGGAGGACATATTGAGGAGGCGCTGTCATTAAAACAAGAACTGAGTGTTCACCAGACCCCAAATCTGCTGGTGCCTTGATTTTGAACATCTTAGTCTTGAGGATTCTGAGCAAATATTCCTTGTTGTTTTAAAGCTTTCTGGCTTATGGTAATTTTGGGATAGTAACCCAAGATGCCTAAGAGGTGTAATGAAGAAAGGCCATTCTAAAGGAAACTGCTTAAAACCAAGAGCTAAAAATAAATAAATAAATAAATCAAAGAACCTGGGAAGAGCATTCTGAGATGACATGACCTTGCCTATTACAGGAGCAGAAAGGAAATAAGGATGGGTGCCTTGTGTCGAGGGACAGGGAAGTTATGGAGACAAGGCAAAAGGATGCTAGAAAGTCCCTTCGATTGTGCAAAAACTGGACTAGAGGAGAACTAGAAGCAAGGAGAAAACAGAGTGGACTACTGTTGCCATCTAAGAAAGAAGCTGGACTGGTTTAGATCCAGTGATGGTACTATAGAAGGATGGGCAGAAGAATCAGATTTGAGAGGTACTTTGGTGTTATAATCGTTTGATTTATTGGGGAAACCACACAAACCAGCCAGTGTATTTCAGCTTACAAATCCAGATCAAGTCTACCATGGAGGGAAGGCAAGACAGGAACCTAAAGGCATATCTGCTTGCTATTCCATATATCATTTACTTTTGGCCAAGGAATTCACTTCCCAGCCAAGGAAGTGTGACAGCAACCATGGAGCAGGATGCTTCTTTAACTATCCCCTATCCCATTTAAGTTTTGTATACGTTTCAGGACCACCTGCCTAGGGATGGTACTGCCTACAGTAGGCTGAGTTCTCCTGCATCAGTTAACAACCTACACAATCCCCCATAGTCATAGCCAGAGGCCAATGTGATCTAGGCAATTCCTCAACTGAAACTCTCCTCTCAGATGAGTCTAGGCTGTGTCAAGCTGACAGTTAAAGCTAACCAGGGCAGAAGAAGACAAGGGTGTCTCCTATCTTATGCATTTAACTAGATACCAAAGGGAAACTACGTTTGGTCAGGGAAAACAGTCATGTGGAGAGTTGCAAATAATGAGAAGGCTATAATTGTCACTCACCAGAGAGTTTGCATCTGGAGCAGTAAGCCTGAGGAGTCCTTAGCTTCTCTGCTAAATTTAAACTTGGAAAATTGCTAGTCCAGAATAGTTTGTGTCAATAAACAGGGAAGAGATGGTGACTCGAGAAACAGAGAGTACAGACTAATCCCAGAGTTATTCAAATATGTAATTTGAACTGAAGTCAACAAAGAAGGCCACGTAGGGATATAAGATGGAAGCAGTGGTGACAGAGACACTATGATGTATGTTCATCTGTGCTCTTTTCTTAGAGGCTCAACATATTTTCCTACATGTTTATTTGTGCATTTTATCACACTGCATCCAGCCACACAGACCTGACTGGTACCCTACCCGTTTATAAGTAGGCATTTGATAAACCAGCCAACCTACATCTTAGGCTTAAAAGCCATCTAATAATAAGGATAGACTAGGTTAATTTCTGTTTTTGATTAAATCTGTTTCTCAAGGACTGGGCTATGCTCCAACCTTAACTACAAATGATTTGATATTCCCTGTTTCTGGAAACAGTAACCATGTCTTTGGTTCAAAAATGTAATAACCATCTTGCAACCCTACCTTTGTTTCAAAATGTTGTTATGACTTCCTCAAGACCACATTGCAGCCATGTCTTTGTATCAGGAGGTCCTAATGACTAATATTTATGTTCTGCTCCTGTAGTCCTTCCCTTTTATGCCCACCAAATCCTCCATTTGGAAACCCCTCACTTTTGAACTATAAAAACCATGTCTTCCTCACATCCAAGGCTGACATCTTGAACCTCACCTTAAAGAAAGGCAGGCCATGAACAGGAGTAAAAAAAATGCTTGCTATAATTAATTACTTTCTTTAATTAATTTGGCCATGATGATTTGAGGTAGTAGTCTTTCTCTTCTCATCTTTGGGGTTAATGCATTCCAGTTGTATTCCTATAGGCTTTGCTAAAACACAGAAAAAAGACGCACGGTTTTCCTATTAAAACCACTTAGCAAGGATGGTTGATATGAATATAGATCTCCCAATACCTTTCTTAGTATGAGAAACGCACCTTTTTAACTGACCAATATATTTCTTATAGGATTGCTTCAACCTCTAAAGCATGTGGTACCTTCAGCGATAATCATTCCTTGAACTTCCTAGATAAGAGCTAACAAATTCTTCTCATGTTTGAATAACTGCATTGAGTTGTGTTCTTATGGCTTGTGACCAGAGAGATGTCACAGACATAGATGCCTAGAGAGTTCAAGAAGGGTGGAGTGGTCAGGTGTTGCAAAGAAGTCTTTGAAGAGTTGAGGAAGGGAGGAGATATTCACGGGCAGTTGTTCTTGAGGCTCAGTGAGAGAGGAGTTAGCACAGTGGTGAGACAGAAACTGAGTTGAAGGTGGTTGGGTGGAGACAGTGAAGGAAGAACTGAGGAAGAGTTTCTTTGTATAAAAATACAGAAAGGGAGGGAATTGAAAGACCCAGAACGGACCAAGGGAATGTCTGATATTCATTCGTAGCTCTTCATCTTTCAGATGTTTGTTAAAGGATAAGTATTTAGCTTAAGCTATCCTATCTCTTAAAAAAATTGAAAATAAATCTACTGCCCAAATTTTTGCTTTCTATTCAAGAATAGTGATGATCAACTTCTAAATGAAAGAAAAAAAATGGTGTATGAAAAGTTCCTGCAGATGGGAAAATGTAATCAAATAACATCATTACTCTCTGACTCATTCCATATTAGACTACTGCAAAATATTTTCACAAATTTGCCAGAAACTGTTTGGTCCACACTGAGATAGGCCTTCCTTCCAGAGAATGAGCAATTCCATGGAGAACAATTTCAAGCCACTTGGATCATCTTTAATCATTGACTTTCTCCAGTAACAAATGGTGACAAACAGTTAACAATGTATCAATAAAGGAGCAACATCAGAAAATCTGATGATGGTTGTTTACCAGATACTCAGCCAGTGGAAACTGGGAAGCTATATATAGAAAATCGCAGCCTTCCTCTCTAAGAAACCACATCTAGTTTGGGGATAGATCTAAATGCAACATGGAGGACAGCATAGGATGACACACACCTATGCATACATGCCTGCCCCCCCAATAAAATACCCATATACATACACCAAACACACCATACACCCTTACACTCGCAGACACGTGACACATACATACAAATACTCCCAAACCAAATGGACACACACCACACATACACAAACTGTCACGTCACCACCCCCACATCACATACACATACATAAAAAATCATATATTGCATACATATTTCCATATACATATACAAAACCCACATACCAAACACCTACCAAATATATTCCACATACATATACACACAAACCTCACAACACACACACACACACACACACACACACACCACATTTGCCACAGACCACATACATACAGCCAACACAAACATACACATACACCCATTCCGCAGAGCACATAATTCACACATACACACGTCAGACAGATACCGTTTGAACACATCACACAACGCACAAGCACATATACACAACATACACATGTACATACACAACATACTTCCTTCAAGGAAAGAGAAGACTATTAATCATGCAACTTGTTACACACTACTCTCTTCATTTGAAAAAGGCTTCATTATTTTCTTAATTTTTAGAAAATTTACTCTTCTCTTATACAATACATCCCGACTCTAGTCTCTGCTTCCTCCACCCCCCCTCCACTACCTCCAGTCTCTCCAAGATCCTCTACTTCTCCATGTTCCCTCAGGAAAGAGGAGGAAAAGACTCCCTTTCATAAACTGCTAGCTTACTTGAGTAAATCAGGCCGGTTTTGGCTCTGTGACATGCTGATTCATTCCTTCGGTGGTTCCCTGCCACTTAACGCTCTGTAAACAATTGTGGCTTCGGTAAAGTTAGAAATTTCAAGTCAATTTACAAATTAATTGTGTTTGAAAACAATGACACATTTACAGGAACCTTCAAATATAGGCACAGATGTGTCAGGGGAAACATTCTGCCAACGTCTGAATAAAAACAAATCGGACTGCTCAGACTGGCAACTAATGAACATGGTACACATGGTCTTGGAGTTATACATATATATACATATATACATATATCTATATACACGCACACGTATATATTTTTCCTTAGGAATATATGTATGTGTGTATATATGTCACATTTGTGTGTTCTATTTGTAAAGCAGTTTAAAAGGATAGGTTAGCGAGCAAGCGAGAGTTTTAGAGCTTAATGTGATTATGTATGCTATAATTACATAGTGAATAGTCTCTGTGCTGTTTACATGCTCACCATGGAAACCTCTTGTTCATTTGTTCATTCATATATAATGAAACCTTATTATTATTACTATTATTTTTACATTGATAGACTAAATGTGTGAATTTTTGCATGTCAGTAATCTCTTATCACTTGAGTTCTGGTATTGACCTCAGATTGTTCACATTGGATGGGAAGCACCCTTACCTGCTGAGGCGTCTCACCGCCCCTTGATTGTTTTTTCCATTTTACATATAAAAAAACATTTGACAAATATTGATCATGCATTATATTTGGCATTGGAGAAACAAGGCTGAATTCTCATTCCCAACCTGGAAGGGTTGCACGAACTGTGTAGTAAGAGGTGTGAAAAAGTAATTATAATATGCAAGGCAATCGAAAAAGGCGAGAATGACAGGTCAGTATGCTGGAAGAGAAAAAGTCCTTCAGAGCCACAGGGATCAGGCTCCATTCTTCATCATTCTGAGGTGTGTAATGCAGTCTTCACAAAGGCCCTTTGGAACTCAGGTGGCTTATCAATAAAGCCGAGTTTACTGTGCCTGTGTTATGGCAGTGTCTACCTAGATAGGGATTAGAAATAGCATACCTAAAGCTATAGTTACAGTTCCAGGGAATAATACAGCACAGTGGAGGGGGTGTGGTTTATTACATTATGATCATGATTGAGAGAATCTTGGTAACCCAAACATACTTCAGCATGGCATGATCTACCTTGCTGTGATCCACCTTGGAGATTTGTTTCCCAAGAAGTCATGACTGAAAGGAAAACCATTAAAACAAAGAGCAAGAGGAAAGGATGTTGCCGGACATGCAGTATGCAGTGGTGGGAGAACATGGCTATGTCTCTGTGTGAACAGGGGGACTGGGCGCGGATGGTTTTTAGTGTTTGAAATCTTTCTGTAAATACTACATCTGCCTGCCCTCTATACCCTTCTCCCACTCTTCCACCTAGCATCTCTGAGCGCTCTCTCTTACACTATTCCACAGGAAGGTGGTTGCTATTGTTTTTCCTGGCCCTGCCACTCCATTCCTGCTCATCCCTACCTGCTGCTACACATCCCTAGCATCCATTTCCCACCCCCAAGCTCTGAAAGCCTCCAGCCTTTCATCAGCTACCCACGTGAGACATGTGTCCCCACTTCTCTCTTTGTCCTGAGGTTCCTATTTCTTGAAACTCTTTAAGGAGCTTATCATTAAGCAATTATTTTTTTTTTAAATTTGGACATATAGCTCTTCCCTGAATGTGCTTTATAAAATATTTATAAAAAATTTTACTGCTCTTTCTTTTAAACTCTTTAGTGCTCCTTCTATCATTCCTTCAATACATCCAATTTGGTAATTCTTAACTTTTCTTCTGCAAAAATTTCCACTCCTTTGATTCTTTATTTAGCAGGGACTGGTGGGATTTGAACTTGTTCTTTGTGGGACTGTCTCTTGCCTTGAATTCTGAACACTAATAACAATCCATCCAATTGTAAAACAATGAAATAACCTTCAGTATTGGCCCCTCTTCTAACCCTAGCAGCTGACAGAAGGGACTCTTGGTCTTTTCCTGTTTCACAAACCACAAGAACTGTCTAAATCAGGGTATCAGTCTTGCCTCTGTGATTTCTCTATAGTCAACAAAGAGGAAGTCGGCCACAGAGTGACAAGAGCCACATCCTTCACAATGGTTTTCTCTATTTTTGTTGTTTTAATTTCTTTCCCACCTATTATAACTTGTAGTTGTGAATGTAGTTATAACAATTATTGTTGTTGGCTACTGGTACTGGAGATCAAACCCAAGTTCTCACTCCTGCTTGGGAGGCACTATCTCACTAAACTACTCCTCAGCTCTCCCTCATTATATCAATTGTTCTGCAAAAAGACTGCCCCCAATTTTTCATTTCCTACTTTGGATTTTAAAAAAATTCTACATGATTTGTTTGGATATGTCCATTTATGTGTATTCTGTATGATTCCTCTAAGTTTTTTAGAGACTCTTTCACTTTATTTTTTATTAATTCTCTGATGGAAATTTTCATTAACAACTTGATAGTGTCTAGAATAGCCTAGGAGATGTACCTCCAAAGTCATTCAGAACAAACAGAAAAACTATCTCAAATTTTTAGAGCACCTTACAAAGGCCCTCTTACAATATATTAATCTAGAGCCTGAAAACCCAGAAGGTAAACATCTTTTGATGATCCGTTTCTTTTCTCAGTGCTACCCTGACATTAGGGCCAAGCTTGGACACAGGACCTCTAACTCGACAGTCAGAAGTCTTTTAACACCCCTATACTGCTGTTAAAAAATAAAAACAACCATAGGACCTATCACCTGGTTCAAGATCTCCAGTTTCTTAATTCTGCAGTGGTTCCTCTCCATCCTGTGTGGCTAACCCTTACCTGCTTCTTTCCACTATCACCTCAGGGATCTCTCATTTTTAGTTCTAGGTCTCAAGGATGCATTCTTCTCTATCCCCATAGTTTCCCAGTCACAAAACATTTTTGCTTTTTACCTGGACTGACCCTGACACCTACTTCTCTACCCAGCTCACCTGGACTCTCCTACTTCAATATTTCCGGAACAGCCCACAGCTATTTAGCCAGGTCCTTGATTCTGTCTTACTATCTTTGTCCTTCCATGAATCTAAGATTATTCATTATGTTGATGACATTCTCTTCTGTAGTCCTTCTCTAAAAATTAGCCAATCTAACACCTCTGCTCTTCCCAATTTCCTGTCCAGCTGAGGCCACAGAGTCTCACCTTCTAAGGTTTAATTTTCCACCCCTCAGTAATTATTAGACTAACAATTACTCCAACCCACAAAAGCACTACCTTAGATAGCAAGCACCTAATTCAGTCTCTTAACAGCTCCCTCTGTTAAGGAGAAGATGCTATCACTCCTAGGAACAGTTGGCTTTTTAGGTTCCTGGGTTCCTTCCTTTTATCTCCTTTCCCACCCCTTATATGAAACACCCAGCAATTTCTTCTCAAACCTGTTACTAAGCCTGTTCAAAGGCTCCAAGAGGCCCTTCTTTGGGGCTAGTGTTGGCATTAGAAGGTTCTTTAAAGTTAGCCTCCGATTGCAGTGATGACATCATCCCTAGGCAATAAGGACCCTCTTGCATCTGTTGCTATGGCAACAGCCACACACTTCCTTCATATCCCTACCTCTGCCCATTGTTCATTACCCAGCATCTACATCATGGCCCAAATAAAAGACTGAGACTCCGACCCCTCACTTCCCTTTTCCTCTTTCTCCTCTTTCTCACTTCCTTCCAATAGCCTGACATGATCTGTCTGGAAATGAGCCACCTTCTAACTAAGACCCAACCTTTTAGTTCCTGGACCTAAACTGTCCCTTCTCTCTCTTTGTAACAGAAAAAGAGGAATATTCCCTCAGACTACTAGGTCACCAACCAGGACTCTCCTGTGCAAATGTGCATAGCATACTTGTCAAAAAAAATTAGATCCTACTATCCAGTGATGGGCAACTTACATACATGCTTTAGCAGGTGCTGAGCTCTTTATTTGAGAATCAAAAAACAAAACAAAAAACAAACAAAAAGCCCAACAAAACAAAACAAAACCCTGACTTTTGAGTCACCTATCACTATCTCCTCTTATAACCTGTCCCAGCTCTTAACTTACAAAGGCTTACAGACACAATCACCATCCAGGGTTCTTTTCCTTCAGGTAGCAGAAATAGAAGACTCTACATTTAATTTCCCATCATGCCTAACTTTAATATTTCAAATATTCTTCTGTTGTGGATGGGCCTGGTGCTGTCCTTGTGAACTAATCTCCTAATGAATAATGGAGCCAGTTACTGGGCTAGTAGGCAGGACTTCTGGGTTGGACGGAGGAAGAAAGGAAGCAGGAGAGAGTTACTTCCTTTTGGATTGGGACAGCAGAGGGGTAAGATGTAGCTGCTAGAGTTTCCTGGTATCATGACAGATCCACAAGGATTCGCCACCGAAGGAATCAGATTTTAATAAGGCTTACAAGATTAGGTTTTAGTTGTTGTGCCTAGAGATTGAGTTACCATTGTTTCTGAACTAAGTTTGTGTTGCATTTTCTTTCATGTGGTGGCTCATCTGGGTTCAAGAGAGAAAGGTACAGTGGCAAAGCATGGGTTTGCCAGATGTGCACCACAAAGGCCATGGGGGATTTGAAGCACAGGTTGGCATGGTAGGGACCCGCCAGTGGGAACCTAGTGAGCTGGTTGGAGATGTTTCAGGAGCTCCAGGCCAGAGTTTCCATGAGATAAAACAGGTAGGCCATATCTGCCAGTGCTTGGCCAGCCAGCCCATCAGGGCAGAGGCACAAGCATGAGAACGTGCCCATTCATCTTTTTAGTATTTCCCACAACATTCTTCCTCAACCAAACACTGACTACTCCCTATCTCATTCCTGCACTGAAACTTTAGAGGAAGTATTGTCCCATCCCTCACACATAGATGAGGACACATGACCATGGGCTGTCTATATTTGGTACACAGATGGAAGCTTCTTTATACATAAAGGGGACTGAAGAGCTGGCTATGCTATAGTGTTAGATACAGAAGTGGATGAGGCATAGCCCTCCCTGCCCACACCACTAACCAACAGGTGAAACTAAGTTCTTACCCGCACCTTTCATTTGTCACAGAGACAATCCCTAAATATCTATACAGACTCTAAATATGCCTTCCAAATCCTCTTGTCCCATGCTACTGTCTGGAAAGAGCACAGGCTTACAACAAAAGGAGGATCAATATCTAATGCAGATCAAGCTATGGCCATGCTAAAAGCCTGCCATCTCCCCACAGTTATGGAATTGTCCACTGCCAGTCCCACCAGACAGATGACTCTATCATCTGGAAGAAAAACAATTGGGGTAATGAGACAGCTAGAGCTGTGGCCTTTGGTGGCCTAGACTTATTTACTCACCACAGGACGTTCTCACAGTACAACTCACTTCCCCAGACGATCTGCCCTATCTACACCATCTCTTTCATTTTAACAGCCAAGCCTTATCTTATTTTGCTAAAACCTAACTACAGACTACTCCTGAGAACTTTTGTATAATAGCCAGAAGCTGGAAACAACCCAGACGTCCCTCAACAGAGGAATGGATACAGAAAACATGGTACATTTACACAATGGAATACTACTCAGCTATTAAAAACAATGACTTCATGAAATCCGCAGGCAAATGGATGGAACATGAAGATATCCTCGTGAGTGAGGTAATGCATTCACAAAAGAACACACATGATATGTGCTCACTGATAAGTGGATATTAGCCCAAAAGTTTAGAATACCCAAGATTCAATTCACAGACCATATGAAGCCTAAGAAGAAGGAAGACCAAAATGTGATGCTTCAGTGCTTCTTAGAAGGCTGAAAAAAATACTGACAGGAGGGAATATGGAGACAACATGTGGAGCAGGGACTAAACTTTTGTTTCTTAAAATCTACCACTGCCTCACTGCCTCTTGCAAAATCTATCAGATGTCAGACTACAAGTTCAGATATCATAGTCTCCCTTTTCCTACTCACCAGGCTAGAGATTCCCTCCCTCAAACTGGCAACTTGACTTTACTCACATGCACATCGTTAAACATGCCTTGGGTGGACACCGACTCAGGGTGGGTTGAGGCATTCCCCACCACCACCAAAAGGACTCAGAGAGGCTCTGATCTTTTCCACGATGAGATAATCCCTCAATTTGGAATCCTAGCCTCCCTCCAGTCAGACAATGGCCCTGAATTCACCTCCCAAGTTTCTCAAACTCTATCTAAGGCCCTTACCATCCTTTAGCATTATCATATTCCATATCAGCCCATAGACCTCAGGAAAGGTAGAGTGGACTAACCATTCCTTGAATATTACCCTTGTCAAACTGTCACAGGAACTCACCTTGATTGGGTAAAACTCTTACAGTTGGGTCCTTTAAGGCTCTCCTCCAAACAACTTCTTTTTATCTCACACTTTGAGCTCATGTAGAGATAATCAGTTCTGACTCCTGGTCTTTCACCCAAATTCTCTCTTCTACCTGATCACCTAGTCACTTCCTTCTGTCATCTCTGTTCTTTCCCTCCTATGGAACGTTACTGACCACTGTCTATCCTGGCCACACATTATTTCTATCAACTTTGGAGATCCGGTCAGTCTCTGCCCTCTGGACCATTACCCCTACCCCTTTCCCCTAAATGACAGGGTCCCTTCAAGGTAATTATCATGACCTTCACAGCTGCTATGCTTGAGGGACTCTCTTATTGGGTTCAGCTGTCTCACCTCAAGCACCTTACCCCTTCACCACAAAATAACTCTTTTTCTTACACATTGACTTCAACAGGACCCTTATCTCTTAAGCTTCAGAGGAGCTACACTCTGAACTGTCTCAACTACACTGTCCTCAATTCCAGAAGAATGAGACTCCACTTTGGCAGCTGCACAGGAGTATCCATGTATCCAGGCCCCAGAGATAAGAGAAATAGGAAAAGTAATTGAACGCTCCTTCAAGGCCATTACTGCTTTGACATTCCCTCTCCTAAATAGTACTAGCCTGTTTTTTGATCTTCTGCTCCAGACTCTGACCTTGGCCTATCAGCTCCTTAATATCACCCAACCTAGCCACTTTAGAGATTGCTTGCCTATGTGTGTCCCCTGAAACTGACTCACAATTCCCACTTACACCTTCTCCAGGGACTCTGTCAAATAGCCTTGCTTTGCCTTTCAACAACTTCCCTGACTCTGGTGCTACCATAACCCGCTACCTTTTCTATATTATCCTCTTTGGCATGGCAATTTGCTTTAAGCTGTTTGTGACACATTCCATAGGAACATTAAGTTCCCTAGACTGTAACAAAACCATAACCTTCAAAACCTCATCTTTACCACAGTGCCCTATGGTTCAGACACATTGATTCTTTATAGTACTCAGGTATGTCATTGTCTACCTGCCCTCTGGTCATGAGTTTGTACACCGATGTTTCTTTTTGCTAAATTAGGGGTGATACACAGAGAGGAGCCCTTAACAAACCCAGTTATGGACTTGTTAAGTACCTGGCATAACGAAAGGGCAATCCAAATCTTGCCACTCTTGGATGTTGCAGAAATAACCATGGGTGTTGTCACTGGAACAGCAGAACTTGCCACCTCCCTAACCTTGTATCATCAGTTCTCTTCCCGATTTATCCAAGATCTTCAACAGGTGGACCAAACTATGATCACTCTCCAAGGACAGATGGATTCTCTGGCAGCAGCAGTACTTCTAAAATGGATGGGGACTAGACCTTCTTACAGATAAGGGGGTGGCCTTTGAGAGTTTCTTCAAGAGGAATGCTGCTTCTATGTCAACTATTCAGGGATAGTAAAGAACAAAATTCAACAACTCCAAATAGACCTCCAAAAATGTAAGAAATAACTCAATGTAAGAAATAACTCAAAAATGTAAGAAATAACTCAACTCCAAAAATGTAAGAAATAACTCAAGAAATAACCTTGGGTCTTTAAAACCCCCATATGGAAATGGACACTGTCCTTCCTGATCTTCTCCTTCCTTTTCTGATTTTATTATTTGCAATGTACTTTATCAACCCCTTCTTCACATCCCTCCAATGACAAATCTAAAAACTTTCCAACCAACAGATTAATCAGGTCCTCTTATAGGATCACCAACCACTGGCCACAAAGGAGCCTGATGCCAAGGACCATCAAATATGTCCTGACTGTGAGGACCAACTACATCCCAAAATTGATATCATCCTTAGACAGCAGGAAGCAGTTTAAGAGATCCAATGACCTATTTCTGTCTTACCCTCCCCATCCCAATCCCCCACACCTGTGCTCTCTCCTCTTTGTAGTAAGAAAAAGAGGAGAATGTTGGTAATCAGGTAACTTCCACAGCCAGTCCCACCTGGCAACAATGATGCCATCAGACAACCCAGTGACAACAAGACACATCATCATTAGCTGCCCAGAGGGCCATACATTCCCATTGTTGCCCTGCGTCATGTCCCACCTACCCGCCCCCAGGCATGTGCTGCCGTCCCTATAAAGAGCCATGCTTTTGCTCTATTGATCCTTTATTTTCTTTCTCCCCCAGAGGCAGCCTCTGTATCTCCCTCGCCCCTCCCTTTTAATAAATCTCCCAGGTGAGACCTGCCACATGGTGTGATTATGTCAGAAACAACACCTAGTTCCATCACTCTCTATCTTCCCTTATGTTTGCTTTGGGTTGAATTTGCTTTTCTTTCTCTAGATTCTGAATGAATGAACATATATAAAATTTCAGTGATGCAAATTGTATCTTGAGCTTTATTGAAACATCAAATGGTGGGATGTGTTTTCTCCCATCCTCCCTCCCTCTCTCCCTCCCTCCCTCCTTCCCTCCCTCCCTCCTTCCCTCCCTTCTTCACTCCTTCCCTCCTTCCCTCCTTCCCTCCTTCCCTCCTTCCCTCCTTCCCTCCCTCCTTTCCTCCTTCCCTCCTTCCCTCCTTTCCTCCTTCCCTCCTCCCCTCCCTCCCTCCTTCCCTCCCTTCTTCCCTCCTTCCCTCCTTCCCTCCTTCCCTCCTTCCCTCCTTCCCTCCTTCCCTCCTTCCCTCATTCCCTCCTTCCCTCCTTCCCTCCTTCCCTCCCTACCTGGCTGGTCTCAGATTTCTGATCCTTCTGCCTCTGTCAAGTGCTACAATTATAGGCATACACCATATTCATTGTTTATTTTCTTTTTTTTAAATGAGTTTTGATTTACCCCGTGCTTTCCTTTTTGACACAAATATGTATATCTGTATAAATATTTTCTTTTTTTTTTCCATTTTTTATTAGGTATTTAACTCATTTACATTTCCAATGCTATACCAAAAGTCCCCCATATCCACCCACCCCCACTCCCCTGCCCACCCACTCCCCCTTTTTGGCCCTGGTGTTCCCCTGTACTGGGGCATATAAAGTTTGCAAGTCCAATGGGCCTCTCTTTCCAGTGATGGCCGACTAGGCCATCTTTTGATATATATGCAGCTAGAGTCAAGAGCTCCGGGGTACTGGTTAGCTCATAATGTTGTTCCACCTATAGGGTTGCAGATCCCTTTAGCTCCTTGGCTACTTTCTCTAGCTCCTCCATTGGGAGCCCTATGATCCATCCATTAGCTGACTGTGAGCATCCACTTCTGTGTTTGCTGGGCCCCGGCCTAGTCTCACAAGAGACAGCTACATCTGCGTCCTTTCAATAAAATCTTGCTAGTGTATGCAATGGTGTCAGCGTTTGGATGCTGATTATGGGGTGGATCCCTGGATATGGCAGTCTCTACATGGTCCATCCTTTAATCTCAGCTCAAAACTCCGTCTCTGTAACTCCTTCCATGGGTGTTTTGTTCCCAAATCTAAGGAGGGGCATAGTGTCCACACTTCAGTCTTCATTCTTCTTGAGTTTCATGTGTTTAGCAAATTATATCTTATATCTTGGGTATCCTAGGTTTGGGGCTAATATCCACTTATCAGTGAATACATATTGTGTGAATTTCTTTGTGAATGTGTTACCTCACTCAGGATGGTGCCCTCCAAGTCCATCCATTTGGCTAGGAATTTCATAAATTCATTCTTTTTAATAGCTGAGTAGTACTCCATTGTGTAGATGTACCACATTTTCTGTATCCATTCCTCTGTTGAGGGGCATCTAGGTTCTTTCCAGCTTCTGGCTATTATAAATAAGGCTGCTATGAACATAGTGGAGCATGTGTCCTTCTTACCTGTTGGGGCATCTTCTGGATATATGCCCAGGAGAGGTATTGCTGGATCCTCCGGTAGTACTATGTCCAGTTTTCTGAGGAACCGCCAGACTGATTTCCAGAGTGGTTGTACAAGCCTGCACTCCCACCAACAATGGAGGAGTGTTCCTCTTTCTCCACATCCTCGCCAGCATCTGCTGTCACCTGAATTTTTGATCTTAGCCATTCTGACTGGTGTGAGGTGGAATCTCAGGGTTGTTTTGATTTGCATTTCCCTGATGATTAAGGATGTTGAACATTTTTTCAAGTGCTTCTCTGCCATTCGGTATTCCTCAGGTGAGAATTCTTTGTTCAGTTCTGAGCCCCATTTTTTAATGGGGTTATTTGATTTTCTGAAGTCCACCTTCTTGAGTTCTTTATATATGTTGGATATTAGTCCCCTATCTGATTTAGGATAGGTAAAGATCCTTTCCCAATCTGTTGGTGGTCTTTTTGTCTTATTGACGGTGTCTTTTGCCTTGCAGAAACTTTGGAGTTTTATTAGGTCCCATTTGTCAATTCTCGATCTTACAGCACAAGCCATTGCTATTCTGTTCAGGAATTTTTCCCCTGTGCCCATATCTTCAAGGCTTTTCCCCACTTTCTCCTCTATAAGTTTCAGTGTCTCTGGTTTTATGTGAAGTTCCTTGATCCACTTAGATTTGACCTTAGTACAAGGAGATAAGTATGGATCGATTCGCATTCTTCTACACGATAACAACCAGTTGTGCCAGCACCAATTGTTGAAAATGCTGTCTTTCTTCCACTGGATGGTTTTAGCTCCCTTGTCGAAGATCAAGTGACCATAGGTGTGTGGGTTCATTTCTGGGTCTTCAATTCTATTCCATTGGTCTACTTGTCTGTCTCTATACCAGTACCATGCAGTTTTTATCACAATTGCTCTGTAGTAAAGCTTTAGGTCTGGCATGGTGATTCCGCCAGAAGTTCTTTTATCCTTGAGAAGACTTTTTGCTATCCTAGGTTTTTTGTTATTCCAGACAAATTTGCAAATTGCTCCTTCCAATTCGTTGAAGAATTGAGTTGGAATTTTGATGGGGATTGCATTGAATCTGTAGATTGCTTTTGGCAAGATAGCCATTTTTACAATGTTGATCCTGCCAATCCATGAGCATGGGAGATCTTTCCATCTTCTGAGATCTTCCTTAATTTCTTTCTTCAGAGATTTGAAGTTTTTATCATACAGATCTTTCACTTCCTTAGTTAGAGTCACGCCAAGATATTTTATATTATTTGTGACTATTGAGAAGGGTGTTGTTTCCCTAATTTCTTTCTCAGCCTGTTTATTCTTTGTATAGAGAAAGGCCATTGACTTGTTTGAGTTTATTTTATATCCAGCTACTTCACCGAAGCTGTTTATCAGGTTTAGGAGTTCTCTGGTAGAATTTTTAGGGTCACTTATATATACTATCATATCATCTGCAAAAAGTGATATTTTGACTTCCTCTTTTCCAATTTGTATCCCCTTGATCTCCTTTTGTTGTCGAATTGCTCTGGCTAATACTTCAAGTACTATGTTTAAAAGGTAGGGAGAAAGTGGGCAGCCTTGTCTAGTCCCTGATTTTAGTGGGATTGCTTCCAGCTTCTCTCCATTTACTTTGATGTTGGCTACTGGTTTGCTGTAGATTGCTTTTATTATGTTTAGGTATGGGCCTTGAATTCCTGATCTTTCCAAAACTTTTATCATGAATGGGTGTTGGATCTTGTCAAATGCTTTTTCTGCATCTAACGAGATGATCATGTGGTTTTTGTCTTTGAGTTTGTTTATATAATGGATTACATTGATGGATTTTCGTATATTAAACCATCCCTGCATCCCTGGAATAAAACCTACTTGGTCAGGATGGATGATTGCTTTAATGTGTTCTTGAATTCGGTTAGCGAGAATTTTATTGAGGATTTTTGCATCGATATTCATAAGAGAAATTGGTCTGAAGTTCTCTATCTTTGTTGGGTCTTTCTGTGGTTTAGGTATCAGAGTAATAGTGGCTTCATAAAATGAGTTGGGTAGAGTACCTTCTACTTCTATTTTGTGAAATAGTTTGTGCAGAATTGGAATTAGATCTTCTTTGAAGGTCTGGTAGAACTCTGCACTAAACCCATCTGGTCCTGGGCTTTTTTTGGTTGGGAGACTATTAATAACTGCTTCTATTTCTTTAGGTGATATGGGACTGTTTAGATGGTCAACTTGATCCTGATTCAACTTTGGTACCTGGTATCTGTCCAGAAATTTGTCCATTTCGTCCAGGTTTTCCAGTTTTGTTGAGTATAGCCTTTTGTAGAAGGATCTGATGGTGTTTTGGATTTCTTCAGGATCTGTTGTTATGTCTCCCTTTTTATTTCTGATTTTGTTAATTAGGATTTTGTCCCTGTGCCCTTTAGTGAGTCTAGCTAAGGGTTTATCTATCTTGTTGATTTTCTCAAAGAACCAACTCCTCGTTTGGTTAATTCTTTGAATAGTTCTTCTTGTTTCCACTTGGTTGACTTCACCCCTGAGTTTGATTATTTCCTGCCGTCTACTCCTCTTGGGTGAATTTGCTTCCTTTTTTTCTAGGGCTTTTAGATGTGTTGTCAAGCTGCTAGTATGTGCTGTCTCCCGTTTCTTCTTGGAGGCACTCAGAGCTATGAGTTTCCCTCTTAGAAATGCTTTCATTGTGTCCCATAGGTTTGGGTACGTTGTGGCTTCATTTTCATTAAACTCTAAAAAGTCTTTAATTTCTTTCTTTATTCCTTCCTTGACCAAGGTATCATTGAGAAGAGTGTTATTCAGTTTCCACGTGAATGTTGGCTTTCCATTATTTATGTTGTTATTGAAGATCAGTCTTAGGCCATGGTGGTCTGATAGGATACATGGGACAATTTCAATATTTTTGTATCTATTGAGGCCTGTTTTGTGACCAATTATATGGTCAATTTTGGAGAAGGTCCCGTGAGGTGCTGAGAAGAAGGTATATCCTTTTGTTTTAGGATAAAATGTTCTGTAGATATCTGTCAGGTCCATTTGTTTCATAACTTCTGTTAGTTTCACTGTGTCCCTGTTTAGTTTCTGTTTCCACGATCTGTCCTTTGAAGAAAGTGGTGTGTTGAAGTCTCCCACTATTATTGTGTGAGGTGCAATGTATGCTTTGAGCTTTACTAAAGTATCTCTAATGAATGTGGCTGCCCTTGCATTTGGTGCGTAGATATTCAAAATTGAGAGTTCCTCTTGGAGGATTTTACCTTTGATGAGTATGAAGTGTCCCTCCTTGTCTTTTTTGATAACTTTGGGTTGGAAGTCGATTTTATCCGATATTAAAATGGCTACTCCAGCTTGTTTCTTCAGTCCATTTGCTTGGAAAATTGTTTTCCAGCCTTTCATTCTGAGGTAGTGTCTGTCTTTTTCCCTGAGATGGGTTTCCTGTAAGCAGCAGAATGTTGGGTCCTGTTTGTGTAGCCAGTCTGTTAGTCTATGTCTTTTTATTGGGGAATTGAGTCCATTGATATTAAGAGGTATTAAGGAAAAGTAATTGTTGCTCCCTTTTATTTTTGTTGTTAGAGTTGGCATTCTGTTCTTGTGGCTGTCTTCTTTTTGGTTTGTTGAATGATTACTTTCTTGGTTGTTCTAGGGCGTGATTTCCGTCCTTGTATTGCTTCTTTTCTTTTATTATCCTTTGAAGGGCTGGATTCGTGGAAAGATATTGTGTGAACTTGGTTTTGTCGTGGAATACTTTGGTTTCTCCATCTATGGTAATTGAGAGTTTGGCCGGGTATAGTAGCCTGGGCTGGCATTTGTGTTCTCTTAGTGTCTGTATAACATCTGTCCAGGCTCTTCTGGCTTTCATAGTCTCTGGTGAAAAGTCTGGTGTAATTCTGATCGGCCTTCCTTTATATGTTACTTGACCTTTCTCCCTTACTGCTTTTAATATTCTATCTTTATTTAGTGCATTTGTTGTTCTGATTATTATGTGTCGGGAGGAATTTCTTTTCTGGTCCAGTCTATTTGGAGTTCTGTATGCTTCTTGTATGATCATGGGCATCTCTTTTTTTATGTTTGGGAAGTTTTCTTCTATTATTTTGTTGAAGATATTAGCTGGCCCTTTAAGTTGAAAATCTTCATTCTCATCAATTCCTATTATCCTTAGGTTTGGTCTTCTCATTGTGTCCTGGATTACCTGGATGTTTTGAGTTAGGATCCTTTTGCATTTTGTATTTTCTTTGACTGTTGTGTCGATGTTCTCTATGGAATCTTCTGCACCTGAGATTCTCTCTTCCATTTCTTGTATTCTGTTGCTGATGCTCGCATCTATGGTTCCAGATCTCTTTCCTAGGGTTTCTATCTCCAGCGTTGCCTCGCTTTGGGTTTTCTTTATTGTGTCTACTTCCCCTTTTAGTTCTAGTATGGTTTTGTTCATTTCCATCACCTGTTTGGCTGTGTTTTCCTGCTTTTCTTTAAGAGCCTGTAACTCTTTAGCAGTGCTCTCCTGTAAATCTTTAAGTGACTTATGAAAGTCCTTCTTGATGTCCTCTATCATCATCATGAGAAATGTTTTTAAATCTGGGTCTAGATTTTCGGTTGTGTTGGGGTGCCCAGGACTAGGTGGGGTGGGAGTGCTGCGTTCTGATGATGGTGAGTGGTCTTGATTTCTGTTAGTAGGATTCTTACGTTTGCCTTTCGCCATCTGGTAATCTCTGAAGCTAGCTGTTTTAGTTGTCACTGTTAAGAGCTTGTTCTTCAGGTGACTCTGTTAGCCTCTATGAGCAGACCTGGAGGGTAGCACTCTCCTTAGTTTCAGTGGGCAGAGTATTCTCTGCAGGCAAGCTCTCTTCTTGCAAGGCAGGTACCCAGATATCTGGTGTTCGAACCAGACTCCTGGCAGAAGTTGTGTTCCACTCACTAGAGGTCTTAGGATCACGTGTGGAATCCTGTGTGGGCCCTTGCGGGTGTCAGGCGACTCAGCTGGCAAGGTAGCCGGGGCTTGAGTGGAGTGGAAGGGGTTTGTGCCCCAGATCAGGCCCGGGTAGCCTGCTTCCCTATGTACCGCAGTCTCAAGTTCCACGCGATTGGATTGGGGTAGGCGCTGTGTTCCACTCACCAGAGGTCTTAGGGTCCCGTGGGGAGTCCCGTGTGGGCCCTTGCGGGTGTTGGGCAAGACTCTGCTGTCAAGGTAGCCCAGGGCTCGAGTCTCGAGTCGAGCAGAAGGGACTTGTGCCCCAGATCAGGCCCGGGTAGCCTGCTTCCCTATGTACCACAGTCTCAAGTTCCGCGAGATTGGATTGGGGCAGGCACTGTGATCCACTCACCAGAGGTCTTAGGGTCCCGTGGGGAGTCCCGTGTGGACCCTTGCGTGTGTTGGGCAAGACTCTGCTGGCAAGGTAGCCCGGGGCTCGAGTCTCGAGTCGAGCGGAAGGGACTTGTGCCCCAGATCAGGCCCGGGTAGCCTGCTTCCCTATGTACCGCAGTCTCAAGTTCCGCGCTAAATATTTTCTGTAATATTCACAGAGTAAAGCTATTTATAGGGTTTTTTTTGGGGGGCGAGGTTGACTCCTCATTTTATCTTATGGTATAGAAGAGATGAAATTATTTCATTGTTTTTAGAAATATTGAAAAATTTAAAAGCCATACTATAACATATTTTGGTTAATGATATACATACATCGAAAAGTGACGTATTATTGTTAGTGCTGGGTGGAGTAGTCTCCTATCTCAGCTGGGTCAGTTTTGTAGAAAGCATCATGGAGAACTTTGACCCTTTAATGCCTCTTGTTTCCTTGTTCTGTGAACTGCCATTGGAAAGGTGTTGAAATACCCGGTGCCAATTGCTAATATAGTGTGTCCACTTCTCCTTTTAGTTTGATTAGTTTTGTTTCATTTCTTCTGAAGCTCTGCTACTAAATATGTATAATGTTAGAGCTCTTGTAACCTCTGGATTAAGAGAGTTCAATGTTTATAAAATAGCCTCTTATGGGTATGCAAGGGCACAGTAAGGAAACTGCTAACATGGCATTATTAGAGGGCATGGTTATTGTGAGTAGGAGAGAGAAAATATCCAGTGGCATCTAGAAAAGTCTGAGCAAAGAAAAAAAGAAACACATTTGACGTGGCCAGACCTATGTCTGAAAGAAGCAGGAGAGAAGAGAGATGGTGAGATAGAGAATCCAAGAGGAGCTGGGTGCAGGGGTTATAATGAGAGAGAGAGATGTGAGGTAAGAAGAGGCCAGAGGTTAGCATGGGGCTTTGAAATGTGTGAGGAGAACCTGGGAATAGGACCTGGAGGAGCCTGGAGGGTGGTGTGTATGGACATGGATATGCATTGATTTGACACAAGTATATGTCAATTGAGAACCCTAAGTCTCTTCTACCAGAGGCATGGGAAATGGACTCCCTTTGGGGATATAGTAACTGTTTTTCAAGTTCCTGGGGAATGCTAGCTTTTATTTGACCACCAAAAATCCTTCTATAGTCCAGCTTGAACTAAGGTAAGACTGTCACTTCTGGATATATCTGTCTGAGACATTTCTGGATTGTCGGAGACCTAATATTACCTCTTTTAGAATTCCTTGGTATACCTTGAATTATATTCACATAACAATGTCATTTTGTTTCTTATTAGTATTTGAATGGCATAACTTTTAAAATGTATTTTTATAAAACATCTCTTTACGATATTAGACTCTTTTTCTCAGTTTCATTGTATGTTGATGAATCTTTCTTTTCTAAATCACCTACTTATGTGTAATATAAGGCCTGTGAAACTAAAAATGCCCACTTCTGACTCATGTTCTATGGTGCAGGTACCACATGCTTTCTGTGTGGTCTCAATAAACTGGTATATTACTGAAAATAACTAATTCAATTTCAAGAATCACAAAAATGACGTTATTTCGATGTATTTCTCACTTCCACTCTTTAAAAAAAAGTTTTTTTGTTTTAATATTTTATTTCCTTCAATTTTTAAATTAAAGTAAAATTTTAAAATTGAAAACAGAAAAAAATTAAAAATTGAAAACAGATTTTTTAATAATATATTCTGATGTTTTCCTCTCTCACAACTCTTCTCAGATCTTCCATACCTCCCTACCCACCCAAATCCATACTCTTTCTTTCTTTTTCTCAGTAGAAAACAAATAGGCATCTATAAAAAAATAATAAAATAAGAACAAACAGACAAAACAGAATAGGAGAAAACAAGCAAACAGAAAAAAATAGCCTACATAAGAACTACACGTAGATAAGGAAACACACATTTGTACATAATGGGCTAAGTTATGTCTGTTTTATAGTTTACATAATTTCAGACAAGAAGTCCCACTTATTTCTTGTCTTTTCCTGTAAACATAATTTTGATTCTCCATTCTAGCTGTTTTATCCTCCTTTCTTTATAATTTTTGACATATTTGGAAAATATGTGCCCATATATATATATATATATTTTTTTTTCTTTCCAGAACTCTAAATGCACCTGTGTGTTATCCTGCAATTGTATTGTAGGTTGCTGTGGCTCTGGGATTCACGTTTATTCACTTTTTCTGCTCTATTTTCCATGGTTCCCATTTCAGCATCTTTGCATTTACTAGATTTTTTTCTTCTTCAGTATATCATAGATCTAGAGTTTCTAAAAAGAACCAATTTTTTCATATTTAGATATTCATTTGACTTATTTGTTCCTCATATGTGTGCTCTCCCTCCGAGCTCAATTTATTGAATTTTTAGGTTAAATGTAAAAGGGCTGCTCTTATTCGCTGGTTATAGAATCTCTGTCATTGATGGTATTTTAAAATTCGTTTTCTGATGATTTCAGGCTTGTTTTTCTGCATATATATAAATGCAGAATATATGTATAACCACACACACACACACACATATATTTATACACACACACACACACACACACACACACACACACACACACACACACACACACACACACACATATACACAGATATGCACATGCAGGAACACACACATTCACATCTGTTAAGTTTCAATTGTTGTAGATACTACAAACACTGTTTTGTAAGGTTCTAGCTCCTTTGCATTCATTCCTTTATGTTATGTTGGCATTACTCTAGCACAGTTATTAAAGATCGTTGCACTCCATTTGAGCCTTACTTTTAACGTTTTCTTGGGTTGGGCCCAAATTAGCAGTTTATTTAAGACTAACATAGCCTTATTTCCAAGGCAGATCCCTTTTGATGAGTCCACCCTGTGGTTTATGTATTTTAAGACCATGCTCCTTCCGTTGGGAACTTTGTAGACTCTTCCCTCATCTTAGTAAAGTCTAGGAATGGCCCAGCTGACCGTATTCTAGAAGTGCTCCCTCTTAGGCTCATGCAGCGTCACTCCTCACACACACACAGATCAGCCGTGAAGTCAGTAATTCGGTGAGTTCTCTCTTTTAATATTTTGACTGACCATTTCCCCTCACTTCCTTCTCCTCTTCTTTTTTAAAAACCATCTTTAAAACAAAAAGCAACCCTCTTTGCTTAGGTATGCTACTATACAAATTCTAGCTAAGGTAGTTTCCTCACATTGTTATCACTGTGAGAATGTTGGGCTCTGTTTATTTCTCTGTCTGGTACAGTGGAAGCTCTCTGAGCCATCAAGCTGATTTGTTTACAAGACTCATGTTATTTGCTTCCCATCTCTCAGAGAGTACAGTCCTGTAAACATGCGGTTCAATGCTTAAGACAAAGCATAAGAAATGAATTTGATCTGACTTTCTGGTTGAGTTTGGTAGGAAAGAAATCATTTTAACAAGTGAAGCTGTCCTGGCTGGTTTTATGTCAACTTGACACAAGCTAGCATTATCTGAAAGGAGGGAACCTCATTTGAGAAAATGCCCCCATAAGACTAGTCTGTAAGGAGTTTTCTTAATTAATGTTGATGGGGGAAGGCCTAGCCCATTTTGGGCCCCAAGAGATGATAGTCTACATCCAAGAACGTAAGTCAGAGAATCCATCTCTGTAACATCCATCATTCAGTGGACCAAGAATTGCTTAACAGGTTGAGAATTTGGGGGAAGTTGATTATTCTCCAAGCTGAAAGTTCATATATATATACATACATACGCACACACACAAATTCAGAGGAGATTCGTCAACTTCAGGGTAGTATGGCATTGATAGTCAAGCCCTTTGCAAGTGGCATCAGGTGACTTTGTGTTGGACCCAGTATCCATCTGATGTTCTCTAGGTTCTATAATAAATCAAGCTGAGCAAGCTGTGAGGAGCAAGCTAGTAAGCAGCACCCCTCCACTCCACCATGGCCTCTGTATCATCAGCTCCTGCATCCAAGTTCCTGCCCTGCTTGAATTTCTGTTCTGACTTCCTTCAATGATGAACACCAAAATCAAAATATAAACCAAATAAACCCTTCCCCGCAACTTGCTTTTGATTATGGAGCTTTGTCACAACAGCCATAGCCCTAACAAAGATACAAAGCCATCTGAATTAGACTTCCTTTTACTTGATGGTGCTGGAGGGAGTGTCCTTTTGGGGGTTAGCTAATTCATAGAGATGGTAGACACTACTCCAAGAATGCCTTTCTTACATGCAAATCAACCAGTTCAGGGCCCATATCTTAACACCTCCTTCATGAGATTCTTCTATTCTGTCCATATATGTTTCAAAGCACAAAGTGTGAACACCCTAGAGACACTCTTTCCAGGTGTCATAAATTTAATATATTTATTTTGACATAAAATAAAGCCTTTAAAGGTTGGGCAACCAACACTCACTGAACAGTCAGTTAATCGTGTCTTAACTTGGCCTCGGGTTTTAAAGACTTCCTCCTGATGTTAAGTATTGATGCCCCTTTTATTGTTTTATTTAATGATCCAGCTTTCTCCCTACCTGCCATCTCTAGGTTACTCTCATACTCCACTAGAATTCTTTATCTTACAATTCAATTTTTGAGCTAGATTCTTTTTGCTAGAGTTTGGATCCAAAGTATCCATTAAAGATTTGTGTTAATTGGACACATGATCTTTATGCAACTGAAAGGTGGCAGAACTTTTAAGAGATGAGACCTAGAAAATAAATTAGGTTATTGGACGTGTGCCCTGGAAAAATGTATGGACACTGACCTATTTGTGTCTCCTTTAATGCTTCCTGGCAGCTATACATTCCCACCATGATAATTTATCTGATCTCAGGTCCACAACCAATGGAGTCCATAGATAATGGATTGAAAACCCTGAAACTATTATCCACACTAAACATTTTTTTTTCTCATAACTTGGTCATCACCAAGGTCTTGGACACATTCTTTTAAACATATATCTCCTTTCTTCCCTCCCTCCCTCTCTCCCTCTCTCCCCATTCTCTTCTTTATCTCCTATTCTTCCTCCCTTCCTCCCACACTTCTTTCTTTCCTTCCTTTAATTTTGTAGTTGTCTTAGTTACTATTCTATTGCTATGAAGTGATACTATGCCCAAGGTAACTTATAAAAGAAAGTATTTAATTGGAATTATAAAAGGGACTATTTAATTGGGGGCTTGTTTACAGTTTCAGAGGGTGAATGTACAGCAGACAAGCAAGCATGGCCCTAGTGGAGTAGCTGAAAGGTTATATTTGATCTACACCCAGGATGATGAAAGAAAGACTGGGCCTTTATGGCCTTTAAACCTACAAACCCCATTGCCAGGGACATACCTCCTAACCATCCCACCAACTGTGGATCAAACATTTAAATATATGAGCCTATGAGGACCATTCTCATTTAAACCACCACAGTAGTACTGTGTTTTAAACCAGAATTTTGCACATATTGACCAAGCCTTATATGACTGAGTTATGTCCCCAGTACCATTTCTCTTTTTCTCCTTCTCCTTCTCCTTCTCCTCCTTCTCCTTCTCCTTCTCCTTCTCCTTCTCCTTCTCCTTCTCCTTCTCCTTCTCCTCCTCCTCCTCCTCCTCCTCCTCCTCCTCCTCCTCCTCTCCTCCTTCTCTTCTCCTTCCCCTCCTTCTCCCCCTTATCCTTCTCCTCCCCCTTCCCCCTCTCCTCCTCCTCTTCTTCCTTTTCCTCTCCCTCCTCCTTCTTTTTAATTTTTCAATAAGATATTACTAAATCTACAAGGCTGGTTTGAAATTCATTCTGTAGCCCAGATAAGCCTAAAACTTGCTTTTGATTCTCTGGCCTCAGCCTCCCAGATATTTAAGATCATATGCCTGTGAAATGTAGCCTGGCTTGACTATAACATATTCAACTGGGAACAGTCTTCATTGGTGAGCATTTAAATATTTTCAGTTTTATTGGGATTTAAAATACTCAGTATGTGCTTTTATCAAATCTCTTAGTGTTATCTTTGTCATATTTGTTCTGTGTACACTTTTCCACAGTGGCCACAGGAATCTCCCTGGAGTTTCAGCTTTCTGTACTGATGCTATGTAAAACTTCTTTTTATATTCTTGGGTGACAAACACACTCACAAATGTAATAATTCCCCTTTCTGGATTTCTTTCAGACTAACTTTTAATACATTTTATTTTATTTTCCCGAAAAATTATAAATGAAGAATGTAGAAGAATAGATTAATATGGAATTTCATCTTCCTTTCATTTATTCTTGACTTAAAGCGGATCTCCCTTTTACCATATTATTCTCATTATCTAATCAACCTAACAACAGAAGTGTTGTTCTTCATGGATTATGTAGATTGGGATAAAACCTACAACTTATCGTAATTTCTAAGATGTTAACTGAGTTAAAATAACCAAAGCAACCCATGCTCTGAGAGTGAAGTGAGCTCTGCTGACAAACACCCACACTTGGACGAAGGCTGTCTAGATTTTTATAGGCTGCATGTTTTACCATATCTACGCATGAAGTGCAGACATCCTTGAGCAGTGGTTCTCAACCTTCCTAGTGCTGTGACCTTCAATACAGTTCTGCATGTTGTTGTGATCCCCAACATTAACAGTTTTCATTGTTACTTCATAACTGTAATTTCCCTGCTGTTATGAATTGTAATATAAATGTCTATTATGTTGGGAAATGGTATACAACCCTACGAGGTTGTGACCCACAGGTTGACGACCACTGCCCTAGGGACACTCTTGAATTTAAACTTGGCACATGGTTTTATATATTTATTTTAAAGAAACCCAGGGTAGGACTTATTTACAGGTGTGATGTTATGTAAAGTGAAAACTGGGCCTCAGAATTTCTTAGTTCTACTTTGGCTCAGAGCTGCTGGTAGTCTGAGAGTGACAGATATTTGGGTCTTTAGGGAATAATGGAAAAACTGAGAGATATTATTATCACGGAATAGATTTTGTGTCATCTTCAGTTCTCACTACAAAGAAAGATGTGAAAATGTGCTTCGCTAACTTTAGTTCTTCTTAGCCTGACACAGGGTGTGCTTTAATCCCTCTGAGAGGTTTTTTTTTTCCTACATATTGCTCAGGGCTTGAAGGCTAAATGATTGTCAGATGAAAAGTGTATTTTTATTTTATTGCTTTGCTACATCCAGATTCTTAGGAAAAAAGTCCACCAGCCTACCTCCATGGTAAGTTGCTGAAACCAAAATACAGTTTAAATTGTTGCTGAGTAACTTCATTTTTATAAATCAATTTAATGCTTTGACTGACAGTATATTCTAGCAATATTTGATTGATAGATTTTTTTTTAAAAAAATCACTTTGCCTAAAAATTAACCTATGTTAAAACTGATAGCTCTATCTCAATTGTTGTAAAGTCGTTTGAGTAAGTTTTCGAAAGATGTTACATATTTCTTAGCCCCACACCACTATCTTACCTCAGCACAGTGGCAGGGACATAATATGTTTTTACCTCAGAGACACAGTATCTTTCCTATGCTCTTTCATCCAAATTATGTGCACTACCATACACACTTGACACAGCCTTTGACTGGGTGTGTTTTCTCCAGTAGGGAAGATTCTAGAGTAACAATAAAGTTTATGATCTGTTTTCTATCTATAGTCTTGATTAGTGGGCAAACAACCCAGGATCTACTGGGCAAAATTTGATTGCAACCTTTGATGTCATGCAAAGCAATTCAGTATAGTAAAATGGAAACCCCCAGATTTTTCTAACTGGGGTTAGACCATCATATGAGCATCTTAGTCCTATGTCAACTGCTAGAGCAAGGTTCAGGACCATTAATCCAGAGTAAACAAGCATGAATGCCTATGTACATGAGGGATATAGAGGTCACTGATGCTGTCCTTGTTAGAACTGCCTTGCCCAGTTTGGGTGAAGCCAAAATGAAGCCCTACAAACCTTGTAAGAGACAAAGGTGGGTAAGGGCAGCTGTTCATATTTTATTTATGTTTTCATTGCTAAAGCCTTTCCTGTGCCTGACACATTAATATTTGATGCAGGGAAAGGAGTGAATTAATTCCAGCCCGTATCTGCCATCAATTTACTTTATCCCAAATCAGCTTGGAGAGGCCATTTAAGTTTGGTGAAAGCTCTTTTTTTTTTTTTTTTTTTTTCCATTTTTTATTAGGTATTTCGCTCATTTACATTTGCAATGCTATACCAAAAGTCCCCCATAGCCACCCACCCCCTCTCCCCTACCCACCCACTCCCCTTTTATGGCCCTGGCGTTCCCCTGTACTGGGGCATATAAAGTTTGCGTGTCCAATGGGCCTCTCTTTCCAGTGATGGCCGACTAGGCCATCTTTTGATGCATATGCAGCTAGAGTCAAGAGCTCCGGGGTACTGGTTAGTTCATAATGTTGTTCCACCTATAGGGTTGCAGATCCCTTTAGCTTCTTTGGTACTTTCTCTAGCTCCTTCATTGGGGGCCATGTGATCCATCCAATAGCCGACTGTGAGCATCCACTTCTATGTTTGCTAGGCCCAGGCATACTCTGACAAGAGACAGCTATATCAGGGTCCTTTCAGCATAATCTTGCTAGTGTATGCAATGGTGTCAGCATTTGGAAGCTGATTATGGGATGGATCCCCGGATATGGTAGTGTCTACATGGTCCATCCTTTTATCTCAACTCCAAACTTTGTCTCTGTAACTCCTTCCAAGGGTGTTTTGCTCCCACTTCTAAGGAGGGGCATAGTGTTCACACTTCAGTCTTCATTTTTCTTGAGTTTCATGTGTTTAGGAAATTGTATCTTATATCTTGGGTATCTTAGGTTTTGGGCTAATATCCACTTATCAGTGAGTACATATTGTGTGAGTTCCTTTGTGAATGTGTTACCTCACTCAGGATGATGCCCTCCAGGTCCATCCATTTGGCCAGGAATTTCATAAATTCATTCTTTTTAATAGCTGAGTAGTACTCCATTGTGTAGATGTACCACATCTTCTGTATCCATTCCTCTGTTGAGGGGCATCTGGGTTCCTTCCAGCTTCTGGCTATTATAAATAAGGCTGCTATGAACATACTGAGGCATGTGTCCTTCTTACCAGTTGGGGCATCTTCTGGATATATGCCCAGGAGAGGTATTGCTGGATCCTCCGGTAGTACTATATCCAGTTTTCTGAGGAACCGCCAGACTGATCTCCAGAGTGGTTGTACAAGCCTGCAATCCCACCAACAATGGAGGAGTGTTCCTCTTTCTCCACATCCACGCCAGCATCTGCTGTCACCTGAATTTTTGATCTTAGCCATTCTGACTGGTGTGAGGTGGAATCTCAGGGTTGTTTTGATTTGCATTTCCCTGATGATTAAGGATGTTGAGCATTTTTTCAGGTGCTTCTCTGCCATTCGGTATTCCTCAGGTGAGAATTCTTTGTTCAGTTCTGAGCCCCATTTTTTAATGGGGTTATTTGATTTTCTGAAGTCCACCTTCTTGAGTTCTTTATATATGTTGGATATTAGTCCCCTATCTGATTTAGGATAGGTAAAGATCCTTTCCCAATCTGTTGGTGGTCTTTTTGTCCTATTGACGGTGTCTTTTGCCTTGCAGAAACTTTGGAGTTTCATTAGGTCCCATTTGTCAATTCTCGATCTTACAGAGCAAGCCATTGCCGTTCTGTTCAGGAATCTTTCCCCTGTACCCATATCTTCAAGGCTTTTCCCCACTTTCTCCTCTATAAGTTTCAGTGTCTCTGGTTTTATGTGAAGTTCCTTGATCCACTTAGATTTGACCTTAGTACAAGGAGATAAGTATGGATCGATTCGCATTCTTCTACATGATAACAACCAGTTGTGCCAGCACCAATTGTTGAAAATGCTGTCTTTCTTCCACTGGATGGTTTTAGCTCCCTTGTCGAAGATCAAGTGACCATAGGTGTGTGGGTTCATTTCTGGGTCTTCAATTCTATTCCATTGGTCTACTTGTCTGTCTCTATACCAGTACCATGCAGTTTTTATCACAATTGCCCTGTAGTAAAGCTTTAGGTCAGGCATGGTGATTCCACCAGAGGTTCTTTTATCCTTGAGAAGAGTTTTTGCTATCCTAGGTTTTTTGTTATTCCAGATGAATTTGCAAATTGCTCCTTCTAATTCGTTGAAGAATTGAGTTGGAATTTTGATGGGGATTGCATTGAATCTGTAGATTGCTTTTGGCAAGATAGCCATTTTTACAATGTTGATCCTGCCAATCCATGAGCATGGGAGATCTTTCCATCTTCTGAGATCTTCTTTAATTTCTTTCTTCAGAGACTTGAAATTTTTATCATACAGATCTTTTACTTCCTTAGTTAGAGTCACGCCGAGATATTTTATATTATTTGTGACTATTGAGAACGGTGTTGTTTCCCTAATTTCTTTCTCAGCCTGTTTATTCTTTGTGTAGAGAAAGGCCATTGACTTGTTTGAGTTAATTTTATATCCAGCTACTTCACCAAAGCTGTTTATCAGGTTTAGGAGTTCTCTGGTGGAATTTTTAGGGTCACTTATATATACTATCATATCATCTGCAAAAAGTGATATTTTGACTTCCTCTTTTCCAATTTGTATCCCCTTGATCTCCTTTTGTTGTCGAATTGCTCTGGCTAATACTTCAAGTACTATGTTGAAAAGGTAGGGAGAAAGTGGGCAGCCTTGTCTAGTCCCTGATTTTAGTGGGATTGCTTCCAGCTTCTCTCCATTTACTTTGATGTTGGCTACTGGTTTGCTGTAGATTGCTTTTATTATGTTTAGGTATGGGCCTTGAATTCCTGATCTTTCCAAAACTTTTATCATGAATGGGTGTTGGATCTTGTCAAATGCTTTTTCTGCATCTAACGAGATGATCATGTGGTTTTTGTCTTTGAGTTTGTTTATATAATGGATTACATTGATGGATTTTCGTATATTAAACCATCCCTGCATCCCTGGAATAAAACCTACTTGGTCAGGATGGATGATTTCTTTAATGTGTTCTTGGATTCGGTTAGCGAGAATTTTATTAAGGATTTTTGCATCGATATTCATAAGAGAAATTGGTCTGAAGTTCTCTATCTTTGTTGGTTCTTTCTGTGGTTTAGGTATCAGAGTAATAGTGGCTTCATAAAATGAGTTGGGTAGAGTACCTTCTACTTCTATCTTGTGAAATAGTTTGTGCAGAACTGGAATTAGATCTTCTTTGAAGGTCTGATAGAACTCTGCACTAAACCCATCTGGTCCTGGGCTTTTTTTGGTTGGGAGACTATTAATAACTGCTTCTATTTCTTTAGGGGATATGGGACTGTTTAGAAGGTCAACTTGATCCTGATTCAACTTTGGTACCTGGTATCTGTCCAGAAATTTGTCCATTTCGTCCAGGTTTTCCAGTTTTGTTGAGTATAAGCTTTTGTAGAAGGATCTGATGGTGTTTTGGATTTCTTCAGGATCTGTTGTTATGTCTCCCTTTTCATTTCTGATTTTGTTGATTAGGATTTTGTCCCTTTGCCCTCTAGTGAGTCTAGCTAAGGGTTTATCTATCTTGTTGATTTTCTCAAAGAACCAACTCCTCGTTTGGTTAATTCTTTGAATAGTTCTTCTTGTTTCCACTTGGTTAATTTCACCCCTGAGTTTGATTATTTCCTGCCGTCTACTCCTCTTGGGTGAATTTGCTTCCTTTTTTTCTAGAGCTTTTAGATGTGTTGTCAAGCTGCTAGTATGTGCTCTCTCCCGTTTCTTCTTGGAGGTACTCAGAGCTATGAGTTTCCCTCTTAGAAATGCTTTCATTGTGTCCCAAAGGTTTGGGTACGTTGTGGCTTCATTTTCATTAAACTCTAAAAAGTCTTTAATTTCTTTCTTTATTCCTTCCTTGACCAAGGTATCATTGAGAAGAGTGTTGTTCAGTTTCCACGTGAATGTTGGCTTTCCATTCTTAATGTTGTTATTGAAGATCAGTCTTAGGCCATGGTGGTCTGATAGGATACATGGGACAATTTCAATATTTTTGTATCTGTTGAGGCTTATTTTGTGACCAATTATATGGTCAATTTTGGAGCAGGTCCCGTGAGGTGCTGAGAAGAAGGTATATCCTTTTGTTTTAGGATTAAATATTCTGTAGATATCTGTCAGGTCCATTTGTTTCATAACTTCTGTTAGTTTCACTGTGTCCCTGTTTAGTTTCTGTTTCCACGATCTGTCCATTGATGAAAGTGGTGTGTTGAGGTCTCCCACTATTATTGTGTGAGGTGCAATGTGTGCTTTGAGCTTTACTAAAGTGTCTTTAATGAATGTGGCTGCCCTTGCATTTGGAGCGTAGATATTCAGAATTGAGAGTTCCTCTTGGAGGATTTTACCTTTGATGAGTATGAAGTGTCCCTCCTTGTCTTTTTTGATAACTTTGGGTTGGAAGTCGATTTTATCCGATATTAGAATGGCTACTCCAGCCTGTTTCTTCAGACCATTTGCTTGGAAAATTGTTTTCCAGCCTTTCACTCTGAGGTAGTGTCTGTCTTTTTCCCTGAGATGGGTTTCCTGTAAGCAGCAGAATGTTGGGTCCTGTTTGTGTAGCCAGTCTGTTAGTCTATGTCTTTTTATTGGGGAATTGAGTCCATTGATATTAAGAGATATTAAGGAAAGGTAATTGTTGCTTCCTGTTATTTTTGTTGTTAAAGTTGGCATTCTGTTCTTGTGGTTGTCTTCTTTTAGGTTTGTTGATGGATTATCTTCTTGTTTTTTCTAGGGCGTGGTTCCCGTCCTTGTATTGTTTTTTTTCTGTTATTATCCTTTGAAGGGCTGGATTCGTGGAGAGATAATGGGTGAATTTAGTTTTGTCGTGGAATACTTTGGTTTCTCCATCTATGGTAATTGAGAGTTTGGCTGGGTATAGTAGCCTGGGCTGGCATTTATGTTCTCTTAGTGTCTGTATAACATCTGACCAGGCTCTTCTGGCTTTCATAGTCTCTGGTGAAAAATCTGGTGTAATTCTGATAGGCTTGCCTTTATATGTTACTTGACCTTTTTCCCTTACTGCTTTTAGTATTCTATCTTTATTTAGTGCATTTGGTGTTCTGATTATTATGTGTCGGGAGGAATTTCTTTTCTGGTCCAGTCTATTTGGAGTTCTGTAGGCTTCTTGTATGTTCATGGGCATCTCTTTCTTTAGATTTGGGAAGTTTTCTTCAATAATTTTGTTGAAGATGTTTGCTGGTCCTTTGAGTTGAAAATCTTCATTCTCATCCACTCCTATTATCCGTAGGTTTGGTCTTCTCATTGTGTCCTGGATTTCCTGGATGTTTTGAGTTAGGATCTTTTTGCATTTTCCATTTTCTTTGATTGTTGTGCCGATGTTCTCTATGGAGTCTTCTGCACCTGAGATTCTCTCTTCCATCTCTTGTATTCTGTTGCTGATGCTGGCATCTATGGTTCCAGATTTCTTTCCTAGGGTTTCTATCTCCAGCGTCGCCTCACTTTGGGTTTTCTTTATTGTGTCTACTTCCCTTTTTAGGTCTAGTATGGTTTTGTTCATTTCCATCACCTGTTTGGATGTGTTTTCCTGTTTTTCTATAAGGACTTCTACCTGTTTGGTTGTGTTTTCCTGTTTTTCTTTAAGGACTTGTAACTCTTTAGCCGTGTTTTCCTGTTTTTCTTTAAGGACTTGTAACTCTTTAGCAGTGTTCTCCTGTATTTCTTTAAGTGAGTTGTTGAATTCCTTCTTTATGTCCTCTACCATCATCATGAGATATGCTTTTAAATCCAGGTCTACCTTTTCAGGTGTGTTAGGGTGTCCTGGATTGGGCGAAGTGGGCGTTCTGGGTTCTGATGATGGTGAGTGGTCCTGGCTTCTGTTAGTAGGATTCTTACGTTTACCTTTCGCCATCTGGCAATCTCTGGAGTTAGTTGTTATAGTTGTCTTTGTTAAAAGATTGTTCCTCTGTTGATTTTGTTACCCTCTATCAGCAGGCGTGGGAGACAAGCTCTCTTCTCTGAGTTTCAGTGGTCAGAGCAGTCTCTGTAGGCAAGCTCTCCTCTCTCAGGGAAGGTGTACAGTTATCTGGTGTTTGGACCTCCTCCTGGCTGAAGGTGAAGGCCCAAAACAGGATCTTTCCCAGAAGCTGTGTTGCTTTGGCCAGGAAGGTGGCCAGTTGTCTGGAGTCGAAGATGTCGCAGCCTCAGAAGCTCTGTGGCTCTTGCCGGGAAGGTGGCTGGTTGTCTGGAGCTGAGGATGGTGCCGCCCCAGAATCTCTGCTACTCTCTCGCCCGTCCCAGAAACGGCTGGCACTCTGTATTCCACACGGTCACCCGTGCAGCCTGCCCTCCGCGGAGTCCCGGAGCCAAGAAGGCTCCCGCCGGCGCCTGTGCCACAAACCTCTCAGGCCAGGCAGACCCCCGTGCTCTCACCAGGAAGGTGGCCGGCTGTCTGGAGCTGAAGATGGCGCCGCCCAGAAGCTCTGCGACTCTCTCGCCCGTCCCAGAAACAGCTGGCACTCTGTATTCCACACGGTCACCCGTGCAGCCTGCCCTCCGCGGAGTCCCGGAGCCAAGAAGGCTCCCGCCGGCGCCTGTGCCACAAACCTCTCAGGCCAGGCAGACCCCCGTGCTCTCACCAGGAAGGTGGCCGGCTGTCTGGAGCTGAAGATGGCGCCGCCCAGAAGCTCTGCGACTCTCTCGCCCGTCCCAGAAACAGCTGGCACTCTGTATTCCACACGGTCACCCGTGCAGCCTGCCCTCCGCAGAGTCCCGGAGCCAAGAAGGCTCCTGCCGGCGCCTGTGCCACAAACCTCTCAGGCCAGGCAGACCCCGTGCTCTCACCAGGAAGGTGGCCGGCTGTCTGGAGCTAAAGATGGCGCCGCCCAGAAGCTCTGCGACTCTCTCGCCCGTCCCAGAAACAGCTGGCACTCTGTATTCCACACGGTCACCCGTGCAGCCTGCCCTCCGCGGAGTCCCGGAGCCAAGAAGGCTCCCGCCGGCGCCTGTGCCACAAACCTCTCAGGCCAGGCAGACCCCCGTGCTCTCACCAGGAAGGTGGCCGGCTGTCTGGAGCTGAAGATGGCGCCGCCCAGAAGCTCTGCGACTCTCTCGCCCGTCCCAGAAACAGCTGGCACTCTGTATTCCACACGGTCACCCGTGCAGTCTGCCCTCCGCGGAGTCCCGGAGCCAAGAAGGCTCCCGCTGGCGCCTGTGCCACAAACCTCTCAGGCCAGGCAGACCCCGTGCTCTCACCAGGAAGGTGGCCGGCTGTCTCGAAAGCTCTTTTTATCACACTTTTTAATCTATTTTTAAAATAGAAATACCAAATCCTTCCTTCACAGTTATTTTGAAGCATTAATAATATAATGAACGTACATGAACATATCTTTCCAATAGGACTCAAATAGATATGTTTATTTTGTTAAAAAGGTATGTATAAATTTTTGAAATTTGAGTGGTAATTAAAAATGTAAACATGGATAATCTAATTTTCAAAGACTGTCACCTCTAGCAATGTTTCCTCGACGTTTACATCATTTTTTTATGTAATTATCTTTACACATGCCTTTTCTGTGGCTCATAGAAGTCCTAGAGTAGAAAACTAAGATGTCTTTAGTCCTAAAAATATAGCAATGTAAGAGGCTGAGCAAGTGGTGACCGGTTCTAATGATGCTCTGATAAAGAAGGGATCACAGTCCACGACCAAACTGTCCCTTTGCACGCCTTTGCATTGACATCTTCAGGGCAGACTCACGGGGGTGAGAAAGAGAATGAGCCTCCTCAGAGATGTGTACCTTTGGAGATATCTGTGACTTGCAGGCACAGCATGCATGTTTTGGACACCCAGGAATAACACTGGAATTAATGTTTTGCATAGTAAGTACCCATCAGCTCTGAGATATGTTCCTGACTTCTTCTGTGATGACTCCTGTCATAGTACTGTGAACAAACCACGCGATAGAAACATCTTAAAGTAGGACAGGTTTATTCTAGTTCATGGTTTCAGAACATCTTAGTCTGTTCTAGCAGAGAAGGTACGGCAGAGTTTGTGGCAACCGTGGTGTGGACCAGAGGTTATTCACATCATGGTCCACCAAGAAATCTGTCTGTAGCTGGAGAATGTTTCTGTAAGTCATGCTTGATGGTGCTACCTTCTTCTCTACCCATCCTCCCTTTCCTTTGAGGTTAAAACCTTTCATAGTTCTGTTGGCTCAACATTACTGCCCAAATGTCTTGGCACAGAATGAAAAGAGACAAATTACTCAACTTCTTCGTCACTTAGCCTTTCTGTTTCTAGCCCCCAGTGGGTCTACAACACGTGCGCTACTCTATACTCCCAAGGAAGACTTCCTTCCAGATGTCATTCATACTTGTCCAGGCTATTCTTCCTGGCAACACTTACTCTTCCAGGAGTGCACTTGTGTGTTGTTTTCCTCCTGACCTGTTAGAACTGAGTTGGATACTCTTCTATGTATCCCTTTAGCTTACATAAAATCTGACATAATATATCATAACAAATTTTCTTTAATATATGGAATGTATCAGCTCACTTGCTTTTTTCCTTCACTAAGTCTCCTTGAAGGCTATGCTCCATTTGCTGTGGTGACCTAGAAACCTAGCAGTAGCCCTGGCTAGTGGTCTGTATTGAGCAAGGGCTGGATGGCTAATGTGTCATTAGTTTCAACTGTGAGTTTAAAATGGTGACTTTGTGTTTATATGTTAGGAAAACAAGGGGTCAAGCTTGATAACTTCCTGACACATTATAGATTATATAGGAACTATAATTATGCTTTATTTTAAAATGATTTGAAGTTTAGGCAATACAAACAATTGCAGATCTTTATACCTAAGCATTCCATGGACACATTCCAACCCCATAAATGTCAAAACAGTAATGATCACACCCCATTGAAAAGCATAAAAGTTGCCTGGCCAAGCATTTTAACAGTCAAGAATGCTGGACATTTTGCTGAACCAGGAATATGCATTGAAGTGTTGCAAAATGGAATTAAATATAAATGTGTTTAATAAGAGCCTTTTCTCCTCTCTCAATTCTTTTTATAGAGTTAAAAGATTTTATTGTGAATATTGACTATTGGTTCCCAATGATTATGAAACTCTAATGAATATTGTTCCTCAGGAAAAAAATGATGGTTGATTTGAATATGTTTGAGATGGGTCAAATGTTTAAGAAAGTGTGACATTATGTACTCTTGAGTAAACGTTAGTGGGACTGAAGAGCACACAGTTTGCTTAGTGAAAAATGTTCAACTTGACTTGATTGTGTAAGACTACCATAACTCCTCAAGAAATGATAGATTCAATTGTAGCATACATTGTGAGCCAAAAGGGCTGTGCCGAGACAATTGAGACAATTCAATATTAATTGGGAACACGATTCAGAGGCCAAGAATATGGTGAATTCATTTAGTGATGAAATCAGATTTTGGTCTTGATTAGAGAAGAAAATGATTAGCGGAAGTTTGGCTTATTTTTCTAGCTGTTGTTTGAGTGTATTGGCATTAGAGCTTAGCTCCATGTTGTCATGCCAATGGTGACATTCGGATGCTGTTCCTTCCCAGTGCATCCCGGCAAGTGCTATAAATTAGAGACATCAGCCTTTCTTAAGAGGAGGAGGGCATAGTACTTCAATTGATGGGCAAGTTCTTTCCTATGTGATTTGTGTGCTATTACCTTCATTATAATACTTCCTCTAGTTTCTAATTTATGAAATAATTGCTTTGGCGAGCACCCCGAAGACTCTGACGTTTCCTTGGATATTGTGTTTTGAAAAGGCCTATCCACTCACAAGACGAGCTTGAGGTTATGCTTCAAAAGATATTGCTTCAAGATGGTGAAGACTGGATAAAAGTCACCCTGTGGTTGCTAGCAGTTGGTCTTACTCTACTAAGGTGCATCAGGGTTGACGTGTACAGAATTTTCATAGAGTCAAGAATGCAATCAGTTTATTTTATATCCAGCTACTTCACCGAAGCTGTTTATCAGGTTTAGGAGTTCTCTGGTAGAATTTTTAGGGTCACTTATATATACTATCATATCATCTGCAAAAAGTGATATTTTGACTTCCTCTTTTCCAATTTGTATCCCCTTGATCTCCTTTTGTTGTCGAATTGCTCTGGCTAATACTTCAAGTACTATGTTGAAAAGGTAGGGAGAAAGTGGGCAGCCTTGTCTAGTCCCTGATTTTAGTGGGATTGCTTCCAGCTTCTCTCCATTTACTTTGATGTTGGCTACTGGTTTGCTGTAGATTGCTTTTATCATGTTTAGGTATGGGCCTTGAATTCCTGATCTTTCCAAAACTTTTATCATGAATGGGTATTGGATCTTGTCAAATGCTTTTTCCCCCATGTAATGAGATGATCATGTGGTTTTTGTCTTTGAGTTTGTTTATATAATGGATTACATTGATGGATTTTCGTATATTAAACCATCCCTGCATCCCTGGAATAAAACCTACTTGGTCAGGATGGATGATTGCTTTAATGTGTTCTTGGATTCGGTTAGCGAGAATTTTATTGAGGATTTTTGCATCGATATTCATAAGAGAAATTGGTCTGAAGTTCTTTCAAACAAGTCAATGGCCTTTCTCTATACAAAGAATAAACCGGCTGAGAAAGAAATTAGGGAAACAACACCCTTCTCAATAGTCACAAATGATATAAAATATCTTGGCGTGACTCTAACTAAGGAAGTGAAAGATCTGTATGATAAAAACTTCAAATCTCTGAAGAAAGAAATTAAAGAAGATCTCAGAAGATGGAAAGATCTCCCATGCTCATGGATTGGCAGGATCAACATTGTAAAAATGGCTATCTTGCCAAAAGCAATCTACAGATTCAATGCAATCCCCATCAAAATTCCAACTCAATTCTTCAACGAATTGGAAGGAGCAATTTGCAAATTCGTCTGGAATAACAAAAAACCTAGGATAGCAAAAGTCTTCTCAAGGATAAAAGAACTTCTGGTGGAATCACCATGCCAGACCTAAAGCTTTACTACAGAGCAATTGTGATAAAAACTGCATGGTACTGGTATAGAGACAGACAAGTAGACCAATGGAATAGAATTGAAGACCCAGAAATGAACCCAAACACCTATGGTCACTTGATCTTCGACAAGGGAGCTAAAACCATCCAGTGGAAGAAAGACAGCATTTTCAACAATTGGTGCTGGCACAACTGGTTGTTATCGTGTAGAAGAATGCGAATCGATCCATACTTATCTCCTTGTACTAAGGTCAAATCTAAGTGGATCAAGGAACTTCACATAAAACCAGAGACACTGAAACTTATAGAGGAGAAAGTGGGGAAAAGCCTTGAAGATATGGGCACAGGGGAAAAATTCCTGAACAGAACAGCAATGGCTTGTGCTGTAAGATCGAGAATTGACAAATGGGACCTAATGAAACTCCAAAGTTTCTGCAAGGCAAAAGACACCGTCAATAAGACAAAAAGACCACCAACAGATTGGGAAAGGATCTTTACCTATCCTAAATCAGATAGGGGACTGATATCCAACATATATAAAGAACTCAAGAAGGTGGACTTCAGAAAATCAAATAACCCCATTAAAAATGGGGCTCAGAACTGAACAAAGAATTCTCACCTGAGGAATACCGAATGGCAGAGAAGCACCTGAAAAAATGTTCAACATCCTTAATCATCAGGGAAATGCAAATCAAAACAACCCTGAGATTTTACCTCACACCAGTCAGAATGGCTAAGATCAAAAATTCAGGTGACAGCATATGCTGGCAAGGATGTGGAGAAAGAGGAACACTCCTCCATTGTTGGTGGGATTGCAGGCTTGTACAACCACTCTGGAAATCAGTCTGGCGATTCCTCAGAAAATTGGACATAGTACTACCGGAGGATCCAGCAATACCTCTCCTGGGCATATATCCAGAAGATGCCCCAACTGGTAAGAAGGACACATGCTCCACTATGTTTATAGCAGCCTTATTTATAATAGCCAGAAGCTGGAAAGAACCCAGATGCCCCTCAACAGAGGAATGGATACAGAAAATGTGGTACATCTACACAATGGAGTACTACTCAGCTATTAAGAAGAATGAATTTATGAAATTCCTAGCCAAATGGATGGACCTGGAGGGCATCATCCTGAGTGAGGTAACACATTCACAAAGAAATTCACACAATATGTACTCACTGATAAGTGGATATTAGCCCCAAACCTAGGATACCCAAGATATAAGATACAATTTGCTAAACACATGAAACTCAAGAAGAATGAAGACTGAAGTGTGGACACTATGCCCCTGCTTAGAATTGGGAACAAAACACCCATGGAAGGAGTTACAAAGACAAAGTTTGGAGCTGAGATGAAAGGATGGACCATGTAGAGACTGCCATATCGAGGGATCCACCCCATAATCAGCATCCAAACGCTGACACCATTGCATATACTAGTAAGATTTTATCGAAAGGACCCAGATGTAGCTGTCTCTTGTGAGACTATGCTGGGGCCTAGCAAACACAGAAGTGAATGCTCACAGTCAGCTAATGGACGGATCACAGGGCTCCCAATGGAGGAGCTAGGGAAAGTGCCCAAGGAGCTAAAGGGATCTGCAACCCTATAGGTGTAACAACATTATGAACTAACCAGTACCTCGGAGCTCTTGACTCTAGCTGCATATGTATCAAAAGATGGCCTAGTCGGCCATCACTGGAAAGAGAGACCCATTGGACTTGCAAACTTTATATGCCCCAGTACAGGGGAATGCCAGGGCCAAAAAGGGGGAGTGGGTGGGTAGGGGAGTGGGGGTGGGTGGGCATGGGGGACTTTTGGTATAGCATTGGAAATGTAAATGAGCTAAATACCTAATAAAAAATGGAAAAAAAGAGAATGCAATCAGGAGCTCAGCAAGATGGTTCAGCGGGTAAGAGTGCTTGATTCCAAGTCTCATGATCTCAGTCTGATTCCAAGGACTCACATGGAAGGAGAAGATGGGCCTCTGACTTCAACACTCATGCTATGATGTGCATTCGTGCACAAATGTGTGTGCATGCATGCACACACACACACACACACACACACACACACACACACACACACACACACACACACCAACCTCTGAACACCAAGTAAATAAATGTAAAAGTTTTTTTGAAAAATAGAATTCAACAGAGAAGTTTGAGGTATATCACAGTATTCAGTACATATCTAGGATTCATGAGAATCTGAGTTCCAACCCTCAACATTGCAGGGGTGTGTGTTATTTACTATTTACAAGCTGAAAATTCAAAAATAATTACAGCAGGCAATGTTATGAATTGGATAAGTACCTTATTTTTCAGTTCCTATGCTTCATTTTGTGTTCACATAGAGGTCATGGTCAATTTAAAAAAAAAAACTCAACAATAACGTGCTTATGACTTATTTTATGGTCCACAACTAGTAGCATTTTTGTCTAATGGATTAGTTTATCACTATTTTTGAAATTTTTTTTTATAGTTTCATGGCAGCTGGCAAAGGTCCTCATTTGCTGATGTGGGTAAATTCAGCTAAGTTAGACTAGTCTGGAATTGAACTCAGTTTCCAACTTTGACAATGATGGGTGGCTTAGGCAAAGTATCCCGCTTCCCTTTCTGTATTGTCATCTCTCAAGAGCGAGTTAGCCCATCTCATTCCAAAGTTTATTCAGGCAGTAGCTTTTGGTTGATGTCAAAGTATTCAAAACATTATGCCAATGTCTCTTTTGGTTCCTAGAGATGACATGTATGATGCTGTTGAGTAGATCAGATAGATATGGTGTTGGGAGTTCCAGAACACAGACATAGCTAGAACATGGCATTATAAGACAGGACACACTTGTTCATGCCAATCTTGTAAGACAATGTTAGGGCAAACCAAAAAGGAGCACTGAGAGACCAAGTGAAGCCAAAAAGTTAGACAAAACAAAATTCTATTTTGGCCTACGTCCTGAGCCCAAGAACAGAAACTAGTCTTGAGCATAGATTTGACTATTCATAAGGAGCTGAAAAACATTGGCCCTACCAGTCATCTGAGCTTTGTTTTGTTTACCACCATGATAAATGAGCCACATGGTCTCATATAATTCTCCCAAGGGCCTCATTAAATGATCAAATGAAAAAAATGTGTTTAAAGAGGTTTGGAAAGATGTCTCAGATGACAGAGCTGACAAGGGTGACAGAGACTGCCAAGAACATCACACACCATGCGGTGTTCACGTACAGTGTGTTGTGTTCTTATGTGAAAGAGAGACCTTGGAAAGAGAAAGAGTAAATGCAGCTATTGGACCGGCTGGTCTTACTGACTGTATATTGGGAATACTGTAGGGATGTGGCAACTTTCATTGAAAGGATACTCAACTCACAGAGTTTTGGTCTAAATGAATAATAATTCAAATAATAAATATGCAATAAAGTTTTAAGATAACCATGAAATCATCTCTCTAAGGTTATTCTACCTTTTCCTACTTACAAATTACTTTTTAGGGATGCATATGTGGCTTCTTTATTTTTTATTACCGTCCTCTTTCTCCCTCTTTCCCCCTTCCACCCCTGCTTCTTATTTTTGTCCGTCTATCTGCAGATAGTGTTAGACCTCTTATGCTCTGTGCTCATCACTCTTCTGGCCTCCAAGCATAAGGTCATGATCGCTTATTATGATGCTCTCTTTGTAGACTTTAACACAATAGACAGAAACAAAGAAAAGTAAACGCCACAGCCTACATAGCTTAGGAAGCAGTTTGTAAAGGTCAAGGTTCACTGATTATGACATCAGAATGCCAAGCTCTATTTGGTTCTGGGTTTTTGACATTGCCACTTGGCCCTAACCTTGTTCTTATCTTGGATCCAACTAGACGGTTATAGCCACAGGCTCCTGCATATACAGAGGCTTCTCACATCATCTTGGTACCTTGCAGGAAACTGCTTCTCAATGATGTCAGGTTTCCTTCCTGCCCTTAGGAATGACTTTTAAAAGAATCATTTCCAGGGACTGAAAGACGCAGCTCAAGTCTCCTGGGGCTGAAAGACCTGGGCTCAAGTCATGGTACCAAAATAGTTCATTAACTTGTGCTTTCCCTTAGTTACATCATAGTGACTCAGTCTCTTTTTTGGTTTGTGAAGATAACTCTCCCTGCCCCCTGCCCTACAACCTTTGTCAATTTCAGTACCTTCCAAAGGCATTAGGAGGGGTCTAAGGAAATCCTATAGGAGAACAATCAGAGGAAATTGACCTAGTCATTAAGAAGTCTGGAAAAATTACATTAGAAGAAAGCGCAGCTCCGCCTATTGCCAGTTTTGGAATAAAGAATGAATGGCAGGCTTTGGAGAAATAGTTATCAAACTTAAAGGGAGTGCATATAAAAAACCTTCACTGAAATGAAGTTAAATAAATTGAGAAATAAGCATAATAGCAGAAATTATGTTTTTGTGTACAAGATTTACATCTCGTAAGGATCAGTGTGAATCAGTTTTTTTTTCTTTCTTTTCTAAGATCAAGCTTTCCCTCCCTGGACCTGAGATCAGTGATGTTCAAGTTTCTCAGCACAGAACTGATTCACTGACCTGGAAGTCAGGGAAGGAAAAGCTTGTTTGCTTCAACATCTGTAAGGAAATACATTGTAAAATATTTAGAGGTTTCCAGAGCAGTTTACAATCACAGACCCTAGAGAAATAAATACATTGTGTGACTTGGAAAAAATGACCTCATGCAGGGTGTGGCGGGGCAGGAAATGATCTTTATTTTTTTATTTTTCATTTATTTTAAAGGAAATTCATCAACGGTTGTTTGACCCCCATCAGCATGTATCAGAGGCCCAGACTGAAAGTCCCTTAAGGAAATGCACAGTAATGAAGCAAGGTTTCATGAGTGACCAGATGGCACATGCATTTTCTTTCAGCATAAAATACACTATATAAAGTAAAGCTTGCTTTCATCAAAGAGTCACTTGGTACACTAAGTGATAAAGCTTGTGTGTGTGTGTGTGTGTGTGTGTGTGTTTTCAGATTTGGAAGAAACTTAGGACAATTCAATGACTCATTTACCACAGTTTAAGAAGATGGGCATAGATTATGGGTATGACTTCTCCCTATCACACATTTCTAGGATAAACAGGCATACATACACATAGGTAGATAGGTAGGGGTGTGTGTGTGTGTGTGTGTGTGTGTGTGTGTGTGTGTGTGTGTGTGGTTTCACAATCATCAATCCAGTGCTAACACAGAAGGCTTAAGAAGTTTATTTTTACTGATTATACTTGCAAACTATACAAATATCAGCCAAATGACAGATCATGTATGAATCTTAAAATTATAGCAAGGCTGCATGCTTCATATTAAATAGATAAGGACTAACTATCTCTGGACAAAAAAAATGAAAAATGTCTCTGAGAGTTCCATTTGGGGTGTGGCACAGGCAGTTGGTCAACCGGATGAATTAGGACAATAGTATTGATCACTTGGATCCAAAGAGCCTTAGGCTGTCAATTGTATTTACCTGACCAGTTGGACTTTATCTTGATTTTGATACAAACGATGCAGATAAATGGAAAAGCTAAAGTTGACGCTAAAGCAAGAAAGCTGTAATGTGTTAGGTTCAATGATCGCAAAAGAAGACAGCGAAGGGCAAAGAGATGGGAAAGGGACAACGTAAAAAAATGAGCAGGTAGCAACATCTTCGGCCACACACCGTAGTAGGAGGAGGGTTATCAGCAGCCTAGGCAATATGTATGGCAGGTAGCCCTGGGGATGAGACTGAGAATCAAAACCACAGCTGGGAAAGCTTACATTTCTTGAAAACATTAAATCTACTTGTGAGCTCTGTGAGATGCATTCCTTCAGTGAGACGGGTCAGTACTGCTAAGGAAATATATGTACTTACTCTCTATGTCTTGGATGGTTGTAGCCAAGGGGTCATGTTAAGAGGAAGCCTAGTGTTCAAAACTGTGTTACTCTGGGAACCTAGGGACAACAAACTGATGGGGGTGCGGTGAGGGGTGTCAATCTGCCACAGCCAAGATATCTTGGATAGAAGACATTTGTAGGAGACAGTAGGGGACAGGAGTGAAGATTCAAACAACATGCAGCAGGAGCCTCAGCTTGTGCAATAGTCTTACGCTCAATAGCTAGGAGCTGAACTCATTTCCCAAGGGCAATTGCAGAGTCTAACAGAGGTCAGCAGGTGGCCCAGCATATGGAGCCATTTATCAGCTATGATGTACTGCTGGCTGGGCCAAGAACTTATAAGCTTGAAGCTCTAGTATTTGGTTTCCAGCTCTTTGTTCTTCCAATAGGATGTTTAATGTCTGGTAGCACTTGAAGACACAGAGATGTCTCTACTTGTACAGATCTCAGTGCAATGTTTACTTTCCTAGTGTGAAATGCTAATGAGAGGCACACCCCAGGACACAGCCACTCCAGTGTACATACCCACTGGGAAGTCTCAGGATTGAGTGAGTACTTAACTTCTCTAAAGATTGCAAAGTATGGCCAGCAGTGGTTCCCAGTATACAAAGAAGGGAAGATATCTTGGGTTGACATCTGACACTTGACTGTTTAAGTTAGTTCAGTTCCAGACTAAATGTAGGAACATAAGAGTCTTCAACTTCATCTCCATTGAGGAAGAGTCCAATTTTAAAAGATCTAGAAAGATGCTGTTTACCCCACCCCCACCCCCACCCCACGGAGCTGAGGAATGAACACAGGACCTTGAGCTTGCTAGGCAAGTGTTCTACCACTGAGCTAAATCCCCAACCCCAAAAGATGCTGTTTTAATCCTCTTCCTATTCCACTTTTTTCTTTTTACTAAGTTTTAGATAGCAGGGACATGATCAAAAGACCATACCTTAGAATACATGAGATAGACAAAGGAGCTGAGATTAAGAAAGAAAAATAAAAATCATAAAAAAACTTATTGGATGAAATTATAGTAGGGAACTTCTCAAATCTAGTAAAAGAAACGAGACAAGAGACATTTAGAACCCTAAGTAGACATGAATGGGGAAGGCACTCCAAAATTTTGTAGTCAAATATCAAGACTATACAAATGTATTAAAAACTTGAATAGAAAAATGCCAAGTCATGACAAAGAAAGAAAAGAAATAAGAAAAGAAAAAGAAATGCCAACTTACTTTCAAAGAGAAATCCATCAGAATAATATCAGACCTCTCAGCAGAAACCCCTAAACCTAGCAAAGCACAGAATGTCATATTTCAGATTTTGAAATAACTAACTGCCAACAAGGTAACTGTACCCAGAAAAGTTATACTTCAAAACTGGTGGAAAAATGAAGATATTCCAAGACAATGAAGACAACTACAAACTAAGACAATGTTTTCCCAACTGGCCAGAATTGATAAAAATAACTAAAAAGAAATTCTATATGAGGAAAAAAGAGGAGAGAGAGAGAGAGAGAGAAGGAGGGAGGGAGGGAGGGAGAGAGAGAGAGAGAGAGAGAGAGAGAGAGAGAGAGAGAGAGAGAGGCAGAGAGGCAGAAAGATGTAGAGAGACACAGGTAGATGCAGAGAGAGATAAGACAGAGACAGAAACCAAATCATGAAAGCATAAGAATCAACAATTTCAATAAAGTGTTAGGACCCCAAACGAATAACAACAACAAAAATCAACAAATGAAAATATGTCATTGTTCTACATATCAATAATGAACTTTCTGAGGGAGAAGTCCAAGGAAGGATTCTATTTACAATGTCATTAAAAACAAGCAAGTAAACAACTACCCAAGAATCAAATTAACTGAGGAGGTGATGAACCTCTACAGTGAAAGCTTTAAAACATGGACAAAAGGCACTGAAGACACTAGAAGAGAAAGACCTATTATGCTCATGAGAGGCAGAATTAGTATTAGGAAGATGGCCCATTACCAAAAGCAACCTACAGATTTAATTTGATATCCATCCTATTCTAACAGCTGCAAAGATGGGAAAGCATACACCATTAATCCCAGAACTCAGGAGATAGAGGCAGGCAGATCTCTCTGAGTTTGACCAGCCTACTCAACCCAGTAATACCCTGCCTCCCATCAAAAACTTCAATGGCCATCTCCAGAGAACTAGAAATGGGTTCTGTGGTTCAAGGAAGGAGGCAAATGGAGAGATAGAACAGAAGATAAGGATAAGCATTGCATATTATTTCTCATTCAAATAATAGGGGTTCAAATATGTATTCAAAAATACATAGGCATGACATGAAGGAGAAAGAGGCGTATTTGGGGGGAGGGGGAGACTAGCAGGAGTAAGAACAAGGAACCGCTTTGGAGGGTTGAATGTGAATAAAGTTCAATGGTGCTTGGTCATGAAAATGTCATTATTTTGCCAGCTTAATAAACAATAAAAACAGAGCTAGGAAAAAATTGAAAAGATTTTGAGATTCTTTACCAAAGATAATCATTTCACTAGACTTCCTAATATCTAATGGGAATTTATTTTTGTGAATTTAAGATATATGTTTGTATTAATCACCCACTTCTAAAATAGATTTGAAGCATCTTACAATAATAATTTAAAAAATGTACTACGGCATAACTAAAATAGAGATTAAGAAGGAAAGCCACTGGCTTGAGGAAGCTGCTTGAAATCAGGGCACTTTTGTTAGGGATGCCTTGTGGAGTGGTACACATATCATAATTATAGTAGCTCCTGCCTGTAATTGTTCTCATTGAAAAAAAAGAAAAAAGGAAGCATATTAATTTATATTACACACAACTTCCTTGTCTCTCTACTCTGAGATGAAATTTATCAAGTGGAGACTGTCATCAATAGTAGATTTAAAAAAAGATGAAATTATTTCTGCTATAATTTTAGGGCAAAAGGGTTGAAATTTACACTGGGCCAAAACATTTCTATTGGGATGTAAAGTAATCAAAATGGATACAGTACAGAATGAGGCTTTCTTATCATTCAAGAGAGTTGTAAGATGACTGATGGAAACGTTACTTACACAGAACAGCCCCTAGTACACGTCCATTAACTAACATGGATTCTGATCAAACCCGAACAGCAGAAAAACTTAAGATTGAATTCTTTATGTGTTCCTAAAATAATTATTCTTCATTATTAGAGTAAATTTGCGTTCAATAATTACAATGCATGCATTTTATAAAGTTATGTACCTTGTTCTGAATATTAAAGACAGTTGTATTTTTATGCAAATTGCAAGGTGACTTTCACAGATGGGCTAGAGGCAGGCCACGTGGAATAAGGAACTTCTTGAATTTCAAATAACGGCTCATTTGAAACACCAGAGGTCCTGAGCAATAGTTTCTAATGAGGTTTCTGCAGAAATACCATTTGAGGGCTTATTCACTTTTTTTGAAAAAGTATTTTCTTCACATGTCCACAAAATTTGAGTCTCCAAGAATCAGGTGTGGGTATGAATGTTGAAAACCCAAATGTTCCTAGGAGACTGTGATACAAATCTTCCATGAGAGCTCTGGCCTCAAAGCGTCATTGCTGCATTACCTAAGAGGGCACGAGGGAAGGGATTATGCTGTGTATAGTTTGTCTAAAATATTTGGTTGGGAGAAGAATAACATTTATATAGTTCTAAACGTGAATTTTCCATAAGAAAATTTCCATGGAATAGGTTTTCAATAGAAAGTTATTGTTATAAAATACTACTACTACTACTACTACTACTACTACTTTTTCATGGAATAGGTTTTCAAAAAAAGTTATTGTTATAAACTACTACTACTACTACTACTACTACTACTACTACTACTACTACTACTACTACTACTAATCTTTCATAAATGAAAACAGTCACACTGGTTTAGGTGGCTGCAGGTTCTGGTTACTTTTTTGATGAAAGCTAGGACCATCTTGGAAGAGGAAACCTCAGTTGTAAACATACCTTCATCATGCTGGCCAGTAGACAATCCTGTGGGGCGGTTTCATGGTTAATAACTACTATGGAAGGTCCCAAGACACTGTAGGCAATGCTACCACTGGGCAGGTTGTCCTGACTTGTGTAAGAAAATAGGATGACGAAGCCATGAGGAACAAGTCAATGAGCAGCCCCCCTTAATTGTCTCTGCTTCAGTCTCTGCTCCAGGTTCCTGCCTTGAGTTTCTGCTTTGACGTTTAAACAAGTAGAGTCTAAGAAGAAAATGTTACAGACTAGGAACCACTTCTCCCCCCTCACATCCAGCACACGTAAGCAAAACAACATAGTTAGAGCCATCCAAATATTACAGTCACATCAAATTTGTCCTTCTGTGTCATCCACAAGAATGACACAAAGGAGGAGCTGGAACATGAGCCTGTGTTAGAAAGAAAGAAAGAAAGAAAGAAAGAAAGAAAGAAAGAAAGAAAGAAAGAAAGAAAGAAAGAAAGAAAGAAAAGACAGCTCCTAAGGAACAATACCGAAGATTGTGTTTCAGCCTACACACATACACACACGCACATACACATGCACGCACACACACACAAACACACACTCACACACATATACACATTCATATATACACACATACACACACTCACACTCACAGATACACACACATACATTCACATGTACATACACACTCACACACAGATATACACACTCACACATACATTCTAATGTACACACACACACACTCACACACATATACACATACACTCACACACACAGATACACACATTCATACACACACACATACACTCACACACACAGATACACACACATATACATTCACATGTACACACACGCACACATACACATACACACTCACACACACACTCACACATACATTCACATGTACACACACATACACACTCACACACAGATACACACACTCACACATACATTCTAATGTACATACACACACACTCACACACATATACACATTCATATACACATACACTCACACACACAGATACACACATTCATATACATACACATATACTCACACACACAGATACACACACGCACACATACACATACACAGATACATACATACATACATCCTAATGTATATACCAACACACACACATACACACACGAACATACTCTGTATGTAACACCTCTGCCTAGATTCTTAACCATGGCTTATGCTCACTCTCACTATTAGACAGATGAAGAAAATCTGGCACAGTACAGTCACTCAGGGAAAGCAAGGGAAGGGGCAGGAGCAGGGAGAGGCATTTGTAGTGGAGAAGGAAATCTTGCAGAAAAGCTGAGGGTGTTCATTTCTTAAATGAACTTTTAATTTTAATTTTTCTGATAAGCTACAAAGATAATTCTCACCCAATTTCTGCTCATACTTCCATAATTTCATAATTTCTGCTCAGACTTTCATAATTTCTTATAGCACAACTCATGTCAAGATTGAAACTAACATTAGTATATTACTTTATTGAATTTTTTAGTTTTCTATCCTTCCTTCCTTCCTTCCTCTCTCCCTTCCTTCCTTCCTTCCTTCCTTCCTTTCCTTTTTATGAATGTTCTTTTTCTGCTCCAGGTTCCAGGGTAAGACACATTTACCTGAAAGGGACTGGGAGAAGTTCTCAGTAGTGAGATAGCTACAAGGTAGTACTGAGTAGATCTGGGAATGAGAGGACAGGTGTGAGAGTGGAGAGACTGGCCCAGGACAGGTCATGTGACAGGCTGTGAGGAATAGAAAGGCTGCAGACTTATCTTAGCCAAGGCCAGCTATAGTCAAGTAGAGTTGTATTGTATGAGCGGTATGGGAAGTCAGAGAAGGACTCAGGGTGTTTAAGGAAGTTGGGGGAAGAACATGGCTTTCCAGCCCTTTCCACTAAGATCTGGGTCTGGAACGAGATGAGATTTCCTATAAGCAACCAATGGGCAGACACTGACCAGGTAAACGCTACATTGTCCTTCCCGGACTGGATCCTGTTAAGCTTTGGGGACAATGATGTCATTTACTTCTATATCATGATCTAATTTACATAACAAGCACAGTTTTTGCTGGGTCTATATCACTCCCTGACCCCTAAGGGAGGTGAAGCTTGAGTGTGTGCACACATGTACACACGCGCGCACACACACACATTTATCCATGCTCACCCTGACCTCTACACTGTCTAATTCATCAACCTTTTAGGTAGAAGTCACTTAATATCATGTCAGGAGAGGATTCTGAGGTTTAAAAAGGTCATGTAATTTTCATAATGTCAAACTCCATGGTGAATAGTAAAGCATGAAATGTAACTAACTTCAGACATCAAGCCCTGCACTTTATTGTTTCCACCAAGCTTAAGGACTTTATTTATTTTGTTAATAAAAATATTTATTTTCACTTTAGACAGAACATCCTGAAGTCTGCATCATGACTTTAACAGCTACCCGGGGGTTTACAGTGTATCCATCTCAACAGTGTGGTGGTGCTGGAGATGGGTTCCATACAAACACAGGCAGGAGCTTTGGGATAAGGAGCCAGGACAACAGGAGTGTATCTCAACCCTTTCTCAATCATCAGGCAGTAGAGCATTCTGAGTCACTGAAAACCTGTGCAAACAGGGCTACTGAAATAAATGCTCTGCTATGAGCTCTTACTTATGGGAAGAGCAAAACACATTGATAATGAAAGGACCATTTCCTTGACATGGGATGAGAAGGCGGCTCACTGTTTTGAATGTCTCCAGCCTTAGGTCTATCTAATATCCTAGTATGGGAACTATGTATAATTTGCTGTTCAAAAAGAAAGGCTAGAACCCCTAGGACGAGACCCCAAAGAGGCTGGTCATTCCTGAGCCTTTATTCTGTGCTAGAACATAGTAAGAGGAGAAACCAAGGTCAGAAGGTAGTGGCTTATGTTCCATGGAAGTAAAAGCCCAACTCCACATTAAAGACTGATAAAGTCGAATGCCCAGGGAAGACCACAGATCGGATACACCTGCTAATAGAGGAACCTAGCACAGGCCAGGACAGGGAGACCCTGATCATCCTTAGCTTGAGGCACAGCAAGGTATAGAAAGCCTGGAAGGAAACCTAACACCCCCCAGACCTTAACTTTAATGCTATAATTTAAAAGGAGAAATAGATTCAAATGTTGGGTGCCGGTCAAAATAAATACCATGCCACTTACGGTCACCTGATAACATTAAAGAGTTGCCAAAACATCTCCAGATAACCAATAGATCTTGCTGGTTAGGAGGTGTTTGTGTACATTGGGAAAAGGCCATGGTGTTTGATACAGCTGGCATCCACTATGATTTCTATGGACATAAAGGGGACCTGTCTCTGGCTTAAATGATTTGGGGACTGGAAGAGTAGAAACGAAAGCTCCATGGAGTGACTGCAGCTTTTCTGTAACCTGCTTTGACCTAAAGAAGAGAGGAGCCAGACTCTTGCTCTAGAGATGGTGAGTGGCCGGATCTAACCCTGACCACAAGCATCAGGGCAGTTCATCCGACAGCTTGCTGGGCAGCTCATACCAGGAGGGGGAGTTGAGCTGGTGAGGGGAGGAGGAGGTCACTTTGCCTTTCAAGTCTCAATTTAAAGCTTCAAATATATTTTCAATGCCTCATATAACAGTTAAATCTTAAGTCTTAAAGGCCCCTGGAACAAAACAAAAATTAGAATTTATTTTTAATAAATTTTTATCCTCGTTTTCTTATGGGCAGTCGTCCCCCCCCTCCCCCCGTCTCCCATTTTATCCTGACTCAGAGTTCACAAACTTCATCAGAGCATCCGTGCTCATGGACTTGGGCCTTTCCAGAGGGAAGCCTAGGGCTCTGCTCCAGATGAGCTGGGACAGAACGCCCAGTGCCCGCGACACTCCGAACAGGACTGTGTAGTAATTCATCTCCCTCATGCCGTAGTACTGGAGCAGCACCCCACTGTGAGCGTCTACGTTGGGCCAAGGGTTCTTAGCCTTCCCTTGCTCTAAGAGGATATCGGGTACAATCTTGTACAGCTGACCAACCAGCTTGAACATGGGATCCTTAGGCAGATGTTTCAGAGCAAACTCTCGCTGACAGGAATAGCGAGGGTCAGTCTTCCTCAGTACTGCATGGCCATAGCCTGGGACAACCCGTCCTGAGTTGAGTGTGTTCCAGATGTAGTTTTTTAACTTCTCATCTGATGCATCTTCGCCAACTTCCTTCTGTAGCTGTGTCAGCCAGACAAGCACCTCCTGATTTGCTAGCCCATGGAGAGGCCCCGCCAGCCCATTCAAGGCTGCTGCAAAGGACAGGTAAGGATCAGAAAGGGCACTGCCCACCAAATGGCTGGTGTGGGCACTTACATTACCACCCTCATGGTCACTGTGGATGGTGAGGTACAAACGCATGAGCTCGGTGAACTGAGGGTCCGTGTAGCCTAACATGTTGGTAAAATTGTGGGACCAGTCCAGCTTAGAGTCAATGGCCTCAATATTCCTATCTTCCCGGTACAGATTCCGGTAGATCTTTGCTGCAACACACGGAAGCTTGGCAAGCAGGTCCATACAGTCTTCATAGGTGAGCTCCCAGTACTTAGTTCGGTTCATTCCCTGCGCATATGCCCGGGCAAAGTTGCTTTCATTGTTGAGGACTGTGATGGCTGCACTGAGCTGAGACATGGGGTGCAATTTGGTCGGAAAATTGTCCAGCATGGTGACGACATGAGAAGGTAGAGCTGCCCTTTTTACCCATTCTTGTGAGAGCCAAGATACCTGTTCCTCTGTGGGCATCTGTCCAGTTACCAGCAGCCAAAATAAGCCCTCAGGCAGGGGTTCTTTCCCACCCTTAGCCTTAGGCAGCAGTTTCTGGCACTCAGGGATACTGTAGCCTCGGAAACGGATGCCCTCATCAGGATCAAGAACCGATGTCTCATACACAAGTCCCTTCATGCCTCTCATGCCACCGTACATCATGTCCACAGTGATCTGGCCCACAACTGTCTTCCCGTGTTTCTTTCTGAAGGTCTTAATTCTGGCTTGCTCCTTGGGTATCAGATTCCTCAGCACGTCTTTCAAGTTCGTGGAAGAAGCACTGGCATGCCGGGCGGCAAGGACAAGGCAGGGTGGGTTTTTGGTTCCCAAGAACCAGGCTGCCGCAGTAAGTAGAGCCATGGCAGGCGAACTCCGAGACCTGGCAGGATGGGATCAAAGGGAGAGAGCTGCAGCGACAACAGTTCGGAATGGCCGCCACTGTGATGGAGACCACGCCAACCGCCAGTGATGTTGAAAGGCTGAGCTCAAGGACTTGAATTTGCGCTTATCAGAGATCAAAGTGTGATTCTCTCCCTCCTTTAAGCAGACTGCTAAGTGCTACAGCAATTTTTTCAAAGGAACGAAGCCACTTGGGATGCTGATGTCCTGATGTCTGAGCCCTCCGAGGCTCAGATCGGTCTCTGTTCTTCCACGGGTAGTGATTACGTAATAAACGTTCCTCCAAGAGGCTCAGTCGGTTGAGAAATGGGGTCAGCTTAGCCTTGGTGAGTAATTATACATTTTCAAAGTTCAACTTACTTAGGAGGGGTAACCGCAACCTATGTGGCGGTTTAGAACTTCTCCCACATGGTAGACTGCATCCGGAATGAGAGGCCACGCGCACACGCATTCGTACTTATAGACTAGGGAGGAAGAAGGGCCTGGCAGTGACATCAGGAATTTTCAACTCAAAGGAAAAGGAAGCTGTAGCAACTGTTTCCTGGCTTCAATCCCCTTGGAATACTGGTGCCCCCGAGTGGGGAACATGTGAGCTTATCTCACAGTATCTCCCCTCCAACTTTCCCCTCTTTTACTTGTTCGTTTTCCTCTTTACCACTACTGTCCAGAATTCTAGGCTTCTTGCATTGCTTTTTGAATAAAACAATTATCCATCAGGGACATTTTGCCTCAACTTGGCCAAATTATTCAAAAGTTAGCATTGGCTCTATCACAATATTGACCTTCAAGACAGATGAGCGGGAATTGTCTTGGAACTCTGCTGGGCTGGTACTCATATTTTTCATCAGTTTATATAATTTCAAATTATAACTGGCCTTTTAGATAGTTTGTTTTCCTTGTATCTCAATAGGTCAGAATACGCTCATTGAATTCAATAGTCGACGCTCCTGCTTATAATAGACAAATGTTATAGGTCTCCAGTTTCTGGTCTTCATGCTTCTTGACTATAATTTTGCTTCAGGTAGATACATCAGACCTGTGGCACTAAAATTTACATAATAAGCAAGCAAGCAAGCAAGCAAGCAAGCAAGCAAGCAAGCAAGCAAGCAAGCAAGCAAGCAAGCAAGCAAGCAAGCAAGCAAGCAAGCAAGCAAACTGTCTTCATCCTCGACTGTTCCCCCAAGACTTTAACCATGCATCTACTTGACAACATCCTTCCTCAAACATCTAATAGTCAACACCACTCTACCAAGTCTGGAACAAAATTCTTGGGTGATCCAAACATTTCCCTTCCGATATTCTCCCATACACTAAGGTGCAGTATCAGGAGTTGTAAATTGTTCCCGGAGTTCTGTCATTCTCCATTTTCATTCCTAATTAAGTTCTACTGCTTCTACCTAAATCTGACCACTTCTCATCTCTGCCTCAATATAAATCCCAGCCCTGTTCATTCTCGACAACCTCAATTCTTTGTGTCTAGCCTCCTTGTCTCCTTGCCACTGATAACATAGGCACATAGTCAATAGGTACCTTTTAAGTTTATTTGAAAACATCTCTCTTCCTCTCCCCTCATCTATATTGCCTCCACCTCTGTAGGTATGCATGGTTAGGTGTGTAAGTATGAGTATGCTTCACTGTATCTGTGTAGTCTGAGAGCAACATCGCCTGTTGATTCTTCTTTCCATCCTTTTTGAGACAACACGTTTTGCTGTTCAGTGCCCTGTGTGCCAGGTTAGCTGATCCACAAGCCTCCAAGGAATCGCCTGTATCCATCTCCTACCTCCTGAATATCTTCTACATGGAAAGGAACAACCAAGCATTCTTATGTTCAAAGTTCTCCATAGGATTTCAGCCACACATATAATACCGTACTCGACAAAACACTGACCCCCACGTACCTTCATGACATCTCATCTCACCGCTGTCTCCTCTCTGCTCCCTCTAAAAGGTTAAGCTTGTCATCCCCAGTCATATCTGAGTAGTTGCCATTTCCAGACTGATTCATTGTCTCCGTATCTATCCAGCACGTGCCTTCTTGCGGTGGCCGTGTGTCTGTCTCATTGAAATCTTATTAAGTTTCTATTCATTGTCCTGCTCACTCCGTATCAACCTTTTCCTCATCAACAAAAGTCAAGTAAGGCTGAATGGTTTGTCCTCCCCACGAGGATAAAAACTTTACAAGGACAAGCTTCCGTCTCAGCATGTAGCAAGTGCTCACAGCCTCTCCATTGTTTGAGCAGCTGCTCGCCACTTTCCTTTTGACTGTCTTGTCTAGTTCTCAATTTCTGTAAACCTCAAAGTGAGCAAACGTTCATTTGTATCTTCCATGTGAACCTCAATACTATTAATGAACACAGATATAAAAGGTTAGCTCTTTCAAGGCATCATTTGCTATTAGCATGGTTTGGAAATCTGTTTTTTTGTTTTGTTTTTGTTTTTGTTGTTGTTGTATTTTGGAATTTTTCATCTCATATAAAAGATATGTGATGATGTATCATCCTAACCATGAAATTCTGCTTTTTTTTTTTTGTTCTGACAGTTGATACAGAGATAAAAGAAGTAGGTGGTAAAGAATGACCAGCATGAGCTGGGCGTGGTGGCGCACGCCTTTAATCCCAGCACTCGGGAGGCAGAGGCAGGCGGATTTCTGAGTTCGAGGCCAGCCTGGTCTACAAAGTGAGCTCCAGGACAGCCAGGGCTATACAGAGAAACCCTGTCTCGAAAAAACAAAACAAAACAAAACAAAAAAAAGAATGACCAGCATGAAGGAGAAGGAGATCTATAAATCATTGAAAGCTTATAAAGTGAAAGGCCGCCTTGTTGAATTTCTTTCAAATGACTTTCATATCTCCTAGAAACATGTAAGGTGAGTTTTGTTGTTGTTGATGTTGGCTTCATTTCCAATAAAGAATATGAAATTGGATATTTAACTGTTTGTTTGGGGGTAAGGTCAAATATATGGTTGGAATGGAACATGAATATCATTTCTGCTTATTCCAAATATTATTTTTTAAAATCTATCGCCATGTATATTATTAGAGTTATGATGAATTTTGGAATGTGTTATCCCTCTGGAATGACATGATTTTCTTGTGCTGTAAAGTTTTAGGAGTGATTCCATTAGCAGTTGCTTCCTGTCTTATTTATGAACTTATTAAATGTAACTGCTATTTGATCTAGACTTACCAAGGCTGCTGCTGGCTGAGAGGGTGTTTTCGTATTGTGAAACAGCATATAAAACAAGACTCATAGAGAAGAAAAAGACACTATTACAGTGAGCAAAGATGAGCAAGAAAGTAATTCCCAAGTATATGCTTAAGTGTGGTCTTCAAAGTAGCACCATCTAAATGATCCCTGCAATTAATTTCATAAATGTTCTTCTACTGTCTAATAAATACTTGAGAGAAGGAGGAAAGGAAACAGTCAGCTGTACCAAGAACAATTTATGGGTAGTATTCCTTTTTTTATCTATAATTTTCTTATATTTCACTTTTAAAAAGATAGCAACTTAGTAAGTAGAGAGATATTCTAAAGCAACTAGTTCATGCCATTGGTGACCGGTGTTGCCTTTCCAACTTCAGTCATAGCAGTCATTGGTTTTCCATGTTGAATTTGTCTTCAAGCACTCTTGAGTTTATAAATAGTAGAGATAAGAATGATCTTTGATATTAGGGTATGCGTTTTTCTTTTATTTTTGAGATTATAATATAATTACCCAAGTTCTCCCATTCCTGTCCTCCTTCAAAATCCTCTCATATACCCCTCCCTCCTTGCTCTTTCTCAACTTCATGGCCTCCTTTTCCAATAATTGTAGTTATATAGGTATATATAGATATGTGTATAAAAAGTATAACATATAACAACCTATACATGTATGTACGCACAGAGACACACAGACTTACACACACACACACACACACACACACACACACACACACACACACACACACACACGTTTAAGACCTTGTGGTTTTTCCCTCATTCCACTTTGACATGCCTATTATTGTTGACCTTATTCACCTCATATTCAGACAGTCGTGTTGGTAGGACTTTCTGTGAGTAGCTTCTAACACTGCTAGAAATCATAGTCTCACAATGAGCTGCCTGTCCATTACAATTGTTCCTCTCCCTCTTTCATATGCAATTAAAAAAAAGATTTTTAACACTAAGCTATAATTTTAATATATACTCCTTTACGTTTCCTCCACCCAACCCCAACCCATGTCCTCCCTTGTTCTCTCTCTCTCTCTCTCAAATCTATGACTTCTTTTTAATTGTTATTGTTACACACACATACACACACACACACACACACACACACACACACACACACACACACACACACACACGTATAAATGCAACCTTCTCAGCTGTTTAGTGTTACTTGTGTGTGTATAATTTCAGGGCTGGTATTTCAGTTGGTATTAGATATCCAATTAGGGCCTCATCCCAGGAAAAATATATTTCATGCTTTTAGCACTTAGAGTATTAATTTTGTTTTTACAATATCATTTGGTATCTGTGTGATTATAAGCATAGCCATTTGCCTCACGTTAAACAAATGGAAAATATGGTAGAAATGGGATACCCATTTTACTAGTTTTTCAAAAGTAAAATACAAGAAAATTAATATCTCTTGTGATAATTATCTACTAATTCTAATCATTATCTTAGGTAGAAATTATGATTTCTCTCTATGTTGTAGATTTCGGTTAGATATAAGGTAATTGTCATGTCATTTCATAAGAGAAATTAGGGCAAGCCTCTGAAGCACTGGAATTAGTCACTCTGTGTGATATGACATTTTTATTCTGCATGGAGTGAGGACCAAGGGAAAGGCCAGCCTGAGGGAATCTACACAGCTTCCCTTGGTTCCTTCCCAGTCTGAGATTTCATTGCATGTCTCACTAATAGGTGTTAATTTATCATTCCCCAGAGTCTTCTGGGTACCTCAATAAAGTAGATTTTTATTCTGAGACATAATAAAAGATTATTGATGTATAATTCCTTTGTAAAAATCTAATGCTGCGGATGATACAGGTGTTGTGTTGTAGGTTAGAGAGAGCATTTGAACAGTGTGCAAAACTTGACACTTTCTTTTTTCTCCTTCATTGTTTAAAATTACATTTGAGAATTTGATGTAAATACACCATCTTGCCTTCCCTTTCCACCCTGACACCTTTAAAGTGGAAGCAAGGATGACCCAGAGACGTACTTCTTTCTGGAAGTTCTTATTATTTTATTTTATTTTATTTTATTTTATTTTATTTTATTTTATTTTATTTTATTTTACTTTATTTTATTTTAGGTTTTTTGAGACAGGGTTTCTCTGTATAGCCCTGGCTGTCCTGGAACTCACTTTGTAGACTAGGCTGGCCTCGAACTCAGAAATCTGCCTGCCTCTGTGTCACCATGCCCGGCTTTTCTGCAAGTTCTTTAAACCACTTGAGTACCCAGCAAAGGAGAGCTGATAGAGACTAGGAGATAACAAATAGTTATCAGTTGTGAGAAATTAAACAGAAGTCATGGAATAAAAAAAACATTCCCAGTACACCACTGATGTTAAATAAATTCTATGCCATTTAATGTATTCAAAATGTTGACTTTCATTGATATTATATGTTGATATTTTCAAAATTCCTTAGAGACAGTGTCTGTTCGGGATGGATGCATGACCCAGGTCCTCCCATTCCAGTGCCCCTCTGACTATACTTCACTTATCAATTACACTGCAGTAATGCTTCTAAAAGGAAGGCTTAAAAAAAAAACTGCCCACAGTCTCAATAAGTCTCACTTAAGATATTGTTTTAATACGCCATTTTAAAAATTAGAATTTATGTTAAGGTCTGTTTTCCTGGTGTGTAACTTACCATTTTATTAGAATTATAAATGAGACTACAAATCCTATTTTGAACTATAATGACCTGAGATAGTAATAAACTTTATGTAACATAAATTTCCTCTTTTGGAGCAGGGAAATAGTTTGAAAAGGACACAAATATTCTCTTCAGTGAAAGATAGAAAATTTTACCTGGAACAGGGATATGTAACAGTTTCAAATTAATAATACAAAATGTGTGAAATATAATTTCCAGTTTCATTGACAAAAGGGCCTAAATGATTCAGAGATAAAAGGTACAGATTGCTTATAAAATGACTCAAAGCATTATTAAATATCAAAGAATGATTGCTAAATAAAAATTTGCTGGAAAGTGAATCAGAAATTTCAGAGCAAAACTGTACTTAAAATGAACACATGTATATATCCACATATTTATATTTATCCATATATCGTATACCTGTATCTCTGTCTACTATCTATCTATCTATCTATCTATCTATCTATCTATCTATCTATCTATCTATCTATCATCTATCTATCTATCTATCTATCTATCTATCTATCTATCTATCATAAATCATGAAGAATGAACACTAATGATGATTGAAACTGTTTAAAAGCCAATAAACATATCTAGAGTCAAAGATTTTAATAATGTAAAATATAAATTTAAATTACTGTAGCCAGGCAGAGGGACTGCAAGGCAGCACGGTATACACCATAGAGCAATGGGCTTGATCCCAAACTTGTCCTCTATTTCTACTGTGTATACTTAGGCGCTATCCTGGGTTGAGTGTCCTCATTCACAAAATGAAGATGATTGTAGTGCCTGCTGTCTTATTAAATGAAAGAGATTTATTAAAACATTCTATAAATACTATATAAGAATGGACCAAATGTGAAGGAACATCAGACTCAAAAAGAAAACAATTTTCTGTATTTGGTTAAAACAAACAATAATTACATGATGTGTCTGTTGGGAAGCCTTGTGTGTTATCTACTATCTTTAGTTAGATTTAATTCATGATATATTGGTATGCAACAAACTATTCAAAAATATATGAGCTTTATCTATTTTATTATGACTTTGTTGGTTAGCAATGTGAGCTGATTTAGTTTGGCAGTTCTGCTTATACTTGGAACTCTTCATGGAACTAAGTCATCTGGAGACTCTGGAAACCTTCATATCTGCCCAACTCTCAGTGTTGGTGTTGGGTACTTGATCTAAGTGTTATTGGTAGAGAAATTTCCTTTTGATTTTCCTTTTATCCAGTGACTATATCTGGCTTCCTCAAATGTTAATTTCAGTAACGGCATTCCGAGAGATCAGAAGCCATATGTTCTCCTGGATCAATGCTCAGAAATATTTTTTCATTGTTACTATGTCCTATCAGTAAAATCAAGTTATTAGGATAGATGATGTTTAACGAGTAGAAAATGGACTCTTTACTGATAGAGAAATGTCAAAGCACTGCCAAGGAGCATGATAACACAACAGAGAGATGTGAGCAAATGTCTGTTCACGTAAGATCGCATCAATGGATGAAAAGGGGTTATTTGCAATGTGGGAGAGAGAGAGAGAGAGAGAGAGAGAGAGAGAGAGAGAGAGAGAGAGAGAGAGAGAGAGGAGGATGATGAACTGATGAGTTAACTGAGGTCAAGTATAGTAGCATGGATGAGGAGGTGTTTCTTGTGGGATCATGGGTGACTGAAGGGTAGCTGTATCAAGAAAAAGCTCTGCTTAGAGCTGTGACAACTCATGAACTCTGCATAGCTGTCTATAGCTGTCTAATACTTAGCAAGCTACACTGGAGTGTCTGCTCTCTTTTAGCAATCTTTTATTGCTTATACAATCTTGAATCTTGAAACCCTCTTATCCTCCTATGCTTTGTGAATGAAGTTTGTGAACTTCCCTGCTTTCAACAGTTTCCCTTCTCTGTCCAAGAGAGAATATTTCAATCTGAAGGAAACAGCTAGATGTGAGATTAGATCAAGTATGGGTACTATATTCTTCTGCAGTTTGCACACTATTAGTTTGTTACTTGATTTAGCAAATAAAACCTCGAGGAAGTTACAATTTCTAATGAAAAATAATAACATTTCCAATGTAGGCATTTCATTGAGAATGATGAGCCATTAAACAATGAAACAACGAATGTGCTGAACTTTGGTGCTATTTATAGAGTTATAGGGATAAGCTAAGGAGAGACAGACAGAGACAGACAGAAATAGAGAAACAAAGAGAGAGAGAGAGAAAGAGAGAGAGAGAAACAGAGAGACAGAGATATAGAAGAGATAGAGAAGAGACAGAGATACAGGGCAAGACAGAAAGAGACAGAGACCGACAAAGAGAGACACAAACAGAGACAGAATATTGACACTCATGACTGAGATTAATATACATTAAGAGGAAACAGAGTTGAAACTGTGGGATACACATGTCAAGAATACCTAACAATCAAAATTCAGGCTTACAAACCACGATCAGGTCCATCAATTGAAGGAAGAGAACTAGTGTGCAGGAGTGTGTTGTCAACAACAAGTATGATCAAACTGCAAAAATCAAGCTGTTCACAGCATCGTTTCTAGTGGTATCATGAGGCAGCATTAGCTTTGATGTGTGGCACAGTACACTAAGTCATGTGACTAAATTAATTGAGATATGTTCGTTCAGGAAAATACTGGATGAAAGCAAAAGCTAGGTTCAGAGATTTACAAATGTACAATGCAACTGAAGTCTGCTTTACCTACATATTGTATAAGGCTGCTTATTATCATTAGCCTTCTAAAAATTAAATAATATAGACTATGGATTCCATTGTATACAATACACATACACACATACACACATACATATATACACACACACACTGAGGGAGAGAGAGAGGGAGGGAGAGAGAGAGGGAGAGAGAGAGGGAGGGAGAGAGAGAGGGAGAGAGAGAGAGAGAGAGAGAGAAGAAGAAGAAGAAGAAGAAGAAGAAGAAGAAGAAGAAGAAGAAGAAGAAGAAGAAGAAGAAGAAGAAGAAGAAGAGGAAGAAGAAGAAGAAGGAGAAGAAGAAGAAGAAGATTAGGTTTATATAACAGACTGGTCTGGCTCCCAAACATCTTTTTAATGAGGATGTGTGGACTTTTGATATTTTATTATAGCCATTTGGCAAAACCTATTTTGATCCCAAGATATTTTTATATTTGATTATTTTTATGAGATATTCTTATACTTACCCTTTATAAACCAAACCTTCGGGATTTTTACTCTGGGATAGTGTCTTAGGGTTTCTATCGCTGAGAAGAGACATCATGATCAATGCAACTCTTATAAGGGACATTTAATTTTGGATGGCTTACAGGTTCAGAGGTTCAGTCCATCATTGTCATATCATGGAAGCATGGCAGCCTGCAGACAGACGTGGTGTTGGAGTAGCTGAGAGTTCTACATCTTCCTCCGAAACAAGCCAGGACCAGACTCTCTTCCAGGCAGCTAGGAGGAGGATCTCAAAGCCCATGCCAATAGTGGTACACTTCCTCCAACAAGCCTACACTTCTTAACAGTGCCACTCCCTGGGCCAAGCATAGTCAAACCACCATAGATAAAGAGCAGAAAGATCATCCATTTTTCCTGAGCACCCTCAGCTCTTCATCTATCCCATTTCTATGAAAAAGATGGCAGATGGGCTGAACATAGTGGCAGACAGAGGACAAGCTGTGTAGACCATACTCTTTTTTTCAGAAACAATACACATAACCGCATTGGGAGTGTGCTTAGATGGATAATTGGCTGAGAGAGGATAACTGGGGGAGGACAGTTCAGTTACATTTGAGCCACAAGTTGAATCCCTGTTTTCATTTCTAAGCCTTGTAGGAGTTCTATCAAAAAGGGCACCGAGGATATATATAAAGGCACTTTTGACTTACTGTGGCCTATTTAGTGAACAAGGGGCCTTAAAATAAATTCTAATTACGGCACTTTTTATGTTCCTGGTCTTTTATAGACCTGATAGATTATTTTAAATTTCAGTTCTTATTTTTAAGGTTCTGGGTACATCTAATAGGAGCTGGAAAATATGTGTAGTGCACTTTACAAAGGAAAAAGTCAGAGTTGGGAATTCTGAATCTTCTAAATGGTAAAGTAGATCATTTCCCTGACCTTTGGTGGACTGAGAAACAGAGAACTCTCCTGCTGAGGGATTCTCTCTATTGCTTCTGTGAAAAATGCCAATTCACTTGTGCCACTCCCTATAGAGTGTGGGAGCCTCACAAAAGCTTCCAAGCCATCAGCAGTTATGTCCTCCGGTCCAAGGGTTGGGGTCAGGAGTAGCAACCTGCAAATATCAAATAATATGATGGAAATCTGGTTGGCTCAGTTTTGTCTTCTTTAAAAACACAGCGAAAGACATTTATTAACTATCTGCTTCATTGTTTTTAATTGAGGAATTATGCATTAGACATGACTTCTGGATTTTAACGGCTTTGGTCATTATTATAGGCACTTAAGATAATATGAGTAAAATGACAAGTGAATTTTCCCCACAGCACTATTAACTAAAAATAGGGCCTCATACATGCTAGATAAGTACTGCAGCCATATCATTATTGCTTTACATTTTTAAAGGTGTTTCAATGAGTCACCTTTGATTGCAAGCTCACTCACTGAGCAAAGGGGTCTATTAGCAAGGCCGAAAACAAAGGTTGACCCCCTGAGGACCCACATGGTGGAAGGAGAGAACTGATCCCTACCAGTTTTCCTCTGACCTCCCTAGCATGCCATAGCACATGTGGACCTACCCATGCACATGTACACACATGCACACAAAGCAAATAAATAAAATGTAACTAAAAGTATAAATTACTTAGGCTACCCTTAAACTCACTCCACATCCCAGACAGACCTTGAACTTAAATTCCATGGCCTCTATCTTCCAATAAACTAGTTGTTAAAGACATCGTGGTTCCCACTGTTAATATCATTTTTAACAGCCATACAATATGCACATGAACATTTTTGTAGTATTATTTTTAGAAAGCTTTTTTTTTAAATGAGATACTCTTACTAAGAGAAACAAAGACACCTTTGTCTATATTTGTCAGTAATTCAGCACTACAGAACATGACACAATCAATTGTGACAGTCTCATAATGACTGGAAGAATTGTTTGATTGCACTGTGACACTATGATGCTTTATAAGTAACATTGTTTAAAATTTAGAGAGTATGTAAAGTGTATGAAGACATTTTTGTATATGGATTATCTAGAAGGCAATCCTTAAAGTGGAAATAAATGGGGGGGGTGGGAGATTAGCCATTTGAGACAATAAATAGTCATAGAAATTCTTCCATTCAGTTGAAGAAGAAAATACTGTCTTGTCCAGAAAATAATGCCCACCTAATTTTATTATATTGTTAAATAAACAAGGGCATGTGTTCCACTATGTACACAGAAGCCTTATTTATGATAGCCAGAACCTGGAAACAACCCAGATGTTCCACAGTGGAAGAATGGATACAGAAAATGTGGTTCATTTACACAATGGAATACTGCTCAGCTATTAAGAATGTGGACATCCCGAGTTTTGCAGGAAAATGGATAGAGCTAGTAAATATCATCCTGAGTGAGGTATCTCAGATCCAAAAGGGCATGTATGTACTCACTAGTAAGTGGATATTAGTAAAAAGAGTACAGAATCCACAGAACTCAAGAAGGTTAACAAGCAGAAGGGCCTAAGTGAGGATGTTTCAATTCCACTTGGGAGGGAGAACAAAACAATCACAGGAGGCAGAGGGAGGGAGGGACCTTGGTGGAGAGGGGAGGGGAAGGAGAAAAGGGAAACATGATCTGGTATGGGGAAAGGAGGCAGGATTGAAGCCCCAAGGGAGTGAATGGAAATATGTAACCTTGAGGGAAGAGAAGTGTGGTGACCCTCTACAATGTACCAGAGACCTGGGAGGTAAAAGAATTTCAAGACTCAAAGAGAGGCACTTCAGATGAAATGCCCAACAGTGGGGAGAGGGAACTTGTAGAATTCACCTCCAGTAGAAAAACAGGGCATCAGGTGGAGGGATGGGGTTGCCGTGCTACAGTCAAAACTCTGATCCAGAATTGTTCCTCTCTAAAAGAACTGCAGGGAAAAAAATGGAGAAGAGACTGAGGGAAAGGAGGTCCAGTGACTGGCCCGACTTGAGGTCCATCTGACAGGAGGCTCCAAGGCCTGACACTATTATTGATGCTATGGTGTGCTTACAGACAGGTACCTAGTATGGCTACCCTCTGAGAGGCCCAACAAGCAGCTGACTAGGACAGAAGCAGATACTTACAAGACTCAACCAGTGATCTAAAGTTGGGGATACCTGTGGTTGAATTAAGGAAAGGCTGGACAAAGTTGAGGAGGAGAGTGACCCCATAGGAAGACCATCAGTTTCAACTAACCTGGACCTCCACGATCTCTCAAACACTGAGCCACCAAGCCAGGCAACAGATACTAGCTGGTCCAAGGCCCCCAACACATATACAGCAGAAGACTGCCTGGTCTGGCTTCAATGAGACAAGATGTACCTAACCCTTGAGAGACTTGAGGCCCCAGGGAATGGGGAGGCCTGACAGGGTGTGTTTTGATGTGTAGGAGGTGGAAACATCCTCTTGGAGTCATGGGAGTAGGAATGGGATGAGGAACTGTCACTGTCGGAGTGTGGACTGGGAGGGGAATAACAAGTGAACTGTAAAAAAAACGAGTGATGATGAAGATGATGGTGGTGATGATGGAAAAAGAAAAATACTGTTAAATAAAAATACTATATATGAAGGAGAATTATTTAGCTGAATCTCTATCATGTGATTGTGGAGCAGATGCTGTCTCAGTAAATCTTATCTCTCTGACTGCCAGAAGTCCTATTTACCTGGTTTTGCCGGTATTACCTACCAAGTACTAACACCCATATCTTTCTCTAGAGAACTCCCTGCTCCAGTTGATGGGAGTCATGGTCTTGGGAATCCCTCAGAAGAAAGGTACAATAACTAAGCCCTCTTATACCTGTGCAGTTTTGTGGTAAAACCCAAGTTCTAGAGCCGCTTAGGAGGTCAGTTCAAAGTTCATTTCTGACTTAGTAAATTCCCACCTTATCATATGTATCCCACCCTCATAGGCCCTTCACCAAAATTAAATCTAGTATGATTACATATAAAATTATTGTCTCAAGCTCAACTTCTACAGAAATTACTATAAGGGTGGGCAGATCACTCCGTGGGTAAAGCGCTTTCTATGCAACCATGAGGACTTGAGTTCAGACACCTAGTGCCTATGTAAAAGACACACATAGTAGCAAATATCTGTAGTCCAGTGCTAGGGCCCTGGAACAGTAGCATCTCTGGGACTCACTGACTACCAACCTAGCTAGAACAGCCCTGGGTTCAGTGAGGAACCCTATCTCCAAAAAAATTACAGTGGAGAATAAGAAAGGACTATCTTGATGTTAAGCTCTTGCTTCACAGACACCTGCAGAGGTTGGTGGGCTCACACCCTCATGTGCACACATGCACACAACACACATGTTGTAAGAGGCGGAGCCGAGACCCATGGGCATTGCCATACAGGTTTCCTGTATGACACACCAACTCAAACACTTTTAAATGTTATATACAGCTTACCTGCATTCTTAGCAACATATTTATACAAGATAAATCCAAAGCTGCTCATTTTTACCTAGCAAAAGCTCTTTAAGTCCAGAGATCACAGGATTTATGATAAGAAATGTATGCAGTTATCCAAACTCAATCCTTGATTAAATCCTGGTCATATCGCAATTTTTCCAAACCTATATTCAATTTATGTAAGACTTGCACGATCAGTAGCACCAGTGCTCCCTCGTCCTTCTCAGCACTAACCTTGAGGTTGTGCAAATTCAAAAGCTTGAACGGGTGCATGGCACCGAGCAGCTGCTCTGTGAATGGGATTGCCAGCAACAGAAAACCCATTTAAAGGCAGATGTCAGCCAATCCGCCTATTAAGGACGAGCTTGTCATTTTACTGCCATCTCTTGCTTAGGTTCCCTGATTAATTATGGATAGTCCTTTTCAAAGTAGTCACATAAGACCTGTTGGACCTTTCACATGCCCACAGAGTAAACCTGGGTCTGCTCACTAAAACCAGAGAGTCACGTGGCACTGAAGGAGTTTCCCAGACTAGAGAAGCTCTAGGTTGAAAGGACATGTACTCTGGCAACACATTCTGTCAGTGAGAATATTTGGTTCTACAAAATAAAAATGAAGAAAACTCCTACAGTGAATCTAGTGCTACATATTAGAAGATTGTACCTAAAATTTAGATATGGCTTCCCTTGATAGGAGACAGAATATCAGTACTATCAAGACAACTACTGGAAGCTGCCTCTTTCTTTCTTTCTTTCTTTCTTTCTTTCTTTCTTTCTTTCTTTCTTTCTTTCTTTCTTTCTTTCTTTCTTTCTTTCTTTCTTTCTTTCTCTTTCTCTCTCTCTCTCTCTCTCTCTCTCTCTCTCTCTCCCTTCCTTCCTTCCTTCCTTCCTTCCTTCCTTCCTTCCTTCCTTCCTTCCTTCCTTCCTTCCTTCCTTCCTTCCTTCCTTCCTTCCTTTCTTTCTTTCTTTCTTTCTTTCTTTCTTTCTTTCTTTCTTTCTTTCTTTCTTTCAAGGAAGAATAGCTGCCTTCCAGTTGTTCCGTTGGAATAAGCACATAACTTCCTTTCAAAAGCAGAGTTCATTGAGAATGGCAGGATGATGTCAGCAATCACGTCAGAAGATCGAGCAGAAATCAAGCCTGTCCTCCAGCACTAAGAAAAAAATAACGCTTCTCTAGTCAGAGTGCCCAGCACTCCCAAATGCCTCTCCCAACAGCGAGAACCTTCCACCTGTCAGTACCATGGGATTCTCTTCAAGAACATCTGGTTCATTGAATGATTCTGAGACTTGGTTAATTAATTTGGGGGGTTCAGGATTCTTGTAAGTGAATTCCTATTAAGTAAAAGATACTTCTAATAGAGTCTGACTAATATATCCCAAGGTGATATACTGTGTTCAAGCAGTTATATTTTTCTCTACAGCTTTCTTTGTGGTCAAAAAGACCCAACATTATTAAAAATATACTTAATTGTTTTATAGACTGGGACATAAGGAGAGCAATGAGGAAGAAATGACATAATCTTCACATTATTGAGACGTCAAAAGCTTCCTCTAGTCAAGTATGATTTTGATTTTTATTGAAGAGTACATTTTCTGTGCATGGCAAAGTGTCTTTTTTATGGAGCAGTTGGTGACGGGCAGCCAGAGAAAACGGCACATGCAAGACAGAGTTGGCAATGAGCGGCTGAAGTGAGAAATGGCGCATGCGTATTTGGAGTGGCCAGCAGGCTTTACAATCTGTTGCGCTGGAATTTTAGGGACTTACCACAGACAGTGTTTGTTATTGCAGAGAGTTTTGTTTCCCAGGAGGAAGGAAGATTAACCAAAAGAAATACAACAGTAAAAAGTACACAGATGATACAGCAAAACAAAATCCTGGACTATAAACCACAAATGGCCCAACGGATTTGCCTGGGAATAGCTGGTGAGAGCCACTATCTAATGCTTCCATTCTAAGGATGTTTACTGAAAGAGAACATTGTGTAATGCTTGCACTGGCTCTTCAGCAAAGTCCCCCTATTAGCACCACCACCCCAACTCTTTGTGGCTTGTTAGCCTTCTATTATTTCTTATTGGCATGTTTGGCTTTTGGTTTTCTCAAATCTGGCTTACCCGTGGAATGTGTGTCAAGAAGCAGAACTTATTTACTCATTGAGAAACTGGCCACTAGTGAGGCATTGAGCATGCCCCAGGGGAAGAAAAGATAGAAGGGCCACGTGCTCGGCCACCCATTGCATAGGACAGCAGCTCTCTGTGATGAGCCATTTTGCTCTTGGCATCTGAGTGGAGACCACAAGGCAGGCGGACTGGCATCTCAGGCCAATTTGTGTGTGTGTGTGTGTGTGCTGTTCAATTTTCTCTCCAGCTAAGATCTTCAGTGAGTTCCACAAATTCCTTCATCATAGTCAGAAATGTACAAAATTCTTACCTCTCCCTTGAGGGAAGGGTCTCTGAGAATGTTTTCAAAACACGTGTGTTTTTTATTTCAACCACAATAGAGATGGTTAAACTAAGATATAAATAATGTTTACTATGACACTTGGCTTGCTTGTTAAGCTTAGTAATTCCATTCTTCTAAGGTTTCCTGGTACAGCAATCCTAGGAGGGCAGGATGAAATAAATAGCGCTATTTCGTTAAAACAACAATGTTTTATAGCAGGAGTTAGAAGTGTTTCTCCTGGTCCACAGTGTATGGCTTTGAAAAGTGTGATATTGAAATCTGGGCACATTGACACTCCCATGATGAATAGCAACCACTCTCAGGCTGAGTTTTTCACTGGCTCCCCATCAAAGTCACAGTAGTAGTGATAATAAGAAGAAATAAACATTGTAGATGAAAAGAACACTGAAAAATCAGGGAAAAAAACAATTTTTTTGACTTACTATTGAACCCTATTATGTTACTATGCAACCTTGTAATAGTGATCCATCCTTTGTTGTCTTAATACTAGCTGGGTCACTAAACATTTTACATGCATTTTAGCATTTTGTTCATGTAACAGCCATTTGAATTAGTAAGAATGCTAATCTAATTAATTTATTTCAAAAAAGAAGTTTACAGAGTAGATATATTTAACTGAGCTCATCTAACTTAGTAGTGGTGGCAGGTGAGGGATTCCAATTGTTGTCCTACTTTAAAGTCAAAGGTCATCTAGATCAGTGGTTCTTAACCTTCCTAATGCTGTGACCCTTTAATGCAGTTCCTCATGTTGTGGTGATGTCCAGCCATAAAGTTATTCTTGTTGCTACTTCATAAGTATAATTTTGCTACTGTTATGAATCAAAATGTGAATATTTGTGTTTTTCAAGGTCTTAGGAGAATCCCGTGAAAGCATTGTTTGACACCCACAAAGGTGCTGTGACCTCCCCAGGTTGAGAACAGCTGGTCTAGATCCTTCAGCCGTGCTACTTATCCCTCCCCCCCCCTGTTATTTTAAGACAATTCCACTTAAGCATTTATTTGATTTGTAAGTTTAAATTTGCCTAAAATATACCAAGTTCTTTTTCTTCATTTCAGGCATATAACCAAGATGCTTGTCTTCTTAGTGGTATCTTTGATTTCTGCCCTTCTTTCTTCTCAGTGTAAATAAAATAAACTAACCATATCTACGGTGGAAGTGCTATGCGTGTCCTCAATCTTACCTCTTGAGAAGTCAGGGCAGATCTCTAGTTTATGACTATGTTCAGCTACATAAACATTATGTCAACGATATATTGAGATGACAGTATCCACATCATACCATATTAAACATGTTATGGTTATTTAAAAAGGCCATGGCACAAAGTGGGTGATTAATAAATGAATGAATGAATGAGTAAGACAAAGTCTTTCTAGAAGTTAACCATGTGGTCATATGAGCAACAGTCTGGTGGTAGAAACGCTGAGTTATCTGTGCTTCAATGGCAGAGATTATATATTAATGGAACACACAGGTTAGAATCGAGAAAAATGACAAAATAATCCTGGACAGGAATTGTGGGGCAGGATACTCATGGAAACTTCTTGGAAGAAAGGAAGGAAGGAAAGAAACAAAAGGAAAGAAGGAAATTTCAGGGTGGCATGGAAACTGGGGAGGGGGGGAGACAGACAGACAGACTGATGGAGGGGGGGGAGAGAGGGAGACAGAGACAGAAACAGAGAGACAGACAGGGAGAGACACACAAAGAGACACAGACACACAAACAGAGAGAGAGAGAGAGAGAGAGAGGTGAAACAATTAGATATTATCCTTAGAACAGAGGTGGCAAAATTTGATCTGGTGATGTTGGTAAATGAAAATTGAAAAATTAATTTCAGAAGCAACCAAGATGTAAATGAGATCTCACAGTGGTTCAGTCGAGGTGGAGGAGAACAGCCCCAGATTTCTGGATTTCATTTTTACCAAACTGGACTATGGTGGTGTGACTGCGATAAAAATGTCCTGCCCTATAGTGTAGTTGTCGGCAAGTCATGACAGTCTTAATTTTCATTATCCTTGAATGTAGACTGAAGACTGAAATAGTCCTTCTCACATACAATTATCATGAGGATAAAAGGAGACAACAATGACCTGTAGCTTGTTACTGCACAAGTCACTCACAGCTCTTTCACCTTGTATGTCATTGGCAGGAGCGAGGAAGACTAGCAAACATGCTTAGTTTTGGGGATCTTCAGATGGAGATACTTCGAGCCATCCCACTAATAGGATTACTCTAGACACGTTCAGAGGCATGGTGACAAGATCGGCCATCCAGGAATGGTTGAGAAGGTGCCTGCTATTTCCAGTATAGTGTCCGTTCAGGAGGATTTCAACATCACCCGAGATTCTGTATCTTCCAAAACATACTGTGAGCGCTTGCTTCTATAACCAGGCTGCTACCCTTCAAGGCCCAAAAGTTGCCAAACTGCATGAAAAATGTAGAAAAGACAAATCGGTTTCCGGATCCAGATTTGATTTGGGGCTGTAGTTCAACTTGTTTCTCTGTGTGTAAGCAATGCCATTTAATCTGTGATTTTTTTCTTTCTCTCATTTCCTGTGTATATTTTTAAATGTTCAAAATTACTTCGGAGTGTCATGGTATTATAACATTTTAACTTTCTCACAGTCACATTTTGGGAAATAGCCTAAAATGTTCAGTCTGTGAATTATAAACTGGAATGAAGAAAACGCTCAGCATTTAAACACACTTGCTGCTCTTGGAGAAAACTAAAATTTAGTTCCTAACGCAGATGTCTCACAATCACCTGTAACTCCAGGTCAAGAGTCTGATGCTCTCTTCTAGCCTTTGGTGACAACTCTTAACATACACACACACACACACACACACACACACACACATGCACACCTGCATGTGCACACATACACACACAAACATATTTAATCATTAATATTAGTGGTTAATTAAATAATAATTAACCATTAATATTAAGAATGCCTTTAATATCAGCATGCAGGGACAGAGGGGCAGGGAGGCAGGGAGGCAGGGAGGCAGGGAGGCAGAGGCAGAGATTATAAAACAAATATTTATCGTATTTCTTAAGGTATCATGAACTTATGTAAAGGTATCCTTTAAAAGGCATTATACATATTAATTCAAGCCATAAAAATCCCAATGCCATTCCTTCAAGAGACAAATTGAAGCACAGTAAAAAGTATGGCGACTTTGTGGAAAACAAAGCTGTATTTTTTTTCCATGTTAACAAAACATTCAACAAACACAAAAATATCCTTTGAAGAATATCCTTGACTTCAGGATTCTGAGCAGTGGATTAATAGCACAGTTTGTAGAATGTGTGTGTGACATGCATTGTTTATGCAATATGTTGCCTGTAACATATATCTTAATTCACCCAACGCCAAATGTAGCATAGTTTATGTAACCTAAGAATGCACTCCATAAGTGACCGTAGCTCTTGAATTTAGCACCTATGAAGGACACCACTCAACTATTCACAGCAAATAATCAAGTGGACATCTTAAAAACGTCCTTTGAAATAGACTACACCATAATAGACGCTCCAAGGCCACTTATAAGAAAAATGGCATCATCAATTGTTTCTTACAGTCTGTCTAAGGTACAGGCTCAGGCTTCTGATTGGATAGCGTGCTCTGAATATGTTAGAGTCCCAGCTCATTTCCACATATCACAACAGCAGCCCATTTGTTATGTTGCAAGGATACTGCACTGGATATTCATCTTACGGATTTCTTTCTCTTTTCCTACAATAAGCAGACTGTCACCTTGCTGCTTTTAACAGAATAAGCTCCCTCAAGTCCCTTCTTTCTGAATGTGCCCGCCCATGGTCTGGTTGAGTGGGTGTGTATGTGTGTCCAGAAAAGAAGAAATCATAAGGTCTCTGGAAACAATACTAGTTCCTATTCCTGGTAGATAGCTAGATTACCTCATAGCAGTCTTCGTAACACAGAGTTAATGTCTAATGACCCCCTGTGTTTCTACTGTGGGAAAATAACACCTCCCTAATATTCTGTGTGGACATAGTTCTGAGAAGGAAAGGGCAAGGGGAGTTACTGTTTTAACGGAACCTTCATACATATTGATATTCTAGAAAGGTAAGGTTTTGGAGAATTGGGATGAAAGTGGTTAAGGGCTCCAGCTTGAGCAGTTAGAAAGTTCCTGGGCTGAGTAGCTGTGAGAAGATCCTTGCTCCGGAGGCAGGATCAGCTGCAAACAGGACTCATCTTAGATTCTAAGGCAGTTAGAATGAAAGGCAGGCTGGTCTCCTCTCCCAAATAGAGAGATTGGGCTTCCATTGGGCTTCCAATCTTTTATGTCCCTCTTGGAGTGTGGAGTGAACACATACTACATTTACCACTAATATTTCAGCTGAGAGTTTGGCTGGGTTTATGGTTGGTTTTTTTTTTTTATCATGAGCCTATGGTCTAAAATTGGTGTGGCTTTTCATAACAGTCTTTGTTCTCACATGACTTTACCACATTGCATTCTTTTGTAACGTCTACACTATACCTAGCAGGTACAGACAGTATATTGTTTACAGTGATATCATGGACTACTATATAGTAAAGGTCATGAATTTAAGCACAGATGACTCAAGGTCACAGTGAAATATTAAGACAAGGCTCTTATGCTCAACAGGTATGGTGGTACGTGCCTTTAATCCTCGCATCTGGGAGATATAAGTAGGCAGATCTCTGTGAGTTCGAGTCCAGCCTGGTCTACCTAACAAGTTCAAGGGCATTCAAGGATATATAATGATACCTTATCTCAACACACACACACACACACACACACACACACACACACACACACACACACACGTGATGTGCTTGTCAAGAGGGTACCCGTGTAGCAGAGAATTCAGGTAGGACAAAGTGACAAATGAATACCAATAAGATTTTTCTAAAAGCATGTGAATGCATGTTTTGATGTTAGGACACTACCTAAATAGAGGCTAATAGATTTCGTATTAACCTTTTTTTTTATTACGTATTTTCTTCAATTACATTTCCAATGCTATCCCAAAAGTCCCCCCCCCACTCCCCTATCCACTCATCCCCATTTTTTGGCCCTGGCGTTCCCCTGTACTGGGGCATATAAAGTTTGCCTGACCAATGGGCCTCTCTTTCCAGTGATGGCCGACTAGGCCATCTTTTGATACATATGCAGCTAGAGTCAAGAGCTCTGGGGTACTGGTTAGTTCATAATGTTGTTCCACCGATAGGGTTGCAGATCTCTTAAGCTCCTTGGATACTTTCTCTAGCTCCTCCATTGGGGGCCCTGTGATCCATCCAATAGCTGACTGTGAGCATCCTTAACCTTTTATGTCTGTGTGTATAGTGCTGTAGGCTGGTGGAGGCCAGGACATCATGACATTGCATGAAAATGATGTCTAACCACCAATCCAAATCTCCAATCTCATATTAATCCCCCCCCCCAACCCGGGCTTGTATTTGTGCTTGCATCTGCATGTATGCAGGTGCATGTAGGTGCAGGTACATGTATTTTACACGTGGCAGAGGATAGCTCTCCACTTTGTTTTTATGAGACTAAGTCCCTCACTAGCCTCAAACTTACTAAGAAAGGTACGTTTTCTGGCCACTGAGCTGTAGGGGCTCTCCTGGCTGCACGTCTGTAGTGCTGGGGTTACAGATGCATACTACATGGCTTCTGATGAGTGAACTCAAGTCCGTGTACTCCTTTGTGCTCATGAGTCAAATGAGACAAGTGCACGATGGGCCAAGCTATCTCCAAAATTCCTTCCATTAACACGGAAAAAGGAACAACAAAAAGTGAGCTTTTTCATGCAAAGAGAGTAAAGATGAAATGTGTCAAATATTCCTGAAATTATCACTTCTAAGTTAAATAAAATTCTATTTAACTAAGACAAGAAAGCCATTAGCAACACACACACACATAAGTAACAAGGCATGCACAAGTTCAAACCATACAAAATCTCAGCACTAGAAAGGAGAAGTGGATACACACAGACATACACACTCATGCACACACATGCACAAACACATGCATACATGTGGGAGAGGGATTGATATAGAATTAAAGCAAGGGATAGAAACTGAGGACATAAATTTGGATGGAAATTGTCATTTTACCTGAAGACATATTTTTTCCACCGAATAATTCAGAATGCTAAAATTTCTGCCCAGTGTCAAAAAGCAGAATGAAATAGAGGATAGTAATAGGTTATGCTCTGGGGGTGATTGAAAAAGCCTGCCAAACAAGGCTATGACTTCCACAGCAGGACATTTCAAAGGATGAAAAGTGTTCCAGTATATAGAGCAAGTCATGATGCTTAAAAGTCCTAAACTTACTGAAGATATGGTAAAACTGTTACATATTATGTGTGTATAGATATGTTCCTTATCTATCAATCTAGCATCCTACTATTGAAGCCCAGGCTATGGAAGTCAGAGCATGAATGAGAAGAAACGGTAATGTAGGGAGAGAAAGTAGTAGAGATTTCACATTCATCTATAGGTGAAAATGTACAGATGTTATGACAACATTGTTTGAAGTGGATTAAAAAGATCCTGGAAATTAGAAACACTTATAGTGGGAGAAATGTTAACTGGATTTTCACACACCCATTCAATGTAAAGTTGCATAAAACATTTTTTAAGGACATGACCACGGGGAGGTTTTCTCTGCTCCAGTGGATCGTTCCCATATTTATGAACATAGAGGCAGTACTAGCTGGAGTTGTATTACTAAAAAGAAACAAAAGAAAAAGATAAAATTGGGAGGATAGTGTGTTGGGATGGATATGTGGGGAGTCGGAGGGAGAAAATAGGTATATTGATCATTGTATACATGCATAAAATTCTAAAAATAAAAAATATTCAGCTTCATCTATTTACTGTGTAGGTTTGCAGTCAGAGTCAGAAAACAAATTGTAGGGTAATCCCTATAATGTTATCTCTAAGAAGTCTTAAAACATACATTTATTTATTTTGTGTGTGTATGTACGTGAAGCTATGTGTATGGGATTGTGAACATGTGTCAAGTCTCCTGTGGATAGGTCATAGAGCAACATGTGGGACTTGGTTCTCACCTTCTACCCTATGGGTTCCGCGGATAAAACTCAGGCCATCAGGTTTAGAAACAATGAGTTTTCCTGCCGATCCAGCTCCGTAGCTCATGCAATCTTATGAAATTTAAACAAAATCATAACTGTGTGTGCATGCTTTATGAGGATAGAGGAAAATGGTAATATAGGCTATAGGCTGTACTTTTCCGTTATCTTGGTGAGGAAGATTGAAAGAGACGGAGAGGTGAGACTAAAATCGACATCATTTAACATGATTGCATTCACTTGGAGATGTTCCTCAGAGCTTTGCGTTCAATATCTGAACGGAAAAACAATGTCCGGTGTTGAGTCTCTGCATTAGTTTTCATCTATTGCCAGAAAAACTGTCTCTGATGCTAGTTGAATGGTATACTGATATATAGGTAAGCAGTTTGTCATTAGGAGTCATTTATTGCTGCAGATTAATAGCAGTAGAGTATCCCTTGATCTAGTCAGTGTCATATATAGGTTCCCTCTCATGGAGTGGGTCTTAAATCTAATCTAAATGTTTGGTTTGTTCACTCTCATAACATTTGTTCCAATACTGTATCAGTGTATCTCACACACAAGTCACTGTTGTAGGTAGTAGGATAATGTGTGTGTGAGAGAGACACTTTGGGGAACTTAGCTCTAAGTCTTTATCAAGCCCGTTACTACAAATATTTGTGCAGAAAACAAGGTTGAAGGACTGTAAGAACCAGAAATGATGGACTTCAAGGAAGAAGCATCTTCCAGACACAACAGAATTGATACATTTATGAACTCAAAGAGACTGTGACAGTACATACAAGACCGGTACAAATACAAACCAGGCAAAATCCCAGCACTGGGGAGGGGAAATGGATACAAAGTCCTACCCCCTAGTCGAGAAGAAGTTATTTGTTATTTGTGATTGATACCTTTGGAAAAAGGGGAAATCAGTTTTTCCAAATAAAGTGCCAATGCATATATCTCTCTATCAAACGAGAGAGAGAGAGAGAGAGAGAGAGAGAGAGAGAGAGAGAGAGAGAGAGAGAGAGAGAGAGAGAGAGAGGTGGGGGAGGGGGAGAGAATGAAGTTGAGTGAGTAGAGAGTTGAGTAGGGTCTGGGAGAAGTTCAGGAACAAGAAAAGCTAAGATTAAAATACATTAAAAATTTTAAAAATGAAAAGTGAAATAAACAGAAAGCAAAATTACTCAGGGAACTCAGGGAACTCTCTATTTTGTTGAAAGAGGAAATAAACTTCTAAAGTACTGCTCTTAATTTCTTGTAAAACACCACTTTCAGTATTATATTATAAAGGATGTGATGTTTATTCTAAAGGAATGAAAAAAATCATGAGTTAGTATGTTTTAAAACATGGCAGTTAAGGATGAACACAAATAATTTTGCTCTTATTTTTTTATTGCAATACAACTCAAGAGATCAATCAAGGTTCATGTTTATGACTTAGTTATTCAGTGGAAAAGCCACTCACACTCACTTTTAAATTGCTTAATTTCTTTGTCTCATCTGGAGAGTCAGTAAGTCTGTGTTAGTCTCTAAAGTTCATTTGCTGTGTGACGTAACATTTCATTGTTCATGAGGATTTCATTTTGTATAATCTTTAAGAAATTCCTCTTTTCAGTCTCTCTCCTTCCTCCCTCCCTCCCTCCCTCCCTCCCTCCCTCCCTCCCTCCCTCCCTCCCTCCCTCCCTCCCTTCCTTCCTTCCCCTTCATTCTTCATTTAATTTAAGGCTTATTTATCTCCCTCTTTTTTCTCTTCTCAGTTGTCTGGTATCATGATGTTTATTAGGAGTGTAAGTAGGCATGAACAGTTGAGCAAGGAGCATTAATTCTTATTACAAAACTTGCGTTCTCTCAGGGGACTTTGTTGAAGAGAATAAGATGATATGGATCGATAAGAGAACTATATGGACACAGAATAGGCTACTATTGATACCCTATAGGTGGAGCATTCCAAAAAAAGAAGCATGGCTTATTCTTTTGATATGGTAAAATCGATGAAAGATGCTACCATTTTTGAAGACAAAGGAAATCAACCTTGTCACAGACATTTTCCACACCCCCTTATTAAAACCTGGTAATCCAGAAATTGAGGATCAGATTTTTTTTTCTAGCTGTATAGAGGTGGAGAGGGCACTTAGCAATACAGTTGAGGATGTCGACCAAGGGGTTAAGGAGCTCAGGAGATGGATGAAAGCTAGAGACTGCCCTTTTGCCATTCATCATTGTCTTAGTCCAGTGGTCAATTAAGAAATCTCTAGGCTTCATGATGGCTTAAAACAAGACAAACAAAATAAAACAAAATAACAAAACAAAACAAACCACAAAGCTATCGGTAAGGTAGGGACTAAAATCCAAGGTAGTTTATGAAACAGTAGGGGCACTGTGTCATGATGACTTTGTCACCAGTTGTCTCATTTTGGAATTCACAGGAAGATGGACTGAATGTTCATCCTGAAATGTGACAGTATGTGGGATCTTTATCCGAGGCTGATTTGAATGACTAGACCAGCACTGGAAGCAGTATTTCATTGACAAGAATAGTAGTGTTCAAATTTGCATAAAGCATATGCATAAATAAGCTTTTATTATTGAAGTCCGTTTTATTTACGATATATCAGGTGCTTCTCACCTGAGACATGTTTTTAATGAATATGTGATTTCTTCACAGTCCATAGACAGTTGGTGGTGTTGTCTCATAGTTAAAGCTTTTCTAAAACCCTCAATTTACACAGCATGTTTAAAACTGTTCTTTTTTTCATTAGATATTTTCTTTATTTGCATTCCAAATGTTATCCCCTTTTTTAGTTTCCCATCAAAATTCCCTTATCCCCCCCCCCTGCTCCCCAACCCACCCACTCCTGCCTCCAGACCCTGGCATTCCCCTATACTGGGGCATATAATCTTCACAAGACCAAGGGTCCCTCCTTCCATTGATGACTAAGTAAGCCATTCTCTGCTACATATGCAGCTAGAACCACTAGTACCTCTGTGTGTGTTTTCTTTGATTGGTGGTTTAGTCCCAGGGAGCTCTGGTTAGTTCATATTGTTGTTTCTCCAATGGGGCTGCAAACCCCTTCAGCTCCTTGGGTACTTTCTCTAGCTCCTTCAATGGGGACCCTGTGCTTCATTCAATGTATGGCATTTTGCCTTGATTTCTCTGCTATGCAATTTAGCATTTTTAAGAATCTTTTACTAAAATCCTGGTGTATAGATTGCAATCAATTGTGGAATCTTACAAAGCATTTTAATCAATCAATCAATCAATCAATCAATCAATTAATTAATTAATGATTTTATTAGACATTGTCTTCATTTACGTTTCAAATGCTATCCTGAAAGTCCCCTATACCCCCCCCCCGCCCTACTCCCCAACCCACCCACTCCTGCTTCCTGGCCCTGGCATTCCCCTGTATTATAAATAACATAATACAGAGGAATATAATCCTTCTGGCTACTATAAATAAGGCTGCTATGAACATAGTGGAGTATGTGTCCTTATTACAAGTTGGAACATCTTCTGGGTATATGCCCCTGTATTGGGGCATATAATCTTCGCAAGACCAAGGACCTCTCCTCCCAATGATGGCTGACTAGGCTATCTTCTGCTACATATTCATCTAGATACTCGAGCTCTGGGGGGTACTGGTTAGTTCATATTGTTGTTCCTCCTATAGGATTGCAGACCCCTTCAGCTCCTTGGGTACTTTCTCTAGCTTCTCCATTGGGGGCCCTGTGTTCCATCCAATAGATAACTGTGAGCATCCACTTCTGTATTTGGCAGGCACTGCCATAGCCTCACAGGAGACAGCTATATCAGGGTCCTGTCAGCAAAATCATGCTGGCATATGCAATAGTGTCTGAGTTTGGTGCCTGTTTATGGGATGGATCCCAGTGTGGGGCAGTCTCTGGATGGTCCTTCCTTCCATCTCAGCTCCAAACTTTGTCTCTGTAACTCCCTCCATGGGTATTTTGTTCCTCATTTTAAGGAGGAATGAAGTATCCACCCTTTTGTCTTCCTTCTTCTTGAGTTTCTTGTGTTTTGCAAATTGTATATTCTAAGTTTCTGGGCTAATATCCACTTATCAGTGAGTACATATCATGTGAGTTCTTTTGTGATTGGGTAACCTCACTCAGGATGATATCCTCCAGATCCATCCATTTGCCTAAGAATTTCATAAATTCATTGTTTTTAATAGCTGAGTAATACTCCATTGTGTAAATCTACCACATTTTCTGGATCCATTACTCAGTTGAGGGACATCTGGATTCTTTCCAGCTTCTGGCTATTATAAATAAGGCTGCTATGAACATAGTGGAGCATGTGTCCTTATTACAAGTTGGAACATCTTCTGGGTATATGCCCAGGAGAGGTATTGCTGGATCCTCAGGTAGTACTATGTCCAATTTTCTGAGGAACTGCCAGACTGATTTCCAGAGTGGTTGTACAAGCTTGCAATTCCACCAACAATGGAGGAGTGTTCCTCTTTGACCACATCCTTGCCAGCACCTGAATTTTTGATCTTAGCCATTCTGGCTGGTGTGAGGTAGAATCTTAGGGTTGTTTTGATTTGCATTTCCCTGATGATTAAGGATGTTGAACATTTTTTAGGTGCTTCTCAGCCATTCAGTATTCCTCAGTTGAGAATTCTTTGTTTAGCTCTGAGCCCCATTTTTAATGGGGTTATTTGATTTTTCTGGAGTCCAGCTTCTTGAGTTCTTTGTCCAATATATTGGATATTAGTCCCCTATCAGATTTAGGTTTGGTAAAGATCCTTTCACAATCTGTTGGTGGCCTTTTTCCTTTTTTTCTTATTGACAGTGTCTTTTGCCTTATAAAACCTTTGAAATTTTATGAGGTTCCATTTGTCAATTCTTGATCTTACAGCACAAGCCATTGCTGTTCTGTTCAGGAATTTCTTTTCCCAGTGCCCATATATTTGAGGAGGCTTTTCCCCACTTTCTCCCCTATAAGTTTTAGTGTCTCTGGTTTTATGTGGCGTTCCTTAATCCACTTAGACTTGAGCTTCTTACACAGCATTTAAATGCCATTCCTTTTCAGGGATCTATTATTGAGCACTTAAATATTGAAAGAGTGTTTCCTCTAATCATAATTTGGAAAGAGACAAATTTTAAATTAGCAATGGAGAAGAGTCGGTTAATGAAAAAAAAAAACCAACAACTACTGCTTGAGGAAGGGAGTAGATGGGCCCTTGTACATGTAAAATATGGACTATTTCCACCAGTGGTCATTTCATTGCTGGACTCCAGAAATGGATCACATAGCTCCCTGGAGGTGTCCAGCTGTGGCAATTAAGATGGTTGCTGATCCCAGGAGACGTTTTTGATGTTTGTAAGAAAGCCAGCCATCCTGTGGTTTGAGACTTGAACAAACTGCTCTGGAATGAGCTCTGAGACCAACCAAATATTGTAGCCTTATGCATGTTCTGTTCCAAACTACCAGGAAGAGGAGATCAGCAAAGTGCCCTGGATACCGCAGAGTGCTTCTTCGCACAGTACCATTTTTAACTGGTGGAAAATATAAACAGATTTCTGCCCAAGTTTCCATTGTGATTAAGGAAAATTTGCTGAGGAAACAGGGCTAATCCACAGAGAATTGTGAAACTGATGAGGGTTCAGATACCCACAATTTGCCTTGGAGCCAAAACAAACGCAGCATTTAGAAGTCTCTTTCCCATAGGTATTTAAGGGGAAGGAGATATTTCCAGGGCAATCTCGGGGCTTCGTTTTATAAAAGGAAGCCATGAACCTGATAAGAAACAGGATGTCCTTAATCTGGGTTTCTAGAATACTTAGGTGGGATGAGCATGCTAATCAGTTGAGCTTTTACTTTAACCTAAAATTACTCTTCACCTCATGGCAATGGTTGAGATGTTTCTAACTCAGCACTGACCAATATCTGTTACTTGACTAGATTCACTGTCTAAAGCTTTTCATTGTATCCATTAGCATGCATTTCTGTGTAATGGCTTCTTCTAGATAATTATGTTAAAATTTTAGTTCATAAAAGTAAAGTTGTTAAATCTTTGTGGTCATTCCCCCCTCCCCCCACCGATATCCAAATAAAGCAACTTACTTCTCTGTGAGAAATGATCTAAAGGGATATGCATGAAAATTCACAGATTTATTTCCCAAGGGAAAAATAGCACAGGTTCATTCATTGACCTGTGACCATCTCTGTGGAATCAGATGTAGCTCCAATTGACAAATCTGAAAGGAAATAAGGCAGAGTGAGTTGATGAGACAGTGCAGTGGGTAAATCAGCACTGTTTGGCCTGATGACCTGAGTTTGATTCCTTGGTCCTACAGGATGAGAGCAGAGAACCAACCCCTAAAAAGTGTTCTCATATTTACAATCAGAGCTGCACATAACAAAATATCCATTTGATGGGAAGCTGTGTAAACCTGAGTAAAAACCCCTGGAGAACAGCAGACAGCCTCTCTGCAGTGGCCTTTCTGGAACTGGGTGGTGATCAAGCCCTTTCATTGAGCAATTAGGAAAGATCTTTAAAACCAGAAGAACATATTTCCCTAGCTCCAAAATGCTACTTTACAAGTCTTACCTTTAAAACTTGCACTATGTACACAAACTTAAAGACAGCATTGCTTTTCAACCATTTTTTGTATGATTCAAAATATTTTTTAAAAAAACCAAAAACCGAATTGTATTAAGATGAATCATTTCTGCAATAATTGGCCAAAGAATCCCAAATAACAATGGTTTAACAACATTAGAAATGTATTCACATAAACACCAAAGGCTATTCAGCATGTTTCTAATTTGGCCTTTGTCATAAGTTACTTTTACCTCTAATACCTGTGATCCAAGTTAGAGTTAGCAGGTGGGAAAAAGGGAGAGGAGGGGAGGAGCACAGCCCCTCCCTCTGAGAACATTAAGGGGCTGTTCCCTGTTACCTCTACTCACCTACTTACCTGATGTCTAAGACCACATCTAGCCTCCAGGAAAACTATAAGACTTAGTGGTTGTCCTTTGAGTTTATGTGCCCAAATAATATTTAAAAGTCCATTCCTGTCAAAGAAAATCCAGTTTTCCAGGGCAACTGGTAGATTTTCTCACAGTGTAACCATCTGTCCATCCAAACAACAATCCAGTCTCCTTCTGGCATATCAAACTCAATTATCTTTTTCCTAGAGAGACAATCCCAATGCCTCACAGTGGTCCATTCTCTATTCCCACCCAGGCACTGTCTTCTGTTCCAACAACCACTAAGTTATCAAGCCAATTCTTCACTCCTAATACATCCCACAGAACCAGCTGGAACAGGATATGCCTAAGAAAAGGAAATTGAGAAGTGTAGCAACTGACCTTTGCATCAGCATCACATCCTCTATGTTGGCAGGTTCTTGGCCGCAGCTGTGGCTTCTTACTGTGACTCTTGCCATGGCTACTGTTTTTGATCTGTACTAATAACTCCTGCTGGTTGTGGTTAAAGTGCTTGGCCTCTCAACCACACTACTGTCCTCTCAGCCAACCAAGACTGTACGATGAAGTTGAAAGCATGTTGTGGATGGAGTTAGATTTCTTGAGAATGCTTGAGAATTGACTTGCTTTAACTGTGAACATGAACTTTCTATCAAATTTCCTCTTAAAGTAAAAGAAGTAGTTAACAAACACCAGTCATTTCAGTGTCTACTATTTACCCAACATCACAGACACACTGAACCCATACTTTTCCTTCAAAGTACCACAGAAGGCAGTTTTATTGAGTTTGCCGTAAAACAATGAGTTATATCATCATTTCGGAACTCAATGTCTGAGTATTGTTCACCACTGAACATACAAACTGGTGCCAATTATATGCTTTCTGTCCTGTGTTCTTCTGAATTAGCATTCAAAATACTGTTTTACACAGTACTGTTAAGAGAAACCTGCTCCAGAGGAGAGTAGAGCGAGGGATTAGTTGTTTCAACGCCATTAGAAGAAATAAAGAAGTGATGTCTATGCATCTCTAGAAATGAGAATGTGTTGTAGCTAAGGGGGAAGTGAAAAGCATCATGAGAGGCACCATTCTTGAACCTGGTAACTGATGGATAGCAAGAGCCAAACATGACTACAATCTATCTCATTAGCAGAAACGGCAGATGTACCAAGTTGTGTTCCCAACTCATGCATGTATTTGCTTATTGACAGCAATTCCTGATGGAGGTGTGAGCTGAAAGGGAGTTTGAGAGAAATTCTTTGTTACCCCATTCACTCAATCCCTGTCCAAAGCACTTGAAACACATGGAGGTGACCATATAGTATCTACCACTGGTTTTAAAAGTCCATTCGTGGTAAAGGGGCTAAATTAATTATGAGTCAACCAGCCTAAGAAATAGTAAGGTATAATTAAAAGAACAGAGAGAGAGAGAGAGAGAGAGAGAGAGAGAGACAGAGACAGAGACAGAGACAGAGACAGAGACAGAGAGACAGAAAGACAGAGACAGAGACAGAGAGACAGAGACAGAGACAGAGACAGAGACAGAGACAGAGACAGAGAAAGAGCTACCAAGAAAATATTTGAATTCCCATGAGGACCTTTGACTCTTTCACTGAGCACTAAGTTGTCCATAGACTTTGTCGGACTCAGTAAAATCTGATAAACAGGAGCTCATATCATGCATACCACAGAGGCATCTGAGCTCTTATCTAGCTAGTGTAGAGCTTCTTCAGTCACCATTGGGACATTCATGAGAGAACCCAGAGAAGTCACATCTAGTAATGAAACTGATCTGTGCCTAGAACTAAAATTACTCTAGACATGTTCTAGAACTGCTTAGAATAAGAATTACATGAATCAAACTAATCTTCTAGTAAAGCCAGTGGCCTAAGAGAACAAAACGCAGCACTCTTTGAACTAGGGCATTGAGTTGCAGAGTGCTTCCTAATACAACTTCACAGTGTCCACCATATAATCAAAATTCTTTCACCTACCAAGAAGTACATGACTACAGAAGAACAAATGTCAATAAACAGACCCACCAAGAGATGCCAGAGAGGAGCGTGTATCAAGTAAGAGCATCAGAATAATCATGATCACTATGCCCAGTCTGCTCAGGGAGCTTTGCAGAAAATAGAAAGCAATGGGGGGACATACAGGAGATGAATAGAATAAATGTCCGGGGAAATGAAAGACTCAGTACGTGAAATGGGAAATCCACAGGAAGGGATAAGTGAGAAAATTAGGCTGTAGGAATAAGGCCATGGGACCAATGAAGACTGAAACATAGGGGGAAATGGGCAGCTTTAGTGACCATAGGAGGGATGAAGCAGTCTAACTTCCACATTCAGAATGCCAAAGGCATTTACTAAGTAAATTTAGTAGGCTCATGGAATAGAGTTTTTAAACTGCTTAGTTTCATTTCCCTTTGTGGCAATAAACAACTGATGTTTTAATGTAAATATCATTCACAATAGAATAAAACTGCAAAGTCCTTCAAAATCTCCTTAGCAAAAGATGTGGAAATTTTCCTCACTGAGAATCATAAAATCCCACTGACAGGAATTTTAGAATAACTAGGTTAACAGAGTAATGGGCCATGCCTGTGGAAGGCATTGTTGTTAAGGTGTCCACTGACTACAGTCATCTACAGATACAACCCAATTTAGGAGAAATTACAAAAGCACAGATTGTATTTGGTGTGAAGAAAGTTGAGGAGTGTTTCCAGGAACTGGTGAGATGACAAACTGCTACAGTCAGAATTTACTGTTCAGGTTAATATGTATTTGTCAAGCCCCAGGAATATGCACACTTAGACAGATACAAGTTAATCTTCTTAAACATATTTTATTATTTGATAATAAGTCCATCGCACTTTTAGATTATAGTATAATAACTTCATTTCCCCTTTCCCTTTCTTCCCTCTAATCCTTCCCATGTAACCTTTTGCTCATTCTCAAATTTATGTTCTCTTTTTTCTTTAATTGCTGTTACACACACTCACACACACTCCTAATGATATACACACAAACTTATCATTCCCAACAATGTTGCATGTGTATATATGTTTGCAGATTGACTGTTTGGCATTGGAACATCAACTGAGGAACTTGGGAAGACTCTGGGGAAGACTATTTCTCTTGGTCCCAGCTGTCTTAGTTAGGATTTTACTGCTGTGAACAGACACCATGACTAAGGCAACTCTTATAAGGACAACATTTGATTGGAGTTGGCTTACAGGTTCAGAGGTTCAGTCCATTATCATCAAGGCAGAAACATGGCAGTGTTTAGGCAGGCACGGTGACCGAGGAGCTGAGAGTTCTACAACTTCAACTGAAGGCTGATAGAAGAACACTGGCCTCCAGGCAGCTAGCACAAGTCAGAATATTGTATACATTTACACATTATAATATGTAGACATTCATTCGTTGCTGAGAACATGAAATTTTCTTTTCCTTTACTTAAAAAAAATCTTATTAGTGTGTACACATTTTACAAAGTGGTGGCCCTTTGTGTGTGGAGGGAGCTGTGTGTATGAGTATGTGTCTTTGTGGCTCGCATGTATGTGTGTGGGTGTAGATGCCAGAGGTTGGTACCAGGTGTTCCTCTGATGTTCTTCATTGTTTTCCAGTTTTGTTGAGTATAGCCTTTTGTAGAAGGATCTGATGGTGTTCTGGATTTCTTCAGGATCTGTTGTTATGTCTCCCTTTTCATTCCTGATTTTGTTAATTAGGATGCTGTGTCCCTGTGCCCTCTAGTGAGTCTGGCTAAGGGTTTATCTATCTTGTTGGTTTTCTCAAAGAACCAGCTCCTCGTTTGGTTGATTCTTTGAATAGTTCTTCTTGTTTCCACTTGGTTGATTTCGCCCCTGAGTTTGATTATTTCCTGCTGTCTACTCCTCTTGGGTGAGTTTGCTTCCTTTTTTTCTAGAGATTTTAGGTGTGTTGTCAAGCTGCTAGTGTGTGCTCTCTCTAGTTTCTTTTTGGAGGCACTCAGAGCTATGATTTTCCCTCTTAGAAATGCTTTCATAGTGTCCCATAAGTTTGGGTATGTTGTGGCTTCATTTTCATTAAATTCTAAAAAGTCTACAATTTCTTTCTTTATTCCTTCCTTGACCAATGTATCATTGAGAAGAGTGTTGTTCAGTTTCCACGTGAATGTTGGCTTTCTATTATTTATGTTGTTATTGAAGATCAGCCTTAGTCCATGGTGATCTGATAGGATGCATGGGACAATTTCATTATTTTTGTATCTGTTGAGGCCTGTTTTGTGACCAATTATATGGTCAATTTTGGAGAAGGTACCATGAGGTTCTGAAAAGAAGGTGTATCCTTTTGTTTTAGGATAAAATGTTCTGTAGATATCTCATAAATCAATTTGTTTCGTAACTTCTGTTAATTTCACTGTGTCCCTGTTTAGTTTCTGTTTCCACGATCTGTCCATTGATGAGAGTGGTGTGTTGAAGTCTCCCACTATTATTGTGTGAGGTGCAATGTGTGGTTTGAGCTTTACTAAAGTCTCTTTAATGAATGTGGCTGTCCTTGCATTTGGAGCATAGATATTCAGAATTGAGAGTTCCTCTTGGAAGATTTTACCTTTGATGAGTATGAAGTGCCCCTCCTTGTCTTTTTTGATAACTTTGGGTTGGAAGTCGATATTAGAATGGCTACTCCAGCTTGTTTCTTCAGACCATTTGCTTGCAAAATTGTTTTCCAGCCTTTCATTCTGAGGTAGTGTCTGTCTTTTTCCCTGAGATGGGTTTCCTGTAAGCAGCAAAATGTTAGGTCCTGTTTGTGTAGCCAGTCTGTTAGTCTATGTCTTTTTATTGGGGAGTTGAGTCCATTGATATTAAGAGATATTAAGGAAAAGTAATTGTTGCTTCCTATTATTTTTGTTGTTAGAGGTGGCATTCTGTTCTTGTGGCTGTCTGCTTTTAGGTTTGTTGAAGGATTACTTTCTTGCTTTTTGTAGGACGTGGTTTCCATCCTTGTATTGTTTTTTTTTTTTTTCCTGTTATTATCCTTTAAAGGTCTGGATTCGTGGAAAGATAATGTGTGAATTTGGTTTGTCGTGGAATACTTTGGTTTCTCCATCTATGGTAATTGAAAGTTTGGCTGGGTATAGTAGCCTGGGCTGGCATTTGTGTTCTCTTAGTGTCTGTATAACATCTGTTCAGGATCTTCTGGCTTTCATAGTCTCTGGTGAAAAGTCTGGTGTAATGCTGATAGGCCTGCCTTCATATGTTACTTGACCTTTTTCCCTTACTGCTTTTAATATTTTATCTTTATTTAACGCATTTGTTGTTCTGATTATTATGTGTAGGGAGGAATTTCTTTTCTGGTCCAGTCAATTTGGAGTTCTGTAGGCTTCTTGTATGTTCATGGTCATCTCTTTCTTTAGGTTTGGGAAGTTTTCTTCTATATTTTGTTGAAGATATTTGCTGGCCCTTTAAGTTGAAAATATTCATTCTCATCTACTTCTAATATCCAAAGGTTTGGTCTTCTCATTGTGTCCTGGTTTTCCTGGATGTTTTGAGTTAGGATCTTTTTGCAATTTGCATTTTCTTTGATTGTTGTACCCATGTTCTCTATGGAATCTTCTGTACCTGAGATTCTCTCTTCAATCTCTTGTATTCTGTTGCTGATGCTCGCATCTATGGTTTCAGATTTCTAGGGTTTCTATCTCCAGCGTTGCCTCTCTTTGGGTTTTCTTTATTGTGTCTACTTCCCTTTTTAGGTCTAGTATGGGTTTGTTCATTTACATCACCTCTTTGTATGTGTTTTCCTGTTTTTATTTAAGGACTTCCACCTCTTTGGTTGTGTTTTTCTGCTTTTCTTTAAAGACTTGTAACTTTAGCAGTGTTCTCCTGTGTTTCTTTAAGTGAGTTATTAAAGTCCTTCTTGATGTCCTCTACCATCATTATGAAATATGCTTTTAAATCCAGGTCTAGCTTTTCGGGTGTGTTGGGGTACCCAGGTCTGGCTAAGGTGGAAGTGCTGGGTTCTGATGATGGTGAGTGGTCTTGGTTTCTGTTAGTAAGATTCTTACATTTGCCTTTCGTCATCTGGTAATCCCTGGAGTTAGTTGTTATACTAGTCTCTGGTCAGAGCTTGTTCCTCTCGTGATTCTGTTAGCCTCTATCAGCAGACCTGGAAAACTAGCTCTCTCCTGAGTTTCAGTGGTTAGAGCACTCTCTGCAGGCAAGCTCTCCTGATGCAGGGAAGGTGGACAGATATCAGGGGTTTGGACCTGCCTCCTGGCAGAAGATGAAGGCCTGAAACAGGGCTTGCCCAAGAATCTGTGTAGCTTCTGTAGTCCACACTCTCACCTGCACAGAGTAATCTTGGCAGGATCTGGGAACCAAGATGTCTCCCCCCAGATGCTGTGGTAAAGCCCTTCTGTGCGGGTCGGACAACTCTCCTCTGGCAGGGAAGGTGCTCGGATATCTGGAGCCTGAAATGTGGTCTACCCCAGAAGCTCTGTGGTTTCTGCCTGACCCAGAAGCTGTTAGCTTCTGCAGTCCACACTCTCCCCTCTGCAGACTCCCTCTCTTTGTAGCAATATGTTATCTAAGTATCTGTTGGTAGTATTTTTTCCCTGGAGTGGTTTAGTATAGGTGCATCATATTGTAGTTCTTTTACAGTTTGAACAACTTCCATACTGGTTTTCATAGTAGTTTCTCTAGTTTAAATTCTTATCAGAAATGCCCTGTGAAACATATCTGACAGCATTTGAGCTGGCTTTTAAGAGGACATGCTTGCCATTATTATAAATTCATTAACCCTGACCATTGTGACAATTTTATTAGAGGTGATATAGAATCTCAATTTAATTTTGATTTCCATTGCATTATTGGGGATAATTTAACCTCTTTTACATTTTTCTTTTTATTTATTTATTTTGCTTTATAGCTCTGGCTAAAACTTCAAGCATGATATTGAATTGGAGTGTATAATGAACATTTTCTTTTTCTTTTGTGCTCAACTTCAGATAAAGTGCTTTCAATTCAACATAATATTAAGAATGTCAGCTTGCATTGTCAGCCACTACAAACCAGCATTCTTCCCCCAAAATAAGAATGGGGAGGGGTTTACAGTTTTCATGTGACTTGCCTCCCTGTTTCCTATGTGAGACAGGTCACCTCCTGTGCAAAGCCTCCCTGACTGTTCAAGGAAGAGTCAAGTCAGAGTGAGCTGCAACATGCCCCTGTGTCCCTCAGCTAGAAAGTAGTGGGTGTTGAACTCATTTCATCTCTAAGTTGCTTGAAAATAAAAGGTCAATATGGGAGGGGGGGGAAATGGAGATGGTAGACTGTGGTAGACCAGTTGCCTGCCTGCAAAAGCCACTGGCTTTAGTCCTTATCACTCAAATGAATAAATGTATTCATTCATTCTCTTCAAAAGCTGTAAGAGGAAACAATAGAAATACTCTCATTCTGATATGTCTAGTAGACCTAAGTAGGCATTTCTTGGAAGAAATCATACAAATGAACAATCCATATATCACTAAGCAATGGGGAATTGAAAACACAGGCAGACGTGGCATGTAGTTTGTATTAAGTAAATATTTAAGGCCAGGGTAAGTAACTAAGCCACAGGATGTACGGTGAACATTAGGAGTATTGTGTCCTACATAAAGACATGTGGGCTGTAAAATGGACAAATAAATCATAGCCACAACAGGCCCACCAGACATATATGGAATGCAGCTGTGCCACATGCTTCACCCTCCTTTGCTCAGCCAGAGATCACAGTTCGGAGTAAGGGCCACCCCAGGAAAACGGAGAAGAAGGGAGGTTTTCTCACCTGCAGGATGACTGCAGTTAATGATAAGGTGTGTATCTTTGTGCATGATATGACTAGAGCCCCAGAATGAGAGAATGAACAGAAAGAATATCTGAAGACACAATGGCTGGATATCACTGAGCTAGTCAAAAGGCTGGTTCAGAAAGCCAAGAAAACCCCCAAATAAAATAAACATAAAATCCACGCTAAGATACACCATAGTAACACGTAACAACAAAGCCCCAAATCCTGAAAGCAACCAGAAAGAAAAGGCATGTTGTCATAATGGAGATCACTTCCAAGGACAGTAGGGGTCTCCTCTCATCTGGGGCACAAGAAGTGTGCTGATTTTCAAGTACCAAACGAAACCAGCCGGTGTTAGAGCTGGAGTCAGGCTAAGGAAAACAGAAGCATTTGTCCGCAACTAAAGAGGGAGAAAGCATCCCTTGTTTCTCTCTTGGGTTCTCAGAACATGAAGGAAGATTAGAGAGGAGAAACAAGAAAAACATCATATTTGGAAAATGCCATAATACAACCTAATAAAAACCATCAGTTGGTTTGGATCTCTTTGTTGGAAAATTGAGACCATTAACACAGGATTACTAACAAGGCATATTTCCTTCTTCCTGTAAGGGTGTTCTCAAGATTCTTAGTATCATAATTGTATTAAGCATCATAATTCTATTAATCCAGGGAAGTGGAAGGCAGCATTTGTGGTTTGGAAACACAGTATTCCATTACTAACATTTATACTTTCCCAATCAGAGATGATTGATTTTAGAGTTTCTCTCCATATTTTCTTATCCTTTATAGTTTCTCAAGTACTGTGGCACAGTCAGCATCACGAGGGTACCTTCCCTCATCTTCCGTGTGACTTTCATCTCTCTAAAATTTGGCTCTATTGTGCTCTGTTATTGCTTTAAGAGAGTTTTCTTTTTACTAGGTCCTACTTTTTTTTTTTAAATCTAAGCAACTTCATCAACATCACAAACACAACATCCCTACATCAGACAAGGATTTATACACTAGATATATAGGTATGAGGCAGTCTAGCTACATACATACGCTAGCATACATTACCCAGACACAAAAGATGTAACTTATTCTTCCAGAAACAAAACATGCCTTGACAGTGAGAAGGAAAATCTAGGTTATCTCCAGAAAGTATTTCCAGCAAGAATCCAGTTGTTCATATAAAGAAACTCAATAGAGAATAAATGTCAGAACTTCAATTTTTATTGAAATAACAAATCAACTAAATTTGTGTCAGTTTTACATTATCTTATATGATCACTTGAGTTCATCTTTTTTTTTTTTTAAGAAAAAATTACCAGTGTGTACCAAACTGAAAAACAATGCACTGGTTATAGTTTAAATATGAAATGTAATGTTGTATGTGTTAAAGCTCCTTTTAAGGAGGTTGAGTTGCTAGTATCTAGGTAGAGGTAATAAGTGGCTTTGTCCAATATCCTGCCTCTCTTTCTATGTCCTTTCTGCCATGATGTGAAAACCTTGCTTTATTACACACTCCTACACCATGAAGTTCTGGACCACTGTAGACAGAGAAACATAAACCAAGGGACCACAGAATGAATCCTCTGAAATGTGAACTATGATAAATTCTTCCTCCATTTGATTTCTGTTATTTTGTTGCAGTGACACAAAGGTAACTAATATAGTACTCTTGATGATGTCACCCATTTACTTGAAAAATTTTACCAGATTTAATTATTTACAAAACTAGATAATTCACATGAACGCATCATATTCACCTCAAGGAGAACAATGTTTGCATTTTATGATCCCGAGCATCTACTTTTGCTGTGTGACAATGCTTGCAAAATTTTATTCATTCACAGATCCAGGATTAAAGTTCAAACAATGATTAAAATGCTTGTTGGGCAAAATAAAGAGTTCCAGAGGATACCAAGTTGTCTACTAAGAAAGTGTTTAGTTCAAAATTTCATTCCTACCTTTTCTTTTTCCTCTTAAATTATAAGGGATCCAGAGACTTGATGAAACTTTGTCCAGAATGTTCATAGTTTCTCTAATAATTATCATGAGTAAATACCTTGCAGAAGAAACCTGTGTAGTATTCCAAACATGAAATAATTTTCATAACAATCTTGTTCCCTTAACTTCTGAAGAGAGCAATCATCATTACCTTGAGCTGTACCTTAGCTGTAATATGAGACAGAAATGTGAATAAATAAAAGTTAATGAAGACTTTCTATGAGAGAATTTCATGGAGTCGAGTATTTTGGTTATACTGTGTATTTATGTAAAAGCTTACTCTTAGTTTCACACACACACACACACACACACACACACACACACACACACACACACACACACACACACGGTTAATGACAACTGTCATCCAAAGGTTCTATGCAAGATTAAGCAATCTTGGATAGCTATTATTGATTTCTTATTTTTTCTTTTACTTTAAATCGTTTGTTCAGTGGGCAATACTTTTTCTCAAGAAGAATCCATGATCCCTAGTAATTACTCAGTAAGCAGCTAATACTCTAATAACCTTGGTCTGTAGGCTTATAAAGTCAGTGGGAAGGCTCCTGGAAGGGTTTTTCCATTCTAAAGCTAATGTACATTTATTTTTATTGTTACTTTAAAGTTTTACATGTTTGATCTTTAGCCAGTCAATTTCTGCTTCTTAGGCGTCTTTCATAAGTGAAACATATCTGCAGGAACATTTCTGTGATAGCATAACATTATTTGTGCTTTATTTTAATGATTGCTATATCATGCTGGTTTTTTTTTAATGGCACGATTTATTTGAAGTTTCTGCTAATAAAGAGTTCTATGCAGATAAATGTAGGTCGCGAGTCTTTGATCATCCCAAATCTTCCTTTTTATCTCTGTGTTGATTTTCTTTTCTTATTATTTCATAAATTGCTGTTCTCAAGGGCATTGTGGACAGCTGTATATGTTTGAGTTGATTTCTTGTGCTCAGTGATTAAACTTTAATTACATAGAGCTCTTCAACCTATTTACAAGTTGAAACTTTCAATCACAAAACAGATGTGCTTGCCAAAGAAGTATTATATGATAAAAATTCTCAAAGCTAAAAAAGATATGATTCTTCAATAGTATTCTACTAGTTTCTTTAGTATATTCCCAAAGTTGTAACACTAATGTATTCACGTGCAATCTAATATACCTAAAGCATTAATGTTTTGTGTTGTTTGGAGGTATTCTTTTAAATCTTTAATTCTTTTTGGAATAGATAAAGAAAGGAGGATTTGAAACATTTTCATAATTAAGACTTAGATGTTACATTAATGATTAGATAGGAGTAGAAAAATAATGATTTATTATGTTTTAGTTGTATTATATCTACTGTAATTCAGGACAAAATTTATATTCAGGATCTATAACCATTGCACTACTGATATTTGTTGTAATCCATATGTTTCTATTTGTATTTTCAAATATTTTTCAATCATGACCTTATAGAAGAGTATCCTTTGAAAGCATCTGACTTCACATTGGAAATGCAAAATCAAATATTTAAATGGGAAGATTTCCGGTTTGCCTGCCACCGAAAATCTACCCTAGATGTCACACACATATCCAATTCATTCGCACTTCCTCTATTCTCTTACACATTGTCTCAAAATAAACATGAACCAACTTCTTCTGTCTTAACACTAGCAGGGCAACTAATCCCATGGTATGTTTCGTGACATCTTCACAGTTCAGCTAGTTTCCAAGGAAACTGAAGATATCATGAACTTTAACAGAAGTGTTAGAAAGCCTGTCGCTACTTTTCATATTGTTTTTCAAACAATTGTCTAAAAAATAAACATACACCGGCAATAGTCATCTTAGCAGTTGAGTGGTGTAAAAGTAAAACGGTCATAAGCACGAGGTCATGTCTGTTTGGTACAGTGCTGTAGAAGTGCTCCTGATACAAACAGCTATGCAGAAAGTAACTGCCTAGTAAGCAGATGATTGGAATATCCATCTGTAACAGGAGAGTTAAACAAATGACAATATCCTCAGCAGTCGGAAATTTACTTCCTAAAAAGTGAATTCCTTAGAGTGATGGTGGAATATGAACTTCATTGTTTTTAGAAGGGCAATATGTCTTTATGTATCAAAATTTTATGAGTGCATTCGTAGTATAACATGAACAAAGTCACTGAAAATTTTCTTTAAATGAATACACCTATTGCTATAACAGTTTTATTTCTATGAATTTATCCTAAAAAAGAATCGTAAGACAAGTAATTATGTAGCTACACAAGCCTAAATGACAGGATTTTCAAACCAGTCAAAATGTATGGATCTGAGATCTTTCTTTTCGGAGTTCTCTGCCATGTATGTTCTCTGTTAATTATAAATGATTAAAATGTAAAGACACATAAGACGAAAAGTAACTGTGGTAACAACGCGATTTAACTGAAAATTTCTGATAACAACACAGTAAAGATTCTGTGTTATTATTGTTTAGTGATTTTTGAAATTGATTCTAGCTATGTACTCCCACTGACTTGGAACTTTCTATCCTTATACTTCTGCTTCCTAAGTGCTGTGATCACCATTTTTTGATCTCTTTTGGGACAATTACTAATGACTATTAAATGATGCCATTGGAAGTTTACAGAAGAAGGGTTTTGAAAAACTGCTCAGTTTAGTTTTTCTTTTCATCATCCTTCTTTGTTTGTTTGTTACTTTGTTGTCCTTCTCAACAAATTATTTTTATCTAGTAGCCTTATCAATAAGGCTACTATTCATATTGAAATACTAGACTCTTCAACTACTACTATTGGATTGATCACTGCTCCCATCAATATGGCTGGCTTGTGTTTTGTGTGTCTTACCACTTATGGTAACATGTATATTTATTAATTAATATATCATTACTTGTGTTGATATAATCACCCTACATCTCAAATGGCTTAGATCATTGGTATCCCAGATTTTAATGTCATTCACTTATGTGTGCCCATATGCATGGATTGTGTCGTACAGATCCTACATGGCTCCGATGATTGGCCTGTAATAGATGGTGAAAGAATGAAGAAAAGACAAACATAGAAGTCTGGAATTTGGTGGACTGCCTTCTCATATGGAGAAGCCACAGGGTCCTGGACGGTCATGTTGATTATATAGAGTTGAACCAGGAGGCTGACTGAGTGTTTACAGCTGAACAAGATGTCAGAGTTATGACATGCAGATGAACAAGGAGGCGGTTTTAGCTAACCTTAGTAGGAGCAGTCTCTGTTGGGGGGGACAGCCTTGGACTATATACAACTTGGGGCTGGAGAGAAAGCTGCAGGGGACATTGCTTGTATACATGGTCAACCTTCTCATTGATCTGAGGAAGACTCTCACAGCCATCTGAGCCTCACCCAGAAAAGGCTTTGCCACTTCCACGGAGCTGAGATTGGTCCTTGACATGGTCATGTCAACAATGTACATTTACTCAGGACTTCATCCATTCCCTACAGGATTATTTTCAAAACCATTCGGTTTTCGGTTAGAGTTTTTTAATTCATTTATAATGGATGTAACTATTGAAAAAGTGGCATTTATTCCTATTGGTTTTTTATGTCATGCTCGTGTCCTTTTCTCCCCTTCCCCATGTCACCCCTTTTAGTTAAAGACAAGTCATCCAGTTCACCGTTGTTTGTGATGTTTTAAACTACACATGTTTAATGCTATGTTCATTTTACGACATAATAGGTTTCATTATTCCATTTTCATCCATATGTATCATGCTCTTTCATCATCCCCACCCCCATACGCCCTCCTGTCCCACTTCTTTGTTCTGTATCATCAAGTTTCATCATACCTAGTACAAAGCATTTGGGTCAAATTGACCCCCACTCTCTTCCCTTCAACTTTCCTGGTAACTCCCACCACTTTTTCTTCCCAACTTCATGTTTTTTTTCTTTCTTTCTTTCATCTACTGGAGCCATTTGGCACTGCCAAGATCTGCATGGATGTAGAGCAATCCATTGGAACATGGACAACCTAACAAGGGTCCACTTGTAAAGAAAACTGGTTCTCCCTCTGCTATCAGTTAAAAGCTCCTGAGCTAGGGGTGGGGCTTTGTGATCTTCTCCCTCACCCATACTGGCATTTTGCCTGGGTTATCTTGAGCATGCAGCCATAATTGCTGTGACTATATATGCACAATGGACCTTCATCTTCAGAAAAATCTGTGATACAGCAGCTGCCCACAATCTCTACCTCTTACAATTTTTCCACCCCATCTCCAGGATGCATATTATTTATGCATAATAGAGATTTTGTAGATCCATAGTTTCTATTTAGTTGGAGTTATCTTTGGTTTATCTTTGTTTAGTGACTTTCCAAGACTAATTGTGTAGGTTATCTACTTGATGCAGGGTGTATCCACAGAAGGTTTTCTGTTCATGTACCTGTCTTTCAATCTATCTATACCTATCCATCTAGTCTCTGTCTGTCTAATATGTACATATACATAATTGTTTCATTTCCAAGCCTGTATGGACGTTTTGTTTTGGGTCAGCATAGCTTAGTTGTCAATGATAACCTAGATTCATTTGAGTGAACTGGACACCTACCCTTTTCTACTGGGATTCCTGTGCCTGGGAGTATACTTTTGAAGTTCAATCATCTTTAAAATTTGTGTTAGCCTTCACTTCTTGCTAACCCAGCTTGCCAAGGTCAATCACTGATAATAAATAACTGAGACCCAACTAGTATTTCCTGGAGATGAGGATATGCTTGGAATTCTGGATCGCCAGAAATATATCAGAGCTTTTCAAGACCCCTTGGGATCATTTCAATCCTCAGAATTTTCTTTCAAATTTGTTTCAACTGATAGTGTAGCTTTAGTCAGCCTAATGCTAATTATCTCAAGTAGATGATTTTGACAATGGCCTGAAAATTGAGTCTGTCTGATGAGCGTAACTCCAACCAAGTCATGATAAACAGCAGCAAAGCTCTATCTAGAATGGACCATGTCTTTTCCAGGTTCCATGTGTGCTCAGACAGCGACAGCTCTCTGATGTATCAAGATATGTGGTGTGCTCTGTATAAGTCAGTTCTTTCCAGTGACTCCAAAGCTTCTGGCTACCACAGTTGCTTGGCCTTGCAATAGTAAATGGGTCTTTCCATAGCAGTGGTCTCATTTTACTATGAAAATGGTAGATTTCCTTAAACATTTTCTGCCTTGTTATATAACTTTGGAAATATCCAGTGTCTTTACATGGATAATCTAGATAATTTTGCTAGTATTTTCATGGAGAAGATTTAGCACCATCTGTTTGTTATTTGGAAAGTTTCCTTCAAATGATTAGGTTTTTTAAAAAATGATTTTTATTTTATTTTGCATTGGTTTAGTTTTTTGTTTGTTTGCTTGTTTTCACATTTCTTGAAGGTGAATGTTTACAAAACTAACCTTAATCTTTATCATATTATGTTTATATGCCTTCCCTAGTCAAAATGAATATGCTAATCAATTCTAATGTAATAAATTATTCTTGTTTTCATTTACTCAGCAGTTTTTGAACCTCCACAATATAAGTATACTTAACTTTTTGTGGAGGAGACACCAAAGACATTAAAAAAAACAACCAAACAAACGAAAATAACTTCAGTTGCTTCACGCTCAGGAACCCTAAACTTCAACGTACTACATCCTTATAGATGGACACAATACAGACACAAAGACAAAGTCCACAAAATAGTAGATCAAAGATTTTAAAGAGTAAGCAATAGTTCATGTGAAGACATTATGGGATGCTTTGTGACATTGTTGCATAAAAGTTAATATAGTCATGGATCACTGTCACTCTAGTATAATTTTCAAATGGGCATTTATTTACATATCACCTTGTACCAAATGTTATATGAATTCAAGGTGCTTCAAGCATTGACCCAGATTACAAGGAAGACCTGTTGAAGTAGGTCTTCATTGCTACGAAAATTTCGTTTAAATGACATTCTACTCAAGCCAGGCACATCATCCATCATTATCATAAGTGATCATCTTTTTTAAATTAACAAAATTATTCCATATTTTCCAATGCCAATGATTATTAGCCATTTGGAAGTTACTATCAGACCTACTGTCAGGAAATGTATGCCATGTGTAGCTCAGGTTCCTTCCCGTCAGTGCCAGTAAACCGGACCACATTGGGCACAAACTCGGCAGAGAGTTCCAATGGTTCCCAGAGGAGTATCCACTCCCCAGGCACCCTAGCACGCCCAGGATATTAGGATTACTGGTAAGTCGAGCACAGCATCTGTTCTGACATCACCAGGAGTGCCTGAGACCAGCAGGAACACGGACACAGGAACCCAGCAGCCAGTGGCTCCAGTTCCTTCCAGTCTGCTCTGGTATACCTTGGCTTCAAACTCAGCAGACAACCCCACAGCCCCAGAGGAGGTATCACTTGTAGGCACTCTAACACACCCAGGATCTTAGGATCCCATCATCCCAGGAGTTTGGTTACACCAGGATCTTAGGGTCACAGAGGAAGCTTGGCTGACAAGAACTCTGACACACCCAGAATCTCAGGATCACAGGATCACAGAATCACAGAGAAAGCTGGACTCTGAAGAGTTCTGACTCAACCGGGATTACAGGAAGGATAGGCTCCAATAAGATATATCGAGGGCAAGGAGCACTTGAGATAATCAGATAGCGGGAGGCAAGGAAAAGAACAGAAGCAACAGAAACCAAGGATACTTGGCACCATCAGAACCTAATTTTCCCACCATAGCAAGTCCTGGATACACCATCACACCAGAAAAGCAAGATATGCATCTAAAGTCACTTCTCATGACAATGATGGAGGACTTCAAGGAGGACATAAATAACTCGCTTAAAAAAATACAGCAGAAGAAAGGTAAACAGGTAGAAACTCTTAAAGAGGAAACACAAAAATCCCTTAAAGAATTACAGGGAAACATATCCAAACAGGTGAAGGAATTTAACAAAATCATCCATGATCTAAAAATGGAGGTAGAAACTAAAGAAATCACAAAGGAAGACAATTATGGAGATAGAAAACCTAGGAAAGAAGTCAGGAGCCCATAGATGCAAGCATCACCAACAGAATACAAGAGATAGAAGAGAGAACCTCAGGTGGAGAGGATATTATAGAAAAAATTGACACAAGAGTCAAAGAAAATGTAAAATGCAAAAAGGTCCTAACCCAAAACATCTAGGAAATACAGGACACAATTAGCAGACCAAACATAAGGATAATAGGTATAGACGAGAAGGAAGATTCCCAACTTAAAGAGCCAGTAGATATCTTCAACAAAATTATACAAGAAAACTTCCCCAACCTAAAGAAAGAGATGACCATGAACGTATAAGAAGCCTATAGAACTCCAAATAGTTTGGACCAGAAAAGAAATTCCTCCCATCACATAATAATCAAAACACCAAATGCCTAAAACAAAGAAAGAATATTAAAAGCAGTAAGGGAAAAGGGGCAAGCAACATATAAAGGTAGACGTATCTGACTTCTCCCCAGAGACTATGAAAGCCAGAAGATCCTGGGCAGATGTCATACAGACCCTAAAAGAACACAAATGCCAGCCCAGGCTACTGTATCCAACAATACTCTCAATTATCATAGATGGAGAAACCAAGGTATTCCATGACACAACCAAATTTACACAATATCTTTCCACAAATCCAACCCTTCAAAGGATAATAAAGGGAAAACTCCAACAAAAGGAGGGAAACTACACCCTAGAAAAAGCAAGAAAGTGATCTTTAAACAAACCTACAAGAAGATAGTCACATGAAAAGAATTTCAACTCGAACAACAAAAATAACAGAAAGCAACAATTACTTTTCCTTAATATCTCTTAATATCAATGGGCTCAATTTCCCAATAAAAAGACATAGACTAACAGACTGGTTATTTAAACAGGACCCAACATGTTGCTGCATACAGGAAACCCACCTCAGGGACAAAGACAGACACACTACCTCAGAGTAAAAGGCTGGAAAACAATTTCCCAAGCAAATGGTCTCAAGAAACAGGCTCGAGTAGACATTCTAATATTGAATAAAATCGACTTTCAACCTAAAGTTATCAAAAAGGATAAGGAGAAACACTTCATACTCATCAAAGGTAAACTTTACCAAGATGAACTCTCAATTCTGTATATCTATGCTCCAAATGCAAGTACATCCATAAAAGATACTTTACTAAAGTTCAAAACACACATTTCACCTTCCACAATAATCATGGGAAACTTCAACTTCCCACTCTCATCAATGAATCATGGAAACAGAAATTGAACAGAGACACAGCGAAACTAACAGAAGTTATGAACCAAAGAGATTTAATAGATATCTATAGAACATGTCATCCTAAAACAAAAGGATCTAACTTCTCAGCACCTCATGGTACCTTCTCCAAAATTGACCATATAATTGGTCACAAAACAGGCCTCAACAGATCCAAGAAGATTGAAATAATCCCATGTACCCTATCAGATCACCACGGAATAAAGCTGATCTTCAATAACAACATAAATAATAGAAAGCCCACATACACGTGGAAGCTGAACAACACTCTACTCAATGATAACTTGGTCAAGGAAGAAATAAAGAAAGAAATCAGACTTTTTACAGTTTAATAAAGATAAAGCCACAAGATACTCAAACTTATGGGACACAATGAAAGCAGTCCTAAGAGGAAAATTCATAGCTCTGAGTGCTTTCACAAAGAAACTGGAGAGAGTATACACTAGCAGCATGACAGCACACCTGAAAGCTCTAGAACAAAGAGAAGCAAATTCATCCAAGGGCAGTAGACAGCAGGAAATAATCAGAATCAGGGCTGAAATCAACCAAGTGGAAACAAAAAGAACTGTACAAAGAATCAACCAAACCAGGAGCAGGTTCTTTGAGAAAATCAACAAGATAGATAAACCCTTAACCAGACTAACTAGAGGGCATAGAAACAGTATCCTAATTAACAAAATCAGAAATTAAAAGGGAGATATAACGACAGAAACTGAGGAAATCCAAAAAATCATCAGATCTTACTACAAAAGCCTTACTCAACAAACCTGGATAACCTGGATGAAATGGACAACTTTCTAGACAGATACCAGGTACCAAAGTTAAATCAGGATCAGGTTAATGATCTAAACAGTCTCGTAGTCCCTAAAGTAATATAAACTGTCATTACTAGTCCCCCAACCAAATAAAGCCCAGGACCAAATGGGTTTTATGCAGAGTTCTATCAAACCTTCAAAGAAGACCTAATACCAGTACTCCTCAAACTATTCTGAAAAACAGAAACAGAAGGTACTCTACTCAATTCATTCTATGAAGCCACAATTACTCTGATACGTAAACCGCACAAAGATCCAACAAAGAAAGAGAACTTCAGACCAATTTCCCTTATGAATATCGATTCAAAAATACTCGAAAACCGAATCCAAGAACACATAAAAATGATCATCCACCATGATCAAGTAGGCTTTGTCCTAGGGATGCTGGGATGGTTGTATATACAAAAATCCATCAACATAATCCACTATATAAACAAACTCAAGGGGAAAAAAAACATATGATCATCTCATTAGATGCTGAGAAAGCATGTGACAAAATCCAACACCCGTTCATGATAAAAGTCTTGGAAAGATCAGGAATTCAGGGCCCATACTTAAATGTAGTAAAAGCAATATACAGCAAACAAGTAGCCAACATCAAACTAAATGGAGAGAAATGATGCAATCCCACTAAAATCAGGGCCTGGACAAGGCTGCTCACTCTCTTCCTACCTATTCAATATAGTGCTTTAAGTCCTAGACAGAGCAATTAGACAACAAAAGGAGATCAAAGGGATACAAATTGGAAAGGAAGAAGTCAAAGTATCACTATTTGCTGTTGATATCATAGTATACTTAAGTGACCCCAAAAATTCCACCAGAGAACTCCTAAACCTGATAAACAACTTCAGCAAAGTGGCTGGATATAAAATTAACTCAAACAAATCAGTGACCTTCCTCTACACAAAGGATAAACAGGATGAGAAAGAAAATAGGGAAACAACAGCCTTCACAATTGTCACAAATAATATAAAATACCTTGGTGTGAATCTAACTAAGCAGTGAAAGATCTGTATGATAAGGACTTCAAGTCTCTGAAGAAAGAAATTGAAGAAGTTCTCAGAAGATGGAAAACTCTCCTATGCTCATGGATTGGTAGGATTAATATAGTAAAAATGGTCACCTTGCCAAAAGCTATCTACCTATTCAATGCAATACCTATCAAAGTATAAACTCAATTCATCATAGAGTTTGAAAGAGCAATTTCCAAATTCAGCTGGAATAACAAAAAAAAAAAAAACCAAACAAACAAAAAACAGGATAGCAAAAACTATTCTCAACAGTAAAAGAACTTCCAGTGGAATCACCATACCTGACCTCAAGCTGTACTACAGAGCAATTGTGATAAAAAAACTGCATGGTATTGGTACAGTGACAGGTAGTTAGATCAATGGAATAGAATTGGAGACCCAGAAATGAACCCATACACCTATGGTTACTTGAACTTTGACAAAGGAGTTAAAAACATCAAGTGGAAAAAAGACAGCATTTTTAACAAATGGTGCTGGCTCAACTGTCGATTAGCATGTAGAAGAAGACAAATTGACCCATTATTATTTCCTTGTACAAAGCCTAAGTCCAAGGGATCAAGGACCTCCACATAAAACCAGAGACATTGAAACATATAGAAGAGAAATTTGGGAAGAGCCTGGAAAATATGGGCACAGGGGGGAAATTCCTGAAGAGAAAAACAGTGGCTAGTACTGTAAGATCCAAAATAGACAAATGGGACCTCATAAAATTGCAAAGCTTCTGTAAGGCAAAGGACACTGTCAATAAGACAATAAGGCCACCAACCAATTGGGAATAGATTTTCACCAATCGTACATCTGATAGAGGGTTAATATCCAATATATTCAAAGAACTTAAGAAGTTAGAGTCCAGAGAAACAAATAACCCTACTAAAAATGGTGTACAGAGCTAAACAAAGAATTCTCAACTGAGGAATATGAATGGCTGAGAAACACCTAAAAATATTTAACATTCTTAGTTATCAGGGAAATGCAAATTAAAACCACCCTGAGATTCCACTTCTCACCAGTCAGAATGGCTAAGATCAAAAACTCAGGTGACAGCAGATGCTGGGGCAGGTGTGGAGAAAGAGGAACACTCCTCCACTGCTGGTGGGATTGCAAGCTGATACAATCACTTTGGAAATCAGTTTGGCAGTTCCTCAGAAATTTGGGAAAAGTACTCCCAGTACCCAGCAATACCACTCCTGGGCATACATCCAGAAGATGCTTCAACATGTAATGAGGACACATGCTCCACTAAATTCATACCAACCTTATTTATAGTAGCCAGAAGTTGGAAAGAACTCAGATGTCCCTCAACTAAGTAATAGATACAGAAAATGTGGTACATTTACAGAATGGAGTACAACTCAGCTATTAAAAACAATGAATTTATGAAATTCGTAGACAAATAAATGGATCAGGAGGATATCATCGTGAGTGAGGTAACCCAATCACAAAAGAACACACATGGTACACACTCACTGATAAGTGGATATTAGCCCAGAAGCCCAGAAGCTGGTAATATCCAAGATACAATTACAAACTACATGAAACTCAAGAAGAAGGAAGAGCATAGTGTGGATACTTAGATACGTCTTAGAAGGGAGGAACAAAATACCCATGGGAGGAGTTACAGAGACAAAGTGTGTAGTAGACACTGAAGAAATAACCATCCAGAGACTGACTCACTTGGGGATCCATCCCAAATAAAATCACCAAACCCAGACACTGTTGTGGATGCCAACAAGTGCTTGCTGATAGGAGCCTGATATAGGTGTCTCCTGAGAGGCTCTGCCAGTGCCTGACAAATACAGAAGTGGATGATCACAGCCATCCATTGGACTGAGCATAGGGTCCCCAATGAAGGAGCTAGAGAAAGGACCTAAGGAGCTGAAGGGGTTTGCAGACCCATAGGAGGAACAGCAATATGCCAGTACCCCCAGAGCTCCCAGGGACTGACTAATCCACCAACCAAAGAACACACATGGTGGGACTCATGGCTCCAGCTACACATGCAGCAGAGGATGGCCTAATCAGACTTCAATGAGGAAAGAGGCCCTTTGTCCTATGAAGGCTCTATGCCCCAATGTGAGGGACTGCCAAGGTCAGGAAGCAGGAGTGGGTGGTTTGGTGTGTAGGACAAGGGGGGTGGGAGAGCATAGGGGGAGGGTGTTTTTTTCGGAGGGGAAACCAGGAAATGGGATAACATTTGAACTGTAAATAAAGAAAATATCCAATAAAAAATAGCTTAATAACTTAAAATCAGCTTGTAACCTTTCAGACATATTCTATTATGTTTCTTTTGAGAAGAATGAGAATTAAAGAATAAATTTGGAGAAAATGAAAAAAAAATGTATGCCATGTTGTTGGAGTAAACTTAAGACAGGGCTAGGGATATGACCTAATGGATAAAAGTGTTTGGAGAAAACCTCATGATTTAGGCTTTTATTCCAGGACCCCTGTGGAATCTGGATGCAGTAGTTAAGTGTTTATGATTCCAGACATCTGTTCCTCCCCCAAAGGGACAGAGTATAGAGACCGGAGAGCTGATGAGTGCTTCTAGGCCAGAAGTAGGGTAGAGTCAGGAAAGGCAGGGAGAGACACCTGGATGTTATTCTCTGACTTTCACACCAGCACCATACAGGCAAATGTCTGTACACAAGAACATGCCCACACATTCATATTGCTCATCTATCACACACCACATACAGGTGCAGACACATGAAAATCAAAGGTCGAAGATCATATATCAGTGAATAAATACTGCCTATCTTTTCATGATAAGGAAGCCTTCACTTTTATTTCCTCTGTGAACAAGCTGATCATGTCCATATTTGGTGCACGGGAAGATGGTGAATGAACAAATGGGGCATCTGTGGAAGCCCAACGAGAACGAACATCTTCCAAATATATGTCTAGGCAAAAATAAACAATCAAGGAGCAGATCTGGTTAAGTCCGCTGCTGGGTCTAAAAATAGTTCTACATGAAAATAGAGTCAAGTGTTTTTCAAAGTCCCTTGGCCATAAGAAGTACCATTCCAGTGAGGTGTAAGCCCTGTGAATTCAAAGAGTTGGATAAAGCAACTCAATGTCTGTTATAAACACAGGTTGCTAAAGGGAGAGGCATTAGTAATAATGGCATGCGCAGCGGGAACCCCTGCACACAGCACCATAAATCTGACCAACTAATGTCAGCCAGACACAAAACAGCAGCAGAAACAAAGGACTTAAAAAAAAACTTGCTGAAAAAGGGTCAGTGGGGAACCATGAATATTTCGAAGGAATAGTAATGGACGGGGCCAGACAGTCTTTCTACATGACCAGAACATTACAGTATGGAAGCACTCAAATAAAAATGAAATAGTAGATGTTAAAATGCATTCTGGGTGTTTACTGGAAGGTGGTTGATGTTAATCCTTTTAAATCTCTGTTCAGCATTAAAGCTCAAGAGAACCCCTTCATGTGGCGGCAAGGAGTCATTTTTCAAAGGCGGTGTAATGGAAGGATAATCCTAATATTTGTTGCTTGATTTTTGAGTCTCCATTCAGCCCACGTGAAATTGGGACTCACTTTGCAGGTTGATTATGAAACATTATAAACCTCAAATTTTAGTCTAAGCGTACATAAACACAATTCCCAATTACCCATCACGTGGGGCTGAACAGCAGGAATGTGAAGCAAGGTTCAACTCCAATTATAATGTCGCCGTTTCCTTGCAGTTGTGGTGCTTTCTGGGTGTCTTTGAACTTTGAAGTTTCTTTCTCCTTCCTTCCTTCCTTCCTTCCTTCCTTCCTTCCTTCCTTCCTTCCTTCCTTCCTTCCTTCCTTCCTTCCTTCCTTCCTCCCTCCCTCCCTCCCTCCCTCCCTCCCTCCCTCCCTTTCTTTCTCTCTCTCTTTCTTTCCAATAACATTATTTATTAAGCAGAATAAATCTAGGCACCACAGCAAAGATCATCACTTGTACCTTGACTTCTCTAGTCTTCCTCTGGTGACACTTTGAAGACTATAACACGGCCCAGTGGTCTCTCCATTTAATGAAGTACAATGGTACTAGAGTTTAGAGCCATGGTTACTGATGCAAATGCAGTTTCTCAACATACAACATAGGCTATAGATATAGGTATAGATATAAATATTGATATAGATATATAGATCCTGTGGTAGTTTGGATATGCTTGGCTCAGGGAGAGGCACTATTAGGAGATGTGTTGTTGGAGTAGGTGTGGCCTTGGTGGATGAAGTGTGTCACTGAGGGGGTGGCAAGCAAGATCCTTCTCCTAACCGCTTGGGAGCCAGTCTCCCCTAACAGCCTTCAGATGAAGATGTAGAATTCTCAACTCCTTCTCCAGTACCATGCCTGCCTGGACACTGCCATGCTCCTGTCTTGATGATAATGGATTGTACCTCTGAACTTGCAGCCCAGCCCAGCAATGGAAACCCTAAATAACACACAACACACACACACACACACACACACACACACACACACACACACACACACACACACACACACACACAACCTGGTTCAGACTCGTGTCATTCTTGTGCTTGCTGCTCAGTCTCTGTGTTCTTAGGTCCTTATTCTCCTGATGGCCTCCATCTACTCTGGCTCTTTCACTCTTTCTGCCTCTTCTTCTGCTGGGTTCCTTAAGCTCTGAGTTTGAGCGATTTAATGGAGGCATATTATTCAGAGCTGTCTGTTCCAAAGACATCTTCTCTCTCTACGTAATGTCTGGCTGTGCCTTTCTGTATCTGTTTCTGTCTGCTGTAGGAGAAAGCTTCTCTTCTGATGACTGAGTAAGGCTTAGATCTTAGTGTAGCTGAAAATCATTAGGGGTAATTATATTATTACTTTTTAAAAGATCCGTAGTGTTTGGTTGTACCTCGGGTCTCTAGACTATCTGATCTCTGGTTCTTGGTCACCTTACCAGTATGAGTTTTATTGCATGGAGTGGGACTTTAGTGAAATCAGACATTGGTTGGCTACTCCAAAGATCAAAGGCTTTGTGCCTCGGTTAGTGCTTATGTTTTTCTATTGGTAGCCTGCAGAGTAACTTCCTGCAACAGATAATAGAACTTAGGAATGAAGCCTCCATGTAGGCACCAGCTTGACTTATCCATGTTCATTAAATTGTGTGTGGGGATTGTTCTCAACAATGCGGCCCACTGTCAGCTTTCCAAGAACAGCCTCTTGTGTTGGCAACATCTGGATTGTTTAGGGATTCCAATGGGACCCCCTTAGCCAACAACTAAAGTGAATGCAATCCAGTGCCGGTATTGGAAGTTTCCATTTGGTGACAAGAGGTGGCCAGTTCGGACTCTGTATCCCTCATTATTAGGCGACCTCATTAAAATGGAATTCATATATTTTATGAAGTTTCTGCTGCCAGAGGTTTTCATACCATCCCTTAAGTGTCCATCAATTCTACCTGTCTCCCAGAATTCCCTCCCTCCGCACTAGCTTCCCTTCCCCTCCTCACCTGATTCTCTCATTCCTATACCCCCAACATTCTCAGTCTACTCTTAAAATCTATTCTACTTCCCCTCCCATGGAGATCCATGTGTGCTGCCTAGTTCCTTTCTCTACACATAACCTCTCTGCTCTATGGATTGTCGATTGGTTGTTGTAGTGGCTATTCCTGGTTGTCAACTTGACTATATCTGGAATGAACTACAATCCAGAATTGGAAGGCTCGCAAGTGATCCTAATCTGGAGGCTGGGAGACAGAAGTTTCTGACCTGGATCTTGGCATGGAGATCTTGAGGCATAGTGGCTGTGAATTCCAGAAGATTAAGACAGGGAGACCTCTGAGTTCAAGATCATCTGGGATTAAAGGTGTGATGGTACACATTGTTGACCATTGTTGGGAGTTGGACTGGAGACTGTAAATCATCAACAAATCCCTTTATAGAGACTACCCATAAGTTCTGTGACTCTAGAGATCCCTGACATGTCATTTATCTAATAACTAATATCCACATATGAATGAATACATACCATCTTTATTTATATATATTTGGAATATCTCACTCATGATGATATTTTTTTCTAGTTCCATTCTTTTGCTTCCAACTTTCCTGACATCATTTTTTAACAGCTAAATAATATTCCTCTGTGAAAATGTACCACATTTTCTTCATTCATTCTTCTGTTGAGCAACAGCAAGGTTTCCAATTTCTGGCTATTATGAATAGAACAGCAATAAGTATGGCTGAACAAGTGCCTTTATGATAGAATGAAGCATGTTTTGCACATGTGCCCAAGAGTGGTGTAGTTGGATCTTAGGGTACATCAATTCCCAATTTTCTGAGGAAACATCACACTGACTTCACAGTAGCTATACAGCTTTGCACTCCCACCAGTAATTGAGGAGTGTTCCCTTATTCTAGATCCTTGTCAGTATAAATGGTCACTTGGGTTATTGAGTGTAACCATCTTGACAGATATATGATGGAATTTCAAGGTAGTTTTGATCTGTAGTTCCTTGATGGCTAAGTATGTTGAACGTTTCTTTAAGTGTTTCTCAGCCATTTAAGTTTCCTGTATTGATAATTCTGTTTAGATCTGTAGCTCCATTTGTAGCTGGAATATTTGTAGGTTTTTTTTGATACATTGTTGCTTGAGTTCATTATATATTTTGGATATCATTGTATTGAGTGTTTTGGTGATGTCAGTAAAAATCCTTTCCTATTCCCTTGGCTGCTGTTTTGTCCAATTGATGGTGCCCTTTGATTTATAGAAGCTTTTTGATATTATGATGTCTCATATATTTATTATTGATCTTATTGCCTGTGCTATCAGTGTTCAGGAAGTTGTCTCCTGTGCCAGTGCATTCAAAGTGATTCCCCTCTTTTGTCTATCAGGTTTTGTATATCTCGTTTCATGTTGAGGTCTTTGATACATTTGAAGTTGAGTTTTGTGCAGGGTTATAGGTATGGATATATTTGTATTCTTTGCTGTGCAGACATCCAGTTTGACCAGCACCATTTGTTGAAGATGTTGTCTTATTTTGATTTGTTTTTTGAATGTGTGTTTCTTGTTTCTTTATCAAAAATCAAGTATCATTAGGTGTGTGGGTTTACATCTGAGTCTTCAATTTAATTCTATTGATCTATTGATCAACATGATTGTTTTTATGCCAATAACCTTTGGTTTTTATTACTATAGTTCTATTGTACAATTTGAAATTGGGAATGATATAGTATCCAGAAGTTCTTTTATTGTTGAGAATTGACTTAGCTTCCCTGGATGGGTTTTTTTCTATATGAATTATCCTTTTAATATTTGTGAAGAACTGCACTGGAATTTTGGTGGGGATTGCACTGAATCTCTCAATTGCTTTTTGTAGATGGTCATTTTCACTAAATCCATCCTAATGAATCAAAAACTTAGGAGTTCTTTCTATCTTCCAATATATTTTTTTCAATTTCTTGCTTCAAAGACTTGAAGTTTTGTCACACAAGTCTATCACTTGTTAGGGCAGAGTCCTCCAAGATACCTTATATTTTGAGGCTATTGGGGAAGGTGTTGTTTCCATGATTTATTTCTCAGTCCATTTGCCATTTGTATGTAAGAGAGCTTCTGAGTTTTGTGAGTCAATATTGTATCCAGCTACTTTGCTGGAAGTGTTTATTAGTTGTGTAAGTTTATTTATATTATAGGTAGATATTTTAGGGTTACTTACATAAACTATCAAATCATCACATTTTGACTTCTTCCTTTTCAATTTGTGTCTGCTTGATTTCCTTCAGGTGTTTTATTGCTCTGAGACTTTACTATATTTAATAGGAATGGGTAGAATGAACAACACTGTCTTGTTCCTGATTTCAGTAAAATTGCTTTGAGATTTTCTTTATTTAAATTATGTTTGCTATAGGCTTTCTGTAAACTTGCCCTTTTAAAGTTTAAGTATGAAGCTTATATCCCTGATCTTTCCAGGACTTTTATCATGAAAGGATCCTAGATTTTGTCAAAGGCCTTTTCTGCATAGGAAAGATCATGTTGTGTTTTTGTTGTTGTTTGTTTGTTTGTTTGTTTGTTTGTTTTGATTCAGTATGTTTATATGGTAGATTACTCTACTGGCTGGTTTTGTGTGTTAACTTGACAGAAGCTGGAGTTACCACAGAGAAAGGAACCTCCCTTGAGGAAATGCCTCCATGAGATCCATCTATAGGGCATTTTCTCAATTAGTGACCAAGGAAAGAGGGCCCAGCTCATTGTGGGTGGTGTCATCCCTGGGCTGATAGTGCTGGGTTATATAAGAAAGCAGGCTGAGCAAGCCAGCAGAAGCGATCCAGTAAGCAGCATCCCTCCATGGCCTCTGCATCAGCTCCTGCCTCCAAGTTTCTGCCCTGCTTGAGTTCCTGTCTTGAATTCCTTTGGTGAAGAACAGCAATGTGGAAGTATAAGCTGAGTAAACCCTTTCCTCCCCAATTTGCTTCTTGGTCATGATGTTTTATGCAGGAGTACAATTACATTTACTGATTTTCATATGTTGAACCATACCTGCATCTCTGGGATACAGCATGCCTGATCATGGTGGATGATCTTTTTGATTTATTGTTGGATTTGGTTTGAAGCATTTTATTGAGTCTTTTCGAATCTCTGTTCACAATTGAAATTGATCTGTGATAACCTTTTTTTGTTTAGTCATTATGTGGTTTTTGGTATCAGAGTAACTGTGGCCTCTTAAAATGAATTGGACCATGTTCCTTCTGTTTCTATTTTGGGAAATAATTGAAGAGGTATCAACTTTAACTCTTCTTTGAAAGTCTGGTAATATTCTTTGCTAAAACCATCTGGCCAAAAGTGTTTGTTTGTTTGTTTCTTTGTTTGCAAGACTTTTAATGACTGTTTCTATTTATTACAGGTTATAGGTCTACTAAAATTGACTTAACTTGGAAAGTAGTACCTATCAAGAAAATAATTCCTGCTTAGATTTTGCAATTTTGTGGAGTACATTTTCTTTTTAAAGCATGTCCTTCGGATTCTCTGGATTTCTTTCTTATCTCTTGTTATGGCCTCCCTTTCCTTTCTGATTGTGTTTAGATATTCTCGCTCCATCTTTTAGTTTTGATAAGGGTTTATCTATTTGTTGATTTTCCTCAAAGAACCAACTCTATTTTTATTGATTCTTTGTATTTTACTCTTTACTCTTTGTTTCTATTTTATTGATTTCAGCCCTGACTTTGATTATTTTCTGCCATCTACTTCCTTTTGGATGTGTTTTCTTCTTTCTGTTTTAAAGCTTTTTAGTGTGCTATTAAGTTGTTAGTATGAGGCCTCTCCAACTTTTTTATGAAGACACTTAATGGTATGAACTTTCTTCTTAGCATGGCTTTCTTTCATTGTATCCTTTAAGTTTGGGTATGTTGTGTATTCATTTTCATTGAAATCTAGGAAGTCTTTAACATCTCTTTTTATAAACCCAGTAGTCATTGATCTAGTAGTCATTAGCCCAGTGGTCATTTAGTGAGAGTTGTTTAGTTTCCATGAGTTTGTAAGCTTTTTGTTGTTTCTGTTGTAGTTGGTAACTAGCTTTAATCCACTGTGGTCTGATATGATGTGGAGAATTATTTCAATTTTGTTGTATCTATTGAGACTTACTTTGTTTCTGAGTATGTTGTCAGTTTAATAGAAAGTTCCATGGGTTACAGAGAAGAAGGTATATTCCTTTGTGTTTTGGTGAAGTGTTGTAAATATGTTAGGTCCATTTGATTTATAACATCTGTTAGCTTTATTATTTCTCTGTTTTGTTTTTGTCTAGATGGCCTCTCCATTGGTGATCGTGGGTACCAATGTCTCTTACTACCAGTGTGTGAAAGTCAATATGTGATTGAAGCTGTAGTACTGTTTCTTTTACAAACTTGGGTGCTCCTGGTTTTTAGGTTCATTTGGAATATTCTTTTCCAACCCTTTACCTTGAGGTAATTGATGTTGAGGTATGCTTTTTGACAGCAGCTGAAGGATGGATTCTGTTTTTGCATCCATTCTGTTACTCTGTGTCTTCTTATTAGGGAACTTAGGCCATTGATATTGAGAGACAGCAATGACTAATGATTGCTGATTCCTGTTATTTAGGAAGTGGTGGTGGTGGTGGGTGTGGTGGGATATATTTGCTTGAGCTTCCCTTCTTTAGATTTTGCTGTCTGAAATAATTCAAATCACTGTGCTTTATGGGTTAATCTCCTTAAATGGCCAGTTTCCTTCTAGTACCTTCTGTAGGAGTGTATTTTTAGATAAATTTTGCTTAAATTTGGTTTTGCCATGGAATATCTTCTTTTCTCCATCTATGGTGACTGAAAGTTTTACTGGGTATAAAATATTGTGAACTTGTATCCTTGTTTCTCAGAGTCTGCAGCACACCTGTTCTGGTTTTTTTGGCTTTTAGAGTCTCCACTGAGAAGTCATGTATAATTCTAATCGGTCTGCCTTTGTATGTTACTTTTTCCACTACAACTTTTAATATCTTTTATGTTCTCTGTGTTAATGTTTTGATTATTATATGTTGAGGCAACTTTCTTTACTGGTTCAATCTATTTGATGTTCTGTATGCTTTGTGTACCTTTATAGGCAACTCCTCTTTTAGGTTAGAAAATTTTTCTTCTATGATTTTGTTAAATATTTTCTGGGCCTTTGAGCTGAGACTCTTCTTCCTCTATTCCTATTAATCTTAAGTTTGGTCCTTTTATAGTGTCCCAGATTTCCTGGATGCTTTGGGTCAGGGGTTTTTTAGATTTAACATTTTCTTTGAGTGATGTATCCATTTCTTCTATCACATATTCAAAGTCTGAAATTCTTTCTTTTATCTCATATTCTGATAGTGAAGCTTTCCTCTGTATTACTTTAAATTGGTATTTTTTGTTGTTTCAACATTCCCTCACTTTTTTAATTGATCTATTTCCATTTTCACGTCTTGAACTGTCTTATTAATTTCCTTCTATTGTTTATGTTTTTCTGCATTTCTTTAAGAGATTTTTTTTTTTACTTTTTTCACAGTTTGTATGTTCTTGAATATCTTTATAGGATTTACTTATTACCTCCTTAAAGATTTCTATCATCTTCATATAGGCAGTGTTTAGGTCGTTTTCTTGTGCTTCAGCTATGTTGGAATACTCAGGGCCTACTCTGGTAGGTTATCTGGGCTCTAGTGGAGACGTATTGTCCTGGCTGTTTTTATGTTGATGTCTAGACACCTGTGATTGGGATGATTAAAAGTCTAGGTGCTGATTTCAGGGTTTGTCTTTGTTGGGTGGGTATTTTGTTTCTTGGTTTCTGTTTTCTCTATGGTTTTGTGAGAGTGTGGTAGCTGTGTGTTGCCTGGTATAAACTTCTCTTTGGAGCTGATAGTTGTGGCCACTTAAGAATGGTGATATGCTAAGAGTCTTAAGGGGTTCATTGAAAAAAAGGAGAACAGAGTGTTCAGTCATTTTGTCTTCTTGGAATGTGGTACAAAAAGGTCATTCCAGAAGGTCTGCTATTGTACTGGGTGGGGAAGGGTTGGCTGTAGGGCAGTGGTTCTCAAGCTGTGGGTCACAACCCCTTTGGGAGTGGTTGCATATCAGCTATCCTGCATATCAGATATTTACAGTATGATTCATAATAGCAGCCAAATTAGCATTATGGAGTAGCAACAAAATAATTTTATGGTTGGGGGTTCACCACAAATAAGGAACTGTATGTAGTAAAAGGTCATAGCATTAGGAAGGGTGAGAACTACTACTCTAGAGGAGCATAAGAAGAAAGCAAGATCTACAGACAGTTGTCTGCTTTCCTGGCAGGAGTGATATGTAGGTTAGCAGAGAGTACCTGCTGAAGTTTGGGGCTGGGATAAAGTGATAGGTGGGAGGGGGAGGTAAGGAGGGGATGCTCTGTAGAATTCATAAGCGATATGGGCAGAGGAGAAGGAAGGCTGCAATTGGTGTTCTGTTGCAGAGCTAGGGATGAGACTATGGGAGGAGTGATGAAGGTCTTCAGTTGGTTTTCTTGTTTCTCTGGCCTGCTCAGCAGACGTGCTTCCAGTGAATGTCTCCTAGTGTTGGTTGCTGGGACAGTGGAGTGAGTTGCAGGAAGGAAGGTTGGGAGAGAAGATCTTTCTGATCCTCTGGGGGTAGGTTCAGAGAGGAAAAGGAGACTACAGAGCTGGCAATGAGACTGGGGAATTTGAACTTGGGGATCAGAAGAAGGAGAGGTGTGTATCTGCCTCCAGCCTAGGTGTTGCCCTGGGAGAAGCCATCCTTGGGTTAGCAGGGGGTACCTGCTATGGTTGGAGGTTGTGACAGAGCAATGGATGTGGGGAGGGAGTTTCTGAAGGGGATGGTTTGTGGAATCTACAGGACATGTGGACATGGAGAAGCCACAGGTGTTCTGCTGAAGAGTTGGGGATGAGACTGGATCCAGGGGAACAAAGAGAGCAGAGGTCTGCAGGGAGCATACCTGGTTTTCTGGCAGGTGTGACAACAAATTCTTGAATGATTGTGGGACCTTCTATTAAACAATTCTTTAAAAAGATTTTTTGGGGGGTTCCATATTTTTATTAGATATTTTCTTTATTTACATTTCAAATTATATTCCCAAAGCCCCCTATACCCTCTCCCTGCCCTGCTCCCCAACCCACCCACTCCTACTTTCTTGTCCTGGCATTCCCCTGTTCTGGGGCATATGAATTTCGCAATGCCAAGGACCTCTCCTCCCATTGATGGCCGACTAGGCCATCCTCTGCTACATATGCAACTAGCAACACAGCTCTGGGGGGTACTGGTTAGTTCATATTGTTGTTCCTCCTATAGGGCTGCAGACCTCTTAAAAATATCTATTATTCATTCAATGAATATATGTGTGTTAATGTGATTGTGTGTTTGTGCATGTGTGTTTGTGTGAATGATGGAGGTATTTGTGTGTTGTGGGGGGGCTTGGAGCAAGGAAAAAAGAAATAAGAAAAGGGGAATTTGTTCACACTTCCCTCATCACTTGGGCAGCATATTGAGGGCAGGTTCAACTGCAAAGGCAAGTAAGTTTAGAAGCCCTTAAGTTGAGCACTAAGTGTAGAAGTGTTAAGTTTCTCCAAAAGGCATACCAAGGGGAGCAAGGAGGTGGATGATGGTATAGAGATGGTGAAGTATAGAGGGATCTCTGAGTCTGGGGCACAAGCTGGCCAGTGGGTCATCAAACACTGAACAGGGTCCAGGGGTTAAGCACCTGAGGAAAGATACTCTGAATGAATAAAGACAGGAGGCAAAAACAGACAAACAAAAAACAAACAAACAAAAACCATGCTTGGAAAACAGGGAGACTCATCTAAGAGAAATGGTCAGACTCAGGCAAGAATGACTGAGGAAGGAGAACTCACCAGTTGCTGGTGGTAGGTGGAATCCAAAGTGACCAATGTACCAGAGAGTGGATCTTTTGTGGGTAGATCAGGAGAGTAGGGTTCCTGTGTGGCTGGACACTAGGAGAGCCCTCCCACTGCCCCAGTCACAGCACCAATGATAGTGTAAATTGGAGAAGGTGGGATGCCTTCAACAGGCCTATGCCCAAGTGTATCACTAGCTAAGAAACTACACCACCCAACAGATCTAGTATAAGAGGTTTATTGGGGGAAGAGAGAGGACGAAAGGCTATGTTGGGGTGGCACATGAGAGGGGGAAGAAGGGAGGGAAGGAGGAAAGGAGAAAGAACAGAGAGACAGAGACAAAGACAGAAACACAGAGGATGGGGCTGAACGTGTGAATAAGACAGAGAAGGAGGGAGACATGGAAAGGAAACCGAGAGCAGCAAAAGAGAGAGACCTGGGGTGTCATAGGGATGTGCTTTCATGGGCCACACCTTGCCGCGGCAGGTGAAAGCTGTTGCTAGGTACCTGCGGGTAGGCCCTAGGAACTGCCTATTTGCTAATGGCCAGTCCTAAGGAGTTGCTGGGAATATAGTTTTATGTCACCATGTCTGGCTGGTTCTTTCTCATGGGGCTTGGAGAACAAACTTTTAGATCCTTATGATTAAATATCAGTTACTGTAATAAATGGGTTATCTCGCTGACCTCAAATCTGTATTATTTGAGATTCACAAAACTCAATGTTTCTAAAGTCCCTTTCAAAGGATGGAGTCAATGAGTTATGACTATTTTTTTCTTGCCAAGGACTTTTGTGAGCTACTTGAAGAAACCATTATTTCTTTTATTAATTTTTTTCTTTTCTTTTAAACCAAGAATGGCATCACAGACATTAAGTAACTTCTCTTGGACAAAATTGAGTGATTAATGCTTTTAGTGATGCGATGCCGTGACTTCTGGCTGGCTATTCTGTCTAATAATTACGACTGGAAACTTTGGACTCTTTATGAGCAATTTAAAAATTTTCTGAGGATTCTTTGGATAGTGTCAACTAAGCTGTTTAGGTTGAATGCATTGAGAAATTGTAAGAAGAGAGAAAGAGATGATTGATAGAGGCCATGATATAATTACATCAAAGTGATACCTTATCAACTGGCTCAGAAATGACATACAGCATTTTATGTTTATAATGAACTTCAAATTGAGATTTTGGAAATATAACTGACAGGGCTTTACTTGTTGTCACTCTGTGAGCAACATGATCAGTCAGCTTCTAGGAAAAGGATTATATATGTAAGTGAGATGGAGTGCATAAATATCTCAATTCAAATCTCCTCTAGAATTTGGTAGTTCTCATTATACACTCAACTGAAGTAATGCATGGTTTTAAAAATCCATGAAGATCTTTTGTCTTCCCTTCTAACACACAATAAAAGTGTACAGGGGAATATTTTTCATACAAATCATATAGGTGCACACGATTCTGATTCTCTGTGGCTCGCACCATATTGCCATCTATGGTCGAAGACATCTGTATACTATTTTGGCTCTCCCTGCTTCTCTTAGCTCTATTGTTCTCTGTTATTCTTTTGTCTCTTACTATATGATTGTTGATAACTTACTGGCTTCAACTTTTTGCTATACTTATTTCCTGTCCTTGGTCATCACTTCATGTTCTGAGGCTGAAAATGTCATCCCAGACTGATGTAGGTGCTTGTTATAGCAGCTCTAGAGAATGGATACACACTATATTTCTTGCTTTCTACGTTCTAACAACACAGTAGAAAAAAAGAAAGCCTTTTAAAGAAATAGATTAGGAGCAAGTAAAGAGGAATAATCAAATGATATAAATTGGTGTTGAACTTTGTCATCTCAAATGTTTCATGAGCTTCAGTTGATATGGTCATGGATTTTTTTTTGTCTTCACTCATTGACACAGAAATGTCAATGACTGACACTATACTGTTCAGGTAGCCTTGTACACTGTAGGTGAATACTCACACTATGTAATTTTGTATAAAGACTATTAGAGTCATTTTGTTGACTAAGTAAACTACTAGTCTTGTTACTGAAGGGTTTTAATGAATTCTATCCTGAGGAATTTGTTCCATAGCGTCCTTTCCTGCTCCTTCTTTGCTTGGGCAGTATTTGCTTTTGTTATCATAGTAAGTTTAGCCTTCTAAAATAAATTGTAAGTGTTCCCTCCTGTTTCCTGAAAGGTGTTGTGTCAAGCTGTGCTTGGTTAGTTCTTCTTTAAATGCCTGGAAGAATTCTCTAGTGAAACCATCTGGGCCCAGGGATTTATTTGAGAGAAGTTTTTAAACTACCAGAGCAATTTCCATAACTGTTGTAGGGATATTCAAATGATTTAGTTCATACTGTATTCAGTTTATGCATTTAAAGGAACATATGTTTTCAAATAATGTAGGCAAAATTGTGTGTAGGATCTCACTCTCTTTCTCTCTTTCTCCTTAATATCAACAGGGACTATGACAATAAGACCCACTTTCATACCAAGTATTAACAACTGGCATATTTCTCTTTGCAATTTTTGCCAGTTTTCTTGTTTTTTTTTTTTTTTTTGCTCTTTCCATAGAAATTCTTGGTTTGCTTTTCTCTTGTTGTTTAACGTGTTTCCAATATCACATTTTATTTCTACAGTACAATTTATTTTCTTTGTTGTTTTTTTCTGTGTGCATACACACTATAGTTGAGAGTGTTTTGCATATTAAGAAAGCATTCACTCACTGAACTGCACTGCCAGCCCTAATTAGATTCTTGGTACATAATTTAAAACATCTATGTACGAGGCTAGAATCTGTTAATTAGAGTAAAGCTGGATTGCAGGTACCACAGTAGTTTGAATTTTGGTAAAATATGTTAATTCACAGTTCTATCCTGCTCTAGGACCACAACTTTTGGTGACCATCTCACCTTCCTGATATCTGTTCTCTAGTTCTCCTTGAATCAAGCATCCATGAGAGTTTGGGCATTTTCATTTTGCTGAAATGGATTCTTTACAAATGTGCTAACCAAAAAAAAAAGTTCTGGTATGTTCTACATAGAGAAACTTAACTGATGACAAGGGGTCTAGTTATAAGGACAAAGCATTGTTCAGTCAGTTGCAACAGAAGAACGACATCCATGCCTCTGTGGCTTCCACGAGGCTGATCAGGGTAGTAGCTGGCATGGTTATAATTTTCGGTTTCCTTCCATGCTGACTGAAGGAGTTTTTTAAGCTGTGGTTCAACAGTCTTTAAGAATAACTTCAGCAATAAAATTCCTAGGCATTTTGTGAAGTTTCGGCATCTGTGTGCCACCATTCTGTCACCCCAACTGGGTTTATAGTAGATGCAATCATCTCAGAGTAAGAGGTCCGTCCTCGTCAGTAGGGTCTTTCAGAAGTTCACAGCAGATCAGACTGGCTGTCAATTCCTCTGACCCGAATAGGGTTTTAGCTGCCATGGGGGCATCCTTCCTCTTCCTGGTCATTTGCATCTTACTGCTACCCCTTTAAACACTGTGGTTGGCTTGCTTCAGGTTTCTTCTCTGGAGTGTCTGATTTCTCTGCGTTTTCATCCACCATCCTGCAGGATGTGGTGAAGCCAATTACACTGATCTTGGTGCTGATGTTGGCTGTGTCATCCATCTGCTCCATTTGGAGCCATCTAATTCTTCCGGCTTTGCGAGACTGTGAATTTACAGCTTTTCATCTTTTCCAATGTAAGAGCTTAGTGTGAGAAGCACCCCTTTTGGTAGTATTTTTTTAACACATTCTTATAAATGTGCCTTACTTTTTGTCATTGTGTTGTGCTTTCATTTTTGCTCAGTTCAGTACAGGTTCTAAGGCCCCTTTTAGATAGCTGTGCCCCTGGATTGTGAGACCCATGATTTATTTAGCAATCTGATGGCCAAGGCTTTAGGTATGATGTCGAGAAACATACTCTAACCTGGGGAGTGTTGCAAGTATGTTATCTAAAGGAAAGGACTAAAATCAACTATGAGATTATCTGTTAGTGGCATTTACAATGGGGGTATTTTTAAGATGAGCTCGTCATGGTCAGAATTAAGTAAGTATTGGTTTAAGAAATTCTGTTTTTTTTGAGAGAATCAAATTGTAGGGCTACTGGGAGAGCTCAGTTATTAAAGTGCTTCTCTTGAAATCCTGAAGACCTAATTTGAGCTCCCTAGCAGTAGAAGACCTAATTTGAGCTCCCTAGCAGTAGTGTAAAAATTCTAAGCGTGGTGGCATAGATCTGGAGCCCTTGTGTGGCAGAGAAAATCACAGAAGGATCCTTGCAACTTGATGGCTAACTATACCTGATGCCCCAGTGAGCCCAGAATCATGAGCAATAGTAACTCTCCTTTATATGACAATCACATTTATTGTTAGAGCAACAAGAAAGCAGTAAAGATATATTAAAGAAGTAATAAGTCAGAAGAGGCTGTGTGTGCACACATTGATGAACCAGGAGAGAGCAGAAAGTTTCTGGCTAGAAAGATGGGATGTCTTGTGTCCTTCATTTCTCCTCCAGCTCTGCTGTCTCGTGGCTGAGGCTACAATGGTTGTCAGGGCAGCCTCTAGCTGTGATGTTTTGTGAAAAGCACCAAGTCAGTTATGCCTGCAAAGCATAATTTTCATGATGAACTCTCAACCTATGCCTTCTGTAATTTTATTATTTCAGCCTTAAAAAAATGAATATGTAAACTGAGGTCAAAAGGTCTGTATTTTGATAAGAAAATTGATTTAGAAAGCTAAAGGCATGCCCTCGTTTTCCCTGATACAAGCCTTCCCTTAATTTAAAAAATCTGACATCAATCAGATGAGTTTGGAAGTGTAAAAGTTTGCAGTAGTATGTTAAATATCTCCATCAAAAATAATATGCAAAATTTCATACTCATTTAGGCGTGGGCACTCTGTTCCCCCTTATTCTCTTCATTGTGACCAGTTATGGATCTCCGTAATAGTCTCCATCAATTGCAAAATGAAGCTTCCTTGAGGATACATGATAGCCACGTTAATCTATGGATGTACGTGTAAGTATTTATAATAGTTAGAAAGTATATTAGTTTAAGTAGTTGGCAGTAGTAGGGTTTTCTTCAGCTTCTATGTCCTCTCCAGGCACTAGTGGTTGGCTAGGTTTGCAGTACCAGACATGAATTTCCCTCCTATTCAATGCACCTTAACTTCAATTAAATAGCATTTGGTCGTCTTCCAAGTGCAGCTCTTGCTCCATTGGGGATATGGTGCCAGGCCAGTCACTGTGGTTCAAAGGCTTAAAGATGGGCAGGGCTATTGATTGCTTTTCTTCTTTGGCAGCTTGCATGGCACCTTCGGAATTGAGGCGAGCTGATTCTCAGGGAGGAGGCTTCCAGTTCAATTCTTCCAAGTCCCCTGCCTGAAGTAGGTAGTGTCTTCACAGGATCTTGCCGTCAAGCCCTGGGAAACAGCTGAGGACAAACTGACAGGAGTCTATACTGTGTAGGGCAGCCTTCTGGACCACCAGATCAAAAACTAAATGGGAGTTTCCCATGCCTGTCATTGAGAATTTTGGTAGATGATAGTCTATGGCTCGTGGTGGTGGTGGTGAGCAGGGCTTTGTTACCATGTGTAGTATAACTTTACTTAATCATGCTCTCTCTCTCTCTCTCTTTCTCTCTCTCTCTCAGTTGGCTATAAAATTATATTTCATACATCCTTAGTTTTATTTATCTTTTGGTTCTTCTTCTCCTTCTGTATTACCCCACCTTACCTTACTCAGTTGTCCCCACTGCCATTATCTCCATTTCTTCCTTCTTACACTTGTATGCTCCTATCGTCCGTTCTGGAGCCCCTTTTCCTCTTCCTCCTCTAGCCTCTGCCTACTTTCTTGACCTCTAAACTCACTGCAGGTTATATACTCAAATCTAAAGATGCAGAGTTAGGATGCATGAAGAGGAGAGAATATGTGTTTGTCTCTTTGGGTCCAGGAAAATCAAGGAAACAAGAGCAAAAAGACTGTTCAAGAGCCAAAAGCCAAAGGACTCGGAAGCCTATTTCTAGAGAGTATCTTCTAGACATAACAAGGAAACTGCACCCATTACAGCTGAAGAAACGTTTTCCTAAATAAGACCCACATAATGACATCATGTGTTGACGAGCCAGTCCCCATACCTTCCTGGATATTTAGTCTAACCAATCTGTTAGTTCTGTTATCAGTGAGTGATTGGGTTTCTAAAAAACAAAACAAAACAACAACAAAAAAAACACAAAAAAAACACAAAAAAACAAAAAACAAAAAACCCCAAAAAACCCCTAAGTGCAAAAGAGGAAGATATATGACCTCCACCTTTGCCCTCCATATGAATACACACTGCTTCCCCCAACACCACACATATATACACAAATAAAGACCCATATGGAGCTGGAAAAATTAATGAAAATCAGGATGATAATAGGAAATTGTGGTGATAAAACAAAGAACAGTAAATATATTCAGGAGGAAGGAAGGGTGGTTTGTAATGATGGTGTTAGACTAATTGAGAGAAAAAAAGCACAATATTTATTTGCTTAAGGGAAAAAAGTGAGGGCTCACATATTTTTTCCTAGTTACAGCATATTATTTTTCCTAATGTATAGCTCAACTTCTCTATGTAGGCATAGATAGCATTTATTACATACATCAATTATCACTGTCACTAAATCAAAATCCCAAGTGCCCCAGTGTCAAGACCTAGTGAGTCTTAGGGTTTGAATTAGGTGTCAATTTAAGAAATGTTTTGAATGTCTTGGTTAAACTATTAAAAAGTGCAAATGAGATGTTTATTGGCACCTTAAAGATAATAGCCAGGTCTGTTTTCCCACTCCCACTGTAATTTTCTCCTAATATGTATTACAAAATTATAGATTGTACTCCACTGAATTACAGTTTGGAATACTAAATGATAGATTTACAACATAATATCTCACTTGGGAATGAGCTTTAAAGTCTGAATCTAAAACAAAAATAGAATCCACAATGCCCTTGGAAATATATGAAAACTTTTCATACGGTCTGGCACCACCTCTCATTAATCCAGCAAATTATCTTTTCAGCTTTGGACAGGAGCTCCTTTGGATAAGCATTAGGAAGACAGCCGACTTGTGTGGAAGGCACTGAAGAGCCTTAGCCCCGGGAAAATATTCAATGAATGTCGGAAAGGGAAGATCCATTCAGCGCAGCAAGATGTGGATGTCCAGGCAGAGGAGAAGGGTGGCAACCGGGAAACATGCACACAGCTCTATCCTCCACTTCCTGCTAACCCAGAGCCATGAATGTATCCTGTGGACAATGACAAAAATCTTTGTCTTTTTCTCCAACCTTACACGTCTACAACAGAATGCATTTACATTACAGATGCACACGATGTTATCTATTCTACTCTAATATTTACCAGATGGCATCAGTACACTAGATTCTTTAACATTAGGAGCAGTCTTTCCACAAACATATGTGAGAGTGAGATTTACTATTGCTAGAGCGATTTCTAAAAGCATTAATTTAAATAAGCAAGCCAACAAATAAACCCAAGGAATTTGACAGAACCTTTGCCCAAAGTTAGGATTATGACAATGATAATCATTTTTAAACGGGTACATTGTGGGGCCAGAGCATCCAGAGCAGTTATATTCTGGTCTTGCACAATACAGCTGTGATGCATAATAAGACTCTGGAAACATCTGCTTCTCTCTGATACATGGCTGGAAAACCATAGCAGGGGATGTTGCAAAGCGGGGTGACCATATTGGATGTGCTAATTGCTGCTTCATATGCTGAATTCCAATTATCTTGGCAATTAAGACAGAAATATTTGCTGAGTAAACACCAAGCAGAATTTCCCTCCATCACAGGTTGAGAGTACATCCTAACATCTATTTAACATGCTATCTCGGTGAATGTTTTGGGAAGGTGGGGGAGGGGTGCTGAAAGCAATCTTATTTACTATATGTAGATACACTATGCACAAATCAATGAGGTGCTTAGCTCTATAAGTCAATAACTATATTGAAGATATTGAAAATAAGCAATTTTTTTCCTTCCTGCAGATGAGCTCACCGTGTAGTCAATTTTGAATAGACTTACTGGATTCTTCGTAAATAAAAAAATTTTAAAAATGTGTCTTTGAGACAGAGAAACGGAGCCTTCCTTTCTCTCGGTCTAAACTGACTTTTGTACCTTTCTAGACTCACTGTTTTTTTTAAGCCATCCTAAAATTTCGAAGAGAAGTATATAAAACAAACTTGAAAACAATAAAGATAGATGGGAAGAAGAAAAGCAAGGAGACAGAAAAAGGGAGGCCAAGTGGGTCCAAGATGCAATTCAACTCTAATAAGCTTATGAAAGTTAGAGTCATCTGGTAGCATATTAACATCACTTGGTTATATTTTAAAGAGAAAACACAATTTATGGCCATGAGAAATTAAGCAATGAGAACCACTCAATTTTGTATCTGTGAGTCCTGGACATTTATTAAACAGACCAATGCTGATATGAAGACCCCAGACTTGAGTTTATTTTCCTTTATGAGTATGTCTCTCTTATAATGATATCTGCAGTTCCATAATGCAGTGTGGAATTGTAAAAACTTCAATTCAGAGTGCTTAGCAATTCAGATCTATCTTGAAATGCCAGTCCATTGCCTAGGCCCCACATCTCTAAGTCCCATGTTCAAGGCTGAATTACGAACAGCCGTGTTTTAACAGGGCATTTTGTAAATAAAGCAATGAAATCTTTTCACATAAATTAAAGTCAAAGTATCCAGTCTGAAGGGAGTTTCAGAATGTTAGGGCAAAGGAGCACCTCTTCTCACCACAAAGCAATAAAGAGGCACAGAGATATTAAGATATGAAAATGTACCAATAAAGAGCTCTATAATCTTCATTACAAATTGTGAAAAAGTGAGTCACAGGAATTTTGTGCTGATGCCAATGTTGTCCTTCCAGCTACCTTCAAATAAAGTAATAAATGATGGGACGTAGCTGAATATTTATCTGAGCCAAGTTTGTGTATGTGTTCACTTATTGGGTTTGATTTTGAGCTGGTATTCCTTTAAGCACGCTTCATCCCAGTTCCATAGACAGACAAACGGTTTCAGATAACTGAGGTCAACCCCGAAGGCTACACCAGTTTGGAGCTCGGTTGAGGATAGGTCAGGCTTCTGGTTACCAGGGTCCTCTACCCTCTTCCTCTATTTCTAAAAAGAAGTCTCTTTAGGATTGGTTTTGCAAAAGACTCCATATTTCCGAAGAAAGATCGCTTTCTAGTAGGTTAAGATGAACTTGGCTGTCGATGAAGAAGGAAAGAGAGGGAATGAGGTTCTTTGAGGGACACTTATCGTTTGTATTCTTGTGTTTCTGAGAATGTTGACTACAAAACAAAGAAAAGCATATGTGCATGTGTATGTGTGTGTGTGCATATATGTGTGTGTATATATGTGTGTATGTATGTGTGTCTGTGTGTGTCAATATATATGTGTATATGTATATGTATATGTATATGTATATGTATATGTATATGTATATGTATATGTGTGTGTGTGTGTGTGTGTATGTATTATGAGTTGAAGTTGCATTCTTGTGAATAAATGCCATGACAAAAGCAACTCTTATAAAAGAAAACGTTTATTGGAGATTGTTTTCCATTTTAGAGCATAAGTCCATTATCATCAAGAAGCAGACAGGTATCACACTGGAGCTGGAGCTGAGGTATTTACATCCTGACCTGCAGGCATCGAGAGACTAGCATGGGCTTTTGAAACCTCAAAACCCACCCGAAGTGACATACTTCTCCAACAAGGCTGCACACACTCCAATAAGGCCACACTTTCTAATGCCTAATCCTTCTCGTCCTGCTCAAACAGTTCCAGTCCCTTGTGACCAAATATATGAGCGATAGAAAGCGGGGCATTCTCATAAAATAATCACAAGAAACTATTCTTATTTATTCCTAGATGCTGACTTCACATTCCATCTTACTTGGAGAAAGCAAAAGAAACAACTTCCTAAATGAGATTTTTACTCACATAAGGAAGAAGCGGGTTCCATTGATGAGACTAGAAGAGACCTACCTAGCTTGGGTATCACTCCACTTGTCAGGACTTGTCTTTCCTCAGGTCTCCCTCATTGTCCTTGGCTCCTTACTCCATGAAAGTGGGTGGGATCAGTCGTAGTACAAATGGTAGCTTAAAATGCAAACTTGAGAGTGGAAGTCACAGAGTGTCATTTGAATATATCAGTTTGCATTGAACTTGACATTTTAAAATATCTGGTCCCTGGGACACTATCCAGAGCACTATTCCCGATGTTTCCAGAACTCACACACGGTATTTTTGTTATCATTATAGATACTAAGACAGCAGAACTTTATTGCCTTAAATAAAATATATTAATAAAATTGGATCTTCTTAAAAGATTCTTATATAATTTTTGAAGGTAAAAATATGTGTTTTTAATTTTCTACCATGACTACAATGAAAAATAAAAAAAAAACTAAACTGCTTGAGAAATAAAAAGCAAAGGCAGTAATAATAAGAAATTAGGTAAGTCTATAAATTTTGCTGCCTGACAGTTTTGTTTTAAAAAACCACAAAATTTTGACACATCATAGTTTAAGAATACGCTTTCAAAATGTCTAATTGCCAGCTGAAAGAAAGACAAGAATCTGTTTTGAATCCAAAGCTCCCATCTGTTAGCTGATTGATTTAGTATGAGTTTGCTATTAATGAGTTTTATTTTTAAAAATGAACATTTTAAAATAAAGATGTGAAGACATACTTCTCCTTTTTGCTTATGGTCCTGTTGTGGTAACATCTCCAAGCCAGGCAGCTCTCGGTTCACCATACTAGAGCATTGTCCATGGCCAGCAGCTCTCGCTGTACCCACTGCTTTTCATGAACACTTGCTGTTTGAGCATCAGTCAGGAGATGCTGGTATAACCATGGTTACTGCATTGCATCCCTTAGAAACCACGTGCTCAATGAACAAAAGTACCAGTCACATTTATTTATTTGTTATCTTATTTCTGCACCCACACATATAACTTGGTATAAGACAAGGTGATAAACTTTGCCACTACCAACATGTCACATTGAATATAGAAATAAATACTAGAATCAGCTATATTTATGGCAGTTTTTAAAGAGGTCTCCAACGCCCCTCTTCTCGGTAACATATTGTTGATTATGTTTTAGAAAACACATTCTCCCCACCATGGTAATAGGTTACTCATGCTGTCCAGAGACAATCCAAGTAAAGGCTTATGACACACTATCCAGAACACAGTGAATACTCAATGAAAACCATCTTTAATAAACATCATTGTTCTTGAAGTCACAGCTACATGTTCTGTGCATTCTTGAACACAGCCTTGAAAAGCTGATACCAAAAGGCATTTCAAAAGCTACTAGCTGTTTCAATTTTATCTGCAGGTCATTTCACTCCTGCTAATGTTTTTTTTTTGGAATTTTGGGGTGTTTCTTCTTATTTGCCACATGATACCAAAAAATTGGGGTTGCCTATTAGGGCTCTTAGTCTCATTAACTCACTAATAAGATAATTTAAGGGTGGATAAAGATAGAAGTGTGGGGGAAATTTTATAAGAGCTTAAAAGAACAACTCCCCAGGGCAAGCAAACTGTAAATCTAAGCAACTACCCAGGAGGAGAATAGAGAAGAGGAAGGGAAATGTCATGACATTTGAGTTTCTGGGAGAGAGGTCCACAGGGAAGCACAGCCTCAAGGCAAGAGTAGGTTAGAGGAGGAGTAAGGTAGCCCAAAATTTCAGATAAAGCATACATAGATGTTTGCCAGCATCTTCAAGAAACAGAGAAAAAGGAGTGGAGAGGAAACTTCGCTGTGTGAGTCAGGACTGCGAAAGGTGAACAGACCCAGATGATTCTCATGACTGCTCAGCTCGTAGAGACTATACTGTGGACAGGAATTTAAGGGGTTAATTATGCCTTTATCATAGCTTAAGGTAAATCGTAGCTAAGTGATTGACCCGACTCAAATGGAATATTAAAAGAGTGAGACCAGGTCAGAGATTCCATTCCTGTGACCAAAAGGTTACCCTCAGGGGGATTTACCGCTACTTTAACACTGGATCTGAGTCGCAGAGTTGAGATTCTCTCAGAACACCAAACCCAGCTTGTTGCCTCAGCCTTGAACACACTATTTCCTTTGCCTTGAAGTTCTTTACTTCCTAGATGTGTTAGCATGCTCGCTCCTACTCAAAACCTTCACTATCAGAGTCAATCTGTGTCTCAAGGCACTTAGGACATAGCGCTTTTAATACTTTTGTCTTTATTGATTTCTACCCTTTCAAGCTTGTAAAGAGAAGTGCCTCGCATGTCGCAGACACTCAGGAGTGTGTGAATCCATTGGACAGGTCAGCTGAGCTTTTAACACACTATGGATTTTTCATATAGTGCTTTAGTTTTCTTCCATAGAACTTCATTTACTGAGAGCGGTCATTGATGTTGATGGATGTATCCCTTCCACTTCCTGCCAAGCCTTACCAGATGTAGATGTCTTTGTGTATACCAGTGTCTGTTGCCAAGAGCGGCTTTTGGAAGGACTAGAAAGAAGTCTGTGTTGTATCAGTGCCTGTGAAACAACAAGAAACTCAAGTGGAGTTGCTGCTCCCACAGACTAACCAGGGACAAAAACAAGGCCACTCGGGGTCTCAGGGCAGATGCCTTAGTTGGCTCTCAGCTGGTACACGATGCAGTCTCAGTCTTTCACAAAAAAAGGCCCATCTGCCTGGGAAAACTGGGGCTGGCTTTTCTACAGAGGAGGACAGTCATGAAGTGTTAAATGCTAACTGTGGTATATTTTGTTCTTTGGGGTATGAATTTCTTAAACTCAGTTATAATGAGTTTCCTCTAGGCATGAATGTTTGTGATTGACAGTAATAAGGACCTTTGCTGTGCCTCTTAAGAGATATCCTAATTCTATGCTTGATAACAGCCATTTGGAACTGATATTGGAATGATGCCAGGGGTACCAGTAAAACTATGTTCACAGTCTACAGGGCTTCACCAGCTACCTTTCTTTACCCAGAATGAAAAATTTTCTGAGGACATAAGATGTTCCCAGCAATAGGAGAAGAAACTAAGACCATTAACTAATAACTTCCTTATTTCATGCTTTAGTTTCTTTACTGTATTTTGTTTGTTTGTTTTTTCCAGACGGAGATTCTCTCTGTAGCCCTGGCTGTCCTGGAACTCATTCTGTAGATCAGGCTGGCCTCGAACTCACAGAAATGCACCTGCCCTTGCCTCTTGTATGCTGCCATTAAAGGTGTGCACTACTACTCAATGACATACTATAAGTGAAAGTAATGCATTGGGCTCTGTTAGGGTTAGAATAGAAGAGAATATATGTTAAAAAATTCCTACTGCAGTAACTGGTGGAGAGTAAGTAAGCTCTACATTTTAGGGTCATTGTAATTATAACTATTAAAAGTATTATCGCTTTCATTAGTCTGTTTGCTTTAGGGTGTTTTTTAGGCAGGAAACGCATTAGTAGTGGTCTCAAATGCCTTGGATTCTGGGAATGATTTTAATTTTCTAAATTAAGGTTGCTGTGATTTTCTGTTTCAAGTTTTTGCTCCAGCACTTAACACTCTGTCGTATAAGGGCAGCTTTTTCAGATGGGGAAAGAGCTTGGCCAAGTTATCTGCCTCTTCTTGGCTATCAGAGAGGACCTCACAAAACGTATGGCAGTGACAATCTGCCCTGGAGATGTAGCTGGATACGGACTCCAGGTCCTTCCTTTCGTTAACATCTTTGCTCCCTTCTCCCTTTCCTTATTTCTTCCGTCTCTTCCCTCCTTCATTTTCTACCCTTTCCAAGAATCTTAATTCCTCAATTAGAACTTACTTAGGGCTGCTTTCTCCCATAAACCTCAAAACAAAACAAAACAAAACAAAACAAAACAAACAAACAAACAAAAAACCTATTTTAGTGAAGACTTTTGTATACATCTTCATATATAACATTTTGTTGAGAAGGAAAAAGCTGGGAACTATTGTTTTAAAGCAAAAATTACTGACTGCTGACTAATAGGACAGCCATGTTTGAGGTGAAGAAGGAAATAAAAAGAAAGGAGGGAGCTAGATATTGCCAGCTAATTGGCAGAGCTGAGCTAACCCTCCCAGGAAAACAGCAAAATGAAGTATATATTCCAACTTGTCAGGTGATTCTAGATTCCTGATGTCCCAAATAGTATAGCAGGCCATTTGTTGTAACTTAGGAAGTGTCAGGGATCAGAAGATTGGTTGCAGCATTTAAGTTATAATACGAGGACTTATATAAATATGAGTCAATCTCAGACCATTTAATACCATCGGTACTGTGGAGAGTGTAAGCGTATCTGGCCTTTAAAATCTCTAAAAGGTGTAAAGCATTGAGGAAGGAATGTATGTCCTCACATGAACTGATTGTATAGCATAAGCACTTAAAAGTAGTGCTATTTGTAAGGAAATCTGCAAACTCGCCAAAAAATAAAAGAGACACCAGATACTTTCAGGTGGCCTAAGCCCTAGCTCTTACAAGCACATTTAGATACTCAGTTCACTGACATCCTGTGGTTGGATTTGGGGGCCTCTGCACAAAACCAAAGGAGTGTAGCCGGTGCATGCAGGGAGATCATTTTCATCTCATTCCTGTAATTTGGCCCTTTCCAGAGTAACAAAAAGAGCCCTGAGAGGTTTAGCCTTCCAGCTCAGCTGCCTTATAGTTTGTGATACGATAGGGCAGAATCACAGAGAGTGTAGGCAATGTGCCAGGTTAAATCAACACACATAAGAACAAGGGACCCTAGGCAAGGGTGTAAGGGCAATACACTTTCAACCAAGGTGGCGCTGTTTCTCAGGTTGTCACAGAAGAGAAAGAATGTTTTTCAAAATTTAAGAAGGCAGACCCATGGTGTGAGGGAAAAGTGAAATCCATCAAGAAATCTTTGATGTGTTACCGTTAAATTGAATTTATAAATAAAGATGCTTTCTGGCAGTTGTTGTGTTTAGACAGTCCATATATATTCAAGGTATGCCGAGGATGTTAGTAGTAAGACAAATGGTATATTAAGAAGGCAAATAGAATTACAAGTATCTCTCTGGGAGCCAGAAGCACTAATAGAAAAGCTACTCTCAGACTTTGCCCCTTCCTTGGAATTCCTGTGAGGACAGGAGGCACACAGCTACCAGGGACATCTCGTCATGATGTCACTCCTCAGCTTGCCTGTGCTGTTCCTTCTCTTGGTTTTCTACAAGTCTTACAATGCGCATGTGTCCTAGAATTCATGCTGTTTTATGCGAGCTCTCTGAGATCCACGCAATAACATATCTTTCCCAAGAGTCTTTTTTACTCCTGTGACCAACAACTCAAAGGCATGTTTCCCATGTCTCGCACTGAGTGTTTCGCTAGATAGTCTAAGGCTCTTGTGGGAAGCATTATCACCCCAGATGCCAAATGATATACCTTCATTTAAATGTACGCATATTTATATATTATATATTATTTATGTATAAATTATATATGTTAATGTATACATGTATAAATAAAACATAATACAAACATAAACTATTAATATACATTGTTTATATATAAATTGTACATGTTAATATATACATGTGCAAATAAAACATATAAGTATAAATATAAAATATAAATATATATATTAGTTATATCTAATGTATTCTAAGTAAATAGAAAATGTTTCCCCATGTCTCTCTTAAATGTCTTTTTGTTCTTTATCTCTCTTTCCTTTCTTTCCCTTTGTGCTACCTTCTTTCTCCCATCCCAATCAAATTTTCTGCCCCCATTTTTCTCATTTCCAATCTGGTGACATTTATGTTCTATCTCCCTCTGTAGAACTCCCACACACACACACCCTTCCACCAACCCCCACCCCTCACCCACTCCTACCTGACCCTCATGGTCACTTTTTAACTTCCCTAGTTTCCATGGTTACTGCAAATTAACTCCTCATGGCTAGGGTGGTCACAGACCCTAGAGGAGAGCCCACTGCTGCCATTTTCCTGAACCAGTATAATTTCTAACTGCACTCCAGATTTTGGTCCTTATAACAACCATAATTATAGCACTCATCTCCCAGCAAAGATGTTTCCTTTTACCACAGGTGAAGACCACCCCAGAAATCCACAACTGGTCAGAAGGCAGAGAAGAACTGACCATGGGGTGCCCAACCCCAAGTAATACATCCACAGCCCAACCCCTACACTTCCCAGTCAGAGAATATTGCAAAAGACAGGGACAAAGAATCGTAAACGCCAGAAGACCAGAAAGTTGGCTGTGGGATAGTGTCTTCCATATGTGGCAGGGAAGCTGACCATGAAATCTCAGAGAGAAAGTCACAGAAACAAAACTTGTGCAATGGCATCACTTCGTGTGCCAGGGTGTCTGGGGAAATGTCTCAAATCCTTACCCTTACAGAAAGAATTATAAGTGATTAATGGTTACTAACAGAGGGAGAATCAAACTTTTCTATGCATGAGTCTTTGATGAGTTACCCAATCCCCAGAGGTTAGCCCTAAACAAATACGTATAAGAAACATTAAATGGACTCAGCAGGTTATACATCATATACATATACATATACATATACATATACATATACATATACATATACATATACATATACATATACATATACATATACATATACATATACATATACATATACATATACATATACATACACACACATATATATATAATAGATATACACATCATATATAATATATACATACACATATAATTAAAGAAGAGGTGGTAAGTTTGAGAGAGAGGAACACAGAAGGAGTTGTAATAGGAAGAGGGAGGGTTGTAAATCAAGTAAATTCAGTAATTATGCATAAAGTTCTCAAAAATTAATTATAAAAAATATATTTTAATTACATTACCAACTAATAAGTCTTTGGTAATCACCTCTAGTTTTGACTAGGTTCTCACCGCCTCTTCTTTTCCTCATCTTCCTGAGCATCCTGGCTTAAGCTTTTAACCCCCAACCTCCTCCCATTCTCTCAGATCACGCATGTTAATCTTTCTCCCAAATCTGTTCAGAGTAAATCTTATTACTTCCTGATATAAACAACCCCCTGGACCTCACCACTGAATGACAAACCTAAGCCCACGGATCTGGTAGCCACAAGTAGGGTTTTTCCAAATCAAGATTCAGCTCATTTTCTTTTCTATGCCACATGTTTAGGGCTTCCTTGCCAAACATTAAATCTTTACAGGCAGGGCAATGTATCTTCAACTTTTACTGGATAATATGGAATTTCAAGTGATTTATATGCTCAATATATTTTTACTTGACTTCTGATTAAATAAAAACCAGGGTCATTGGCTTTTAGATGACTCTTCTGAAAGGATGTGGAATACACACACACACACACACACACACACACACACACACCCTAGCAAGTGGAATCAAGCCACAAGATAAAACAATTTCCAGATAAAAATCTATGTGTGAGAAAAAAAAAAGACCTATTGCTACTGAGGTGGTAATGTGACTAGAGGAAATTTTCTAGAAACACAAATACTAATGATGATAATAATATGAGGTGAGTAGCACAAACACATGTGATTTCTTATTAGTCATGCAATAGCCCTTTCAAATTGGTTATTTGTATATTTTAAAGTACAAAGAGTTTGAAACTTACTTTTAGCTCAGTCAATAATTCATAATTGTAAAACAATGGTTCTGGGTATAATATTTTATAAAGCCCACATGCTATGATACCGTAATCCTAGGGATCAAATCTATGGGCTCCTTATGTAAGGCCTGTGACTGAGCTACATCCCCAGAGCAGAAGGAAGTATTATTATCAGAGCAACAGGTCCATGCGGGTTAAGACAATTCAAGGAAGGGGACAAAGGATTATGTACTAGGCCTCAGGAAGTACTGAGGAAGAGATGGACATTAAATTGGCTTCTACAGGAAGATGAGCTTTGGGCATGCCAAAAAAGAAAACGGGAAGCAGGGTAGAAAAGCATGTAGAAAAGGAACAAAACAGTGGAAATGAACGAAAAATGAGGTGCTATTTGGATCAGAGAATATTCATGGCGGGAAGTCAGGGGCTATGGGAAAAGTGGTGAATTAGCAAAAAGCGGCTAGGCTAGCGGTTTAAGTGGAGAGCACAGATGTTTTCTTCAGTATTGGAAGCAGGCAGAACACACAAGGAAAAGGGTATTTCTGGAAGGGAATTCTGACTCTTGGGGCACGTGCTTCCTGGAAAGAGTTCAAAGCAGGAGGTCAAGTTATGAATGTGTGCTGTTGCGTCTGCCAGTGTCAGGACTTGTGTTCTCGTGGTGGGAAACAGATACCAGTCTACTGATGAACCTCCTCAAGTATCATTTGGGAGACATGACATGATCAAAGTCATTTCCACAACTGCTTCAAAACTGATCTCTGTCTTGCATTCTCTCTGTTTGTCCCACTCAATATTTTGAGGCAAATCTAGGAAATCCCCTTTGTGAGTGGTCTCTCTCTTTGTCAACCGTTCAGTCAAGTGATCCCAGTCAGTTTCTGTGTGGTAACTATCCCCTTCTGACCTCATGCCCTCTCTGCTTATTGACTGAGCTTCTCTCTAATGTAAATACTGCAGCCATAGGTAATATGGTAGGCACGTGGCTTTATGGTCTGGCACAGCAGAACTACTTGTAGCCAATGTCCCAAGTACGATTATTAAGGAAGCTAAGTCCTCCTGTGTAAGACGACTTATAGCACAGGTTTTCTTAGAGACGGGACGACAGAATGGAACTCAGAAGGGTAGAAGGGTTTAAGTGACGAAAGAAGGAAAGGAATTCCAGAGACAGAAATATCATCTGAAATGGTACTGAGTCTAGAAAGGACATGATGGGTAGGGGGAAGACAGGACAGATGACTCAGCCCATTCACATGGCCTTTGGCTCAACTACTGGAGTTGGTAAGTGTTAGCTGGAGCTGTTAAGTGCTTTCCTGCCTTTCCTTCCATCTCTTTAGAGTGACTTTTGTCAGTTTCTCACCTTGCTACTAGAGAGACACTTTCAAAATGTAAACCACAAATTCCACAGTGACTCCCCCGCCCCCCACACACACACAACTGCCCACACAGTGAAGGTCAAATTCCCAGCATGGGCTCGCAGGAATCTTCTGTTCCTTTGCCTGTGTTTCCACCCCCCTCCAGCCCTAAATGCCAATGGCTCTGTTTATGGCTCTTCAAAGCAGTCCTGTTCGGTCACCTACTTATGTCTCTGCCAACTGCTACTTCCTTTGCTTACAATGCCTTGGACTGCCTGCAGAACTGCCACGCTGCCTTTCATCGGGGCACAGACTCTGTAGTTTGTGAACAGAGGACAGCAAACTATAGCGACGATTGAAATTCGAAGCTTTGACCATTAACGTATGCTCTTGCTATCTAAAAACCGCTTTCCCTTTTTAACGTTAAAATTAGTGTAAAGGAATAATAGATTGTAACATGTGAGGATGAAACCAAATGCAAATGTCAGGGGCTATGAATGCAGCGTTTTAGAATAGATCATGCTCATTTGCCCATCGTCCATGTATTGCTTTTTTCCTATGACAGCTGAGTTGTTATAAAGACCCCAATGAAAAAACCTTACTATTCTCTGGTCATTTATGGGACAAAGTGTCTGATTCCTGCTTTACTCCTGTCCTTCCAGTTGGCTTTCTGGAAATTCCTCCCCAGGAGAAAGATTGCGTTTTCAGATGACATCCTATGGCATGCCTAAGAACCCAAGTCCCCTGAGGAGATGCCAGAGCTTCTTAGCTTTTTGCATGTATGGACCTCAGCAACTAGCAGAGTCTCCTCACTTGTATTACAGAGGCGAAACCACACCCATCCAAGGAATTTTTGAAGATCAAAGCAGTTAACACCATGTGTATTTAGCACAGAGCCTGATATCCAAAACCAGTTTGTTATACAGACTGTATTGACATCTTCCTGTTGACGTGTCTTATATATTCACCCATCGTTACACTTTACTGCATTTTAGTTATTTCCGCATTGAGTTCATTGTGGTTTTTTTTCCCGCTTGTAGAAGGTGAGTCTTAATAAGATATTTCTTGAATGAAAAAAAAAATGAGTATATGTGAATGGACTCGTTGCTGTGAACTGAGAATAAATGTGTCTTGTGTTGAGAACAGTTATTAAGAGTTAATACCCACATCATCTCCTTTGTGCTGTTTTCTTTTATGACTTACCTGGGTTTCTGAAATGAAATAAAACCAAGAACCATTTGCATGCAGATGCCAGAATACTTAAGACATTTTTAAAAACCAAACTAGAGGGCTATATTACATATTAAGGTTTTACAAGTAAATGCCAGCAACTAAATGTGAATGTTTATAGACTTAGGACCATTTCCTGACTTTTATTGGGACCATTTAAGGAGGGTATATTCACACGTTCTGATGTCCTGGTGTTGATGTCTGTCAACTTCTTTTCTTGTCTTCTTTCTGCCTCCCGTGCTTGAGGTTACATGGTTCAACTCAGCTCAAAAGCAATAACAGATACTTTCATAATGTGAGAAATTAAGAATAATCCAAACTTTAAAACAAATGACTAACACACACACACACACACACACACACACACACACACACACACACACAGAGAGAGAGAGAGAGAGAGAGAGAGAGAGAGAGAGAGAGCAGATCCCAGCCTTAACCAATCATCTAAAGATGGCTTTAGCACACATTGTTCATTTTTCTTGAGTTGTTGGGGGTACATTCTCTGTAACCCCATTCTGGGAAGGATTTGCAAGTCAGCTTAAGCTCTTGAATAAGAAGAGTTTGAGGACTAGGTTTAAGGCAATAGCAGAGTTAGTATCAGAGAGAAGGGGGTCACAGAAGGGCAAGTTCTAACGGTCTACCATGGACTCATGTCTGATTCTTCCACGTAATTCTTCTTTTCTTAGAGAACAATTGCTTATGATCTTGATGCTGTGTTGAGTCATGGTCTGTGATGCTGAAGTATTTTTCAAACCTGTTCCTGAGAGGACAGAGGTAGGAGCATGGGAGAGGGAGGAGGAAGACTTTAGACCTACTTACTAGCCTTGACTTGATAACAGAAGATCGAGTATTCAGTGGTGGTGGCAGAAGCATGGGCTATGGTCGAGAGTCATCTAAAAAATACGTGCACCTCAGTTTTGTGAAGAAAGTTGTGCCAAGTACAAGTGTCAGTCTGAGTTCTGCCACTGCAACTTGGCAGGTCAAAAGCTTGCTAAAGCAAAGACTGTCTAACCTGAGAACTTTAGGAAGGATCAGGATGATGTAAGAGTAACTGCTACGGAAGCTTGATCGGGTCATCTCGTGAGGATCGTGGACCACAAGCGGAGGGAAAATCATTTAGCAGCAATAACCAGCCTATGAAATGGATATAGTCATTCCCCTTTAAAAATGAGAAACTAAGAACTTATTGGTAACACAAATTCACTGACATAGTGGAGAAGTAGATTGTCTGGGATTCAAATCCAGGGAGCCCTAGTCCAGTTTCTACAAACTCTAAGACATGTCTAGTTTAATAGCCATGTTTAATTAAACATGTGTTATTTCACACACTATGTCAAGGACTTCCCATGCAGTATTGTCTCAAATATGCTTCAGCCACCTCTTGCTTCATAGCAAATCAGGACAACATAAAGATCATTTATTTGGTTCGTGAATCTGCACTTTGGGCTAGGCCTTGCTCCACCCAACACCAGCTCAACTAGGGCCTGAAGAATCGTCTTTCAAGATGGTTCACTCACATGCTGGGAAGTTATTGCTGTCCAGAGGTCAAGACCAGCAATCTCACTTGGTCTTTCTGTGAGTGCCTCCATATGGCCCGGGCTTCCTTGTAGTTCTATGGCTTGGTTTTAAGATCAGACATTCCCAGACAGAGCCAGCTGAAAATTGATTTACTGTTTACGACTTGTTCCAAAGGTATATGGCCCCACTTTCATCCAGTGTTACTGGCTGAAGCCATCCTAAAAGCCTGCTCAGGCAGAAGTGGAGAAACGGAAGCACTACTCCTACAAGGGCAGCCACTCCTGGTGGACCTGCAAGGACCTGGAGGGAACATTCTTGCAGTGTCACGAAAATGTGTTTACACACATTATATGACTTAATCTTCACAGTCTGAAGAAACTTTTGTTGTCTTTCTTGTTGTGATTAATAGTAGTTAACTGACTGGACAACATCTGTCTACAGCTGATAGGAGGTGGGAGAGAGCATCTATCCCTGTTTCAATTTTCCACAGATTGTATTAGATTCAGCTTGCAAAGCTTACCTCCTCACTTAAGACTTACCTATTTTCTCATGAAAATTATTGCTTCTTTCTTGTAATGTCTCATGATTTTTTTTCATGGATCTATTAGTGTGTTGCCCTCATGCAGCAGAAAAACCAGGTCCTAGCAAACATTGTTAAGAGGCAGAGACTCCAGATCTAGACTGCTTGAGTTTGAACTCTAGCCCTGAAGCTTCTTGGACGTTATGTTGACTACAGATTGGTAGCCGACCTCTCTAAATTTGTTCATTTTTACACTAAGGATAAGAATACCATCTTCTTAGGCGAGCTGTTAAGGATGAGAGTGATAATTTTTAAATGCCTGCCACATGGCAATTGCTATAAAAATGTTAGTTATTGGGCTGGAGAATGGCTCAGTATTTAAGAGCACTGGCTGCTCTTCCAGAGAAGAAGGGCCAAATCCTCAATACCCACATGGCAAACTCAAGGTGTGATCTCACTGGTCCCAGGGGATATGACACCCACCTCGGGATTCTGAGGGCACTGTATGGATATAGTACACAGACATGCATGAAATAAATCACCCATACACACAAATAATAATATAAAAATTATTAAAATGTTAGCTACTATTTGTGAATTTATTGAATGTCTGCTTTGATTGTTATCTCTTAGGGGGCAGTGATTCCTCCTTCTCTTTTCCTCTCACTGATAATAAAGTTTATTTTTATAGCAGTTTTAGGTTCATAGAAGATGTAAGGGAAGGTGCAGAGACTTCCCATACGCTATCTGCTCACCTGTATACATCACCTTCTCTATTATCAATCCCTTAGCATTTACTAAAGTTGCTCTACCTACACTGATGGATCATATTGTCTGCAGTCCATAGTTTCTATATTTTAAATAACAACCTTGTCTTAGTCACTGGTCTTTTGTTGCGAAAAGACACCACAACAAGGACACTGTTATATAAGAAAGCATTTACTTACAATTGCTGTGGCTGAGGCTGAGGCTGGCTTACAGTTTCAGAGGCTTAGTCCATTATCATCATGGTGGGAAGCATGGGAGGCACACAGGCAGACACTGATGAAACTAAGCAGTGAATTCTGACAAAATCACACCATGCAATAGGTCTCACATGGGAGGCTTATTAGGAGAGGAGGGAGGGGGCACAGGGGATGTCTATCAGTGGAGGAAGGGAAGAAAGGGTGGGGGAAGAAAAATGTACCTTTTTTTTTTTTAATCAGGACCATGTGACAGGAGAGACAATGGGAATGTGTACCTTCCAGACAGCTAGTGATGATCGGTCTTTGATTGGTCTTGCTGTGAATGGGTCCATCAGGGCTAGCTGTGAAGGTGAGTGATTGCTAACATTGTCTCAGGGTCCCTTTGGGCTAGCCATGAAGGTGCCTGATTGCCAATAGACATGGTGCTATAGAGGTAGCTGAAAGTTCTACATCATGATCTATAGTTAGACGGGGTGAGGGGGATGGGGGTGGAGTGGTGTGGGGGGGAATGTGAGGGGGTAGGGGTGGGGTCTGACAAGCACTTTTGAAACCTCAAAAAATACCCAAAAACTTCCTCTAACAAGGCCACACCTACTCCAACAAGGCCACAACTCCTAAATCTTTTAATCCTTTCCAAGAGTTTCACTTTTCTTGTGACTAAGCATAGGGGGTCATTCTTATTCAAATTACCACAAATCCTTCAATTTGCTGTGCCTTCAGCAACTATTTTATCTTGGTCTGGAACTTCCTTCTATTCTCATGAAAAGGTTTGGAGTTTTTATTACAAGTCCAGGTTCTCAATAAATCTCATAGAACATAGCTTTGGTGCTGTGTGTTAGAAGGCATCACCAAAATGAAGGCCATATCAATTTTCTCCTATACTATCTTCGTGGAGCTTTCTAGTTCTAAATCAGTGGTCACTTGAACTTAACTCTTTCAAAAGGTACATGGTCTAGATTCTGTTCTTCTTATATGGATGTCCAGTTGTTTCCCCACTTGTTTTTATTTAGATTGTTCTATCCATTTGGTTGTTTTGATGTTTGTTCCAAAGTGTTGGGTTTGGGGTGGAAGCCAAGAAAACTCACCAGAATCTTAAAAACCAAAGCTGTATTTTCAAAGTCTCCATGCAGACAGACAGTTCAGGATCTGAACCATGTCCCCAAAGGGAGATTGTGTCTATTTTTTAATTATTTACTTTACATACAGTACACTGTCATCCTCCTGGACACCCCCTCCACAATCTTTCCCCTCCCTGTCTCCCCTTCTCCTTTGAGCAGGTGCTCCCCCCCCCCAGGGGTATCCCCTTACCCTGGCACTTCAATTCTAGATTGCTTCCTCTACCATTGAGGCCAGACAAGACATCCCAGCTAGAAGAACATATCCCATGTATAGGCAACACCTTTTGGCTATGGGAGTCTGCATCTGTCTGGGTCAGCTGCTGGGTGGAGCTTCTCAGAGGACTTCTTGCTCCTATCTGCAAGCACAATAGAGTAGCATTAATAGGGTTAGAGATTGGTGCTGACCCATCCCATGCACATAGTCAATTAATTCAAAACAAACCACACATTTTTATTTATGACTTTGTATGCCTTTGTTTAAATAATTTCATTTGGGAGGTGCAAATGTAAGAACTATATATATTTTTTCCTTTTCAAATTCTACTTGATCATTTCTTGGATAAATGGGAATAATTGAGTTTTTTTTTCTGTGTTAATTTTGTGTTATATTTTGTAAACATTTTGTAATCACATATTACCTCCAAGAGGCCATCTCCCCTCAATTTACACAAAGATTATCAAGTGCCAAAGGTACTTTTATTTCTTTACAAATAATCTATATCTTATTTATTTCTCTTTCTTGTCTTAGCTCATTATCTGGGCTCCCAATATAATTCAGAAAATCAGTGGTGATAAAGGACAGTTTTGTAAGACTCATGATCTTAATGAGTGGCTTCAACAAAGGTGGCCTCAATGTCTGTGAAGTAAGCTGTCAGTTTTATGTGGGTATTACTCATCAAGTTTAGGAAGTTCATTTACAGTCCGTATTTACTGAGAACTTTTATCATGAATGAGCATTAAATTTTGTAAAGCGCCTTTTCTGCATCTGTTGGTTTGAGCATGTGAACTTATCTTCTTTAGCTTGTTAATATGATGAATCATGTTGATTTTCAAAAGAGGACATAGTCTTGTATCATTGTTGATATTTTTAAATTATATTTTTCAAGACTTTTTACATCTATGTTCACAAGGGATATCATTCTATAAGAATGATCATTATTTAGTACTATTTTCATTTGCATTAAGGTAATGATTACAATGTAGATTGAGTTAGGAATTATTTCCTACTTTTATCTTTTGAGAAATTGTTACTCCTGCCTTACGTATTTGGTAGCATTTACCAATGACCTCTTCTTAATCTAGTGTTTTGATTGTACTATTATTAATTATCTGTACAATTTCCTTAAATATATATAGTTGTATAAATATGTTAAAGTTGGATACTTCTTCTTTGAGATTTGGAAGATTGTGTCTCTCAATTTATGAGTCCATTTAATCTATGTTATTGCCCTTTCAACACCTGGGGTCTCCAACAGTGCCGCTTTTCTCTTTCTGATATTGGCAATTTCTGTCACCTCTCTTTTTCACCTCTTATGACTAGGGGCTTATCAATTTTATTGGTTTTCAAAGAATAACCGTTGAATTTAGTTGATTATTTTCTTGGTGGTTTAAATCAGAAATGTCCCCCATAGGCTCACATATCAGAACACTTGGACCCCACTTGGTGGCGCTATTAGGAGAGGGTAAAGAACCTTTAAGAAGTAGTGCTTTGTTAGAAGAAGTCATCCACTGTGGACAAATTTTGAGTTGATAGCCTTTCCCCATCCCCCCCTCCCTTTCTGCATGTAGATGGAGATTCGATTTCTTTGCTTCCTGCTTTGGTTGCCAGCTGTCACACCTCCCCACTTGTTATGGATTCTCCCTCTAGAACCATATCCCCAAAGAATTATTTTTGCCCATTAGTCACCCTTGGTCATAATGTTTGGTATCTTAGTTACTTTTTGGTTGCTATGATGTAACAGTCTTACTACCTTGCCCAGGCTAGCCTTGAATTTCCAGGCTCAGGTGATCTTCCTGTCTCAGTCTTTAGATTAGCTGGGATTATCAATGTAAAGTGTTGTGCCTGGTCATCTGTTTATATGTGTGTCTTTACACCAAAACTGTGCTTCTTGTAGACAACATACTGGTTTGTTTTCATTTATGACCCTCCTTCAGAAACAAAGATATCAGCCTTTTAATCAGTACATTTAGATCATTGTAATTCAAAGTGATAGCTGATACAGTTATATCGATACATATTTCATAAGGTAACATTTCTTCTATTATCCTATGTTTCTGTGTTGTTGTTGTTTTATGTGTATGTGTGTTTTGCTAAATGTCAGGCTGTGTACTTAAGTACAGTTAACTATGGCTGGCCAGAGGTGTCAGATTATCTGGATCTAGAGTTACTGACATTTGTGAGCCATCAGACTTGGATGCTGGGAACTGAAACTGGGTTCCCTTTAAGGGCTCTATGAGCTCTTAACGACTCATCCATCTCTTCAGGCTCCTTTGCATCTAGTATTGTCTTCCACCTTGACTCTGACCTTTATGATATTACTTTAAAATTTGTGTTATTTCGTTTCCTCTGTTTTTTTTCTAATCATTTTAGCTGTATCTTTGGAGTATTTATTTATTACCAGTTTTAGTTGTTGCTTTAAAGTTTGTAAAATGAATTCACAAATAGTTTCCCTTCCAAGTAATGTTAAAAAGGACCTGCATGATGGTGTGGGGAAAAGTTCTTTCTGCCAAGCCTAGCAACTTCAGCTTGATTCGTGAAACCCACTTGTTGGAAGGAGACAACTAACTGCTGAGTTTTGTCTTCTGACCCTCACATAAATGTGTGCGAGTGTGCACATGTGCACATGCAAACATGTGTTCATAAATAAGTAAACAAACAATGCCATATGATGTTGCAGGTAATATAACTACTTTATAATACAAAATAACATCAATCTCTTCCTTGTTTTCCTCATACCCTGGCCATCATTCATTTACTTGTACTGAAGTATATAGATGTATAATTAGGTACACGGTTGCTCTTTTCATTTTCAACATCTTATTTATCTGCTAATCAATTAAGAGTATGAGAAAAGGCTTTGTCTAACTTTCACATCTCCCTCACCTGCTGCTCTTCTGTTTCTATGCAGATCCAAGTTTGAGACCCACCACTTCTCATCCCTTGATCCACATCTGAACATTCCTTACAATTCACTAGATTTTTATTTTCCTTAGAAAGTCCATATTTCTCCTTTGATTTTTGAGGATGATTTTGTAGAGTACTGAAGTTCATGGGCCTATCTTCTTGCATTAGTTTAAAGGTCATACTCATATCATATAGTTTCTAGTAAAAATTTAAAAGAACATTTTACTTTTTGCTCTTGTATAGATAAAAGGGGGGCTTTAAAGTCTGCCTTTCAGCATTTGATCTCTACAAGGTGATAAATGTATGCATAGATGTGGGAATCATGCCATTAATCTAGCTTGTGTTTCTTAGGCATTCCAAACCTGTGATATGGTTTCCAACATTAATTTGAGGACTGTTTCAATTATCGTTGCTTCAATTATTCCTCCTGTTCATTTCTTTCTCCTCCTTGTATCTCCATTTTGTGTACATTCTCTCATTAACAGATGTCCTCCACTTTGAGGATACTCTGCTTTGAAGTTTATTCTCATCTTTGTTATTTCTCACTTTCAGTTTTCAAGGTTTCTTTCGGACTCTCCTCTGCTCAGATTTTTTCCATTGTGTCTAGTCCACTATATACTGCAAGAGTTCTTCATTTCTGTTATGTGCTTTTCAGTCTTTGGGAGTTTTGCATCTTTCTGCATCTTTCTTCTGCTGATTACCTGTCCTTGTATGCAGTCTACTTTATCCATTGGAGGTCTTAGCATAGTAATCACAGGGGTTTCATACCTCCGATAGCAACTCAGTTGATACCTGAGTGAGGTTCAGATATTTACTCTGTCTATGATTAGTTTTGCTATTTTGTTTGCTTTGTAACATTTTTCTTGATAACTGGACATGACATACAAAGTAGGAAAAATTATATAGAAAGACCATTAACTGCATGGTAGCAGCATGTTAAAGTAGTAGACACATTCTACAACCCTATGACCAGGTCTCAGTTTCTTAGTGAGCCCGAGTCTCTGTAAGCTTTGCAGTTGCCTCTCAGTTACCTCCTGGATGATGGGAGGTAGCAGAGTTTTCTATGTCTCTTCTTCCACTTGGAACCCTGGTGGAGCCTGGGTATTTTCTGGCCTCCATGTGAATGCCAGCTGCAATTGAGTGTGCCAGTATCTGTTCCCCAGATGTTTATGATCTTGATAAATGGTTTCTCTTGAGAGCAGACCTTGTTAAGGACAGAATACTTCGGTGCATTTAGGGATGGTATCTTTTTCCTTCTCTTCCTGCTGGGAAGAGGGGGATTTAACTTTGATATTTACTGTGAAGTCCTCACAGAACTCCAGGAGGTAAAGTCTACAAAAGTCTAAGGGTCCACCATGACTGAGTACCTTGGAATCTCTTAACTCCCCATGGATCCAATGGAGTTTTTGTAGTGGTTGCCACTGAAGGTGTGTACCACCTGTAACACATCAGTTTCAGTTCAGACCTTCCTCGTTCTCTATTCAGGGTAAGTAGTGACTCCATATTGGCCTGTTTGCGTCTCAAATCTGACGTAGCCATCTATTCAGTGATCTCACTTCTTTGTAACAATAACAAGTCATTTGTCTTTCAGTTGTGCCAAATTTTTACTTGTTTCTGAATGGAATAGCATCGTCTAAATTTCTTACAAGACAGATTGGAAACTAGAAATCTTTATTTTTCTCAATCCCAGCATTCTCAAAATGGAATCAATTAGCAATAAATTCCCCAAATTTTCTTTAGAATTAAAGACATTTAAAATAATAATCCAGCTAAAATAGTAAAAAAAAATAGTTTAAAAAGCTGAAGCACATCACATATGTAGAAAATCAATCCTCCATTTTGTCCTCTTTATGTCTGCTGATTAACTGATGTTTTAAAAAGGCTTCCTAAAGGAAATGAGAATTGCCTTTACTTGGACTTTCACTGTATGATAAATAAGGAAGCTGAGTCTCACAGAAGTTAGCCATCCTCTTGCTTAAGCAGAAATTGCAAGTAAACCCAGGGCGTCCATTATCCCTGTTAAGTGTCAATCTTCTGCTTCGTTTACTTAAGATGAAATGGGTATCAGCTGACTGTTATGACCGAGAAGCTAGGAATTTATTGATTAGTTAATTAAAATAGTTTCTGTATGCTTACTGTTTATTAGGTTCTGACAGTATTAAACAAATGAGTCACAACTGTGGCCCTTAAAGAAGACAAACATGAACATAAAGAACATTCTTGCTGCGTGAAAAGTCAACCAGCATGTGATAACCATTAGGACGTACTTCTGAGAAGAATGTATGCATAAAATCTAAAGGCGATGCCCAGAACGGATTTCCTATTCAAGTTATATTTCTCAAAATGGACCACAGCTTGCTTGGAAATTGTAAATCAAGAGAATAGCAAGTATATGGTTCAATTATGGAGTCCTTTTCAGAAAGTTATTGTGGGTCAGGCAGTACGCTATGTACTAATAGTCAAGAATGAGCAGAAGTAGATTCTATTTCTGCCTTGTGTGCTGTCTATCCTAGTGTAGAATCTTAAAAGTGAAGTGAGAATCATTTCTCTTCTAAAAATACAGTGAAAATGTTTTTTTGAGGTTATTTTTAAAACCTTGGCAAGTAAAAAAAACACACAACAAATATCTGAGATAGGATTGAGCATGGAAGTGGCTGACACAGGAAGCAGGAATCCTTCCTCAGAAAGCCATATCTTAGATAATTAAATCTGAAAGTTAACCTCCACAGACAGAGTTGTGGGAAAGACAAGCTATCAAGGGCAAATATAAATACTATCTATAAAAGACTCTAAGGAGCAATCAGCTATGACTGAGTTATGAATGGCTTGAATGTCAACAACAGGCATGGGACAAGCTTAGAGTACTAGAGTCTACACACTGAAAGGTCACAGACGACTACGTGGGCATCATGAACAAGGGGGTGGCCCAGGAAAGTACAATCTGTGTCCTCACCTGCCTATCCTTAAGGGTGGGATCCCTGCTTCTGTTCCCTGGTTTTGGTGCTTCACCCACCCCAACTTCTAAGACCACATGCCTAAAAGTTTGACATCTACACTCAGAAAACATTTTCCCCCAAACTGCTTAACTTTATTTTCTGTTTGTTACAGCATCCTGCCAAGTTCAGGTGTTTCCTCAAATTCTGCATCCAGGACAGCTCTGAAGTGGCTACTCACTGCAGCTCTGGTCCAGTTTGCTTCAACTGGCCCTTCATGTCCCTAGCCCCAGATGGTCCTACAGACTTTGGACGGCAGCCTGGTTTCCAGGACCTAGCCAACAATCCAGCCTTTGGACCCCCAATAATGATGCCTCTGTGTCAGCTGGAAGTAGTCATAGAAGATTACATTGCCCTTTTTTTTTTTTCATGTTTATCAACAAAAAGCTGGGATGTTGGGTTAGGCCTAGGACAAGTGGCTGAGGTGCATATTTAACATAAAAGCAGATCTGGTCTCCAGGTTCTCCCAGCATCCCTCAGTTTCTACCTGTTACAGGGCATGGCTGGCATACCCTGCCCTCTATGCTGAACTCCCAGCCCAGGGGCTGGGCTTTTGCTCACCCAGAGGTTCTTTTCTATAGAATCCAGGCATTTTGGTTCTTCTCTCTCTTTCCTTCTCTCTCTCTCTCTCTCTCTCTCTCTCTCTCTCTCTCTCTCTCTCTCTCTCTCTCTCTCTCTCTCTCTCTCCCTTATCTCCCCCTCTCTACCTCCTTCCCTTAATCCTTCCCTCTTTCTCCTTTTCTCTTCCCCCTCTTACATCTCTCTCTACATAGTGAGTTCCCTAGCTTCATTCCTTGGGACCAGTGGTCCTGCCCAAAGGATGCCCCCAATAAACCTACTTTTATACTTTAATTTTGCTTGAATTGGCTCATTTTATCAGCCGAGATAATCTAACACCCAAAACTGAATGTAGTCGTAATTTTGAAGTGTTAGGGTCTAAAGTAGGAAATCACAAGAAGTATATCTTTGGTCAGGTCCTAATGGAAAGTTGATCTGTCTCAAGAAAAACTGATACATGTTATCTAGGAGGGAACAAAGACATGTTGCTGGGTTCCATGTAAAAGAATTAAATACGTATTAAATACATGCATGCATACACACACACACATATGTATGAGTGATACGTTTGTGTGTGTGTGTGTGTGTACCAAAAATAAAAATAACAGCTCATGGCTCAGTGGTCAAGCATGTGTGCCTTCTGTTCAATGACTAGTTTCACAAAGCAATCAAAAAATCAAAGGCAACCCATGTATTAGATATCTGTAATATATGTGACAGATTGACAGATTGTATGTTTATAAAGGGTTAGAAATAAAAAAAGAGTACTTCATTTGAAGAAACCAGAAAGACTTCTGCTTTCTCGTTATCTGGAGCTTGTTGAACACCTTAAAAGCCACAGAACACCACCCTCCAGATGACAGATAAGGCAACTAAAACCTGGATACGCAACCCCTAATAGAATGGACTTCCTGGCAAACACGGTTTTGGTCTATGCCCGGGCATCTCCTTGAGGAACTTACATAAGCTCCTGATGGAAATGCCCGGGCATAGACCAAAATGGTGTCTGCTGATGTGATGCAACCCAATGCTGCCTCTACTTGCTGCAATTTTCCCTTGTGCCTCTGGGTGGTAATTACAGATTGTTTGATCTTGGTCAATAAAATACTATTCAATTTCCCCTAAAGACATCAGAGATGCGTTTATTGCAGTAAAAATATTTTCCCATGCCACTATTTGAATCTCAAGCCTAGATGTCGGCTCATTTAATTTCCAGCTATGTACATAGGCTTTTTAACATACAGAATAGGTACAAATTAAAAGTGTAAGAACATTACTCACGTTTCCAAGGGTAAAGATAGATGGATGTTCAGCAAATTACACCTACTCTTCTGGACAAGGATGGTGACGGAGACACTGAATCTTAACTTCTTGAATTGTTCTGCATTGGCTGCCTTCCAAAGCATGGTCTATATTCTGAAGTATCCTACTATGTAGATGAAGCAAGAAACACCTACATTAATAATGCAGAATATACCTTTGAAAATTCAGCGGAATTTTATTGTAGTAAATGTCTAGTTCACATGTCTTACACAGATCATAGTTCAACTCTTGTACCTCAAGCCAGTCATTTTGAGACAGGATGTCTCTGAGTAGCTTAGAAGCCACCCTCTTTTCACACCTCCTATGTGATTATAGAGTTACACTTTTCTATATGGCAACCTCCTGGGCTGCTGGTAGTGAATTCAGCCTTGGGAGAGAAACAAGACACAATAAAGCCATGCAGCATCACTGATACATTCTTAAACAACAGGAAAGAATTTGTACACTGGCTCAGGACATGTCCACCACGAAACATAATTCTATTTGGAACTTTAATATTTGGCGAAATGTAAGCTTTAAATTTAGAAGTTGAATATTTTCTGTTTCCCTCAATGCATTATATTCTCTGGAAGCAAACAAAAGTTTAAATAAATAGTATTATAAACTGTATTTGGTCCCACTATGATATTGCTTGAAACAGATTTTCCAACAAGTGAGGTAATATATATTTTATAGAACATTTATTAAAATTCCAAAACCTCTTTATATTATTGTAACTTTTAATCAGTATAGGAAGGTAGGTAAATAAAGTCATTGATAATAAATTTAAAGTGGTATTCTGAAAATGCTTTAATGAAGGTGCTAGGGCTTTAATTCACCCACAACATATACAGAAAAAGTATTTAAATGATTAGGTATTATGGAATATGACAGTGTAGCAAATTAAGAGCTATAAGTGACAAGGAGAGATAGCCCCATGCTCAAAGTATACATAACCCAGAGGAACGTAGATACATACACTAAGAATTCAATGATAGAGTAATTGAATGACGAACCACTGGGATATGCAGGATCTCAGCAAAGTCACCAACATACTGCAAATGAGCTGTTAAATGAAAATGATGTTATCAGGAAGCAACACATGTTATGACATTTTAGGCTTCAAAGTAAGAGAGCATGAGGCTGCTACAGGGAGGTTAGCAGTTCATTAGCAGAAAACAGGCTGGAAAGCTAGGAAAGGCTTTTGAGAGATAGTGTGTGCTTGTGTATGAGTGTGTGTGTGTGTGTGTGTGTGTATGTGTGTGTGTGTGTGTGTGTGCGCGCACGCCCCCGTATGTATTGTGTTGTATGAAGCTATAGCAACAGGCATTAGGCTAAGGAGGCCCTCTCTGTCTCTGTCCTTTATCGCAGTTGTCTCTTGGGCTTTTACACCTTGAAATCATCTCCACCCCCCCCCCAACATACTGCTAATAGAAGTCTTCTTTCCTCTTCCCTATATTTGTTGAATGCACTGCAACATAATTCCACTCCCTCATCTGCCTGGTACAGTGCATTTTTTCCATATATAAAAATGACTAGAACATTTATCATTCAAGAAAATGGAGGGATCATACTGTATGAATATCAGACACTGACTAAATTCTTCTAGATGTAGTCCCACACTCCTGAAGGATGATAGTTGAAAGTAAGCCCTAGTGTTAGGTGAAGGGAATGAGAAGGACTCCGTCATCTTTACTGGAATGTTTTATGAATTACTATCTCCCACGGTATCCCACAGGCATTTGATTGCATATTGGCTTGTCATAGATGGTGCTGAGTGCCATTCATGTCCTTCTTTCTTCACAACATCCCCTCCCGTTCAGAATCAAAAATGTGTGGGTTGGGACAAACTTTCTTTTACAAAATAAGCATGCAAGTGATCATGACACCATCAGTCTCTGTCCTTTATCGCAGTTGTCTCTTGGGCTTTTACACCTTGAAATCATCTCCACCCCCCCCCCCCAACATACCACTAATAGAAGTCTTCTTTCCTCTTCCCTATATTTGTTGAATGCACTGCAACATAATTCCACTCCCTCATCTGCCTGGTACAGTGCATTTTTTCCATATATAAAAATGACTAGAACATTTATCATTCAAGAAAATGGAGTAGATCATAAATTGCATTTATTCAACATGTATGAATTGTATGAAGTCAGAACAAATAGTCTCATCCAATGTAACCTTTCTGTCATTAGGTTCAGCCAATTCTTTGTTTTAATTTCTTTTCATTACTTCTGTCCTCACCTTGTCAAGGGTTTTTCTGAAGACACATCCCTTCATTAGTAGCCTCCTACCCACTTCCCCTTTCCATCTGACATGGAGACATGAACCTGATGGCTGGTACAACGTTCAAGTGCCTACAAAGGATCCTGAGTGTGTATGCTTAAAAGGATCAACACCCCTTTTTGATTTTGTAGGACTAGATTGGCCTACATATATTCATCTGATGTTATCACCTGCAATTCCTAGCTTTGATACTGCCTCAGTCTAGACTCTAGCATGTCTGTAATTGTTTCCTAATGGAATGGCAGCATAACCTTTTGAGTGCTTCCTGCTAATGAACCCATCTTTCAACTGCACATCTATTCCGTGACACACTACTAAGCATTCCAGTTTGTATTCCTTTGACTACGTCCATCATGGACTTGGACTGCTAAATATACTTATCTGCAGTATCCACTCCTTGAGGACACAGAATAGGGATGTCATATGTCATTTATATGGAGTGTGTTGTCAAATATATGATAAGCACTGTGAGCTCGGCTTGGGAATGGAAAACTTGCCTCTACTATATAGCTCTGGCATTGAAATTAAACATACCTGCAGACCTGCTATTTAACCCACCAAGCCCTGTGAGTGAATGAAAGACTCTACAGATAAAATGTATTTAAAGCAGATATATGATGAGAGATGTGTTTTCCCCACTCACATTTCTTTTTATTACATTCCTGCCTGATCTTTCTCCACTTCTAGAAACAAACACCTAAAGCAAAACAAAAAGCCATACAGAAAGCCAGACCTATCAACCTTCATCTTGTAACTTTTCTACTCTAATGTAAATCAGTGCCATCCCCTTCCTCACTAAGAGAACCAAACTCCAATATGTGGTAGCCTTAGCATTCTTAGACTTCAAAGACTTCGCCCATTTTAACAGATTCCATCTCATGGAGTCTCGAGGTTTGCTTTCCTAAGCAATTTTAAGGTCATACATAAACATTTCCTGAGAAGGATTATTTCTGGAGAAATTTAAATTTGGCTCTGTTCTCTATGCTTTTATATTTTTCTGTCTTTGAACATGAATTTAATGTGTTATATAAACTTTTATGTGTGCAGCAGAGGGGACAGCAAAATATGTAGAATGAAATGGAGGCTGTAAATTTAATTCTTACTAGATTTAGAATTCTGGGACAAGGAGTCATGGCGCTCTTGAAGCCCACCTGGTCATTAATTTGAGGACTGAGAGTAAGAAGGTAAACCGAGTCCAGGGAAATGGTTAGCAGCTCTGAGTTCAAATTCGTAGAATTTACAAAAAGCTGCCTGTGTACTCATTGCCCTAGTGTTTGTTTGGAGAAATGGAAGATGGAACTGGGTACTTAAATTCCTAGAAGCTCGTGGGTCAGCTAGCCTGGTGTGCACAGTAATGAACAACAGAAAGACTGTTCCCAGCTCAAGGTGGAAGGTAGGAGCTCAAATCTGTGGTTGTTTCTAACCTCCACAAGTGTGTCAAGACACATATGTGCCTCCAATCGTGCACAAGAACACGCACACACGCACACACACACACACACACACACACACACACACACACACACACACACACACATATTGCTCTAAATCTGTAACAGTTCATTTAGCTGGTGTTCTATCTCCGAGTTTGTAAAGCAATACCCTTCTTCAGCTGGTGTCCTATGGAGAGTCAGTGGAAAAGCATTGGTAAGGAATATCAGTTCCTGGCTGTCGTTTACCTCACATCTTCCTTTGTCATTTTCTTTAGTCTTTTAGTCCCAGAAAGCACTAAGGGGCAAAACCAGCAGCTAGGGCTCCCCTGAGTCCTCTGGCTGATAGCTTGAGCTGGGTTTGCTCAGCTTGTCCTGCACAGTCACAGTGGTGTGGGCTCAGGATGCTTGCGACCGAGGCAGTTCAGAAATGGAACACTCCGGGAAGAAGACGCGATCCTTCCAGAACTCTCAGGCCATTATCATGGCGGCTACTCCCCACTGGTGAGTGAGCTCTTTGCTCTCTCCTTTACTTCCTCCTGAAAACTGGCCTTTGCCCTGTTTAGAAAAGAGAGGAAATCCTGTCTTCCTTGCTCTGATTTGCATTTTCTTTCTTCTACTATCCACCAAGCATAAAGGTAGGGGTTGGGGGGTTAGATGTTTTTTTTTTCTCCCAACCCCCCATCCCCTTTCCTGATCTGTATCAGTTAACTAGACATTAAAAGAACTGGAGCCTCCCAGGATTTGGTCCCAGCTGTATTATGAGAAACCACCACTTCCTTTTAACACCTGAAGACAATTTCATCAGTATTCTCTTACACAGAGGCCAAGTCTAAGCTTTCTTCTACCTCAAACCAGATGTGACTGAACAAATGAATATCCATCACATTACTACTTAAAGTGCAAATATGTATACCACACACAAATTAGAATCAATCTCTCTCTCTCTCTTTTCATTAAAAGAACAATTATCCACAAAATAAATCTCTGTATTGGGATGTTCGTATTCAAAATTAGACCTTAGGAGTATTTAGGCACAAAATCACCTCTTGAAATTCTAGAGTCTGGGGCTAGCAAGATGGCTCAGCGGGTAAGGGCACTAACTGCCCTTCTGAAGGTCCTGAGTTCAAATCCCAGCAACCACATGGTGGCTCATAACCACCCACAATGAGATCTGACGCCCTCTTCTCATGTGCCTGAAGACAGCTATAGTGTACTTATGTATGTACTTATTACTTATGTAAATAAATTTAAAAGAAAAAGAAATTCTAGAGTCAAGTGTCCCATGGTTGTGAATATGCAAAGCTTAAGCATGAGTGACCAGCACAGTTATCCCATGTATCTTAAAGGAAGTTAAAAAATACCGGCTTCCTACATAGCATCATTTTAAGTAATAATTATCGTTACTGTTCATTACTTAGCTATCGCACCCCTATATTATTCACTCAGAACAATGACATTAATAACACATTGCTGGGAATCTTAAGAGATGAAAGCAGCCTGCTAACTCTTGAGCATTCTCCTCCTTTTAATTCAGTGCTCATTCATTCAGTATTTATTCAAACCTCCTTTCATGGGATGAATCAAAAGCGATAATAAACATGAGAATGCCGTAACTTCATATATAATTTTTGGTATACTTAAGTCCTTTCTATACTGCTTTCTGCTATACTTTTATGATATAATAACCTCTCAAATAAATATATTTTTTTCCTAAATGATAAATAGAACAGCTGGGCTTTGAAAAGTCACTACTTGGTGCAAAACAAAAATTAACGTTCCATTTTTCAGTCGTGCACTCTACTGCCCATGCCATGTGTTTTATGTGCCCATTTGTCTTTTATAAAAGTACTGAACAAACCTTTATCAAGCAGTAACTGTAAGTTGTCTGCTGTCGTTCATCCTGTGGCCTTCAAGGCATCTCAGTCTGTGGAGACACTGGAAAGATGAGGCTTAAAATGAAAGGAGGAGGCAGGACTGACTGTCAGGTCGGGATGCGAGCATTTCACAGATGACTAAGTCACTGAAATTGAATGCTAAGGGCACAGACATTTGTAAAACAGCTTACTGGGAAAAAAGCAATCTTGTCCCAGTGTGTTGTACAGACAAAAGGAGTCGTGAAGAAGCAGAACTTCTTTATTCTGCGGTAATACCATGGGTACCAGAGCCAGCTGCTGTTTTGATAAGCATAAAACTCATGTCATCTAGAGACAACATCCCTCCAGATCCTGTTAAATGCTCACAGCCTGCTCAGGCCCCAGTTAAGGCGCTAGATTAATTACTTACAGAGCGTGAGGTTTCCAAGAGAAGATAAAAGAGGAGCAGGTTCAACTAGAATAGCCTTTAGCCCTTGGCCTTACTTGAGTTTCCTGCCTGTATGTAACACGATGCCCACAGAACCATGCCCTGAGCCTACAAGGCAATAAGTATGGTCTGAGCAGAAAGATGCAGTGAGCTTGCAGTCCCAGTATAGGAGGAAATAACACCATAATGTCTATGGTGCCTAAAAATGTTTATGAAAGGTAAAGAGTCCTTCATTACATAAGGCATCACTTTTCGCTTTTGGATTATGCAAACGGGGTGATCCTGAGCATGCTGGAAGAAGCAAGCATGTCTGAGCCAAACCCGCTAGTTTCTGATGTCAGTCATCTAGAAGTCACTCAGAGAAATTCCAACTTTATGTCCTGGCAAAGGCGGGCATCTTCCTGCATGTTGGCAGGAGTCAAACAACTAAAGCCAATAAATGACAACAATAAAATCAAACAATTAATATCTCTATTACAGGAGGTAAGGCAGGCTTTCCATTGATCTCTCTCTCTCTCTCTCTCTCTCTCTGCTTCCTACAACACAGATAGATAGGGACCTGCCATCCTTCACTCACCAAAATCAAACCAAAGATACCTACCTATGTTACGTTATAAACTGACGAGAAAGTCCTTTATATGTGACACTGAAGTAGCCCTTGCTAGATGACGGGCCGGTGGGACTCTAAGCACTTGACAGTTATCAATTTCTATGAGTTTTACTTTCTAATATTTTTAAAGATTAGTTTGTGTATATGTGTACATGTGTGCTTGTGTGTAATTGAATGCATGTGTTGGGGGGACGGGGCTGCTGTCTCTGCATATGTGCACAAGTGCATTTACCTATGGAAGCCAGAGAGCAACCTCAAAGAGTTGTTCCTCAGGAGTGGTCCACCATTTGTTTGTTTTGTTATTGTTTTAAAGTCTCCTATCCTTTTAGGATTAGCTGCGCAGACTAAACTGGCTGACCAATAATTCCCCAGGAGCCACCTGGCTCTGCCTCCCTGGAGACATTGGAATGCTAATGTGTGCCACCTCACCCAGCTTTTCATGTGGTTTCTGAAGACAGAACGAAGGGGTTTCTTGCTTATAATGCAAGGGCAACACCAACTGGGCTATTTCCCCATGCCTCAATCATGCAAGTTTCCTAAGAACTCAATGCGATGAGAGCTGCTATAATGCCAGGATGGAGACATGGAACAGGAGGCATAAAATGTGAAATAACCAGATCTTATAGATTCTGAGTCACTAAAGCTGCCTCTTTAATCTTTGCCTGTCATGGATTCCTCATTCTTGATAGAAGATGCAAAACATTCCATGATACAATCAGTTATAATGAAAATAAAGACTTTACCACCATCTGGCTGTTCTGAGACCAGCTTGTAAAAATGAAGATCTAATAAAAGCATCTAGCACGAATCTGAATCCCATGGGCTGTGTGGTTGGTTTTGATCAGCAAGTTCCTTAGTTTGCTTAGCTAATCCGTAAACATCTGTTTCTTTATTTCTTAATTTCTGGGTTTATGAATTGGGGACTCTCAAAGGCCTGGAACTCTCACCACTTTAAATATTATGGTTTCACAGTAGCACTTTCCCAAATATTCCCCTTAAACAGTTGCTCCACAAGATGTTAAGTTTTAAGAACTCTCCGTGTTTAAATAAGTTTGGGAAATAGTAGATTACACAAAGTCCTTCTGAAAAGGCTAATATGAAAAAGTCCAGTGTAAGGGCTGAAGAGGTGGCTCAACTGTTAACAACACTGGCTGCTCATGCAGAGGACCAAAGTTTGGTTCCCAACATCTTCACTAAATGCTTCACAAATGCTTGTACCTCTAGTTCCAGGGGATCCAACACTCTCTTCTAGTAACTTCAGATACCTACATGTATGCAATACACAGACACACAGATACACACACACCCCTTCAGCTGCATACATATACACATGAAATAAATGGGGATATAAGGAGAGTGTTTCTACCTAGAATATAATTCTAGAAATGATCATTATTGTGTACTCCAAGTTTTCTTTTTTTTTTTTTTACTTTAGACAACTTGAAATAATATGTTTTGATAGAACTACTTATTATGCAGGAGTTTCTTGTAGTCTATGGTTATCTTTGGTCTCTGTAGTCATATGTCATAGAGCAGTGGAATCAAAAGAACGAAAATGGAAAACATGTTAGATGTAACTTAGAACAAAACCTCATGGCTTTATAAGTAATTTCTAAATTTTCACATTTGAGGGCTTTTGTTTTTTTTCTTTGTTTGTTTTGTTTTTTTTAAGGATGAGTCTTACCATATAGCCCAGGGAGACTTGCCATCATCCCATCTTGACCTTCCTCGGGCTGGGATTCCAGGTATGCCGTACCACACACAGCATCTCATTGGTTTTTAAAGTGCTTTATAACATGTTTGAGAATGTCCTTCTAAAACTTTCCTATTCCTGCCTTTTAAGAGGTGTGCCCCCTTTTTATTCCTACTGAGCTCCGCATGATCTAGTATTAGCTCATGTCTCTACGCTGTCTTTGTCTTTAACCTAAAAGTGTAACTATCAAAGATAAAGATGAAAGATACATCTTCCTCATCCCTCCAGTAGACATCTTTCATCACATCAAGTAAGTGGGAGGGCCACCTTTATGTATATGGGATTAAAAAAAAATCCCATTTTTCTTAATGAGCTCATGAGCAGGGAAATGTTTGTTGTGGATAAACAGTATGGCAAATATGAAGTAAATATGCCTGGACTTCTCTACCGCAGAACAGTCTCTCATTAACCTTGCCATTTCGCTATTTTGGGTTTCATCAAACATGAAACAAGAATCTTTAATAAGTTGCTTGATTACATTACACTCAAGGCTCTGAAAGGACTGCGGGATTTAATAGGAGGTGCAACAAAGCATTATTCATTGGGATATTTTTAATTAAGTATTCCAGTTAGTTTTTTTTTTAAATGTTACTTAAAGATCTTAAAGATAATAAAGGCCTGATTGAGTCAACCAGTTCAGTCCGGGTCATGTTCTGACTTGCTTCATATCAAACAGCTACTTCTTGTATGGTCTGATAAAAACACATCTCAATTGAAGTCAGCATTTTCCAACTCTCTGGAAATCGGTGTCTCTTAAGGATTTTGGAGCCCCACCTCTCTGTATGGACTCCACCCCCCGCCCCTTGAAAATGTGCTCACTTTCATTATTGGAAGCTAGATCCACTTTTTTTTTTTTAATAAAAGAAAAAGATTTGGATTCCTCCTTTCATGTCTTAGGAAAGGAGATGGTGTCAGAGTCAAATTAATTACCTTCCCTGATGACTCCTAATTGTCTTTCCTGAAGAGAACGTGAAGGCGAGCTAGAGGAATTTCAGTTTGCTTGGAGAAACTCCCCCCCTGCCCCCTTCCGTAGACAAGCAGCTGAAACATTCTGAGGTGTGTGCACCCTCCTGCTCCTCACCAACAGACCCTGCCAGTCACAAGTATGTGCAAAGGCATTAAAACCTCAACAAACCTGCTCACTTTCTGTCTCATGTCTCCGTACAGCTATCAGCAAGCCGCATTTTATGTATAAAACAACAACAACAACAACAACAACAACAACAACAACAAATCACTCCATCTACCAAAGAGTTTTTTGGTGCTCTATTAGAAAAAAGACCCCTAGGCAGCTGGATGAATCTGAGCGAAATGCTATCATCTCAATAAAAAAAGAAAAGAAAAAAAAGAACTGGATAGGAGGTCTACTACGTGCCCAGCACTGGATCTAGCCGGCTTCATTGTGCAGGTGAGTTATCTGATCCTCAGTGGGTCAGGAGCTACATGGCGAATTCCTTGTGCCCTTGCTCTTAGCTTGGGATTCCAGCCAAAGCCACTAGGCTGATGAACACTCACCTATGAAATTACAGGGCAAGCTCTTGTCACTTGGAGCTTTTAAAAGGGCAATTTCTGTGGGTTCCTAGCCTGTGACTTGCCTTAATGAATCAGCACCCATAGTTATTATTATCATAGCTATTAGCAGAAGCAAATAGAGCTCTTCCCTTCAATCCACAAAGCGTTAGTGATGTGTAGCTGCTGAGCACTTGAAAACCAGCCAAACATGGCCTGGAGTCAAAAGGCAGTAACAGAAGAAGGCAAGGCTATTTCATTTTTTGTCTAATTCTGAATTAATATAACATTTGAGGTTTATTGATTTATGAGTAAAATATTATTTAAATTAATTGTTTTTATCCATTTTAATTGTTTCATCTTCAATGAGGATGTTAGAATATTGAACACATATAGATAATTTCTGTTGCAGCTCATACTATGTAGCTGCAATACAGCCAACTTCCAAATCTAGAACTGTACTATTTCAGAGTGGTACTCTAAAGGAGTATGTAGCATATAAAATATTTGAAATCATTATGTTACAAAGTTTGAGAGGCTGAAAAACATTGTTTCTACTGTAACTTTATCTATCTATCTATCTATCTATCTATCTATCTATCTATCTATCTATCTTTCATTTATTTATTTATTTTTACTTTATCTGCATTTATTTTCTGCTGAATTTTTATTGCTTCAGTTTCTTCTGGGATATCTTTTTCTTCTGTGCAACTTCCCCTCCTGGCTTTGGAACGATCTATTCCTTCTCAGTGAGGATCATCTCACTGTGGCAGGGGGATCTTATGTAGGGGTCAATCCCTCCATGAGCTCTGTAGGTTTGTCGGGCCCATCTTAGGTCCCTTGTTCACCGGAATGTGTTCAACAACTAGGCAATCTACATCTAAACCCATGTAAGTTCAGCATTACTCTCTGCATTTTTAAGCATGTGCAGCAAAAATTTAGCACTTGTTTTTGGCCACTGTCCTTGTGTCGAGCCTCAGGGTTTGCACTAGGTGCACCTACCAACGCCACTTTTTTTTAAAAAATTAGATCTTACTTTATTTACATTTCAAATGTTGTCCCCTTTCTTGGTTTCCCCTCTGAACACCCCCCATTCCCTTTCCCCTACCCCTGCTCACCAGACCACCCTCACCCCCTTCTTTAAAGTGACATCCTTCAGATAAATGGAGGCTTTGCAGATATGCATACCCTTGATGGCCTGGGCAGTTTCTCCGGGTGTTCTTAAAGTGAACACGAAGGTTTGAACCTCTTGATTTGCGTGATTTTGTGGGGTTATCTGGGTCAAGAGAGTAGTGAACCATCTTCACAGGTCACCTCCGGCTGCTTACAGGAAGAGCTACACTGTAACTTTAAGGAGATAACAAATACTGATCATTTTTGAAACTTTTAAGATCAACTAGATTTGAACAGCTTAAACTTAGTGAATTCTTCTTTTTGTGCTTAGCTCTAATCTCTGCTTGCTATATAAATGACCACTTCATTAGAATATGTAAAAATGTCAGTCCACAGTCTTTCTATCCTTGTGTACATATCTAACTAGCTCAATTAGCTATATTATCTGTTGATACAAAGAAATTTCCAAACAGCAACAAAAGAAACATTTAAAAAATGTCAATCAATAATGGAATTGCTGCCAAAGAAGTAAAGAAATAGATGAACATTCTCTAAACTGTAAGAGGGACCTCTACCTATTCACAGCCTTATATACTCTATTTACCATGTATAAATTTTTATCTGTATCGGATATTAAATTTAGGGCTTCATGCATGATAACTAAAGGCTCTACCAAAGAGCTACATCCCCATGCTTCCTATTGGATTTCAATTCATTTAGTTGCCCAGGCTGTCCTTGATTAACTCTTCAGCCTGGCAAGCCATCAAACTTCAGTCCTTCTGCCTCAGCTTCCCGCATCCTTAGAACCACAGGCCTGATCTGACATTCTTCTGGGTCTGAGAGTGCTATGAAATCCACCATTGTTACTGACTTTTTAAAAGCTATGATAGAGAGCTGAAGAAATGCCTTAGCACAGTGGCTCTCAACCTCCCTCATGCTGAGACCCTTTAGTACAGCTCCTTATGTTGTACTGATCCCAACCATAAAATTACTTTCATTGCTATTTCATAACTGTAATTTTGCTACTGTTATGAATCATAGTGTAAATATCTGATATGCGGATGGTCTTGGGCGATCTCGGTGAAAGGGCCATTCGACCCCTGAAAGGAGTTGTAACTTACAGGTTGAGAAACTGGTTAGCAGTTAAGAACACTGTCTGCTCTGCCAGAGGATCCAGAATCAATTCCCAGCACTCTCGTGGTAGCTTACGTAGAGTAGGGTTCTCTGTACCTACAACATTAGAAGACCTGCTTTTTTCTGGTCTCCCCGGGGAACCAGGCACACATGTGGTTCACAGACATATTTGCAGGCAAAACATTCATACATATAAAAATAAATCAATTCATTAAAAATTGATACTAAAACTGGACATGATGGAGCATCTCTGGAATCATAGAATTATAAGTATTAATCAGGACAATCGCAAGTTTGAGGCCAACCTCAGTTATGCACCTGAGTCCCAGGCTAGCCTGGGCTACATGATAATACTCCAATTCAGACCAAACAAACAAACAAAAAACCAACCAACCAAATAAACAACACATTAAAATCTACCATAAACACATAATAATAAATATTTCCATATTTATATAAATACTAGGAGTGAAAAATACTGAAATTAAAATTCAGTACTATAAAACTATGAGGTCACTTATGAATATGTACTACAAAGCAGAAGCAATGACCTTTATTTTCATCAGTTGCAAATACTATCAGTAGAATGGATAAAACAGAATTAATATGACTTCTAATCTTGAGAGGCAAGTGATTCTGAGTTCTAATTCAAGCTTCAAATTATAAACACAGATAAGTTCCTTCATCTCGTCAAAGCTGTCTCATCATACAGCTTATTTCTAAGGCATGCAGTGGCAATCATGGGGTAGTTATGAAAAACAAGGAGTATTTTGTTACTCAGAGCTCACGACACAAGATGGTACGGATGTAGGCATGATAGATCCTTTATTCTTCACTAACATTAGTGGCTTCCTACATTTCATCTAAAATTCCTCCTATTGCAATGCCGTCCAGAGGGAAGAGCCATTAAAGCCTAGAGTTGAAGCCAGAGACCATACAATAGAACACATAAGTTCCCATACAAGTCCAGAACTTCAGATACATGTCTGCAGACAATACCACTTTCATATCTAATAGTGTCACGTCTCCATTTATTATAAGCAACAAATATTCCAAGTTCTGAATAAGTGTTGGCTGTATTTATGTTACTTTTACACTGGTCCAGAAATAAATTGATAGAATCAACAATGCCACAATAATGATACATGTAAAATTTATTAGGTAGATTCAAAATCTCCAGGTACTTAAAAATACCATTGGATGTGTCTACAAGTAAGATATGATTAAAGAGGAAGAGACCAGGTGTTCACAAAACCTTTCCCAACTCTAAACGTTCAAGAGTCTAAAATTTTTGCCTTGATATGATTGCAGTATTTAAACTTTTATATCATAGTTCTTATTGACCTAGCACATACTCACTAAAGAAATCTCATTCAATATTTCGTCTTGGTGTTTTCTCGTTCGATAATATGTGTTTCCATGAGCTTTGGGGACTGGTAACTCTGAGGGCTGAACAACACCTAGAGTACTAACATGTCTTTTCAGTCAAATAGTGGTAACATTTTGTCGGTATTGAGGCCATTTTCTTTTTTTTTAGTATGTGTTTTATCATCGCTATAAGAAGTTTAGCTTCATGACTCTGAAAAGATTACATTCCCTTGTTCTCACATCCAATAGTCAGAGCCAGCAATAACTGATAAACTATTAATGAATAAATTCTGTTCCAACTTTCACCTACCAGGTTGTTGTTGATTTTTAAATTCAAGATGACCTACCTTTGCCTTAAAATGTTTAAAGTCATACACTAAGCTTCATTATTTTCTTCCTTTCATAAAAACTCCATCCAAGCTGCAGAAATTAATGAATCTACTTTGATAAACTTGCTCACATTTGACATTTGGAGCCTTAAAATTTATTTTTGAAATCTAAGAGGCACCTCTTTAAAGCTATGGAACTCAGAAGAGTTGAATTTAGTAGCCAAATGCTAAAACATTATGTCAAACTTAAATTAGAAATAGGGTTCTTTTGCCTTTCAACAGCTTGTTAGAGACTCACCCTGAAGAAGCCTTGGCAGATTGTGATTCCAAGTCTACAATTAAGGAGAAAAAATAATAATAAATACTGTGGTAGCTTACACATAGACACCACACTTTCTCTCTCTCTCTCTCTCTCTCTCTCTTCCTCTCTTGGTCTCTCTCTCTCTCTCTCTCTCTCTCTCTCTTCCTCTCTTGGTCTCTCTCTCTCTCTCTCTCTCTCTCTCTCTCTCTCTCTCTCTCTCTCTCTCTCTCTCTGCTTCTCTCTCTTGTGGGAAGGGGTTTCTGCTGTGCCTGCGTGGCCTAATTGGTAAACAAGCAATGTGCGCATGTGCGAGGGTGTTTTCATGCCAAGTCACGGCCCATCCCGGGGCGTGGTGATGAGGCTCTGGGAGAGCAGCCAATCAGGTGTGGACACGCCACACTAAGGTGTATATAAGCAGCGCCTTTTTGGTGCTTGGGGTCTTCCTCTTCATGTTGAAATTTGTGTAATAAAGTTGCTGCAGAAGGATCCGGTTTCTCACGCGTGTGTTCTTGCTGGCGAGACAATAGCGCGTGTGAGACTCTCTCTCTCTCTTCCCAACTCTCTCCTCTCTAAATTCCAACTTAAGCAACTGAAAATTTCAAACAGAAAATATATGAATATTTGGAAGACTACATTTTCTTCAAAAGTACAAGCAAAAGATTGCTTAGATTCAATTTCATAACTTATAAAGTGTCATAATTTTAACTGCAATTAAATTAATGAGCACTGAAAGGACTTTGTTCAATGGTTTAGCCTTCAAGCTTGTTTAAGAAAGGAATGACTAAAGTTGTTTTTACCCCTCCCCCAAGTAGCATCACTTTAAACGATCTGGTGCACATCACTGTGGCAAGGTAAAGTCTAACATTACAACAATACCGTGTTTTGCCTTCTCTTGATGATTTGCTTCATTTCCACTGTTGTCGGCCTCATTGTAGCTCAGAGCTGTGCATACCATCAAAAACTATGAGGCCACAGAAGGTTTTAACTATAAACCATACCATTTCTTTTCTCAAAACTGTGTGCCGTGTGTAGTGGATTAAATACGGCTGCCATACATAGGAAGCCTAAGAGTTTCTTCCCTTCAAAGGGTGTCCATAAAGTGAAGTTGTCACACATTCTGCGAATGCTTCCGCTGAAAGTGTGAAATAATTATAATCAAAGCAGCTTCAGAGCCTCTGCTTCAGTGCAAAGTGGATTTGGCAAATATGGCTTTAATGAGACTGTAGTATGGGACGTCACTTCAAATGTGAGGCTAGACAAAGACTAAGCTCCTTCCCGTTTGTCTCTCCCACTTGGTTGGTCAGTTGCAATAGTGTGCCACTTCATGGAGAGAAGCTTTCATGCTAGCGAAGATGAAGGTATGAAAAAAAATTCTCTAATAACCTATCGAAAACATAAAAGGCAGTGTTTCTCAACCTACAGCTCCCAACTACTTTGGGGGTTAGGTGAGCCTTTTATAGGGTCACCTAAGACCATGGCAAAACATAGATATTTACATTCTATTACATAAAACACTACAGTATGTTACTATTCATAACAGTAGCAAAATTACAATTATGAAATAGCAATAAAACTTTATGGTTGGGGATCACCACAGCATGAAGAACTGTGCTAAAGGGTCACAGGATTAGGAAGGTTGAGAACCACTGGTATAAGGGAGGGAGCTGGAATTGTGTCTCCTTAGCTGAGTTTTCAGAGCCAGCCAGTCCTTACTGACACTCTGATTATGGTCTTCCCAGAGGTCTTGAGGCCAGCAAATCCACACACCCAAGTTTCTGGTCCCCAGTACTGATGGGACGGTAAGAGAAATGACAAAATGCTTGACAGGAACAATGGGAAGAAGAGGAGACTGAGCTCCAAGTTTTGCAGTGCTCTTCACTGGTCTTGATGAAGCAAACACCTGAGTAGATATGGCTCCAATCTGTAATAGCAGGAACAAGCTGAGGCTTGATCACACTGTAGCCAGCAGGAAGCAGAGAGCTGTCCCAGAAAGCCTGTCCACAATGAATCACTTCTACCGCCCAGGTTCCCTGTCCCAGTGGGTCTGAAACTTTCTAAAACGGTATCACAACTGAGAAGGAGGTGTTCAAACTCAGGAGTCTGGGCAGGATATTTCAGACACTAGCTGTGATAAGAATAATATTATTGTTTCCTACCAAGAAGTTCAAAATAATTTATTTATAGGAATAACTACTAGTGCAATGAGATGTAACTAGTGAACATATAAAAACCTAAGCTCTGCTTCCTATAGACCTGACAAGCACATCTACACCATACTCCTAGTTCTCATTTCATAGATAGCGTCTGTCATTGATATATAGCCCCAACATTCTGCCTGCCATTTCTTTACCAAGTTGCCATGTGCTGCCTATTTGAGTGTTACTAACGAACACTTGGGGTGTAAATGAAAAGGGGAGCAAGGAATACTTTAGGTCGGAACGTAGTGTTTTGAATCTCTTCTATCACTATTCCCTCTCCTACTTTAGGTTAGAACTTAGTGTTTTGAATCTCTTCTATCACTATTCCCTGGGTCTACCCAGGGAATGTGAGCAAAAACATTTCCTTTCATTCTTACATTAGAATGAAAGATTGGCTGAGAGAGAGAAAGTGAAGATTGAAGTATCCATCCACCATTGTCATCTTAGAGACGTTGCTTTATAGCAACCTACGTCACTGCCTATAAGCCACATATTTTAGTTCTCCTTATATTTAAATTAAAACCCTGAAATTGGAAGAAACAATCTCTGTATCTTATAACACTTGGTCTCTTGTATGTTCTCTGTTTTCTCCTTCAGAAACCCAATAGGACAGAACTTTTCTTAGACCCTTTAGATGGCATTATATGACCATTGTTACTCATGTGTAAAGGTTGAAAGGGTATGATCTTATATGATAATTCTAGACAGTAACTAATAAAGTTAAAATAAGCTTAGAATTAGATCCAAAGACCACACAAAGAAATCCTGCTCTCAGAGAAATAGTGTACAATATCTATGTTACATACTTTAGTTTTTTGTATTTTGCAATAGCAAAGTCTATTACTAGTCACCTACTCAAAGGATGATATGTATATATACATACTATGGAATAGTATTCAATAGTTACTAGTTAAAATTAATTAATATTATTTGAATTGTTTTCCCATTAATATTTAAAACATATTTAGTGATAATGTAACTTTATTTAATGTAGGAAAATTAAAACATCTGAAATTAGAAGAAAGAAGATGACAAAGGGGAAAGCAAGCTATGGAAGAAAAATTAAACTAAAATCATAGACTGATTTTTTTTTTAATGAAAGAGAAATTCTTGCTTGGTACTTTTGAGTCCCTTTCAGTCTCTAAGGGACCTTGGATTTATATGTTTTATCCTGTCTTTTGATAGAACTCAAAAGATAGGAGACAAAAGTTCCCCAGATATTTATTAGATATCAAATTTTCACAATTTCCCTCAACAAACTTATTCAGTGTATCATTATTCCCCCAATTTGGCTCATTTCTCTAACTTCCATGTCCAAAAATAGCTAGAGCTCTGTTATATCTAGGTTTCTTGGAAGTGGTAATATAATTAAACGACACTTAATTGTATTAGAATACCAAGTAGTTTTTAATAGCCTGGCAATCTCTGTGAAATTTGGGCTTCAAGTGTGTGTAGCAGAGAACAAGTGAGACTTAATGTCAGGATGCAAACTGATTGACAGGGGACAGGAAAAGACATTTCACATAAGAGCATAAAATAGAGACTCTGGAACTCTGAGAACTATAAACAAATATTGTTTGAGAAATCTTTCTTTTAGTTTTAAGACTGTAATTTAATTAAATCATTTCTCCCTTCTCTTTCTTCTCTCTAACCCCTCCCCTTGCTCTCTTTGAATTCTCTTTTCCCACTAATTATTATTCCATTAATTCCCAATAATTAATTATTAATTAATAAATAAGGGCAAACATGAAAGTGTAGTTAGGGATTATGTTGGTTTAGTACAGTCATAGTTATAAGTACTCCTCCAAGATCCATGACTTCACTATCCCTGGGGGGTTGGTAGCTAGGTTTCCAGCACCAGGCATGATTTTCCTCCTATCTTCAAGTTTTTAAGGGACACGAGAGAGTTGCTGGTTACCACCAAAGTAATTTGTCACTACAGAACTCTTAGAATTGCTGTGCCATGCTAGTCATTGCTGTGATTAATAGCCATCATAGCTGGGTAGAACCGTTGGTTGCTTCTCTCCTTTGGGAGATTGCATGGCACCTTCAGGTGTGATAAAAGATAGTCCTCAAGGAGGACTGACTGGTATAGATCAATTCTAGAGCAGAGTCCTATGGCCCCTGTGTCTGAGTGTATGGTGCCTTTTTCAATAAGAACTAACCTTACAACTTGAAAGTCAACAAAGAGCTTATGTTTTTGGAAGATGTCTGGACACTCCAAAGAACTACTCAACGGGGGGTGGGGGTGGGGGGGTTGCTTGGTTTTGGGATTTCTGTTAGAGAGTCAGCCAAGAGAAGAAAATTTCATTTAAACATTATATGTATATTTATACACAGACTTACAAGAATTTTGGATTGGGGGGGGATACATTGTTAGTAGTATGATTCCTTATGACTTTTTTCAGACATCCTTGATGTTATTTTGCCCTTCCCTTATGTGATGGATTTTCTTGCCTGTCAACTGGACTAGATCTGGAATTAACTAAAACCTCAAAATGGAGGGGAACATCTGTCAGAGAGTTTTGCTTAATTCAGCATGGTAAGAACCAATTCTAAACTGGATCTTTGAAGTGGGAAGGCATACCTTTAATCTGGATCTGTGGAGGTGGGAAGACACACCTTTAACACAGATCTTTTGAGGTAGGAAGACTCATCTCTAACCTAGGCTACACCTTCTGCTAGGAGTCAATGTAAGGGCACCGAAGGAGTTTTTGCTCTTTGCTTACTTGCTCTTTCCTTGTTAGCAAGTCAATTACTTTACTGGAATTAAAGCTGACTTCTCTGGGAGTCCTACATATACCGAAGACCAACTGAAATATTCAAACTTTTACACTGAACAACTACTAGATTCTTGGACCTTCTGGTCACAGGCAGCCATGTTGGATTAGCAGGACCACAACCTGTAAGTCATTCTAACATATCTCATTTCTATATATTTAGAAAGGCTCATTCTAGAAACTGTGTTACTCTAAAGAACCTTGACTAATGCACCCTCTTTAGTTTGTATTTATCTTTCCTTCCTCATTAGAACTCCTTCATTTCTCCATTTCCCCATGAGAGGACTTGTATTTGCCTCTCTATTTCTCTTCACCTATACCCTAGCAATGGTCCCATTAACATTCATGGTTTCCACAGTTACCCCGGTGCATATCTCATATCTGAAGATTTGGAGCTAACAACTTCCAATTGGAGAGGACACACATTTGGCTTTCTGGGTATGGGTTACCTCACTAAATATCATCTTTTCTAGTTCTACCCATTTACCTGCAAAGTTCACGATTTCATTTTTATTTACCATTGGATAGTATTCTAGTATCCATTCATTGGCTGAAGGACATTTAGGTTGTTTCCATTTTCTAGCTATTGTGAGAGGAACAGCAATGAACATGGCTGAGCAAGTATCCATGGAGTCAGATGTCAAGTTTTTGGGCATATGCCAAGGGTAATTTTGCTGGGTCATAGGGTAGATTTATTTTCAGCTTCTTGAGAATTTTCCATGCTAATTTTCATAATGACTACATCATTCTACAATCCCACCAACCATGAATGAGGGGTTTCCAGTACCCTACACCCCTTCTGGCATTTATTGTCAGCTGTTTTGTTGGTCTTTGCCATTGTGACTAGCATAAGGGACAGCCAGGGTTACAGAGAAACCCTGTCTCGACCACCCCCCCCCCCAATGAAATCTCAAAGTAAAACCATTTTTTAAAAATGTTAAGATGACTTGATGTAGCCACTCAGTCATATTTAACATTCTAATTTTAGAGGATAAGTTGAGGAAAAGTAATACGTCCAGCACAGTGCTAAAATAGGAAAGACATTCAGAAGGGCCGGAGGGTGGCAGGTGTTGAGTCCAAAGATACAATGCTATGAAGCCTTCTTAAGTGAGTGTATTAACCTGGGGAGACAATCCATAGAAACAGGAACATTCCATCTACAACACTGACCCAAGTATGAGGAAGCAATCTCCTCACTTTGAAAGAAGTCCAGGTAAGGCCCTGAAAACCCTATCATCTATGCTGGCATCCAACTCCATAACAATATTTATTTCATCTGTCAGATACTTGGACTAAATGAAATTCACAGAATTGTTGAAGTGTAGCCATGTATCTAAACAAACAACTGGTACCTTGGCAGGAAGTTATAAACATTAAGGAGTTTTACATCTATCTTGTTTGGGAATTCCATCAAGACAAGAAAGCCATGTTTTGCGTCTGCTAGGTAGTCCTTCGTTCTCCCAACAAAGTGGAGATGATGGTTATGAAACTAGAGCTGAATAAGAAAAACATAGGCCCCTGATCGCAAGGAATGCCCAGTCTCATAAAATAAAAGTGGCTCACAAGGATGGCCTCTAGCAGAGTTAGAAAAACAACTTCAAGGGCTCCCCCTTTTATTCCCCTGTTCTGGAGTTGGGTACAACAGCAACACTGGATTGACCTGTAGTATCTCACAAATGCCAAAAGATTCTCCATCTTCGTCTGCAAGACAGCCTTCAAAGCTTTTACACTGGATATGAATTCAATTTCTGGAATCACAGCTTCAGAGCTGCTTACTGAGTCTTGGAAAGTCAAGATCCAGAACTGGATCCCAGCCTCCTCCCCAGGAGCAATTTGTAGACTGTTCTCCCTGCAGACAGTCTCTGACCCCAGTGACACTGGGAGTGATCAAAGACCTCAAAGCTCACATTTTCAAACCATCTGATGAACATTTTTTTCCTGACTGTCAACAGCACACTGTCTCCAAATAAAAGACCTCTGTGGGAGGGGAGAAGGTGGCCAGACACCCTAATGGGATGACCTTCTACTCCTGTGGTGAGAAAGTTGACTGTATGGGGTCCATTAAAGAAGGGATGCCCCATATGATTTTTTTCACTTTAGGGTTGACGGAAGCAGCTAAGTTCTTTTTCTTGGGGAGAGAAAACTTGTAATGCAAGAAACCAGAGCATCTCTGGAAGAATTTTTAGAATTAGCACCGTGACATAATATGTAACAGAAATAACTTCAGGAAGGAGTTAAAGGGTTAGTCTAGATCAGCTAATGTCATGGCTGTCAGAAAGTGAAAAGGGAGTGTTGACATTCACCTTCTATTCTATATTCCCCTTTTTATTCTGTCCTCAGCCAGTGAGATGGTTAGCTCTCCCCACTAAAGCTATTCCTCTTTGAAAATGCCCTCAAATGAATGCTCACACTATGTGTGTCTCAACCAATCTTCTGGGTGATTCTAACCAGTCAAGTTGACAGTGGAGATTTCCCATAACAATGGCCTAAACTCAGAGGCATGTGAATCTAGTCTAACAAAATAAGACAGACGCCCGATTCTCTTAGAATGTAGTGACTTCGGTAAAGCCAGATCTGTGTGGTGAGGAATCTTCATCGTGGAAAAGGGCTCATTTGCAAGAGAACATTGTCATGATTTTTTTTTCTGCCTGAAATCTAGAATCCTCACTCTCATCATAAATCAGCCCAGTTTGTATTATCATCAGCCTTTCACTTTCAAAAGTCATTGAGTGCTCAATAAATAAAATTTTAGGAAGGAAGGAAGGACTGTCTTTAAAAATGACCATGCCGTTAATTTCCATCATGTCATAAAGTATTTTTAAATTCTTACCATGTACCAGACACTATAATTTAAAACTCAAAACAAAACCAAAACCACTTTTCTTAGGATTCCTGGTCTGGAGTATTTGGGATAAAGTTTAGTGGTTATAAAGCCTTTGGGAATAAAAGCATCTTTCATGATCTGAGAAAATGCATGTTTTTTTTCCAGAGCAATGCATATATGCTTACAAAGGTATTGTGCCTTTGCCCACACACTATTTCCATTTTCTTATTTCCGTGGTCTGTGAATATGATCTTATTTGGAGGAATAAAATCATGTATGTAGAGTTGCATGAATACTGATCTGGGGTGATTCTGAATATAAGGTGGAGTCTAAGTGAAGTAATGAGTTTCCACAGAAGAAATAACAGGGAAGAAACAGAGAACAGCAAAAAGCATCAGGAAAATATGGCAGCTGAGAATGGGGTTTTGCTGCACAAGCCAAAAACTACCTAGGTCTACCAGAAGTATAAAACTGACTTTCCTGTAGGGCCTCCAAAGGGAAACACCCATAGAGTGACTTCAGACTGTTGCCCTCCAGTACGCTGTAGGTAAAAGTTTCTGTTTCTAATTCCAAGTTTCTAGTTTCACACTAGGTAGCAGGGTTTTTTTTTTTTTTTAACAAAGCTGGGAAGCAAGTGGTGTACTGTAGATGCAGTACTGCTCATTCAAGAAAGCAGGGCTAAGACTTGAATTAGATTTTGACCTGGTCAGCTCATGGTAAGATCACTTGTAACCAAGTCATTGTACTGAAGATCAGCCATGAACAGTTTGCAAGCAACTATATGGCCAGAGATATCAATGCCTGCACTGAAATAATAGGAAATGTAGCAAATCTATGCTGTCTTGTGGGGTTGGTTTTTTTTTTTTCTCAACCCCATAGTTACCTGGGATCCAACTCAGATCATCAGCTTTGGTGGCAAGACCCTTACCTGTTGACCCATCATGCTTTCCCTGAATGGGATACTTCTGACTGCTAAAAGAGGGTGAGATTAATAACTACACATTATATGTACAACATAAATATAATCTTTATATTGAGTCATGTCAACCAAGGCCAAGGCTATGTCAAGGAAATTGAGTCATGAAGTCACTGTGCCAATGAAAAAACTTGAAAAGAGCCAAAGAATGAGAAGACATTACCAATAATATCCCAACCTCATTAGACCTTTCCCAGGAGGAAATTGTAATTGCTTGCCAGTGAATTCCAGCTTGTTATTAAATGGGGCCCTCTAACAACCCTTCCCAAGGGTCTGTGTTCTGTGACTTGGATCCAAATTTGAATTTAACCATTTTCCAACAATTATAGACTGGAGCCTCTCAAGGACTGCTTTAAATTCTGGTTCAGTTGCTGCTTAGTTCTACAGCATTGGAAAGCCAATCAACTTCATTGACAGTGGAAACACCTAGTTAAAAGAAAGGGTGGATGTGGGAGTCTAAACCACAAAAGATATGTTATCAAAATAAAAGCCCTCGTATCCTAGTAAAGTCTATAACACACAACTATAACTTTGGTTGATCATATGATTGTCGCCATGAAATAACAACTTTTGAGTTCTTGAAAAGTTATAATTGCTTTAATGTTTTTAGATCACTGAGGTTGGAAAGTTTCCTTTCTGCATATGCATTCAAGGAAAAGGGTAAGACAGAAGAAAGCAAGAACAGCAAGGAATAAATTAACCAGCTAATGAGCTAAGCATATAAATGAATAGAGAGTAATGAATTAATAAATTCAGAAAGAAAGAAAGAAAGAAAGAAAGAAAGAAAGAGAAAGAAATTGAGAGAGAAAGGGAGGGAGGGAGGGAGGAAGGAAGGAAGGAAGGAAGGAAGGAAGGAAGGAAGGAAGGAAGGAAGGAAGAAAAAGATGGAAGGAAGAAAAGAAGGGAGGAGGAAGTCGGGGAGGGATGAGGAGAGAAGGGGCAAGAAAAAACGGAGGAAGGGAGAGAGAGGAAAGGCAGAGCAGAGTATAGAAGGAAAGAAAGGGAAGAGAAGGAAGAGAGGAGAAGGGAGAGGGAAAGACAAATGAAGAAAGGGAAGAAAAGAAAGATAAAACAAAAGACAATACCACAATTTTCCTTTCTGTTATATTGAGAATTTCTTCATGAAGATTTCAACTGATGCCCAGGGAATATAATCTGACTTAGGTACATTTTATATCAAATGTTTTTCCAAAACCGGTGGCTACACCAGAAAGACTTTGCACACATTAGCCTATGTGGACCTCAGATGCTATGTAACAATTTGCCCTACTGAACTAAGACATGCATACCTGGGGGACAGTTCACTTGGGGTGATCTGGAATGTGTTTTTAGCAACTTAAATTTCTATCCACATGTCTAAGTTTAATTCTGTTAAGGGTTCTAATAAAGACAATAGTTAAGGAGCGTAGATAATAACACTTGTCCTAGTTTTCAGCATTCTCGTGAGAATCAAATGAGATAATAGGACAAAAAAGCCTTAAAACCTTAATTGCTACTGAGTGGAAATTTCTATTAATAATGAGAGTCAATAATGACAACAACCGTAGTGGAAAAAGTCAAGTCTCCTTGGCAGCAGGGACAAGAGATGTATACTTATGACCCAAGGACACAGAGACTCCGTCTCACTCTTGAAATGTGGGACATCTGGAGAACACATGCAACGACTTTAAAGAAGACTTTAAGGTGCTAAATCAAAAGCCCCATGGCCACTAATTTGAAAGAATCAGTGCACTAGGGATTTGGAGTACCCAGAATGTAAAATCCCAAAGCAGGCTGTTTTCAAACAGCAGCCAGGTATCAATAGCCAGCAGCGGGCCTGCCAAAGTCCATGAGAGACGATGTTATACAAGATGCAGACGACCACACATCTGCAGGGTACCAGGGCACTTGCTTTGCTAACTGAAACACCTCTCCACTAATTTCTCCCATGGACCATGCTTTCAAAAGGAGTTATTGGAAAGTTACAGATGTATGTTCTCCCAATATATTTTCCCATCCCACTTCTAAGAAGCAGGTAGTCTTTGTAATTATGGTCCCTATGATCTGCACAGAGCCAACAGAGAAGCAACCAGCTGTCATTGTCTCTTTGTAGCCTTTTGTTTAAAATAAAATACCTGAAACGAATTATGTTAAGGAGGAAAAAGGAAGTGGAAAGAGTATCAAAGAATCTATGGGATACTAGGGTTGGTTTGCAAAGATCAGAGGCGAGAAGATTCCCGAAAAGCCACACAGAAAGTAGGTATCAAGCTCTTCAACTTCATACAGCAACAGGAGACATCAAAGGGAATGCAGTACATACAGAAAGACAGATAGACAAATGTGAAACCTTTGGCTCCTGGCTCCTCCAAAGACCAGGATTTCCATGTCAAATAGCCACAAAGAGAATGGAGAACAAAGAAATAAAGTCTCACTGGTAAGAGATAACAACACAATATAGCCAGAGGAATGCCCATACCCTTGGGCTAGGTAGTCTAAAAACTGACAAGCTCAGACTGAAGGCTGTCAAAAGGTGACGGAGCTCTGATTTGTTATCATTCTATTAGGCTTGGAAGTTTGAGCTTGGGTAGTTTAAGGGAAAATGGCCCCTGCTTTAATTTCTGTACAAAAGAAAGACTGTAAGCAGAATGTTGAATATCTTTGTACTGCATCTGACTTTGAGAGCCATAGCTGCTTGAATCCTCCACTCAGTGTTCAAAATAACACACACACACACACACACACACACACACACACACACACATATTTTCCTTATTTATTATTATTATTATTTTCTATACCGTATGTAAGCAATTCTAGTGTAGAGGTGGTTATCTGAACATCACCCTCTCCTCTCACCTACTCACAGACAGCCTCCATTTTTGTTTTTACCTTTTCAAAGATACATGGGGTTACTCGGATAAGAATGTTTGAATGCACAGTGGGATAAGTCAGAGGCTCTCATCCTGTGGGTGCAAACCCTCTGGGGGGGGTCACATTTCAGTAGCCTACATGGCAGATATTATATTATGATTCATAACAGTAGCAGAATTACAGCCAGGACATAACAATGAAATAATTTCGTGAGTGGGGGGTTACTGTAATATGAGGAGCTGTATTAAAGAATCTTAGGGAGGTTGAGAACCACTGAGATAAATATTTATGCAAATTTTACCAGTTTTCCTGACTGAAGTTATACATATTCTGCTCTGTCTTCCTGGCTTACTAACACTAAATTAAGAGGGACGTGAATGCTTTTCTAAAGGACCTGGTGCCTAACCTCGTCATGTCACTCTGAGAAATGGGCTCTTTCTTAGACTCTGTCTTGTCACATGGTTTTGCTCATATGGAGGGAATGGCTGGAGTTTTACCAAATACTTTCTTAACATAATAAAATCTTATACTATGTGTGGATATGAGACTGTGAGTGTCATTTCTTGTTTGAAGAGGGACAATCTGACCCTTCTAAAAGGACATTGATTCATGGGGCTAGAAAGAAACAAATGCTGACTGAATTGAATTAGTTCCTAAATATATACCCATTGAAAGTAAGTGTACAAAACAGAAGATGAAAGAGGAAGATAAATGTACTGTAGTCTTCCCTTAAGTTTAACTTTGATTTTATTTAGAATTTAAAAGAAAGTTAAAAATTGAATTTAAAATGTTTAAGAAAACTATCTGTAACATTATAGCTGTCATATGCTAATCAAATATAACTCATTTAATAATTTTGAAACAAGAATGGTAAAGTATGAACAAAATTTAATACAAAGCATATAAGGTTTGTCAAATACATTCTAAAAGTTAAAATGATTTTTGTGCATCCAAATAGTCATTTAACACATAGCTTTATTGAAATTTTTAGTTCTTATATATCATGGATTTCTGAGAGGCAGTGCTTCTCAGGCTGTTGGATGACACTTTTACAGGGGTCCCTTAAGACCACTAGAAAACACACGCATTTACATCATAATTCATAACAGTAGCAAAATTGTGGTTATGAAGAAGCAATAAAAATAATTTTATGGTTGGGGGTCACCACAACATGAGGAAGTGTATTAAAGGGTCACAGCATTAGGAAGGTTGAGAACCACTGCTGTAAGGTATTCTAATTGGCATTCTCATTATATGTAGATAATTTTTCTTTCTTTCCAACCCTGGTAACTTGTAAAAGAAAGCTTTAGGCTTTCCAGCAACTGATTTTCTTGCTACACTTGCTGCTATTGGTAAAAATGTTCATTTTCCACATTATATAATTTTTTAAAAAAAATATGATCCCAGATGAAACCAGACTTACAAAATCACAACCTACAAGAGAATTATAAACATAGTCTAGAAGAATGTATTCATTCGTTTATAATATGCAATTCTATGAATCAAATATAGACATGGTAATTTTAGATGCCTTTTGCAGTTGCTTCACCAACAAATGGTTTGTTTAAAAATACAGTTGTAATTTTAAAAGTACACGTGCTACCATAATGTTTTAACACCCCAGTCCTTGTGAAACAGGAGACCAAAAAAAGCAAATCTTTTTATTCCCCTTAGGTTTAAAAAAATGTCCTGTTTCTGTCTTTTTGTTTGTGAACCTTAAACTTCTGCATAGGCCAAAGGACTTTTTCTGACAATCACAGTGACAGGTTTTTTGTTTGTTTTTGTTTGTTTTGGTTTTTTTTTTTTTTTTTGGTTTGTTTGTTTTGTTGTTTGTCTGGTTAGTTGGTTTGGTTGGTTTTTTGAGACAGGCTTTCTCTGTGTAGCCCTGGCTGTCCTGGAACTCTCTCTGTAGACCAGGCTACCCTTGAACTCAAGGAGATCTGCTTCCACATCCTCTGTGCTTCAACCTCTTTGTGCCACCACCACCTGGCTTCAAAGCCACATTTTAGGTGATGTGTTAGCAGAACCATAACTGATATAAAGTAGAGGGAAGGAGAGGGCTCTGCTTGGGTGTTGGGCATTGGGCTATGCACAGACAGCCCGATTTCCAGTTGAGGCTAGATGTGGAATCCCAGGACCTGGTGGTGATAATTCACCTACATGGGATGGAAGGAGTTCTCTCATGTCTCCTGGAACTCTGGATCCTGTGAAAGTTACCACCCCCTCTGCCCCCACAAGAGAAGCGTGGTTAGTAGTCACGTAGGCAATGGCCAAGCTTCTGACCTTCAGGCTAGACTCCTCCGCAGTTACCTAGCAACAGAAAAGATAACAGCATACTTTAAGAGAGGCTGTTTGGCCCCACCTTGCTCTCTCTTGATCTCTTGCTCTTACTCCCCTTACTCTCCTCTCTCCTCTTACTCTCTTCCTCTCTCTCCCCCTCTTATTCTCTAGCCTTTCTTCTCTCTCTCTCTCCTTTTCCCCTTCTCTCCTCTTGGCCATGACCAGTCTCTCTTTCCACCTTCTCTCTTCCCCCTTGCCTTTCTATAATAAATCTCTAAAATCATAGACTCTTTGTTCATCAAGGCCTGCTGCGCAGACTCTCACCTGCATGGGAACCTCTCTCCCTAAGCCCTCTCCATCAATACAAGTTCCATCTTGTATTGGTTTATCCATTCCAATTCATTAAGCATTTAATGAACATCCCCAGGCCTTTAAAAGGTAAGGTGCCATCAAAACAAAGGTAAGGCATAAATTACTGTTCTAAGAGCTGATCTGCGACACCCTGTAGCCCCGCCCCCCCGTGGGGGGCTGTCCCTGGTCTCCCGTTGAGTGGGGTCAGTGGCTTAGATACCCACCCAGAGCCAAGTGGAAAGCCTCTGGCAGCCTTCCCATGTCTGCCTGCTCAGAGCATGAGGAACTGTGGCCGGACGTGGGCTATCCTCCCTTCCCCCACCCACTTTAGTTCCCAACTTGGGGGTCAGGATTTGAGGACTACAGCTCTGGTGTCATGATCTTCCTTAACCTCTGATGGAAAAAAAAACCAAAAACAAAAAAACTTGGAGCCCAACTGCTTTTGCACAGTTCCATTGCCCATCACTATCTCCAGAAGCATGCTTCGGTTGCATCTGTCACTCAGTTTGTATCATTTTCTTGTCACTGAGGGACTGTACTGGCCGATTTTGTGTGTCAACTTGACACAAGCTGGAGTTGGCACAGAGAAAGGAACCTTCCGTGAGGAAATGCCTCCATGAGATCCAGCTGTAAGGCATTTTCGCAATTCGAGATCAAGGAGGGAGAGCTCAGGCCATTGTGGGTGGTGCCATCCCTGGTCTGGTGGTCCTGGGTTCTATAAGAAAGCAAGCTGAGCAAGCCAGGGGAAGCAAGCCACTAAGCAGCATGCTTGCATGGCTTCTACATCCACTCCTGCCTCCAGGTTCCTACCCTGCATGAGTTCCTGTCCTGACTTCCTTTGGTGATGGACAGCAATGTGGAAGTGTAACTGGAATAAACCCTTTCCTTCCCAACTTGCTTCTTGGTTATGATGTTTTATACAGGAATAGAAACCCTGATTAAGACAGGCACCATGTACACTCTTAGAGCTCCTGGAACTCTGGGGTCACCAATGATGGAGAAACTGTCCAGAAAACCTGTGACAAAGCTTTCTTTGTGAACTTTTCTCTCCCCCCTTGTTGTCATGAGCCCAGATTCGGGCTCTACTTCTTTCTAGATGCTTCTGGCTAACCATTAGGTAAAATACAGTTTGTGCAAAACAAAGCATCCTGTCACCTGCCCTTCTCTATATCCCACCTGAATGTTTTTGGAGTCAGTGTCTCTGCTGTGTATCAGTTCCCTGCCCACCAAAACCAAAGCCGTAATTAATCTTCACATCTTTCCTCTCTCTGCTAGAATCTGTCTTATTGGTAACTTACCAAGTGTTTCTCCCCTATACCTTCTTATCTCCACTGCAAATATCAACTTCCTAATGAAGGTGAGTATTTGTTCTCATATCTGGTGAAGCAAAGCATACACTTTATCTCCTTCTCATTCCCAAAATGTCTCCCCAGCTGCCTTTCTTGAAGTCTGCCATCTTCTCCACAGATTAGTCCTGACTCCTCTCAGTTTGAAGCGCAACTCCCTCCTTTGAATGTGATCTGCATCTTGCTACTTCCTGTGTGACTTTCCCCTTTGGGTCATCAGTCTTCACAGGTTCTGTTTCCTCTGTCAGCAGATCAGCTTTTAGAACAGTAATTTATGCCTTACCGTTGTTTTTTTTTTAAATTTATTTATTTATTTTTTTTCCATTTTTTATTAGGTATTTAACTCATTTACATTTCCAAAGCTATACCAAAAGTCCCCCATATCCACCCACCCCCACTCCCCTGCCCACCCACTCCCCCTTTTTGGCCCTGGTGTTCCCCTGTACTGGGGCATATAAAGTTTGCAAGTCCAATGGGCCTCTCTTTCCAGTGATGGCCGACTAGGCCATCTTTTGATATATATGCAGCTAGAGTCAAGAGCTCCGGGGTACTGGTTAGTTCATAATGTTGTTCCACCTATAGAGTTGCAGATCCCTTTAGCTCCTTGGCTACTTTCTCTAGCTCCTCCATTGGGAGCCCTATGATCCATCCATTAGCTGACTGTGAGCATCCACTTCTGTGTTTGCTAGGCCCCGGCATAGTCTCACAAGAGATAGCTACATCTGGGTCCTTTCAATAAAATCTTGCTAGTGTATGCAATGGTGTCAGCGTTTGGATGCTGATTATGGGGTGGATCCCTGGATATGGCAGTCTCTACATGGTCCATCCTTTCATCTCAGCTCCAAACTTTGTCTCTGTAACTCCTTCCATGGGTGTTTTGTTCCCAAATCTAAGGAGGGGCATAGTGTCCACACTTCAGTCTTCATTCTCCTTGAGTTTCATGTGTTTAGCAAATTATATCTTATATCTTGGGTATCCTAGGTTTTGGGCTAATATCCACTTATCAGTGAATACATATTGTGTGAGTTTCTTTGTGAATGTGTTACCTCACTCAGGATGATGCCCTCCAGGTCCATCCATTTGGCTAGGAATTTCATAAATTCATTCTTTTTAATAGCTGAGTAGTACTTCATTGTGTAGATGTACCACATTTTCTGTATCCATTCCTCTGTTGAGGGGCATCTAGGTTCTTTCCAGCTTCTGGCTATTATAAATAAGGCTGCTATGAACATAGTGGAGCATGTGTCCTTCTTACCAGTTGGGGCATCTTCTGGATATATGCCCAGGAGAGGTATTGCTGGATCCTCCGGTAGTACTATGTCCAGTTTTCTGAGGAACCGCCAGACTGATTTCCAGAGTGGTTGTACAAGCCTGCACTCCCACCAACAATGGAGGAGTGTTCCTCTTTCTCCACATCCACGCCAGCATCTGCTGTCACCTGAATTTTTGATCTTAGCCATTCTGACTGGTGTGAGGTGGAATCTCAGGGTTGTTTTGATTTGCATTTCCCTGATGATTAAGGATGTTGAACATTTTTTCAAGTGCTTCTCTGCCATTCGGTATTCCTCAGGTGAGAATTCTTTGTTCAGTTCTGAGCCCCATTTTTTAATGGGGTTATTTGATTTTCTGAAGTCCACCTTCTTGAGTTCTTTATATATGTTGGATATTAGTCCCCTATCTGATTTAGGATAGGTAAAGATCCTTTCCCAATCTGTTGGTGGTCTTTTTGTCTTATTGACGGTGTCTTTTGCCTTGCAGAAACTTTGGAGTTTCATTAGGTCCCATTTGTCAATTCTCGATCTTACAGCACAAGCCATTGCTATTCTGTTCAGGAATTTTTCCCCTGTGCCCATATCTTCAAGGCTTTTCCCCACTTTCTCCTCTATAAGTTTCAGTGTCTCTGGTTTTATGTGAAGTTCCTTGATCCACTTAGATTTTACCTTAGTACAAGGAAATAAGTATGGATCGATTCGCATTCTTCTACACGATAACAACCAGTTGTGCCAGCACCAATTGTTGAAAATGCTGTCTTTCTTCCACTGGATGGTTTTAGCTCCCTTGTCGAAGATCAAGTGACCATAGGTGTGTGGGTTCATTTCTGGGTCTTCAATTCTATTCCATTGGTCTACTTGTCTGTTTCTATACCAGTACCATGCAGTTTTTATCACAATTGCTCTGTAGTAAAGCTTTAGGTCTGGCATGGTGATTCCGCCAGAAGTTCTTTTATCCTTGAGAAGAGTTTTTGCTATCCTAGGTTTTTTGTTATTCCAGACAAATTTGCAAATTGCTCCTTCCAATTCGTTGAAGAATTGAGTTGGAATTTTGATGGGGATTGCATTGAATCTGTAGATTGCTTTTGGCAAGATAGCCATTTTTACAATGTTGATCCTGCCAATCCATGAGCATGGGAGATCTTTCCATCTTCTGAGATCTTCCTTAATTTCTTTCTTCAGAGATTTGAAGTTTTTATCATACAGATCTTTCACTTCCTTAGTTAGAGTCACGCCAAGATATTTTATATTATTTGTGACTATTGAGAAGGGTGTTGTTTCCCTAATTTCTTTCTCAGCCTGTTTATTCTTTTTATAGAGAAAGGCCATTGACTTGTTTGAGTTTATTCTATATCCAGCTACTTCACCGAAGCGGTTTATCAGGTTTAGGAGTTCTCTGGTAGAATTTTTAGGGTCACTTATATATACTATCATATCATCTGCAAAAAGTGATATTTTGACTTCCTCTTTTCCAATTTGTATCCCCTTGATCTCCTTTTGTTGTCGAATTGCTCTGGCTAATACTTCAAGTACTATGTTGAAAAGGTAGGGAGAAAGTGGGCAGCCTTGTCTAGTCCCTGATTTTAGTGGGATTGCTTCCAGCTTCTCTCCATTTACTTTGATGTTGGCTACTGGTTTGCTGTAGATTGCTTTTATCATGTTTAGGTATGGGCCTTGAATTCCTGATCTTTCCAAAACTTTTATCATGAATGGGTGTTGGATCTTGTCAAATGCTTTTTCTGCATCTAACGAGATGATCATGTGGTTTTTGTCTTTGAGTTTGTTTATATAATAGATTACATTGATGGATTTTCGTATATTAAACCATCCCTGCATCCCTGGAATAAAACCTACTTGGTCAGGATGGATGATTGCTTTAATGTGTTCTTGGATTCGGTTAGCGAGAATTTTATTGAGGATTTTTGCATCGATATTCATAAGAGAAATTGGTCTGAAGTTCTCTATCTTTGTTGGATCTTTCTGTGGTTTAGGTATCAGAGTAATAGTGGCTTCATAAAATGAGTTGGGTAGAGTACCTTCTACTTCTATTTTGTGAAATAGTTTGTGCAGAATTGGAATTAGATCTTCTTTGAAGGTCTGATAGAACTCTGCACTAAACCCATCTGGTCCTGGGCTTTTTTTGGTTGGGAGACTATTAATAACTGCTTCTATTTCTTTAGGTGATATGGGACTGTTTAGATGGTCAACTTGATCCTGATTCAACTTTGGTACTTGGTATCTGTCCAGAAATTTGTCCATTTCGTCCAGGTTTTCCAGTTTTGTTGAGTATAGCCTTTTGTAGAAGGATCTGATGGTGTTTTGGATTTCTTCAGGATCTGTTGTTATGTCTCCCTTTTCATTTCTGATTTTGTTAATTAGGATTTTGTCCCTGTGCCCTTTAGTGAGTCTAGCTAAGGGTTTATCTATCTTGTTGATTTTCTCAAAGAACCAACTCCTCGTTTGGTTAATTCTTTGAATAGTTCTTCTTGTTTCCACTTGGTTGATTTCACCCCTGAGTTTGATTATTTCCTGCCGTCTACTTTTCTTGGGTGAATTTGCTTCCTTTTTTTCTAGGACTTTTAGATGTGTTGTCAAGCTGCTAGTATGTGCTGTCTCGTTTCTTCTTGGAGGCACTCAGAGCTATGAATTTCCCTCTTAGAAATGCTTTCATTGTGTCCCATAGGTTTGGGTACGTTGTGGCTTCATTTTCATTAAACTCTAAAAAGTCTTTAATTTCTTTCTTTATTCCTTCCTTGACCAAGGTATCATTGAGAAGAGTGTTATTCAGTTTCCACGTGAATGTTGGCTTTCCATTATTTATGTTGTTATTGAAGATCAGTCTTAGGCTATGGTGGTCTGATAGGATACATGGGACAATTTCAATATTTTTGTATCTATTGAGGCCTGTTTTGTGACCAATTATATGGTCAATTTTGGAGAAGGTCCCGTGAGGTGCTGAGAAGAAGGTATATCCTTTTGTTTTAGGATAAAATGTTCTGTAGATATCTGTCAGGTCCATTTGTTTCATAACTTCTGTTAGTTTCAGTGTGTCCCTGTTTAGTTTCTGTTTCCACGATCTGTCCTTTGAAGAAAGTGGTGTGTTGAAGTCTCCCACTATTATTGTGTGAGGTGCAATGTATGCTTTGAGCTTTACTAAAGTGTCTCTAATGAATGTGGCTGCCCTTGCATTTGGTGCGTAGATATTCAGAATTGAGAGTTCCTCTTGGAGGATTTTACCTTTGATGAGTATGAAGTGTCCCTCCTTGTCTTTTTTGATAACTTTGGGTTGGAAGTCGATTTTATCTGATATTAAAATGGCTACTCCAGCTTGTTTCTTCAGTCCATTTGCTTGGAAAATTGTTTTCCAGCCTTTCACTCTGAGGTCGTGTCTGTCTTTTTCCCTGAGATGGGTTTCCTGTAAGCAGCAGAATGTTGGGTCCTGTTTGTGTAGCCAGTCTGTTAGTCTATGTCTTTTTATTGGGGAATTGAGTCCATTGATATTAAGAGATATTAAGGAAAAGTAATTGTTGTTCCCTTTTATTTTTGTTGTTAGAATTGGCATTCTGTTCTTGTGGCTGTCTTCTTTTTGGTTTGTTGAATGATTACTTTCTTGGTTGTTCTGCGGCGTGATTTCCGTCCTTGTATTGCTTCTTTTCTGTTATTATCCTTTGAAGGGCTGGATTCGTGGAAAGATATTGTGTGAATTTGGTTTTGTCGTGGAATACTTTGGTTTCTCCATCTATGGTAATTGAGAGTTTGGCCGGGTATAGTAGCCTGGGCTGGCATTTGTGTTCTCTTAGTGTCTGTATAACATCTGTCCAGGCTCTTCTGGCTTTCATAGTCTCTGGTGAAAAGTCTGGTGTAATTCTGATAGGCCTTCCTTTATATGTTACTTGACCTTTCTCCCTTACTTCTTTTAATATTCTATCTTTATTTAGTGCATTTGTTGTTCTGATTATTATGTGTCGGGAGGAATTTCTTTTCTGGTCCAATCTATTTGGAGTTCTGTAGGCTTCTTGTATGATCATGGGCATCTCTTTTTTTATGTTTGGGAAGTTTTCTTCTATTATTTTGTTGAAGATATTAGCTGGCCCTTTAATTTGAAAATCTTCATTCTCATCAATTCCTATTATCCGTAGTTTTGGTCTTCTCATTGTGTCCTGGATTACCTGGATGTTTTGAGTTAGGATCCTTTTGCATTTTGTATTTTCTTTGACTGTTGTGTCGATGTTCTCTATGGAATCTTCTGCACCTGAGATTCTCTCTTCCATTTCTTGTATTCTGTTGCTGATGCTCGCATCTATGGTTCCAGATCTCTTTCCTAGGGTTTCTATCTCCAGCGTTGCCTCGCTTTGGGTTTTCTTTATTGTGTCTACTTCCCCTTTTAGTTCTAGTATGGTTTTGTTCATTTCTGTCACCTGTTTGGATGTGTTTTCCTGTTTTTCTTTAATGATTTCTACCTGTTTGTCTGTGTTTTCCTGCTTTTCTTTAAGGGCCTGTAACTCTTTAGCAGTGCTCTCCTGTAATTCTTTAAGTGACTTATGAAAGTCCTTCTTGATGTCCTCTATCATCATCATGAGAAATGTTTTTAAATCTGGGTCTAGATTTTCGGTTGTGTTGGGGTGCCCAGGACTAGGTGGGGTGGGAGTGCTGCGTTCTGATGATGGTGAGTGGTCTTGATTTCTGTTAGTAGGATTCTTACGTTTGCCTTTCGCCATCTGGTAATCTCTGAAGCTAGCTGTTTTAGTTGTCACTGTTAAGAGCTTGTTCTTCAGGTGACTCTGTTAGCCTCTATAAGCAGACCTGGAGGGTAGCACTCTCCTTAGTTTCAGTGGGCAGAGTATTCTCTGCAGGCAAGCTCTCTTCTTGCAAGGCAGGTACCCAGATATCTGGTGTTCGAACCAGACTCCTGGCAGAAGTTGTGTTCCACTCACTAGAGGTCTTAGGATCACGTGTGGAATCCTGTGTGGGCCCTTGCGGGTGTCAGGCGACTCAGCTGGCAAGGTAGCCCGGGGCTCGAGTGGAGTGGAAGGGGTTTGTGCCCCAGATCAAGCCCGGGTAGCCTGCTTCCCTATGTACCACAGTCTCAGGTTCCGCGCGATTGGATTGGGGCAGGCGCTGTGTTCCACTCACCAGAGGTCTTAGGGTCCCGTGGGGAGTCCCGTGTGGGCCCTTGCGGGTGTTGGGCAAGACTCTGCTGGCAAGGTAGCCCGGGGCTGGAGTCTCGAGTCGAGCGGAAGGGACTTGTGCCCCAGATCAGGCCCGGGTAGCCTGCTTCCCTATGTACCGCAGTCTCAAGTTCCTCGCAATTGGATTGGGGCAGGCGCTGTGTTCCACTCACCAGAGGTCTTAGGATCCCGTGGGGAGTCCCATGTGGGCCCTTGCGGGTGTTGGGCAAGACTCTGCTGGCAAGGTAGCCTGGGGCTCGAGTCGAGCGGAAGGGACTTGTGCCCCCCTTACCGTTGTTTTGATGGCACCTTACCCTTTAAAGGCCTGGGGATGTTCATTAAATGCTTAATGAATTGGACGGATAAACCAATACAAGATGGAACTTGCTATCTATATATCCACTGATTCAACCTTTACAACTGGACACAGATTATATGTTAATCACTTTTTCCCTGCTCCATTTCCAAATAAGAAAACCTATCAGTTTGTCCCATGCTTACGTCACCTTGTATAATCCTTTGAACAAGTGACCTACATCCACAGCCTTCTTCCTAACTTCTAATGTTTGCATGAACAACCAAGATCTTCAAAATTGTTTCTCCTTACCATTTAGCTAGCCCCCCACGAAGAAATAATGCAGTGCTATGGTACTGAATAAATTCTCAGTCCTAGGAATTACACAAGAAGCAAGTACGAACCAATGCATGATCGATTGATATCGTGCAGTTCTCCTGTACGACAAAAAGCTCCCGTGGTTTGGTTTGTATGCTCAGTCTTGACCTCCAATAGAGCTTTATTTTTGTAGTACCTCCCCCCCCCACTGTAATGTTCTCCTTTCAATAACTAGGAAACTGGAGCTAGAGAGACAAATAAGTAGCAGAGCTGGACTCAAACACAAAATGTGTGAGAGCTCCCATGCTTACCACAAGTGCCTTCTGCTTCCCAGAGATTTGAACACATTGAAATAGGCATTCTTAGTTTAATACTGGAGTGCAATAAAATCCTTCAGAGTTGGGCAAACTGGAGTTCAAAGTCTGCATCTGCTACCCTGTGTCTCTGAGCCCTGATGCAAGGCATGTACCTGCAATCTCATCTTCCTTATTGCTCGTACCAGGAAGATTCTGTGAGGATTGGAGGTGCTATGATGTAGTCCACCAAAAGTTGCTGATAAAAGACGACAAGCAGCGCATGTTTAACATACAAAGCAGAGGCCATAAATGTGCAGATGTTTCAGGAGAAATGAAAAGCCAATTGTATTTTCTTCACCCTTGTCTTTCAAGCAAAGTCCCCAGCCATTCAACTAAAAGAGAACAGGCAGTGTAATAACAAACAGCCTGCATGGAATATGGGTCTACATCTTGGGTCTGCAAATTATGAGCTGTGTGAATTTGAGTACTTTTTCTAACCCTTGAAGCCATCATTTCTTCAGCTAGAAAATCACCACCACCACCACCACCACCATCATCATCTTCAAAAATTCTGTGTCTTGAATTCACAAACGGAACCCAGTGTGCAGCAAGATAAATCATTAATACCTTAGCTCAAGTTGCTAAAATAGCTTCTTGGTGGGTTTGGTGCATATACAAACTTTCTTTTACCATCTAGTATGTTGCAAGCATCATTTTAGAAAGCAAACTTCTAGATAATTTCCAATTCCTTAGTCTCTTGGTATAATTACTATGATTGCCACTTTGCATCCTTAAGGTGGCTTCTATCAGCATAAAGTAAAGCAGTCAGCAAGTGGGACATCAGTTCTACTGCTCCACAGACTTAAATCATTTTCCCATCTTAACTAGGCTTGGAAGCGGATATGCTCTGCACCCCCCGCCCCCTGCCATGTCCACCAGTAAGAGCTCAGCCCATCTGCAACCTTGCCAGTCTTGTACAGTCCAGAGAAGTCAACCCAGTCACTCAGCCCAGAACTTCCATCCTATCGAAGTGCGAGATAGAAGATGATAAGTGAGGGTTTTAAGCTACTGAGTTCTTTATATTATGAAGAAGTAGAAAACTAATATATTTAGAAAACTAAATGGGAATTTTATTTCCCTGGAGTCTAGTTATTGTTATTTTAACCTTCTTTTCAGGACTCTCCAGATTTTTATTCCATGTAGTCTTCCTGCTTGTATTTTACCCATTACAAGTTACTTCCAACTCTCAGTCAGTCTCACAAAGACAGTTATGACTGTGTCTTTCATTTTCCAACATCTGTTCCTTTTCTTTTTATTCACCTTACATCCCAATCACCTAGGTCCAGCCCCTGCATGCCCATTGGTTGGTGATTCAGTCTCTGTGAGCCCCTATAGGCCCAGGTTAGTTGACATTGTAGGTCTTCTTGTGGTGTCTTTGACCCCTCAAGCCCCATCAATTCTATCCCCAGCTTCTACTTCTCTTCTAAGGAGTTGTCCTACATCACCAGGGCATCCCTCCTCTACAGTCCAATTCTTCTCTGCCTTCCATTAAGCATCTCTCATTATGTTTTCTCCCTGTATAGAGAAGATAACAGAATCCATGACTGCTTACCTTAAAAATTTCATTCCTGGTTCCTTAATGACTAGCTTTCTGACTCTGCTTGGTGAAAGGGTTTGAGGAAGAACATACTGAAAAGCATATAACCGTGGCTGCAAAAATAGCACCAACAGCCCATTTTTGTTAAACTCTGCTAAGTATGTTTTACTACATTTCATACATCCTATTAGACAGCTTTGCAAAATCTCATTTTTTTTTCAGAGTCACAGAAGTCCTCACGGCTAAAACAGTGTTATGGTGAATATGAACTTTGTGCAAAACACGACTACAGGCAATTCTGGAAAGGACTGGAAATTCATATTATACGTGTCCTTTTAGAGAGTTCTCAGGGAAGAGGCTCTGTTTGAGGTATCTACAAGACACATCCAGGGAATTTATGTGGGTATGATGAATTCTAGAATTTTTCTTTTGTAGCTTTCTGCTGTGTTGGGAAGTATTTCAAATCCTATTTTTAATTTTGGGTTAGGAGGCTGGTAGTAAGTAATAGAAAATTTCGCCAGGACTATGGTGGTTCCAAAATTTAGGAAGCCAATAAATCAATTGAATTTGGAATGTAAAGAAAGGGGTATAGTTGCCTGAAGGGCAGATGTAATCTCTTCTGTGGGGAAAGCCTCATAAAGCAATTACCTCTAGGTGGTTGTCTGGCTAGAAAGGTCAGGCTCGGTAACATTCGTTAATGATTATCTGAGTGTAGAATTGTTTTGGAATGTGTCTAAAGCTAATTTTCAAAGCCCAAGTAAAACATGAGCCTGAGAAGACAGTTATTTGAACACAGAAGGGAAAGTAAAAAAGTTAGAAGGAATCTACTCTACCAGGTTTTTCCCTCTCTGATAATACTGATTTTACTTTTTGATTGTGTTGAATAATTTCAGGGAATCCACCTTTTACGTGCATGTAGGACATACATACTAAAGATGATACTGATTTTATTTTCCATGCAACGGTCTATAAAAATAACTACAAACATAATAGAGTTAGAAATAAAATATGCACCCATACATAGTATTATGGTGATTTTAGTCAGTATTTTATTGGAATCCTGTTTTTAATTATATGTTTTACTATATTGTGGAGAGATGTTGAAAAAATTCTTTAGGAATGTGAATATGATTAACTTATTTCATAATAAAAATTACATCTGGTTTTTCTGTGGTTACTGGGAAGAAATAACTTTTTAATGTGTTATTTCTCTAGGGATACGTTTTGCAAACAATTTTAAAGATACACAAATAAATATTAATGTGAGACTTACTTATGGAGGCTTATAGGCATTTCACAATTAAAAGGCATAGCGTAGTCCCTATTTTAATTTCACTAACACTACCCAAATCCTTTTAATAATCAAAACACAACTTCTAGAGTAGGAGGGACTGCCATTCACTTTTGATCCAATTCCAAAGTTCCTTTCAGAGTAATAAAAAACATTTTCTGAGGAAGCAGAAGATGACCTTGTTTCATTATTTAATCAGCTCAGCCCCTTTGATTTTTTTCCAAACTCATGGGGTTTGCTTAAAGGACATTTGACTTTCATAAACATTTTTTTTGAAGAGTGATGATGTCACCATAGAGGTTGGCAAGTGGGATTCTGTGTTGGTAAGGAGATAGAGAGGGAGAGGATGAGAGAGAGAGAGACAGAGACAGATAGAGAGACAGAGACAGAGAGACAGAGGGACACAGGAAGGGCTTCAAAAATCTACCTAAATTTATTTCTATATCCCAGTCTTAGGGAAAGTCAATTTGGAAATTACTCAAAAAGAAACAAAAATATTTCCATGAAACAGCATCTTGTCGGATAAAAATAATATGTACACTCAAGATAAATCACAGCCAATTAAAAAAAGGATAAAAGTTAACTGTTATTAATGTATCTTTTTATCTTTATTTTGCATTATGTTTCCTCTGGTAACAGCATGTAGATAAGCAATACAAGCTAAATAGCTTAACGTTATGCTGAATCTGGCTGTTAAAATTGTGTGTTTGAAAGGCCTTAGAATATGCGTGTGTTTTTTTTCCATTCTCTCTCAAGCTGTGGTCTCATAGCACCCAGATCCTAGTCTACATTCCAAGAGTATGAGAGTAATAGGTAAACAAAAAGAAAACATGAAAAGAATATTTAAAAGATGCTTTGTCATAATGTGCAAAAAAGGAAAAAGATGATAGTGTACACTGAATCTGAATTCTGCAATGCTATAAAGAAATTAATGGAGGTAACCCTTTTTACATGTAAGACCCCCAAGTTCTATTTCTTGTGTTTTTGAAAGACTTAAACTAAGTCGCCTCCAAACCTACTTCTCTCCTCACATACTGACAGAACCTTGCTCATTTTTCTCATCTATACTGCAGTTAACTTGCCTTCACTTCTAGGATCACCCAGCTTGCTGATCCTTTCAGTCTGACCATGATACTTCCTTACTGTCCGCTAAAGCTTGGACTGTCTCCCATGCTCAATCTGGTGCCATGGCCTTGACATTAATTTGCATGCTTTACCTCGCCCCTTTTCGGGAGCGCACCTTTGCACAGTGCATGCTATCTTCTCTACAAGACAAAGCCTTACATTCACTGCTGCTCTTTATCTAAATATTTAATAGCCAGGGTACTCCGTAGGCTTAAACTCGGGGGCTGTCATTTTAATGAGCCTTGCTGCCTAGCTAACAATTTAATGTTAGTATAAAATATTGAAAGAGTTGAAAAATATAAAAGTTGCCAATTTTCCATGATCAGGCTGGCCTGGAGCTCATATGTATCCCAGCCTTAGGCTTCTGAATCTTAGCAATATAGACCGTGCAAATTGCTTATTCGTTCTCTCTTCCTGTGTGTGTGTGTGTGTGTGTGTGTGTGTGTGTGTGTGTGTTTGCACACTGTTGATTAAACCCCTCAGCCTTGCATATGCTAGGCAAGAACTCCTTAAATTTTATCAATCTCCTTTAAATTAAAAAAAAATCTTTAAAACAGTCTACTCCCTAATAGAGGATAACGAGATTAAAAAAAAAAGTCTTCTTTATAATCACAAAAGTTCATAACCACATTCATTCTTCAGAAAGTAGAAACCGTGAGTCAATCTGAGTCTGAAAAGATCTTTCTTTTTCAAAGTGTTTTAAGGTGGATCTTGAATTATGTCATGTGGGGAAGAATGTCTTCCTTCTAGATGGTGAACAGAAGGACTGTTGTCAGCAGAACTGACCAAATGAGCCTCGAAAAGGCTCAGCTATTTTGGAAATAAATGTCAGGACGTCAGCTCCCCATTTCTCTGGCCTGGGGCGGTCATTACTTGGCCACATCACACCAGTTAGTGCTGGCCCTATATGTTAACCCCATCCAATGAGTAAACAAAGAGGGACAGAGATCCTGTAAATGGACATTTATTTCTATAATGTCACACACATGTAAAGGCCTCACTTGGTTTTTCTCCCTAAATATTAACTTTTGCAGACTGACAATTTATTATTGATTTATATCTACACAAACAACAACAACAACAACAGCAGCGCATACAAGTTACTCCATTCTCTGTCAGTAACGCTGGTCAGCGGAATATGACAGAGGCAGATGAGAATGTAGGTTTGATGGGTAGGTGAGGCTAGCATTCATAAAACCTTTAGAAGGAAAGCCCAGGCATGAGTGACATTTGAAATTCTGTCCTTTATATTCTTTCTTTTCACATAATACTAGTGTAGCTGTGACAATTTCAAGGTAGTCACAAAGATGCAATAGCAAACAGGATTGAATTTAGTTGTGTTTTTGTAGCCTGCTCTGCGGCATCAGGACAAAAGACAATGCACCCCTAAAGACAAGCATGGAGAGCCATGTGATTTCCACTAAAAATCTTTCTCACCTACACCGCAGTCCATGCTAGACCTCCTCAGCTCAGTGACCCTGGCACTTCCTTATTGGATGCCAAGTCTACACTGTTTCTCTTACACACACTCTAGGTACTTTAAATAATTCAACATCTTCTTAAACCTTCCTAGGAGCCTTTATGGAGGTATTTTGGACACATATACCCGAAGGGAAGAAAAGCATATGAGAGGAATGTTTATTTATAGGAATTGTACTTCTGGTACATCATATAGACAGCTAAATCAACTCTACCTTCAAGTGGATGACATCCACAGCTCCTCATAGTTTTTTTTTTTTTTCCATCATGGCTTTCTATACCATACTGGAAAGGGGGAAACCGTTGAATGTCACTGAAAGGTTAATACATTGAAAGAAGATATTGACACAAGATGTACATCTGTTCTCAGATATCTGAAGTAGCATTACAGGTGAAAATATAAGGCATTCTTATGTTCATAGTAAATGCATGTTTATATGTACTATATATATATATATATGTGGATACATGAGCATTCAATAGGAGTAATATGCTTGTATACAATTGCTATTAGCAGAATACAAAGCAGAAATGTGGTTTGTCATTGTGCTATATAGGATTATAAATAATTATTGGTTTCTTTTTAATGCACATTTTTACAATTATTATGCTAGGTGTATTACAAATATTATTTTCCTAACAGGAGAATAAAATATATGTTACCTAAGATGTGTGGTTCCTTAGGAAAAAAAGATTTAAGCATTTTCTTGTGTAATGCATGTCTATATGTGTATAATTATACATATGTATGTAAATATATATGTACATATGTCATTTGAAGTATATTGTAAAACTGATCTTTTGACAACAATACCACATGTATGTACTTGATCAACAAAATTATCTTCATTTCATCTCTTAGTCTGATTGCTTACTAAATACAGAAATGAGTTAATGCCTTGGAAGCCTAAGGCCTGCAGACTTGTCTTAATCTTGTAAGCATTAATGCAAGGTTGGATGAGTTTTCAATTTTCTTTTTAATCAAAACATGTCATTCAAAAATCAGAAAAGGAGATTGTTGCAACTCACTTTTCCTTGTCCTTTATTCCTCCTCCAATGTGAAGACCAGGCATATCAGAAATGCAGAAACACAAAGTCCATTAATCAAACACAGAGAAGAATCATCCCATGTGCTTGAACATGAGGGGACACACACACACACACACACACACACACACACACACTCACTCACTCACAGCAAAGGTGTTCTAATATCTTAAGACATAGTTTAATAGGTACTTTACTTTCACTTTTTAAAAAATCATGTAGCCATATTACATTCCAAAAATTGAAAATAAGAGAAAAAAATTCATCTAAAGTAAACCACAAATGAGTTCAGAACGATGTTCATGGTTAAGAATACTGCTTACTTTGAGTGCAGGGTTCCCAATGGAAGAGTTGGAGAAGGGACTGAAGGAGCTGAGGGGATGTGCAGTCCCATGGGGGGAGCAACAGTATCAACTGGCCCCACCAATCAAAGAGTACACATGGAGGGACCCAGGGCTTCAGCCACATATGTGGCAGAGGATGGCCTTGTTGGACATCAGTGGCAGGAGAGGCCCTTGGGCCTGAGGGGGTTCGATGACCCAGTGTAGGGGAATGCCAGGGTGGGAGGACAGGAGTGGGAGGGTAGGAGGGGGAGCACACTCATAGAAGCAGGAGGAGGAAGGATGAGAGAGCGGCTTTCCAGAGGGGAGACCTGGAAAGGGGAAACATTTGAAATGTAAATAAAGAAAATACCCAATAAAAGAAAATAAAAGAAAAAAAAAGAATAATGCTTCCAAGCATATCACTGCATTGTGAGAGTTAATCCTTCATCTCACTCTCACGAGGCCAAAGTCATTGTCACGATTGTTTTCCACTTGTTCTTTCATAACAAAACCTGCTCACATACTCATAATGCTTATACTCCCCTGCGCGTATCCTTTAAGATGCTCTTCATGGTGAGTATGCTCAGCACTGCATGCTTTCTTTATCAGTGTCCTGTCAGTGAAACCTCCAGTGGCTCCCTGCTAAGCCTGCTCGCCATTTTACTCAAGCCGTTGCCTCCAGCACCAGATGAGTGAATGGGGTGAAGAAGCTCTATATGAATGGGTGGCAGTATCCAATGCTTCAATAGCGGCTGAGTCACTTTGACACTTCTATTTTAAAGTAAAACAGCACTTTTAATACTATTGCCTACTACTGTTTGAGGAGTCATATCTGTCTCCTGGAGTTATTCCTAAGAATTATGCATTTAGCAAAATGCCTACCCCAGAGTAAATAATATTTCCCACTGTGGCATGTGAGGAATACCACATGATCTAGTAGAATAAAATCAGCCCACAGTTAAGTGCTTGTTCAATGACCTATCTTGGTGATTCTGGGAAAGTTATCTTAAATATGTTGAGACTTCATTAAACATCTATTAAATTTAAAAATGCATGAGAATTTAGTTGGTCATAGTTGTAGCTATAAATCGTGTGTGTGTGTATGTGTGTGTGTTGTGTATATAAATGTAAGGTGCCCAGGATGCAGAAGGAAGTCCCAACACACTTATTTACTTCAATTAGAAACAATGTGACCTTTGTTATCTACCTCCTAGAACAGACATTCTCAACCTGTAGGTCATGATTCCTTAGGGGGTCAAATGACTCACAAGGGCCGTCTGAGATGATCAGAAAACACAGATATTTACATTTTGATTCATAACAGCAGCAAATTTACAGTTATGAAGTAACAATGGAAAATAATTATATGGATGGCGGTCACTGTAATATGAGGGACTGTATTAAAGGGTCACAGCATTAGAAAAGTTGAGAGCCATTGTCCCTTCATAACTTATAACCTGAGGTCATCATCTTAAATTTTAAAATCTACAAAATTAATGCTATCACCTGTGCTAAAACAATAAATTAACTACTAGCCTTTGTGGCATTACATTATTATTATATAGACAAAATCCATCTCCGTGGGAGAAAAAAGGAAGATATAAATAATCTATCAACAATGGAAAACCATTAATTGTGATAAACATAATTTAGCAAAGTGACAGAATCCATGTGTTAATTTATGAGAATGTCTATAGAATGTCACTCCAACCAAATGACCAAGATCTTGAAATCAGCTACAAGCAGAGGAACCAGGTACCTGCTTTTCTGTATAATAGAGCAGCACCAAGACTTTGAACCAGGTGTGTAAAAATATGATTTATTCAACAACAAATCTGGTGACACATCCAATTGTTCTACCTTTAAGTAGGAAAGACTTATAATTCACAGATATGAACTAAAGTTAATCGAGGTCCCAGCATTATAAACAAGGCTTATATAGTATAAAAGGACCCTATAGAGAGTGACTTGCTAAACTTATGTTTTGGATAATCCTTTGTTATTCATCGATGATAGGACAAGTAAATAAATAAGATGCACACAAGCATATGTATTGCCAACTTCTTTCCCCACAAATCTAATAAAAGTAATACCAGATATTCTCTGCTAGCATGTAAAACTTCACACTTAATAGATAATATCATTAAAAAAACAAGGATCTTCCCATGATCCAATTTACGGGGAGGGAGAGAAAAAATCCTATTCACATATTGGTTAGAATGAGGCTGAGCCGGGAAGACAAAAAGTAAGGCCAATTCACCTTCCAGGTCCCTGCTACCGTCCCATGACATCATTGTATCAAAGCCCTTTGAAACAGCTGGGAGAGAACTGCACCCATCACCGACCTCTGCCTTGATTTGGTAAGAATTTAGTAATTTAGGTAATGTGCTGTATTGCCTTCCCCTTTTTGTTCTGAAATAAATTGCGATGTCAAGAAGGCCTATGCTTTAGTGATCAACTTGGTAGAAAAGGAAATGAAGCATTCTATGAATGGGGTAATTTTCTTCTCTAATGAAGTGGGAAAATAAGCACTTGCTAGAGTGATATTTAGCATCTCCATAGAGCCACTTGCATGCTAGGATGAAGGATGAACAAGCAACACCCAGTCCACTTGTGGCTGCATCATACTCCAAGAGCAAAATTGGTTCCATGATTAGCATTTGTCCTGAAACACCTGGATGGGAAAGAAAGGACAATTGGCAGTTTAAGGGAATAGGTCTGGCTTAACTTCTGTCCAACTCGGCATGCTTTCTGCAATTGGGTGCTCAATTTGTTTCCCTTACGCCCTTTCTGCTTTCTAAAGAGACACTATTCTTTCTTAAGTATGTTTGGTCTCCTCAATTTGTTATGCCTCATAGATTATCTCAGCCCTTCCCCAGCTGCACCAATTTGCATACCCAGCATGCGTTTCTTAACCAAAGAGGATAATTTGACACATAGTGTCAGAAGACAAAATGACAGGAAATTTAAAGAGCTTAGTTCTTATGTGTGCTGATAGAACCTGGCTATTTTGAGTCATAACACAGAATGTTCTGTGAGCTGACAGGGAAACATCATGGAAAGCAGTGTGAGACTTAGTGGTAGAGCATTTCCCTAGCATGCACAACATACCTCCCACCTCACAAAAACAGCGTCAGTCCAAACGAATAGACTCCTAAATTTAATGGTAGAAACTACATTCATTCTTGCTTTCACTGTTATGGTTTGACTGTGAAAAGCCTCCCGCGGGCTCGTGGTTTTTAGCAGTTGGCCTTAAACCAGTGGTACTATTTTGGTAGGCTGTGGGACTTTTAGGACACAGTGCCTACCCAATGAACATAGGTAACTTGGGTCGAAACCTAAGGGTTAAAGTCTAGTTCTATTTTTGGTTCAGTCTATGCTTTATAATCAGATGAAGTATGGTCAAACCATGCAGCAAGCTTCCCCTTGTCATTTGGCCACAATGGCATTCTATCCCCACCAATAGTTTTCTGGTTTTGTTAGTTTTGTTTTGTTTTAATGTATAGTCCATATCTTAATCAAGGAAGGATGTATTTTGTCTCATGGTTTTAGGGAATATAATCCCACTTAACATTTTTACGGATCTATATACATACATATTTGCATGATTATATATGCATACGTACATATACCACATGATTATATGTGCACATATACATGTAGCCACAACCCAAGACTATATTTGTTCAGCAGACTTGATATCTTGAATAGCTGCTTGAGCCACGCATCTGGGTAGTTCTGTGTTCTCATGAGGTTTGCCTGGTCTCAATATACACAGTTCCTGAATCTGGCCGAGGAAGAGTAAGAGGCCCCGGCCCACTTCTATCCAATTTTCTTAAAGATGCCCCTTCCCAATTCAAATCCAAATGATATTTTATGTAGTTGCTTCCTCATCTGAGGGCTTTTCTCCTACAACTGCAAAAGGAGCTGTGGCATTTCTTTCTGGAATTCCAAGGAATGATGTTAATTATTTGCCAGTCTAAGAAGTAGTTTACTAAGATAATCTGTTTAATGATTGACTGGACTCTGATTTTTTTTTCCTTTTAATTAGCCACTCTGCTATAGACCCAAGTCGTTACCACCCATTGTTTCTGTTTAATCTTGTTTTTATCTTAACTGCTCATGGGAACACGTCTTGAAAGGGGAAAATAAACAAATAAAAGTTTATCCTGTTAAAATTGTTAGCTTCGTGCAAGCCAGTATTTGCAGTGCCTGTTCCTTGAAGTCTATGATCTCTGTTGGAAGTTTTGCCTGGGCCACAAGCTCTGCTAACTCTCCAGCCTTCCCACTGCTAATGCTGCCTTTGAAGGAGGTGCAGGTGAGTCGAGGAGAAAGATACAAATAAATAAATCTTAAAAACCCAATTGTGCATAAAGAACCATGAGGCATCACTTATGAGTACCAGCTAAGTGAAGATACATATTCTAAACTAAGTTATGATGAGATCATTAAAAAGAATGTGAGTGGCTGAGTTTTGAGATGATAAAATAATATTAAATTAAGATAAATGTATTGTTTTAACCAAAATAGCTACTTGCATATGACAGTTCTTAAAGAAAGTTCAACTAAAGCCTATTTCATGCAGCAAAATTTCAATTATGTTCTGAGTAAAAATCCAATTTAGAAACCCCTTAGTGGTCGGGAGCACGTGCCTTCTGGGTGTTTCATTCAGTAGGATGGAGTTGTAGCAGTGTAATGGAAACTCCTTTCATCATTGCATTCTTGACCAAAAGAAGTTCCGGTGCATCTGTGTGAAATTAATGAAAAATAGAGAAATCCTTCAACCTAATGTTTCAAGACTTTTTCTAAATGTGGAGTCCACAGAGAAGGGAGGATTAAAATATAAGTTTTATAAAAATAAGGTCTGAGAATGGAGCTCAGTAGTGTGTTGGGGAAGCCTTGGGTCTATTCCCCAACAAGGAGAATAAATAATTGGAGAAGGAATGAATAAATACACAAATAATTGAGAACCATGTCTAAAAACAACTCTCTAATTTCTCTGTTTAAAAAATTCTTTCTCTTTCTATAATAACATTCACATTCAATATTCAGAAACAGAAATCTTAGTTATGTATAACTAAGTTACACATATATTATAGAAAGGAAGACTCCCCATTGTAGGGAGGTCTAATTCTGGCAGAAATATATCTTACTCTCTTGGTTTCCATTTGCACAGAGGTTGTTTTTTTAGCCCATCTCTTTCAGTCTATATAAATAAAATGTCCTTACAAATGAAGTGGGTGTCATATAAACAACATGTATGTAGACATTATGTTCTTAACCTGTTCATCTCTACATATTTAGATTAGTCAATTTAAACCATTTATATCCAGCATAATATAAATTACATTATTTGTAAAGACAGATGTACAACTTATATGTTGTTCATTCTCTTTACTTGAAATTCTATTGTTTCTTCTCCTAAACTCTTAATATTAAGAGAGATATGAGGGTGCTGAGAGAGAATTTTATATATTTCTATATATTTCTTAAATCGGTCTCCATCTAACTACCAGCAAATGAATAATCAAAAAATCGACTTCATTGCTACATCTAATATGTAATACAAAATAAAATAGAAAATTTTCACTCTGTGAGCATGTAAGCTCATTAAATTACAGTAATTTCTCTGATCAGACTAATCAAATTCCATAAAGTAACCCCCATCCTGACATCTGTGCTTTTATAGCTTGTGATTTTCTTTGCTCTACTTTATAGCTATTGCTGGTAGCTCATGAATACCCAGAAAGCTTGAGCTACTCTTTGGTTTTAAATGGAAGTCTTTGACTGATTTCAAATATGAATACTCTAGAACATTGTGGAAAAAAATTAGCATGAATTCAATCCCTCACATAAAAGACTTACAGGATTTCTTTTCTGATGAATGGCTACGCTGCCTTTGACTCATGGTCGTGTGTCTTCTATCTCAGTTTTCTTTCCAGGTGTCAGCACTTTTTAACCCATTTAGACCTCAAAGTTTTTCATCAGAACTCAATTCCGTGTTCTTGATTATCCTACAAACAGTTCTGTGCTTACTTTGTAATATCTGAAAGCCTGGGTTTTTTTTTTCCACTGAAGAAATGTTATTAGTAACATCATATGAATGATATTAGGGAGAAGCAAGCGTATAATATAGAAGAAGAACTTAAACAGTAAGGAAGAGTGAATACTGATAGAATCCTCAAGGTGCTAAAAAGATAACCATTTAACATTATGCTATTTTTTAAAGTGCTAATTATACAGGAAGAGAATCAAAGGTAACATTTAAAAAATTCAGCAAAGAACAAAATGACAACCATGTACAGAACCACTGTACATTTTATGTAAGGGTGGCAATAATCCTGGTGTGGACAAACATCGGGTATTGAATACTATGATAAAGAAAACAACTTTAAGACAGATAGGGGCACTAAGTAGCAATGCTTCCTTCAACTACAAAAACCTGAAAATTTTCAGCATATCCCAGTATTTGATCAGGTAAGTACACGAGTGGCAGAGAGCCAACCTTGCTGAGGAGCCAGGGAGACATTGGGTAGAGAATTTCAAAAGATATACACACAAAATCTACTCTTTCTTCAAAACGAGAGAAAAGATAAACATTTCCTACTTTTATATCTTTGTCCCAAGCCTCTGTCTGTACTTATACTGTGTCTAACGTAGATCTCAAGGGTGCTCCACACATTTATTTGGGGCAAAGGGCAGCCAGTCTCCTTTCTAATACTCCTTGGGGGGAGGGGGAACTTTCTCCTTTACGAATGCTCATTTCCAATGACTGAGTGTTCTTTAGCTACCCAAATGGTCATCAGTATGGGGAATTGCTTTATGGAATTTGATTATTTGGTTATGGTTCTAATCATGCTGGTTAATCTGAGATGTCCCAGGCCTTTGGGGCATAGGCGACTGACAGAAAATGCTTTAGAAAGGATGACCCAATCCCTGCTTGACCTAGAGTGGTGAGGAAAGTGGAGACAGAAAGTCCACTTTTTAGTGTAATATAAAATATGGAAAGATCGCTGAGCCCCACATAATTCTGTCATTATAGGTAGGGAGGGCTGAACCCCTATAGTTAATTACTACTGACAGAAAACTGAGTATGTAGGTCCATTTGTTTCTCAATACCCTGGTCTGTGCAAATGCAGGCACTAAGATACATCAAGGATGCAAAGGAAAAGGGACAATCTACTGTACACATGTTGTGCCTGTATTTCTTCCTTCAACTCCCTTCACCCCACCCATTTCAATGTTTTCCAGCTGACAGTTTAAAATCCCTTAGAGCTCAGTTTTAGTTAACAGAGTCCCATAGTCCATAAATGTGGTCTCTGTTGTTCTGTCCCTCATAGACGTCTGTTTTGTATTTCTTCCACATATTTTGTTCAACTTCCAATTATATTCTTATTTACATTTTTACTCATTCAAGTTTCTCTTTTCCAAGACGGACTTATTTTTCTCCTAGGGCAGAACCCCTATTTGTTTTGTTTACTGTTTTGTACTTACTGACTTACAAAGAAATGTCTTACTTTAAAGGGTTGAAAAGTTATGAGGAACATATTAATAAGCACGTAGCTCATAAGGAAAACTAACACCGAAATGAGAATTACTGTGCTAGTTCAATTTTCAAAGATTCATTGTAGTTCATAATTGAAAGAATCTTTCAATTTGAAAGATTCATGGTAGTTCATATTTTCTGCAGCTCTAGTCTATAGTTACTTGGAGCTATGCTTCTGTCCCTAGGAAGAGACAAAACGTCATGGCAGCTGGGATACATCAGAAGCTACACTACCAGACAGGAAAAAAAAAAGAGCAGACCCATGATGAGTTATGATCTTTATAATTACCCTCGCACCTACCCCTTATCCTATGACTGGTAATCTAGGCTCCACCTCCTACATGTTTCTATAACCTCATAAAATAGTGCTGGGGTCTAAGCCCTCAACAGGTGAACCTGTTGAAGACATTTCATCTTGAAATGATAACAATCACATATACTCTAAAATATTCTTTGTGAGCTGCCTACTATAGGATGCTTTTACCCAATATCCTAGAACAAAGAAGGAGGATGTTTTATATTATCGGATTTCACCACAAAAATTAGAATAGTCGTAGACAAGCTGAGGCGCCTTTTGCTTCTTTATGTTTGCATACAGAAGAGTAGTTCGCAAGACACTACTGGGCATTGTAATGAATGCAATGAATCATACATTTTATGTGTTACATAATTTTAGGTTTTAAGAGAGTATCCAAGTCTCTGGTCCGTTCTGTTCTTTTGAGATAAGAAGGTAAGAAACTAGTGCATCTATGTTGTACAAGAAGAATCTGAGGCTTAAAGGGTGTAATAAATTCCTTCATAATCTTTTGCCTAATAAATATAGTCATCGTCCTGGAAGCCAAGCCTTTGGAAAGATACAATGCAGTGCTTGACCCAACACTGTATAACCAACTCATATAAAGACTGAACCCATGACCTTGGCCTAATGAATACCACATTTCTAGTAAATAAGTAATTTGAGACAAGTGGATATTAGTCATAAAAGTCTAAAATGTAGCCAACTAATTCTTTCATAATTTCTCTAATAAGTGCAGTATTTCTGTGTCAAGAATATTTTGTCTGAATTGGTATTTTCTTCAGAATTTTGTTGTATTTTTTTTTTGTTCCTGTTGTCAGGTTGTTGTTGCTTTTAATTAATTGTCTTCTTGACACTAGCTCATTATGTGTGTGACCCTTGTGTATCTTTTGAAGCTCACTCTATCATACTGCGACCTCGTCCATAGACACAGGAAGCAGGAATGCTTTTCTTTACCCTTGTTTGGCTCTGATGGAAGCTAAAGAAACATCCAATTGTAGGTAATTATAAGCTACTGAATTTTAAAAATAAGATTTGGGACAAAGATTTAAAAGTCTGATTTTTTTTAACCACAGTGTAAGGAATAGATGTAAAATTGGTTGTGCTTAAAATTTTGATATTTTCATAAGCCCATTCCTTTGGCTGCTTGGGAAAAATAATCCATTTTCTGTTTTCTTTCTAATATGGAAAACCTGGAAACAGAGTCATTAACGATCAATACAATCAATCTTTAAGCTAAAAAAAGATAAAATATTAGAAACAGTCAACATTTTTTTTGTTTATATGTAAGAGAATGTTAACTTCAGTTCATTTGTGGAAGCTTCTTAGATTGAATATGTAAAGAAAAAAGGATGATACATACAGAGAATGGCACCTTTCATGAATAAGTGCATAAGGGAAGATCTATGTCATTTTTCTTCCAATGTAGGTGGAAGAATAAAGGGATAGACAACACGGAAAGTTATTGATTGGGAGCTTATACATTGTATTCCAATTGATTGCCAATGTAAAATGAAGTGTACTTAGTGTCATCACAACCCGGGAATCAGAAAAAAATGAAGCATTTGTTATCGTCACCATGATTCAGCTCTTACTGACATGAGCAGTGAGGCTTTCCAGCCAAGAATGAGCCTCTGTCCATACCCACGCTGTGTCTCATGCAGTTCTCAAGGATGCTTCAGATGTTTGGAAGGCAAATGAAGCTAAGGGCAGCTAGCCCCTGCTCCAATACTTGGAAGGGGTGCATTTTCTATTTTCTGGATGCTCATTTCCTTTTATTTCAAAGGACTAAGTGTTCTTTAGCTACCAAAATGGTCATTTTTCATGCATGGATGACAAAAGAGAAAGCACTAAGCATCCTTTTCACCGAGGCCATTTAACTTCAAGACCAAGAATAAAACAATCAAAGAATGAGAGAGGCCTTCCTCTAGTAAACGCTTTTAATTTGACTACATCCCCACAGTACAAGTTCTATAATTAATCAAAATCCCAAAGAAAGAGGCCATTGGCAGGAAAACAGAAAGTGTTGAAATTGGGAAATAGTCTAGATATATTGAGATACAGCAGCGTCATAACAGGGCATGCAAAACTGGGAAAATATTTAAGAAGCTTCGGCCACGGTGGCATCTTTGTTCTTTAGTGAATAATGAAGTAGATTATGCATAGCAAAAACTCATTAAAGGAAAACGGTCCTTGTATACGGTAGAAAGATAATTATGAACACGTAAGCAATCTAGCAGTCAATTGCTCAAGTCTTCAGGTACTGGGGAACCAACAGGATTAACAAGAGCCCAAAACAAACAGAAGGTTAAAAGGCATGTAAATTAGTCGCTTTTAGGATTATTTTTAAATTGTTAACAGAAAATAGCTAAGCTGAAGATATGAATGTATGAAAGAATGATATAGCAGGCATCAAAATTTATTTAAAACTCCACTCTTAGAAATAAGTGTAAAAGGGAGGAGTGTGTGTGGGGGCGGCTGTGATCAGGATGTATTGTATGAGAAGAGAATCTATTTTAAATTAAAACAAGAATAGATTTAAAAATAGATATAAGTGAAACATCAATATTTTTAATTACTTATAAGTCTGTAAGAAGCAAATAAAAGACATAAACAGAAAAATCGAGGAGAATAAAGAAAGCAAAACAATGTACTTCAAGCATCATATTGTTTTACCAGTAAAAGACACACTTGTGTAGCAATAGAAAAATAATCAATATCTTGTAGTAAATATTTGTATATTTTATAAAATAATAATTGTGTATTAGGTATGACTATTTTTAAAATAAAATTGCTTAGATATTAAAACTCAAATATTTTATAAGTCACAAACTGCTTAGCAAAAATAAAAAGTCACACATCAGACCCAAGGAATAAAATAAGCTATAATTATGTTAAACTGGGGGTTATAACTGTTTCTAGCTTCACAATATAAATATTTTAGTACCAAGGTGAATGAAAATTGTATTTACAAATAAATGGCATCCTGAAGTATATTCATATTTATGAATATATTTTTAAATCAAGAAAATCAATGAAGATAAGATCAAATTTTAGGATCTTAGAAGAAGACAAAGCCCAAGAAAGCAAATGGAAGAGAATAACTTCAAATCACATGTTTAAATTTAGGGAAAAATAAAGGTAATTTTTGAAAACCACAGTTGGTCGTAAGAACAAAACAGAAACAAAAGCACAGTAAAGTTGATCCATCTCTTCAAGACTTAATGGGTCCCACCAATAAATTTAACACTTAAAAAGGAACTTTGAGAACAGTTAGAAGTAAATATAAGATAAAAGAGATCTTGCTTGCAGATATTAGAAAGATGAGTCATATGGCGTGTTACATAGGAAGACACTAGAGCTCAGTGAAACCAACTAATTTGCCCCAAGTTTCCTAGCAAAAGATTCACATTTGTATGTGTTTGCTTGACTGTTTGAAAGCAGGTCTCAAGTAGCACAGGCTGGACTTAAACCTCCTGCCCCCAGCTCCGAGGTGCTGGGATTGCAGGATGACTCTTTTTAATGCCACATTCTTTCCATCTGTTTGCAGAATTCCACACCATGACTCATTAGCCTCCAGCCTGCTGCCATGTCCTGACAGTAATTCTGGAGTCACGTTCACTGTTCACCACAGTTACCTACTTTTGAGTTCTGTAACCACATTAATCTTTTCAGCCTGAACCCTATGTGACAGTATAACCAACATTCCTTCAAAGATATTTTAGTTAGGTCTGTTTTAGGATAGATTAAGGGAAAAATATTAATCATTTATAAGATTCATCTAAGGGCATATGCTTCCTTTCTTCCTATATCATCTCTCTAGGGTGATTAAATACTGAGGTGTGAGAGTGGGGTGCTTGTATAAGCTCTGGGCATTAGCAGAGGGGTGTGTGCCTCATAGTTATCTGCCTGCTGGTAGACATGGCTCAGATTGCTCAACTCTTCTATTGGATGTGCACGGTAGGAAATTGCCATGTTACCTTCCATCTCTAAGCACCCTCTGCCTCTTATTTGCTGCAGAATCCCCTCATTGTGTGTCTCTGAGACCCTTACGGGCCATGCTAGCTCTGCTGAGGAGTTCTTTTGTTCTGGCCATTGGGTTTCTTCCTTAAATGTGGAGCATGATACTTGATGGCCAACCTTTTGTCCTTCTTCTCATCCAGTTTGCCTTATGGTCTAGTCCTCTCAATGAATGTTCTCCCATGGTAAGATAAACATCTAAGAAGTTACCCCTTTCTAACCCGAACTCTCATTTAGGAGAGCCTAAACCTGTGTCTTCTAGAGTTCCCTAGCTATTCTCACTCAAAAAGGAACGACTAATGGGAAAGGCTCAGAAACTGAGTACACTGAGCGCTAGTGTCTACATACCCAGCTCTCCAAATGGAGGATCCTCTCTTACATTCTTGATACATCATGTTAGAGAATGAATGAGATGAGGATGGGGCCAACTTCGAGAGCCTCGGCAAATGCTCAAATGTGCAAGGAGTCCTCAACAGCCACTTAGCCTTTAGATGAAATAGTGGACTCCCACAGGAATCTAAGCCTCTAACATTTACTCTACAAACAAACTCACTATTTAATTTGAAGTGTATGATTCTAGATGACAATGGTCATAGTAGAGAATGACGATGATCCATTCCCAGGTAATTCACAGAGACTTGTTTAGGTATTAGAACAGTTCTTGGCATCTCAGCTATTCTATGGACAGTTCAAAAGCCAAGACTTGCTCTTTTGAACTGTCCATAGAATTGATCCACTTCCTATTTTAAAGGCACATCAGGCTAGTCTGCATGAGGTATGTGGCTGATTTTGTCCTATCTCATTGATTCTCACTTTACACAAAATCTAGCATTCACCAAAGGCCCACAGAAGCTTGGAAGTTATCCTACATTCCTCAGTTGTCTCTCCATTTCTTCAAGTGTCATTTGCCAAATATTTTCATTTTTATACTTTCATATTTTGGGCTTTTGTCCTCTCTTTTCCAGTCTTATGGTTGATGATTTAGTTGGGTCATGTTATTGCATTTGCCATAATGGCTTCATATTTATTCCTTTTTCTTCCTTCTCTTTCCACAACATTCCAGCATCTGCTGATATTGATTGGGCCTGAAGACTCTTGAATACTCCCAACACTTTCAGAACAAAACTTCAAACAACATAGGATGCAAACCCAGGTACCCTTCTCCTGATTCACTTTTCCCTACTGTATCCTTCTCGTTCCTACTGGCTACACCTGGGCAGCCTAGAACTTGTCAGGTAGGCTTTGAGTCCAAAGCTTGATCACACCTATCCTTCTTTCTAGAATGTATTTTTCAATGGAAATTCTTACTTATCCTTCAACTTGCAGTTCAGGTGGCATCCCTTCTCAGAAACTATTTTCTCCACACCACACATTCTACACCCATGAAATAGATGCTGTTTGCCAGTGGGCTCCCTAGATCCCTGAGGATACCACCACTATGAGGCACCATGTTGAAATGGTTTGTCTATTCTTTGGGAGCAAATAGGTTAGTAAAATGTGTCCGTATTATCATCATGGACTTAGAACTAGCACAATGTTAAGTAGGTATAGTAGCCATTCAAAGAGAAAGTCTTAACTAAGAGCTTTAATAACTATGGATATGTATTGTCTATGAAATCCCAAAGACACCAAATTCCATTTTTTTATTCTGTAAAGTTGGTACCATGTTGTACATATCATCTTAGATCCATCTATAGAAGAATTAAGTCATATTACTAAATAGAGTTCTTCAGTAATCTTACCACTTTTCATTGGACCTTAATGTTAGTATTACTTCCTATTGTTTAAGTGAAATAATGTTTATTAAATATGTAGCAGAGCTTGAAGAGCTAATACCCAATAAGTTTAGAGTAGTTAAATGTTTTAATCAATTTTTATTTTATATAGAAATGAATTGACTATTGGTGTTGGATGTAGAATATACTGAAGCTAAAAGACCTAAGTTATTATCAAGATTTGTACTGAGTATCTTTGTAGAATTCAGCAGGACTTTTAATTATATGGTATAATAATAGTTAGCAATACACTTATCTAGGGCAATATATTTTGACATTCTTCAGCTACTTTGGCACCTTAAGCATCAAGGGAAGCAGAAATAGCACAGATAAAAAGAAAACGAAATTAAAAATGACTTTAGAGAAAGCAAAAGAAACATCTTTCCATTTGACCTACATTTACATGGCAAGTTCCACAAAATAGAAACATACAGAAAAGCATTAGGCAAACACACCCAACACTCAAATTCAGTGTTTGCTCTAGACTGGAGACGTTATTAACTCTCTAAACGCCGTTTTAATTCATTGGCTCCGTTGAAAGAACGAAGCAAACCGTATTGAAAATGTAAAAATGTTGGTTGTTCAGAAAGGAAATCTCTCTCTGGTTTATGCTTGATCAATTTGGACAGAGAACATGTACTGTCGTTGCCACAGACGCTCTAAAGATTCATTTCCTGTTTGTTTAACTTTATCAGTAAAGCAAGCGCCGCATCAAGCACAGACATATCGGTGCCTGCCCTGAGGGTAAAGACAGTCTTCAAATGGGTGGACAGCAACGCTGTAGTAAGTGCATTATGTTTATCTTTTGACTTTTGGTTACGTTTGGCTCCTCGGGATAGACGGCATTTTCTACCTAGTATCAGCCCAACCCAGCTGGAACGGCAGAAACTGCTGTTTTCAAATGAAACGAAACCTTCTGCATGGACAGAACAGCTTTCCTTGTTCTTCAATTACCTAAGTAGCTTAAAGCCATTTTTGGAAGAAGCCAGGGAGTGAACTATAAACATTTTCCTTAAGCAAAGCTCGTTCTTTGCAGAGCCAGCACTGGTCACTCTGGGACCTCGCTACACAATTTTGAGAGGCTCTCGAGAAGAGATGAAGAGGAGGAACTTTGTGGACATTTTAAACGATTTCTTTCCTTCTGGGACCAGATGAGTAAAACAAAACAGAACAAAAAAAATCTCGACTTGAAATCAAAGCCCAGCTTAGTGACTGAGGTTCGGGTTTTAACACAGTCAAGAGATATGGGGTCAGCGGGGTGGGGAGGACAGGGAGGAGAGGAGAAAATGAAGAGGGAGCAGCACAAGAAATTTATTACAACGAACACTGTAGCAAATAGCGGGGGTAAAATGACCCATTCCCCACCCCCAATCAGGTCTCCTCAATTACACCAATTGCACATCAACTCAAAAATTAAGACTTTTTTCCTTTTTTAAATTTTATTTTCAAAATTATGATATAATTACATTTCTCCCTTCCTTTTCCTCCCCCAAAACCCTCCCATATGCTTCTCCCCACTCTTCAAAGTCACAGCGTCCTTTTTCACTGTCACTGAGCATGCTCCAGAGTGCATGCTTGCATGAATGCATGCCTGCGTGCATGCGTGTGTTTGAGTGTGTGTGTGGTGTGTGTGTGTGTGTGTGTGTGTGTGTGTGTGTGTGTGTGTGTGTGTGATTGAGCATGCTCCAGAGTGCACGCATGCAAGAATGTGTGCATGTGTGTGTGCATGGGAATGTGTGTGTGTGTGTGTGTGTGTGTGTGTGTGTGTGTGTGTGTGTGTGTGTGTGTGTGTGTGTGAGTGTGTGTGTTTTACTAAATATAACCTGTTCAATCCATGTAATGTAACTTGGATGACTGTTTTCAGGGCTGACCCTTTGGCACCTCCATAAGTTTTTCAGCTGACATTTACAAAACCAACATTGCTTGGTAACTTCTTGCAAAGTTGAAGTTTCTCCACCATTTCGTCTATTTTGATGCAGTTCTTTCCTTTTATCCTGGACGCCATAGACTGACTTCAAATTTTAATTCTGCAGCCTTGAAGCTTGTGATCCAGACAGAAAAGTTTCTGTTCCTTGCAATAATTCATCAGATTTTTAGTTTTGAAACCGTATATGTTTTTCTAGCACTTAACTTACTTATTGTCTTTAAATTACAGGATGTCCCTAATTTGACTATGGACTCCACTCACTGTTTTTCTGTTTGTCCTGCATTAGTTCAAGCTAGTGTCTAGTGTGTAGATGATAATTTATTTTAATTTTGTTTTGTTTGATTAGTAAAAGTATTAGGCGAGAGATCACTAATAAATAATGGCTTTATTTCATTCAGATTTTTTTTTTAAATTCTAAGAATAAATAAGAAATTAATGCTTTGGAATGAAGCCTGGGACTCAGTGGGTAAAACACTTTCTATACAAGCATGCAAACTTGAGTTCAGAGCCTCAGGACATACATAAGGCCATCTGTGTCCCCGCCCTCCTACAGAGCGATGGGAGAAGGAAGCTCGTGGACCCGTTAACATAGTATGTGCAGTGACAAACTAAGAAGGCAGAAGGCAAGGACTGATACCCAAAATTCTCCTGTGACCTCCCCAAGTGTACCAAGGCACACGTCCATCCACATATACACACAAGAACACCCGAAAGCACAACATCCACACACATGCACACACTTACACAGGGACTCATTCAAAAATATTAAAATGACTTCTGTGTACTAAGAGCCACTCTATTACACAATAAACAAAATAGTTGATATATAGCATAAGCCAGAAGGTGAGAAATGCTACACAAAGGGGAAGGAAGTAAGGAGAGGGCAAGAGAGTACCAAGGGACCAAAGATGGCTCTCTATATAACTGGAGAGAGGTTTTACAAACTGGCCAGGAAAGTCTTCTCAAAGAGTTGATACGTGAACATGACTTGAAGAAGCGGGAGATGAGCCAGTAGAGTCTGGAAAAGAATTTCTTGGTAGAGGAAGAAGGAGATAGGGCATGGGGTAAAAATAGTTGTGTGTGAAATTCGACAAGGTGGCCTTTTGCCACTTGAGCATTGTGAGTGGCATTGAGTACTTCAGGAGGTGAACTTAGAGAACAGATAGTCATGGATGCTTGATGGTCCATTCCAAAGACTTGTTATGTGGAGGAGGTATAAAGTAGAATTCCAATAATCAAGGGACAACCAGAAACAGCAAGAAGGTGTGCTAACGATCGAGGTAAAAACACCAAGAATGTGACACCAGCCGAGGCAATGAACAGTGTTCAAGCGCTTAAGTTGACGTTCTGGTAACAATCCACAAGATTTGAAAATTCAAAGTGTGAAAATCTTGACAGAAATAATGCATGACCAGAGTTATATAAAAATATTTTTAAAAAATTGGAAATCAGATAAAAGGATTATGCTGTGTCTTTTCCTGTTAGATAATTGCCTGGCAGGCCCTGACAAGGCTGACTTAGTCCTTCAGGGCACAAGCAAATGCTGATTTTTTTAGTTGCCCATTATTAAATACTGTCAGAGCATCACTTGCTTAGGTGTATACTTTTGCAAATGTTTTCCACCCAGAAGAGATGTGACATCCATAGCTTTGTGAGAAGGTTATTGTCACATTCCCCTAGAGCTTAGGAAACACATACCACCTGCTTCTCTTTCTCACTACATAGTATGTTTCTCTCTATACATACTTTGTCTCTGGTGGGCCCTTTGATTTTCTTTCTTTTTGTGAGATTTATTTGTTTTGCTTTTTTTCCTTATTATTTTTTTTTCTTTTTCTTTTCTGAGAAATTTTTTTTTCTCACATTGTATACCATGTTTTGTTTCTTGTCTAAGTGTTTTGCCTGCATACAGCACATATGTGCCTGCTACTTGCTGATGCCAGAGGAAGGAACTGGAAGCCCTGTATGTGGAGTTACCATGTGGGACTTGGAAACAGCATTCAGATTCTCTGCAAGAGCAACAGGTGCTGGTAGCTGCTGAACCATCTCTCGGGCTCATCTTTGACTTTCTGAATCAATGGTTTTTCAGGGGGTGGTTTCCCTCTTCTGAGAAGTGACACATTTATATTTTTAAAGATTTATTTTAATTTAAATTAAGTTCATGGGATCAAAGGTTTGCACATAAATATAGATGCCTTCAGAGTGCTGAAAAGATTGGATCTCCTTGAGCTGAAATTACAGGCAGTAATGAGCGAAGTGCTAAGAACTGAACTCAGGTCCTCTGCAAGAGCAGCAAGCTCCCTTAGCCACAGAGCTCTCCCTCATTTCTAATACATAAAATAAATTATCCATACTCACATTATATTGACATAAGGATCTTCTGTACATTTTTGTTTATATTTTTAATTACATCTATTGAGTGAATGCTCAGTAACTGCTGGTCCTACGTGGGACATCAAAGGACAACTTGTGAGTGTTGATTCTCTTCTTCTATCACATAGGTCCCAGGAATTAAATACAAGCTGTCAATCTTCGCAGCGAGTACCTGGGCCAGGTTGACTCATCTCGGTGAGGCCCAAAGTGCAGGGGTTTTCTCATCTCGTTTCCTGAGTGTTGAGGTTCTAAGTGTATGTCACAATGCCTGACTATTCTTTTATTTTTTCTCCTCCGCTGAAATAGGAATGACTGAAAAGAACAAAAAGAAACACCAGAAACTTTGAGAAAGCTGAATTTAAGGTGTCACCTTGGTGTCTGAGAGCCAGTTCTGAGCAGCAGGTTGTATGGAAAGTTTGAGAACATACTATAGGGGCTAAGTTCAAGATCTGCAGTAGAGAGCTGGCTGACTGCCTAATGGTAGTCATAAGAATCAAACACAGGCCTGCACCAGGCTTCTGTGTATGTTATGGTTGACAGCTTGGTGTCTGAGGGACTCCTAACTGTGGGAACAGGGTGTGTCTCTGACTCTCTTGCCAGCTCTTGGGACTCTTCTCCTATTTGGTTTCCTTGTCCAGTCTAGATATGGTGGTGTCTGCCTTGTCTTCTTGCATCTTGCTTTGTCCTGGTTGGCTGCTGTCTTTAGAGGCCTGCTTTTTTCTGAAAAGGAAGTGGATGAGGAGTGGGTCTCGGGGAGGGGGGGTGTGGGGAGGCCCTGAGGGTGGGGGTGGGGTGGAGAGAGAGAGGAAAGTGTTGGGATGTATTTTATGAGAGAAGAATCTTTTTTCAACAATACTTAAAAAGGAGAGATAAGGCAAATAAAACTGTCAATTGCATCTAACTAGAAACTTATTCGTTAAAAGAATCTAGAAATACTAAATTTTGAAACATAATGATATATAAAAATCCGAAGATGAGAAAGGATAAGGAAAGGGACCAGCTAGACCACCTGGAAAACATATGTTGACCTGAGTGTAAAGGTGCTTTATGCAGTAGATATAAATCTATTCTTAGATAAGGGGAAAAGAAACTTGACCAAGGAATTTTGAAGCATGCATGTTCATGATAAAAAAGTTTTTGATGAAGTTACTGTAAGGAATGGAATCAGCCCATGGGGCCCCATGACCAAGTTCTCAGCACAAAGGAGATTTATTTACTCCAGAGGAACAAAGACCAGAGAATATAAGACAGAGACAGGAGACAGAGGACAAGGAAAGAGGAAAGAAACAGGGAGAGGGAGCAAGAATATTTGCTACAGTGGGTCAAAGACGGACTGTAAATAGAGGGGACACAGACAAGAAACATAGGAAAATGGCAGTTTCTGAAGGTAAAGGTGAAACCCCATGTGAGGATAAGGTGATTAATTTTAATTGGGTATATAAATAGGTAAGCCAAAGGGCACTTATGATTCCTGAACATCAATACTTTGATAGCCAGACCTTGGCAATCTGCTTCAAGAGGAAGAAGTAGCTAAAGGAATAGACCTTGGTGTCTAGCTTATGGAATGTAACCTAATCATTTAGAAAGGCAGAGAGAATGGGAGAAGGGCAAAGTCTGACAGAGCTATGTTCATCATGCTTGAGCTGGCCTGAGTCCCCTTAGTTGGAGAGTTCAAAGCCCAATGGGCAGAGTGCAAGCCAGAATGAGGATAATGTAATTGAAATAAGAGAATACACAGCTCAGTAGAGATGTTTGGCTATACCAGAAAGATGATGACTACACATAGAAAAGAAGAACTTGAAGGATATTTTGAAGCATGAAATTGATTTTCTTTGTATGACCATATTAGTGATCAAGTTGATAAGACTAAATGGGCGTGCTTGACAAAGAGATGAGAATGGCTAATGTACACGTGTGTAGACCAGGTAATAAGGAAGAGTGGCTGGCACTATGATTAGTGATGACCTTGCTCTCAGTAAAGACTGATTATAAAAAAGGGGGAAGACAGAGTGTGGCACACTTTCTAAAGTCCAGATTCACAGCTATGACAGCTGAAGGAGGTGTCCTCAAGTCACCTCCCGCCATGAGGCTGCTAACACAGGTGTGGATTTGATCTGGTATCAGCTGGTCTTTGTGAGTGATCCCAATAGAACAAGAGCATCCAAGAACTTGAAAAATGCACAAATAAATTATCATTGTAGATCACAGACTGAAGGGGACTGGAAAGCATGCAAGACAGAGATAAAAGTATACAGTCAATGGATTACAGGATCTGGGGCAATTAAAGAAAAGTTGGAGCTGCGAAACTTCAGGAAGTAAGCTATAAAGGGAGGAGCTAAGATTAGAAGGCTAAATCCTGGTCATTCATGCTATAGATAGTTAATTATAAATCTACAATAAAATGTAGCAGCTAACATAAAGTGGAGGCTTAAGGTCTGCACTATGAAAAAGGAGGAAGTAGGGATAGAACTCCGGAGTGGGAACACAGAGTCAGTCCTCCAGGAGAAGGTCACCCAGCTAGCCGGTGCTATGGAAGGACGAGGAGCAGAAGTCTGGCTGCAGAGAATTTGCTCTTAAGCAATACCTGAGAGTACTGTGCATCTAGTCATTTGCAGACCACGCTGCATTGTATTTAATGGTTGCAATTTAGAGGTACAGAAGAATTATTGTAGAATTATTTGTTTTGTCTATTAGAGTACTTGCTCTGTACTTACTAGATACTCACCTACTATCCTTTTCACTGAACATGCAAATAGAAAAAGAAATTAGATATCACAGAAAGATAGGCAATAGGAAAACGTATGTAACATTTAATTTAAGCATTCAGTAAATGCATTCACGGCTTTATTTATGCTGCCTACATCATAATTGACAAACAATGTATTTGTACATAAAAATTTGAGTATCGTTTTAGATGACTTGAATCAAAAACATCCTAAGACCATAAATATCATAGATTACAGGGTACTTAGGCAGGAGTGGAGTCTTTAAGCTGATTCTGCAAAAGGGGAGTGTAAATTTAATATCCGGGCATGCCCAGTTACATCATGGTTGTCTTTTGAGTATACATCTAAGTGTTCATTTAACAGCTTAGTCCAACTTTTACTTGACAAAGAGAGCATTAAAGTGATAAACCCTAAACTAGATTGGTATCTGGTCTTTTTTTTTTTCTCATTGTGATGGCAGACTGGGGGACAGGGAATCCAATTATAAAACAAGAAAGGCTTTGATATGTGTTCTATCTGCCTGAGAAGTGTCTCTTGATTTTAGAAAGGTGTGTGCACACTCCTATCATATAAAGGGGATCCTCTGACTCTTCTCCATGGTCTTAAAGGAAACATAGACTGAGAACAAATACTAACTACATAGTATCAGTGAAAAACAATTCAATTGCGAAATGATCTCAAGCTGTCTTTAGCACGGCATACATGATTGGGCATAGACACATCTGTTCTGCTCACATAACTGTCAGAAAATACTGTTCCTTAACTGGCTCATGCATTCCTAGCAATTTCATAACAATAACAAGTAAAACCAAACACTGCATTTCTAGAGGATTATAACACTTCTAAGATAGTCCTAATCACTTGAAAAGCATTAGGAGGTGCAAAGCTTAAGGCCAAAATATACTTTTTATGCACCGAAACACTATCTTTAGAGAGGACATCTGAAAGAGACAGAACAGTATCTCTACATACGTCCTCTGCTATATGGTCTTTAAGGGTTTATGATTATCAAGTAAGTTGAAATTTTAGAAAGCATTGCTGGTGGCTAGAAGAGACGCTAGGGTCAGATTACAGCGGCATGACAAAGGCTCTAAATATCTTCAGAGATTCTGTTTCAGGAAGGGCAAGCCTAAACCTAAACAAATGCAGCTCCAGCCTTCACCCCATGAAGAAAACTTTTACCTCTTGCTAAGCTGGAAGCTTCAGTTCCTAAAGTTCTTGCGCCTCCACGGGCGGGCATACATCAGTTCCCCATTACCACCCTCCAGAGAGTGCTGGAAAAGACTGGCTGGGCAGTCAACGCCTGCAACTGCCTTGAGGTTTTGTGAGTACGTGAGGGTATCTTTCTCATGGATTCACCAATCTCTGCACGCTTGTCTTTGGGATTGTTTGTGGATCGTTGTTTGGGTTTTTACAATGCTGGAAAAGGGAGGCAAGCTCTCTATCAGAATGGGAGAGTCCTAGTTCTGGCCATGCACGTCACTTTTCAGTTATATTTTTCATGTTCTGAAATTATAATGTAATTTCGTCATTCCTCTTCACATTACTCCCTCCCAAAACCCTCCCTGCAAGTGATATTTTATTCTAGGGACTGTATGTTTCAAAGGTCTTACATGTCTGAAGATTGCGTTTCTGTCCACACGTTATCCAGAACCTGAGTAGTTTCTGGCAGAGAATGCTGGGAAACAACCTGGTTTATTATGACAGATTTTAGATGCTGCTGTTGCTCTGTGGTCATTAATTCTCTTTGGGGTAATGTTGAAAAAAGCTGAGTGACTATGAATTCTGTTTGTTTATATACTTAATGATGTCTTCAGATTTTCTTTACCTAGCATTAAAGTTGTAAGTAGTCTTATGGTTAACGGAATTGGAGAACACAGCTGTATTCCCAGGACCTGGGGAGGGGAGGAAGGAGGGTGGTAAATGAGGTCAACTGGGGTTACATAGTGAGGTACACTCAAAGGGGAACTTCTGGAAATCTGTAGGCTTGAAAGAGAACAAAAATGCTAATCCTATAATAAAGGACTGATTATAAAAAAAAATGCACCCCTTTATCAGATATGTCAATTTGTGGATGATTCTAGAACCAGTGACATCTGATGTGCTATTTTCTCAGACTACCTGGCTTGTAGTAGAATTTCATATCCCTTATCAGGAATAAAGGATCTTAACTAAGACTGTGTCTATCTTTGAACAGAGTGTCAGCCCCAGAAAATACTGTATGTTGACCAGTCTCTGGCTCCTTGGCCTAAAGCAAATCAGGGATAATTTTCTCCAAAGAGGAAAAAAAGACATTTTTCCCCCAGAAGAATGAGATATGAATTTCAAAAGGACAACAACAAAATAACCAATACTATGAGTATAATTAATAAAATAGGCTTTCTTGATTTTGGGTGAACAATTATGAATGTCTTTACTGAATATTCAGTAGCTATTATAAGAATAGTTAGAACACGGAGTAAAGAGGTGAGGAGGGAATATTTATTTTCAAGACTGAACAGTATCTGGAAATATTTTTCTTTGTCTTTCTCAGAAGACATTTCATCTTTCTTTGTTATCCCCTCATTTTTTACTTCAGGTCCCTCTCCCTCCCCCTCCCCCTCCTGCTCCCCACCCCCCCCCCCCCCGGCTATCAAGCAGATAAAGCAGTCTTCCCATGGTGCCTTTCTGATGACATGTTTGTCTGGATAATGCTTGGAGGAGCTCCATTTCAGCCTGTTTTAAGAAAGATACAGGTTACATAATAATTCAGCAACTATGGAGTGCTGGATATAGCATTTCTGAACTAAAAGGAAATGGACAAATACTATGTGAAAACATCATTAGTTTTAACTCAAGCTAGGAAAAAAAAGTACTGTGCACAAATTGGCAATTTTAAGTTTCCAACCCTTTGTTTTTCTTTTGCTTCCAATGAGTGACACTTGAGATTTGTGGCTAGTGGATTTTTTTATTCCCCCAGAAGAGGAAACATAGGATACCTCAAGGGCTAACTAAAGTACCCTCCCCCAATCAATCAAAGAGAGTCTAAAGTGCAGCCCCCAAGGAAAACTGGGAGACAGGAAGCAGAGTCAGAAGCAGCATCTAAACATAGAAGTTATTTAAGATTCCGTTAAGATGTTGTGAGGTTTTATGCTATAGCACCATTATCACCAATCAGTCCAAGAGCTAAGCACACAAAAACAGCAAAGAAGTAAAACACAAGAGCTGTCCATGACAATATAGTACTATATATGATCCCCAGGAGCCCAGCGGTGAAGGGATGTGAGAATGACACTCATGGTGTGTAGGATGGGAGAGGAGGCAATAAAGCCCCAAGCTGTAAGGCACAGAGAGCAACTAGCAACTCCTGAAGGGATGCTTCCGTGTCTAACAACCCACAAAAAGGCAGTGAGGAGGCCGGCAGGGGATAGAGGGTGTATAACTAAGCTCACATCACGTGGTAGCAATAAACTAGACATAATTTCATTTAGATCCATAACAAACGTTGAGAGAGTTACTGTTGTTTCTGTGTTATAAAGAAACAAGTTGAGGCCATGAAGTTTCTTTAAGAAAACAGTGGGGAAATGGGGTGAGTACAGCCCTCTGCAGTGGGCATTTATTCATAATTCAAGAGTTATTTTTTGAGTACCTTCTTTATGTAAGGGAACTTTATTTAAACTTTGTTAAGTAAAGTAATTACTCTTAGTTAGACAAAGTCTGATAAATTGTTTAAGAACAGATTTTTAGATTATTAACTATATAAAAGAAGATAAATATAAAAAAACAACGAAGTTGATCTGGGGAATAATTAAATAGAATTTCTAAAAATGAAAAATATGACTCTGGGGGATTTTATAAAACATATTGGATATTCTCTTAATTAACCGACTCTTCTAAATCTATGGATTAACTTTATAACCTCAGTCAAGTATGGAAGCAGAAATGACCACCACCAGCCTCATGAAGTGGGTCTTAAGGCATAAAAGAACATCTCTTATTCACAGATGCAAGTAGCCATGAATTAAGCCTGGCCATTCCCATCCCACTATCTCCAGTCTTAAAACAGCAACATCGACAAATAAACCAGCTTACTACTGACAACGAGAGATAATTCAGATACCGTACAGAATCTATAAGGTAAAGTTTGCAGGTGCTGAGTTCTAGGGTATGCAAAATGACATTGTCATCACCACAATCTAATTTGGAGATTTTTTTAACGCTTTTGTTATTTGCAAGGCAAAAACCACATGTCCACCCCTGCTTTCTTCGGCCCTATTTAAGCACCAAACGATTCTCTCTAGTTTTGCCTATTCTAAATATTTCGTACAAGTGGAATCATATACTATACAGTCCTCGTGATTACTTTCAGTTTATAAATCATGTCTCAGCAACAAACAGATCACATATATGAAAGACATGTTGATTAAAAGTGTTTAAACATTTATCACAGGAGAATTCACTTAACAAAGCACTGGCCCAGAAACTATTGACAGAGAATAAAGCACACAGAGACATACCTCTATACTGAGAACATTTTCAAAGTTCCTTAAATAATCCTACTTGGATCATAATGTACTCACATTGATAGATTGTTTTTCATTTTATTTTATTTTATTTTTACTTTATTCACTTTACATCCCCCTCCCAGAGTCCCTCCTACAATCCTCCCCCTTCTCCCCACTTCTCCTCTGAGTGGGTGGGGGCCCTCTGAGTATCTCCTCCACCTTGGCATTTCAATTCTGTAGGAGGATAGGTGCTTCCCCTCCCACTGAGACCTGACAAGGCAGCCCAGCTAGAAGAACATTTAATGATATACTATTTAGTTGCCAACTACATTTATTTTTAAACTTTATATTATTGAATTCATTTACTTTGTGTTACTGTAGTCTCCTACCAGTCTAATGAATGTCACATCTTTCCCAAGAATTAAAAGTGGTTTAAATAAAAGAATAATTGCCGTTGCTTAAGGATTTTACCATTTAACGATTTGTCTTTATAGTACTGTCCTAACGTGTTCTGATTACTGTTAGCTTAGGTTGCCTATTTCAGTTACGTTGCACAGGGAAGCCGTGTCTGGAATAACAAAACAAACAAAACAAAACTTCCTAGAAAATCATTCAATTTCTCATGGGAAGGAACTCAGTTCTTTTGGCTTTCAAATATATTGCTGACAAATATTGTCTAACAATTCTCTTAATCCCTTCCCAATCGTGTGTTGTATTTCCTTTCCTCTGTTTCATCCCAGTACATCCAGACAAAATCTTCAGAGTCCTTCTGCTGCTTTATTCAGCCAGGCCTCAGTCCAAGAGTTCTGGAATTCATCCACTCCCGAATTCCTTGGGCTTACTAACCTACTGTATAGACATAACTTATTCACTTTAGATTTTTAAGTCACAAACCAGAACATAAGCAAACTTCCCGGTGACCATCACTGACCAACAGAAGTTGCCTTGATTTTTCCAAGCTGTACTGTTTCAAATACATGTATCTGTGTACCCCACAATCAAATACATGTATCTGTGTACCCCACAATCAAATACATGTATCTGTGTACCCCACAATCATCCAATGTACACTCTCCAGAGCATGTGGAAATAGTGCTGATGAAAGGAACAAGAGCCATGGCATCCATTATAGACTTACTGATGGGAAGTAACGCTCGTGATGATGGGAAGGAAGGAGAGAACTGTCAGTTGTACTGAAAAATCCCTCTCCTTCTCTTTCTGCTCCCCCTCTCCTCCCCAACTCTTTTCTTACCCCCAAACAGCAGCTCTGAGCATATTCATTGTTTCACTTGTAGGGATGTATGTAGTATCTGCTTCGGCTGTAATATTTTAAAATATAGAGAAGCAACACTGGATATTCATCATAACCTTTTCTTTTTTCTCTTCTCAGGCTTCTGGTTGTTTCATTTGGACACAAGTTGTACATTTATCAAGTATACCCCACAGTCATTTACTCCCTGAACTCTTGAGTCTTTTGTTAATCTATCTGTGTCTGGTCAGACGGATCTTGGCCAGGCACATGGCTTCTGCATGGCAGCTCCTTTTGTGCACACTCTCTCATGCAAGTGTTCCTGTTCCCTACTATCTGGAATTATAAACGATGTGACTAACATGTAGTGGTACTACTTCCTAATTCTTACAAGGTGTTTCTTTTTATTCATGGATATTTATTAAAAAAAAAAAAAGGATGGGGTCACCCACCCACCTCAAAAATGTTTATCCAGAATTCCTCCTGTTAAAAGGAAATGCTGGGACAGAGTGGAGCAGAGACTGAAGGACAGGCCATCCAGAGACTGCCCCACCTAGGATCCATCTCATCAGCAGACACCAAGCCCAGACGCTATTGCAGATGCCAAGAAGTGCTTGCTGACAGGAGCCTAGTATAGGCTAAGAGACTGGTGTCCCCTGAGAGGCTCTGTCAGAGTCTGACCAATACAGATGCAGATGTATGCAGCCAAACATTGGACTGAGCACAGGTGCCCCAATTAGGGCAAGGATTGAAGGAGCTGAAGGGGTTTGCAACCCCATAGAAAGAACAACAATATCAACCAACCAGACACCCAAAAGTTCCCAGGAACTAAACTACCAACCAAAAAATACACTTGGTGGGACCCATAGCTCTAGCTGGATATGTAGCAGAGGATGGCCTTATCTGGTATCACTGGGAGGGGCGGGACCTTATTCCTGTGAAGGCTCAATCACCAAGCAAGGGATATGCTAGGGCGCTGAGCGTAGAGTTGGTGGGTAGGTGGGTAAGCACACTCATAGAGGCAGGAGGAGGGGGAGAAGATAGGAGGTTTGTGGAGGGGAAATTGGGAAGGGGAGTGGCATTTGAAAGGCAAATAAATAAAATAGTCAATAAAAAAGCAAAACAAAAAACTACCAAGATAGGATTTGTTGTTTGATTTAAATGCAGTTCCTCATAGGATTCAGTAGGAGTTTTCAATCACCAAGTTCAATTTCATGCTTAGCTCAGACTTTTTTTTTTTCTTGGCTTGTGATCTGATTACAAGTACTAAACTGTTAAAAGTTCTTCTGACTCCTCCTCCAGTGGCTTCCACCTCAGAGGAGTCCCTTGTTTTTCTTATCTCAGATAACTGGATCCATAGTTTGTTCTTGCGTTTTTGCCTAATTTAGATTATCTCTACCATGCTGCTATGGTACAGGTGGTCAATTATTGTGGTTCCTGTCAGATTAGAGCACGGGGGGCCGGGAGGGGAAGGAACTATGTTGTACTTGATCGCTAGTAGAGGAAATGTGAATATCTGTGAACACTTGGGAGAGGTCCAAGAAAGCCATTTGACTTTTTAGTCACTCGCAGTGCATGTAATCAGGCCGTTCACTTCTCAGAGCTAGGGAAGTGCAGCTACCCAGCACCCAGAATGGGAAGTTTCAGATTTCTGTGAGCTTCCTGACACAGAAGGGAGAGGTTATCCAAAGAGAAGCAGTGACTCCCCAGGAGCACTGTCACAAACCATGACAGCGAGGAGGTCTTCCCTGAAGGCATCATATTCCTGTGTTGTCATCGATATACAGATTACAAGCAAGGGGACCCAAGAGTTACATCTGCAACTCTATACATACTTACTAAATAAATCCCTTAACACCACATAGATGGTTTGACAGGCAGGGTACCAATTTGGTTTGTCTGCCTGTTCCTGGTTAGTGACCTTCCCAGTCTTTACTTTTTCTCCTTGATGTTCCACATTGTCCCCTTGTGTTACAAATGGTTAACTCTAGCCACTATGCTATGGCCTTTCTCTGGTCACATGCTCACGGAGTATCAGTGTGTGCCCCTTCATTTCATTTTGCAGTTCGTAACTGGAAACAGGTTTCATCCACACTGGCTCTCCATTTCTTTATGCAAAGAGAATAAAATTGCATTGGTATAAAGACTTTTGATCTTGTAAAAAGTATACATTTCTTTTAATGTATAAGTTGTCATTGCTTTAAATATCAGGTTTACTGGTTGTTAAAAATATAATAACACTCTATATCCCTTTAGTGCCTTTCATCTGAGAATGTCAAAGTATTTCATAAACCTTTGCTAATTAATCATGCTTCCCGCGACCGCTGTAGGGAAGGACAGTATTATTAGCTCTATTTAATAGATTGGAAAATGGGAAGTCACCAGGTTGTAGACTGAAGGATAGACTCCAGTCTGAGCAATGGCGGAACAAAGACAAAGAACTCGTTCTGAGGGATGTGCAGCCTATTCAAAGACTCTCTACATGCCAAATAGTTATTTACTATAAAATTCTTCTACTGTCTTCAGGGGGGGCACAACCGAATACTTCTCTCTAATTCAGCCTCACGGAGTGCCATTTTGGCCAGAGGAAAAGACACGAAGGAATCCTCTCAGCTTTTTACCTAGAGACAATCCAAACTTCTAAAATGCACGTGGAGAAGTGAAGAAGATTCATTTCTTGTCACTTTTGAGCAGCTCTGTACACATACATTGTCCACGAGCTCTTTGTAAGGGAGCCTGTTGTTTTAACATGACATTATTTTTAGTAATAACTGTATTTACATGTTCAGTGATTCGATAAATGTTTATAAAGCATCTGTTCTGTGCCAGGGATTATTCGGGGCAGTAAGGATCCACAGAAGCAAATCAAAGAGACAAAGACATCTTTCTCAAAAAAAGTTTCCATTACTAAGGAAGCAGAGAAGGGAGTAGAACAGCAGTGGACCCCATATCTCATGGGCGTGCATCCTCTCCAGGAGTTCCTTCCTCTGTCTTATTTACTGTTATTATAATTACTAAAAGCACTGGACTTAAGATATACTCTATAGATAATGACTATAGATAAGATCAGTTCTTTTTTAAATATGCGCGTGTGTGCGGGGGAGGGGATGGGTGGTGAATGAGCACACGTGTGTGAGAGTGAGCACACACATCCTTATGCAGAAGGCAGAGGACGACATAGGATAGTATGCTTTATCACTTGGCTATCTATGCTTTGTTCAGCAACAGGCTTCCTCACTGAATTTGGAGTTAAGCTGACATTGGACATACGCCAGCAATCAATCCTTCTGTCTCTGCTTTCCACAGTGCTGGGGTTACAGGTACACACAACAGTGCACGGGATTTTCACAGGGGTTCTGGGGATTTGAACTTAGGTCCTGAGCACAGCACATGCTCTTCTGCCACTGAGCCATTTTCTAAGCTCTTCCTTTCTTTCTTCCTTCCTTCTTTCCTTTCTCCTTCCCTCCTCCCCTCCCTCCCTCCTTTCTCTCTCTCTCTTTCTTTCTTTCCTTCCTTCCTTCCTTCCTCCCTCCCTCCTTCCTTCCTACTAGTATAAAGAACAGTATTACTGAATATAGTCACTACAGTTTACAGTAGAACTCTAACATGTATCATATACAACATATACCTTCTGACTTAATCCTGCTTCTCCCTGCTCTGAGAACTACAGTTCTACTCTCCGCTGTGACTCTGACCATTTTAGTACAATTCTCATATAATACTGTCCCCAGGGTACAACCCAACACTTTATCACCGAGGTACATTACATAGTATTTGTTCTCCTCTGCCTACTTCCCCGCAAAGATATAAAAGAGTAGAAGCCTCTGCTCAGGGGAGAAACAGCAAAGAACTAAGCAGGAGGCAGGCTTTATATGGGGTTGCTTAGGGGGTGGAGCATTCTAGGGTGGCCTGGGATTGGTGGGATTTTATAGTCTCACCTAGGAGCAAGCTCAATGATTGGTGGGATTCTGTCGCCTGATCTTGGGCCTTTATTCTTTTTTTCTGTTGAGTGGGGCTTGGCAGCCTGGGAAAGCTGGAAATGACAGGGCCATTAGAGTAGTCCGGGACAGCGAGGCCTGTCCACTTGTATCTCAAGATGCTTACAATGAATGTTTAGGGTCCCCTCGTGTTCTGGCTATTGCTAATAATGCTATAACAAGCCTGAGAGTGCAGGTTTCACATTGTGCCTTCGTCTTTGAGTATATACAAGGAAGTGAGACTGCTGAGTCATATGAAAGTTCTATGATCAGCTTATCAAGGGAGCGCTTGGGCTTTCCATAGTGACCATACCAACTAACAATCCCAGAGCAGTACCAGAGCCCTTCTCATTAAACTCCACTTCCTCACCTTCATTTGTAATTTGATTTTCCGACTTACTGGGTATGAAGTGATATTGCAGTTCAATTTTGCAGATAGTTGGGGATTTTGTACTGTCTCATGTATTCGTATGCTTTCACTGGCAATGAGTTTCATTGGGGTGGCTTACGGGAATAAGGGTGAGGGGGTTACATACAGGAGCTGAGATGATAACGAAGACAGCCACATCACCAAGGTCCACCCTAGCACGGGTGACAGCTCACAAAAGCTGGAACCCTGGATCACAATGTACAGCCTGCAGGCAGGAGGACACGTTGGAGGGTGGCCTGACAAAGATACCCTGTTGGTGGCCTAAACTCTTCCAGGCAACTCCCCTGGTTTTTGCTGCTTCTATGTTGCAGGTCCGGTCTCAGAGTAGTGCAGCCAGGGAGCGACTCTCAGCCTTCTTTGTTGTTTACTCTAAGCAGGGAGGGGCCAAGTGAATCTGGTCATTTTCAGGGATTCCTGAGGCTATTTTGGGTTGTTTACCTTCTGTCCTAGGAGCTTCCTGCAGTATGGAATGTTTCAGTCTCAGAGCAGCCACCTCCCGGTTCCTTCACCTGCTTCATAATGGGTTTGTTTGCTCCACTGCTATACATTGAAGGAATACCTTCAACATTTTTAGCATTTATTACTTATCAGATATGTTTTAAAATATTGTCTCTCGGCCTAGGGCTTGTCTTTTTTATTTTGCTGATCATTTTCTTTGGCGAATGAAGGCTTTTCAGTGTGACAGCCTCACACCTCACAGTCTGTTTTTGCCTTTTGTTGCCCGTGCATTTGATGTCACATCCAAGAGCTGGTGGCCAAGACCAATATCCAATAACTTTGTCTGTTTTGGTGTAAGGTTTTTACAGTTTCAAATCTTAAGTTCTAATCCACATCGTGTTGGTTGGTATGTGTAGTGTGTACTCGGGGTCTAACTGCTGCACGTATGTCTCCAATTTTCCTAGTGGCATAGAGGGAATCTATCTCAGTACAATAAAGGTCATGTGTAGGAAGCCCACAGCTAGCCTCATTTTTAATGACACAAAATATTTTTTGAAGTTTTTTCTGTTAGGACCTAGAACAAGAAAAATATCCCCATTTCCATACCTCTATCCAGTATAATACTGTAAGTCCTTGAAAGAGCAATTGAGTAAGTAAAAGGAATTAAAGTTGCCTAGATTGAAAAGGAACAAATAAAGTGAACTCTATTTAGAAATAGCATAATGTTACATAGAGAACTCTCTATGGCTACAAATTTGTTTGAACAAATAAATACCAACAAAGTTGAAAGATGTAAAGTCAAAAATCTTAAAACCACTGCTACTACTATGCATCTCCCTGTGTATTTATATAAAAGGGATTGAAGGAAATGACCAATTTACAATACCAAATATAATACAATACATAGAAACAAACTTGAGCAGATTTTTAAAAAGAGAGACAAATACACTGAAAACTACAAATCTCTGTAAAAAAAGAACTTAAATCAAAGTACAAAGGACAAATTGCTCATGTATTAGAAGGATCAATATTGTTAGAACATCCACACTCTGTAAAGCAATACACAGAGTCAATCAAATCCTTTCAAAATCCCGGTGGCATTTACTACAGAGATAAAAATACAATCTTCAAATTCATACTGAACCCTGTAAAACAAACAAAATCTCCGAATAGCCTAGGAGTTATGAGAAAGAAAATCAGTATGGAGCATAATTCTTAGCTGAGCCTTATATTATAAGCCTTTCGGCATCAGAACTATTTATTTCTGGTGTAAACTGAGATATATCAGCGATGGAATAGAAGAGATAAGCAGAGTGAACCTAGTCATGTAAAGTCTACTCATCTTGACAGTGATGCTCATGATCCACACTGGGGAAAGACAGTGCCTTTGTGTTACCAAATTCCATACCACATGGCTCTCCTTCTTAGCAGAGAAATGTGTTCTATTCACACAGCTCTTCTTTATCTTCAACTTCTTTTTTTTTTTTTTTTTGGTTTTGGTTTTGGTTTTGGTTTTTTGAGACAAGGTTTCTCTGTATAGCCCTGGCTGTCCTGGAACTCACTTTGTAGACTAGGATGGCTTCGAACTCAGAAATCCGCCTGCCTCTGCCTCCCAAGTGCTGGGACTCATTAGTAAATGTTATCATTCAACAAATACTTAGTGCCTAATGTAATGTTCTCTTTTTAAATTTTTTATGTGTATGTATGTGTGTGCTGCTGAGTGTATGTATATTATGTATATGCCTTGTGTGCAGTCAGAGGTCAGAAGACATCAGATCTCCTAGTACTGAAGTTACTGATGGTTGTGGGCTGCTATGTGGGTATTGGGACTCAGATATGGGTCTTCAGCAAGGGCAGAAGGCACTCTTAACTGCTCAGCTTTCTAGTCCCTAATATGCTTTCTTAAGCAGTTGTAATGAATTTAAGCATACTATTTAGAAAACCCTATTAAGACTAAGTAACATAATAAAAAGTAAAAATCTCTGACTATTCTTCAATTATTGGCAACAGTGTTGTCTTAGTCCACTGTTTCTTCCCATTTAGATGCTAACAGCACATAAATCATTGATGTGAGGGTGCTGTAGAAAGTGCCAAGTTGAGTACAATTTGCATTTAATAAAATATATGTGGTAGATGAAAGGAAAGTCACTTTTAAAACCCTCTTCTAGGCACATAATTAATGAGAAGCTATTATGGAAAAAGGTAGCCAGTGTCTCCATTCAGGTTTCTATGGCTACTATGAACCACCATGACCAAAAGGCAAGTAGGAAAGGGTTTATTTGACTTATACTTCCACGTTGCTGTTAATTATTGAAGGAAGCTAGGACAAGGATCCTAGAGGCAGAAGCTGAGGCAGGCGCTTATGCAGAAGCCACAGAGGGGTGTAACGTACTGGCTTGTTCCCCATGGCTTATTCAGCCTGCCTTCTTATAGAACCCAGGACCACCAGCTCATGGATGGAACCACCCACCATGGTTTGTCCCCGCCCTCCCTTATTGGTAGTAATTAAGAAAATGGCTTACAGATGGATTTCATGGAAGCATTTTCTCAACAGAGGCTCCTTCCTCTATGATGACTCTAACTTGGGTAAAGTTGACACACAAAACCAGCCAGTAGAGCTAGGAAACCCTCCTTAGTTAAGGTAATCTGCATGGGTTTTGGGTTTTGAAGCCATTCTACTGAATAGAACCCTAGTTTGACCCTTGACCATTAACATGGTTTCATATAAATTGATTGAAATTTATGTGGCCTGATTTTTATATATATATAATGCAACTAGAATATCTATGGCTAATTTGGAGGACTGATGATCACATTACAATAAGTTAATAAATGTAGTATCTTAGGCATAATGCCTGATACATACCAAGTGCTCAATAAACATGACAACTAAGAAAGCGGTTTGACAAAGATACAATAGAAGTAAGCTGTTCCATTTAATATTTTTATTCGAAACTGTAGCATAAGATACGTAGACCAGTGCTTCTGCTGAGCAAACCATTTTCAGAATACGTCATTATATATTGTCAGATAGCAAGAAATTTTTCGAGACAGAGAAGTGGAAAAACAAAAATGATTTTGAGAGAACATTGTAACGTTTTTAGCACTGGCTTAGTTTCCATTGTCTAGAAGCAGAACTTGAAGCAGGAATTTGGGTGCATAGATAATGAAGGAAGTTTTTAACTGATTCAAGGAAAGAAATAGGACGGAAGAAAAATCACCGATTTCACAGTAGTATTGCCCCCCCTCTCGAAACACAAGGAGTAGATTTTGAATCTCTTACAATCAGTTATACATATAAACCTATAGAGGCACCTTCTAGACTCAGTCTGTTCTTACCAGCCCATGTGGTAGACACCTCCTCACTGTGACTAACAGTGGAATGTACTTCAGCTGGGGATGGAGGTACCATCTCAAGGAAGGGGCCTGATGTGGTTGACAGGCAGTCATCCTAGAGGCTTTCATCTTCTCACTTGCCCCATTCTGATGCCCCTGCCTTCCACATTAAGTTCACCAAGCATCTGCCAAGGATGTTGATTCCAATTCTTATGGAAAATCTTGCAAAGGGAATATTATTTGCATAAGTAAATGTCCCTGTCATTAGCATCAAAGTCATGACATATACTCATCATAGTCTTGCTCTCCCCCACCCTAGAATAGCAGTTCTACCATCTAATTGTTTGTCTCCTGTAGCAACACAGACTCTCATCCCTGAGGAATGTTGAACCTCTCTACTCATCAGAGCTTCATCAGATCATGGCTCCTTTATACACTCATATAATATGTCTAAAGAAGACACACATGTATAAAACTTCATCCTTGAGCTAGACCCATTTATGCAGTCCTCATACTGAGAGGCAGTCACCTCCCTCATAAAAATCAGGCTGATTTACACCTGACACTAAACACCCTGTGCATGCTAGCTTTTCTACAGGAAGGATATCAACAACCACAGAACATAAACTTGTGGGAACAAGAAAGGCAACTTCTTCAAGTTGTTCACTAGAAGAAAAGGGAAAGGAAACCTCTTTTTTTTTCACCTTCATTTCCGAACATATTCTACATATTGGAAACATATCCGTAAGAATTGGATGCTCTTTTTTAAATTACACTGTATTCTAGAAGCTCTATAATGAATGACTTCTTGCCTATTCAGATCTAGAGTGATAACACGTCACATCTGCTTCTTCACTAAAAAATGTTTCTGCTACTAAACCTACCTGTGCCAGGAGGTTGAGAATTCTTCCATTCCAAGAGGAAGGACTACTTTATCAATGATTGGCTAATACAGTGAACAAAAGGTCAGCATCCTTGCTCAGTGTAGGGCTGATTGATAGGATCTTTCCTGAGGGACCCGAATGAAACCCATTGCTCTGTTCTCTATTCATTCAGCATGTTTCGATTTTTCATGAATGAGAGCAGGTAGCCTCTGTTTCTTTTTGTCTGACTTACTTACCTAACATGGTGTCTCCTAGGTTTTTCATATTATTGGAAATGAAAACAATTCTAAAGAGTATTCTGCATCAGAAGATTGCATTGTGTCTCATTAATACAGATATTTGTTAGTAAAAATGAAGTTAAGCTAAAAATAAAAAATAAAAAATAATAATCTGTCTCCAGCTGGGATGAGAGTGCCACTGGGTTTTTCTTGCTGTCCTCTGGCCAGTCCTCTTCAGATAATCTTCCTCTGCAAGCTTTGTGCTGAAGTTTCAGATGCTTCCTCTAGGGAACTGGGCCAAAGGTAGACAGACCTCACCATTGCCAAGCGTTATTTCCATATATGAACAAGTGTGTCCTTAAGAGACCAAGTCTCTCTCTCTCTCTCTCTCTCTCTCTCTCTCTCTCTCTCTCTCTCTCTCTCACACACACACACACACACACACACACACACAGTACCAGTTTGCCCAAGGAAGAAAGAAAAATATATGCATGTAGATGTGTATGTGTATATGTATGTATGTGTGTGTGTATATATATGCATATATATATATATATATATATATATATATATATATATATATATATAATGTGTGTGTGTGTGTGTGTGTGTGTGTGTGTGACCTATCTGTGTGTTTGCATGTAAGAAATATAACCAAAGATAAAGAGGGTGTCTACTTGACAAGGTGCTTGTGTGAGGTTGGAGAAAAGAAAGGTAGGGAAAAATGATATAATTCTATTTCAATTGAAACAATGAGAAAAATGTAAAGTCAACCACTTAAGGTAAAAATTAATATTTTACATATCCCGATACATGTAAAAGTAAGGATGTAACTTAACTATTACAGAGGAGAGAACAAAAACTATTGGGGTTAATGTGTTGGAGGTACTTGGTGGCATAATGGCAATTTAAAGGAGCTTTGATGAGTTAAGAGTATATATCGTAGTTTCTGAAGCAACTATAAGTAATGCCAAGGACAATAGGTAAAAGATACTTTCAGAAAGATTGGAAAGTAATTCCCAGGAAGTAATTGTAATGATGTTTGTCAAACTTGGTAAAAATCTTAACCTAGTTTAGATGAGAATGGAAAAGACAACACGTCACCTATAAAGTTAAAGTGTAAGGATGACAATCAGCATAACACTAAGTCTAGGAAACTCAGGGCAGCTGTACTGTTGGCATAAGAGGTACTGCCAGATACAGATTATTATAATGACATAATCCTAAAAACGCTGATCTTCTACTTACAGAGCTTAACACATTAAAAGGGGGGGAGGGTGGAGAGCATATATGAGATGAAGAGAAGCCTATAATTATAGGTGGTGATTTGAACACTCGTTCAGAGTAACTGATGGAATAATTAGCAAAAGAATGTCCACTATTTCTAGAATGTAAAGCTCTATTTGGGAAGAAAAGTAAGCCACAGAGTAAAGACAGAGAAACTAGTAGAAGAACAGAATCCAAAACAAATTCATACTTGTACTTCTGTGTTGTAAACTGATCTTTCAAAAAAAAAAAAAAGAAACAATTTAATGACAAAATAATAGACTTTTTCTCAGTAAATGAAAATATTTTAAATTAAAAAAGATCAAGATGTACCAACAAACCTATAAAGCTAACCCTGTGCAACTTCTAAAAAAATATATGGAGAGAATATCTTTACAATGCTGAGATTGGTAAACGTCTCTTAGACTTAACACATTCTTACTATTGCAAAATAATAATGAATAATTTTCTATTGAAATTCACTCCATGTTCCTAAGAAGACAGTAACAGATTGTGTTTATGAGTCACTTTATATATGCAGATTACATTAAGAAATTATTTAGTAGTAAAGATAAAACACAAAGTTATTCAAGGAAGACATTGAATATAACATGCTGGAATTTCTAAAGCATGTATCTATGAGAAGTTACTCAAAATCATTGGTTTTTAGGAAAAAAAAAGAAACTATTACTGTAGCCATAAACTTGATGTAATCAATTTAAAAGAGAGAGAGAGATTTACTTTTGGCTCTGTTTTGGTGATCACAGAATGTCACAGAGAGAGCACAGGGAAGGCAAAGGACTCATGCTGGGGCTGGCCAGGAAGTAAAAAAGAGACAGAGGGGTCCGAGTTCTAGTATGTCATTGAAAGGAGTGACTTGACTTTCTTCCTGTACATCCCACTTCCACAGAGTGGTAGCAACTGCTGCCAACACGTCAAGGTCCATGCTTTCAACACTGTAGGTCTTTGGAAAAGATTCTAGTAGGAAGGCTACTGGAAGACTAAAAATAGGGATACTTGTAGAGTACAAGTCCCCTCTTATATCAGCAGTGACAGTGTCAAAATGAACTTGAAAGGGATCCGGAAGAGTTTTACAGATTTAAACATCTAATATATAATGTATGTTCTAACAGCTACATTTCCAGACACTTAGTAAGGTGAATAAGAATATGCATTCATCAAAAGACATAAGCAATAATGATCCAACACTTTTATTCCAAGTGGTACAAAAGAGAATCTGGCAGCTGGACAGATGACTTAGTGGTTAAGAGCACTGCTCTTCCAGAGGTTGTTAGTTCAATTCCCAGCAACCACATGGTGGCTCACCACCATCTGTAATGGGATCTGATGCACTCTTCTGGTGTGTGTCTGAAGATAGCTACAGTGTACTCCTATAAATAAAAATAAATGAATCTTTGAGGGGGGAGAGAGAGAGAGAGTGAGATACACACACACACACACACACACAGAGAGAGAGAGAGAGACAGACACAGAGAGAGAGACAGAGACAGAGAGATACAGAGAGAATCAACAATACATTTGTTTATTAGAGCAATCCTGAATGTATTGTGATGCACGATCATTTGAGATATTTGCCCAGGCATGTCTGTACATGCTCAGAATTCCAGCACCAGAGAGACAGAGACAGGAGAATGGTAACAAATTCAAGAGCAGCCTGGTCTAACACAGTGAATTACAAGCCAGCCAGGACTTTATACTGAGACTCTGTCTCAAAAAAAAAAAAGTCAGACTATCAATTTATATGAAGTTATAAGGAGGCAAAAAGTGAAGCTATAGCTTTAGACATCAGGCTGTTTCCTTGGTTGAATAGAGATGAAACATTAAACATTCAAAAGGCCATTAGGAAACATCTGCAATGATAGAAATAATCAGTATGATAATTGAAATTTATCTGTCAATCACACAATTTAAATTTACAAATTTTATTATATACAGAGTATTTTTTAAAAACCATATTGAAGATTTAATCCTCACCCTTGGGAGGTAGAAGTGGGAGGGTGAGTAGTTAAAGCCATCCTCAGCTACATAGTGACTTTGAGACAAGCCTAGGCTACATGAGACCATGTCGCAAAAAGGAAGTACTTTTTTCAAATTAAGAATGATTCTTTTCCCACCTACTTAAAAAAAAATAGCAGCAGCAACAACAATAACAATAAGTTGATACTCTCGGGTTATCAACTGTGGGCTGACATGTTGGATTGTTTGTTTTGTTTTCTGGTTTTGTTTTGCTGTCAATTTAACACAGCTACAGTTACCAGGGAAGAGGAACTCAATTGAGAAAACACTTCAACCAGATCACCTTTGAGCAAGTCTGAAGGGCATTTTCTTATGGAGTGACTGACAGAGAGTATCCAGAAAAAGTGGGTGTTGCCACCACCCAGCAGGTGGTCCAGGGTTGTGTAAGTAAGCAGGCTAAAAAGGTCTTGAGGAGCAAGAGAGCAAGTTGCACTCTTCATGGCTCTTGCCTCTAGGTTTCTGCCTCCAGGTTCCTGCCTCCAGGTTCCTGCCCTGACTTCCCTCAGTGGTGGAGTGGGGCCCAAGATTTGTAAGTTAAAGTAAGGGAAAGGTAAAAAATTTTTCTTCCAAAATTGCTCGTGGTCATGCTGTTTCCTCACAGCAATCAAAATTCTACTACAACAGAAATTGGTCATGGGATATTGCTGTGGGAAGGATTGTGAAAGAACTTTGGAACTTTGGACTAGAAAAATGTATTGAGTGTTCAGAGCTGTTGTGAGAACCTAGAAGATAATGCTGAGAAAAGGGTGGATAATAGAGAGGCCCTCTGACTTGTAAAGTTTGTAAAGGGAAACTTTGATATTTTGATTTAGGAATCTGTTGTTTTGGTCAACTAGAGCTAAAGAATTGTTGGTGACTAATAACAAGAGACCAGAACCACAAAAGTAAAATGTTTTCTTTGCTGGGACAATTGGTACTGATCAGATGGGACTGAAGAGTCAGTTGTGGTTGATATCAGCATCATTGAGACAAAACCTTCTAGGAAGAGTTTCCTTGAAGTCACACAGACACTATGGCCCAGAAGGGGCTAAGATTGTACCTTGTGCTTGTTACTGAATTTGTTAATGTATAAGTCTTCTAGGTGGTACTAGTTTTCAAGGCATGAAGGAGTCGGGGAGAGCAGCTGAGCCTTGGCAGTGGAAGCCTCCGCAGTAGGAGGCCCAGGATTAAATGACTCAAAAAGCGAAGTTGAGGCTTGGTACCACGCTGCAGAGTTGGAGTTTGTGAATGTAGTCCAGGAGAGGCTGTTGGGAGGGTTCAACCCCTGTGAAGTGATCAGCCTGGGCATACTAGACAAGCTCTGTGTACTGTGGAGGGAAAAGCCGGAGAAGTGAAGCGACTCAAGCCCTTTGGATCAAAAGGTCATGAGTGAATGAATCCCAGATGTCCAATATTGAGTTTTTGACACTTGGTCTTTGGGTTTGCCATAACTTAAAGGAACCGTGTCCTGGTTCTTCCATCTTGGGATAAGAAAGTACTTAACTTGTTTTTATTTGTTTGTTTGTTTGACTTTGTAGGAGTCCACATTTGAAAAACTGGATATTTTGGAAGGGTATTAAACTTTGTAAGAGACTTTGAATATTTAAAAATGACCAAACTTTAAAAGTGTTTGAATTTTTAAAGACTATGGCACGTGTACAATGATTTATGTTTTATATTGTGATGTTGATATTAATATGAGATCTTGGGGATAGGGAAGAAAGAAAACATTACAGTTGAACAGGGATGTGCTTGTGTGTCAGGTGACAAGGTGTCAGTTTTTCAGGTTCATGCCTTGAGTTCCTGCCCTGAGTTCCCTCAATGATGGAGTATGACCTGAGAGTTATAAAATGGAATAAACTCTTTCCAATCAAAGTTGCTTTTAGTCCTGGTATTCTTACCATTACCATAGAAACCTAACCAAGATGTGAGCCAAACACTATGACAAATGCATGTTAACTAATGTCACTGTCTTCATCATCATTATGATACTTCCTATCATAGGTATGATATCTTCCATTTCCACTTTCCACATAATGAAATTAAAGCCCAGAATGACACATTTGTATGCTCAGCTGCTCACAGGTAGAGACTCTTGGAGCCAGTTTATTAATGCAGGCATTTTTCCCAATTGCCTGCATCTCCCAATTACCTGTTCTCCTAGTGCCTCCTGTGAGGCCTCTGAATTCTTCATGGCAATCATGACTGAGTGATCGAAAGATAAGGGGTTAATTTTTTTCTTGGGAATATTAGGTTCCACAGAGCTGAAAACTTCTGAAACTAACAGTAGAGCCAGCTAAGCATGTGTCAATTCAAATTCACTTCTCTAGTTATCGTATGGCATGAATCCAACAGTAGGTATGTCTGCATCCTTTTTCCAGGTGCTGATACCAGACTGCCAGCTCCTCAAAGCTGGCAACATTACCAGCAGCTGGTTGACTGGGTTTGAGCAATACCACTGTGTGGTCTGTGGAAATATTTTGGATGTTTTCTATTCTTCTTTCCATTCCTCAGTTTCTCAGAAGGAAGAAACAAGTGCCTGGCTGCCAGTTGCTGCCAACAAGGTTCCACTTTCCACCTTTCCCTTCAACAGTCTCCGAAATGTACTAGGACAGGACAGGTGACAGGCATGTCTTGGGTTTCTGAGTAGAGGGCAGGCACATCACTATTTACAACTGATGGCATGTTGCCATCTCTATGCGTATCTAATGCTGAGTTGACAGCAAACAAGTTGGAACGTACATCAGAATCTTATTAAACTAATCTACACTATAATCTATAGATTTACCGTCACCAAGACTCTAGGTAAGAATTGGATTTCATGCCATGTAATTAGGCTTAATGAAATCTCTGTAATGCTTTATAATCAACCAATGGGTTCTTATTTGCCTTCCATTCAACACCGACTAATGCTTCTTATAGCACTCAGAGGCTAGGAAAGGCTGCTTCCTTTCAAATAATTTGTTTCTTTTTTTCCCCCATTTTAAAAACATTATTCACTGTTATGTGTATGACTGGGATTCCAGAAAATTCACCAGTTGGACCCAGAAAGTCTTTTAAAACAGGCTGTTCAATAGCATCATGTTCACGTTCTTCCAGAATTATTTTGGCCCATTGTTTCCCCAAAACATCTCCATCTAGACCAACTGGGTGCTCCCTTCAAAAACAGGCTAGAGGGCTACATTGTTGAGACCCCTAAATCAGCAGGTTAGCTGAAGGTTTGTCCAGCTATCATTCCAGGTGGCTCTTATTTATCTTTATATTTTGCAACTTCTGCTTGCTGGCAAGGGGGACAAAATGAATGGTGAATTCAACCCCAGCCAGAAAAAGAAACTTTTCACTTGGGCCCAGCAGCTTCCTATCTGCACAAAGCTACTTGCTGGCTTACAACCTATAGCACACTACGCTATTATCTGCAGCTTCACAAAGAGGTTTTCAGATCTGCAACATAAAAGATGTTGTAACAAACCACACAAATGCTGCACAAACTAACGCAAATGTGCAGGGAGAATTTAATACCTGCAGATATAAAACCCTCAAGTTTGTTTTTAAAGCTCCCTTTGATCTTGAGAAGAAAGAGCGATTTAATCAGCCCTTTGGAGAAGTTATCCCATGCTGGACTTTGGCTGCCTCATTTTAGTTCAAAGCAGGCAAAGGTAGTTTCTTTTGAACCGGGATGGAGAGGACGGGTAGAGATTGATACAAATGAACATGATTGATACAAGCCCTTGATTCCCCTGGATCATAAGATGAGGACTGTAAAATGCAAAACGCAATTTTTTTAAAAAAAAAAAGAATTTGAACAGCCTGTACTCTGCAGACACCTAAAATGTAGCTGAATTGTAGTTTCTCAATTTGTTTTATGCTTTTTCGTGAAATCCCAAAATGGGCGAATGAACTAATAAATCATCTTAAATAATTTGCTTGAGCGTGTTTTACGTACTTCCTGTTCCTTGAACGGTTTCCCTCCAGTCACCAGGGTTGCCGGAGCATTACAAATGAGCTTTTCCTACTGCTGAACTCTGGCTGGCCTCAGTCAACCTGACAGGCTAAAGAACAAGAGAAAGGTCCCTAGAAGCAGGTGGCTTCATGTAAGACTCCCAACCCTCCATCCTTTCAGGACCATGTGGCCACCGGTTTCTCTGAACGACTGGGGCTGGGTGCCAGCATGATCCTTTTGCTCCCAGGCTAATGTCATTGTCCACCGCCTTCACTGCTTCGGTTGTTCCGTTGTTTCACTTTTCCCCTCTTAGTCTTTGTTCGGAGCTCAGCTAGACAGACATCTAGCCAAGCTCAGAGCGGTTCTGTGGAATCACAGTGAAGAATGGAGAGGAAGCGAACTCATTTATTTTTGTCACAAAAGAAAGCTCATTTGTTACAAACCTACTTAATGATTCCTTTAGTCTCTAAGACTGCAAACACTCTACGAGCAGAAGTTTGTATAAAGACTGAACACTAGGCTTTGAGGGCTGTTGCTGATGGCTTTCTTATATATCCCATGTAAAGTTGCAAGCTCATTTACATGTTAGGCACTTTATTAGTTCTTTGGGGGTTCAACCTTGGGCGATTAAAAGCAATGGTATAAAAAATAAGTGGAATTTTTGCACAGGGCTTTTGGATTTGTGCTAAGGAGTAATAGAACAATTCAGGACAGTTGTTTAATCCGTAGAGTTTTACAGATAATTTTTAGTCACTATTACCTAACTATTCCCTCTGAAGCACAACACTGATTTTTTTTTCCATTGTGGAGAAGGGAAATTTATTATGTCTCATGGTTTCTGGACTCTGTATCCGGGGCTAGCTGAATCTGCTGCATTGAGCTTGAGGCGAGGCAGGTGACAGAGGCTTCTTGCCTCATCGTTACCAGGAAATGGAGAAAAAGAACAAGAAGGGGCTGATGGACCTTTCCATGGTACTCAGAGTACATGTGACATGGACTGTGCTGCTTTTGGGGGCCAGTCTTTTCTTTCTGCCATTTGGGTCACAGGGACTGAACTCGGGCTGTCGCGGTTACTGACAAGCTCTGTTACATACTGAGTCATCTCACTGGTCTATTCACTATTATATAATATTATTCCACGGGATAGTTTGACTTTCCTCTTCTTATGTGTTGAAGTATTGTCATGCTTCTAATGTTCTTAGCAACCTCTCAGAATAAAAAGGATCTTATGGGATAATATAAGTTAAGGCATGGTTACTGAATTCTATGTTTTCTTTTAAACTCTCCTAAAATAATCTATCATTTGTGTGTGTGCGCGCGTGTGCATGTGCGTACACGCGTGCACATATCCTTTGACAACTGAATCCAATATATCTCAATAATTTTCAGTCCTCCTCCCCAGCTTCTTCCAGATCAACCCATCTCTTATTCATCCTGCTTTGTGTCCTTTTGTTTATTTGTTTGTTTTTAAACCAACACATTGGATTTGTTCTGCCCAAATACTCAAAGATATATGGCTTTCTAACAGAGCACGGCCCACTGGGCAGGGGCTACAGTCATATAGAATACCGGCTCTTTCTCTCCTAGAAACTATCATTTGCCAATAGTTCTTCCAGGCCTTGATGTCCACCTCCCCTCTCCATGCTGGGGTTTGGTCTGACTTGAGTGTACGTTATCAAAACTATCCTGAGTTCTTAACATGTAGCTGTCCTGCTATGTCCAAAAGACAGAGTTTCCTCTCAGCCACCAATTACCTCTGTCTCTTACAATTTTCCTGGCCTGTCTTCTGAAACGTCTGAGTCTCATAGATGTTCCATTTAGAGATGAGCATTTCAACACCTCTTTTTCTCTGCACTTGGGTCTCTGTGTTAATAACCATGTACTGCAAATGGAAGCTTCTTTGATCCAGGTTGAGAAATGAATTTATCTATGGGTTATAACAGTGAGTAGTCAAGAATCCATTTCAAACTATGTAATTTGGCAGCAAATGGTAGTCAGTGCACCACAAGGGCCTATGACCTATCTAGCCATGGGTTCTTAGTGGGTGTCTGGTATGTGTTTCTTCCTGTGGACAAGACTTAAATCCAATCAGAAAGTTGTTGTCTACACCCATGATATTTGAGTCACTAGTGCACCAATGACCATGTCTTGCAAGCCAGTCATTACTGTAACTCAGGTGAAAAATATAGTACAAAAGATAAGGTTGATGACTTTATTTCTTTTCCAGTAATATACATAGCACCTTCAACATTATGAAAGCTAGCCAATAGGGCTGACGCTTCCAGGTGAACACTAGCTTGATTGCTCTGTGTCCGAAAACCAAAGTATGTGGTATCTAAAGCAATTGGGTCCTACAGTTATGGAGGGCAACCAAAACCATGGTAATAGCCTGTTGGGCTATGGGTCGCACTTGCTAAGAACACTAAAAGATATAATTCATTTCTAACACTGTGCTTTTTATTTGTTAGCCTGTGCTGTCTAGTGGGAGGTATTGTCACCATGTTAAAGAATGCACGACTGTCACCCTGAGTCCAGAACAATTATTCATGTAGACATCACAGTAGTTGATCATCTCCCACTTCAACAACCTCTCTCTCAGTCTTTTTCTAAACTCTAAAAGGACAGGGGCCTTTGTCTCATTTGTCTTTGTGTCACTAAAGCTTAGTACATTGTGTGTCCCAAGCAAGTATACAAAAATATTTAGTGATTATGTCATATGTGCTCCCATGATCAGAATTTATCTGAACTGACAATAACAAATGCATATTTAACCAACCATAATGCAAAGATGAAAGAGCCATTATTTTTAAAACTAGAAGTACACTGGTTCTATCTTTTTATAGAATGTGTTAGTTTTACAAATAACTTGCAATCACTAAGCAGAATATTCCTTGGCAGGAAAGCATATAGGTAAACACTTAACATTTTAAACTCTGCTTTTTGCCTAACATTTAATCTTCCCTTTAGAAAATAAACTATGCACGCTTGAATTGCTGCATATTGACTTTCTATTTTACTGCAGAAATTTGCATAATTGTGAGGCACTTAAAATGAGAAGTTGTCTTCTGTTTTCACTCTGATTCTGGCTATGTGTAGGCAAACTTAACTTAATCAAAACTTAACCCTATATAAGCAAATTGTATATTTAGTCCCACTGGGAAAAAAAAAGGAAAAAATACAGAAAGAAAAAAAGAAAGAAAGAAAAAGAATAAAAGCAAACCAAGACCTATGTCAGCAAGAGAGAAGGGGGCCATGTTGGTTTGCAATCGTAGGGGCGGGGCTGGGTAGGTGGAGTAGGTGCTGCTCCTTGGAGAACCTGAGTTCCATTCTCAGCTTCCAAGTTGAGTATGTCACAGGCACCTCTAATTTCACCTCTGGGGGATCCAATACCCTCCTCTGGCCTCTGTGGCCACCTGCACTCATGCAAAGACACATGCATCTCCACACAATTACAAATAAAAGAAGCTCACATTTTAAAAAGAATTTATTCACAATTACGAAAAACTAGCCTTGCTACCTAAGAGGTTAAATTAGTCACATATTTGCCAGACATTAGTGCTTATGTTTTTTATATGGTACCAGGTTGTTGTTTTTTCCACCATGGTGATATTATTAGTAAGATAAATATATTAGTAGTGACTTTGGGGTTTGTTTGTTTGTTTTTGCTTTTGTTTTGTTTTGTTTTTTTTGTCCTGAAACTCTTTTCTTTTTCCACTATAGCAAAGTTCTTATGGTAAACTAATTTTCTCTAGTTAAGCGTAAATCACTGGTAGACAAGAAGGCCAAGGCCTTTGCTATTCACAAGTTTGAGTCACATCCTAAATCTGTTAGGATGAGCAATTGGCTCTGTCTCTACAGAAAATTAGAGCTTCCTCTTTGCTAAAACAAACCAGAATTAAGATTCTTCTGCCAATGTTGTAGCTCCTTGTTACATCCATCAACTGGATTCCAGCCTCATTTCTCAGGAAGTATCACTTGGCAGAAGGCAAACGACCCATGAGACCTCAATGACTCACGTTTATTTGCTTTTTTGAAATGCTTTTACAATGATCACTATTCTTCATGAATAAAATTTACTTAATTTTTAAAGACAAAATGTCTTTATTTCTAGTAACCATGAGACATTCAAAAACATAAATTAAGACAAACTACTAGCATCTTAAAGGCACTAAGTTGTGTTGATCGATTCTTTGAGAATTTCACTCTTCTATGTAAGGCAGCCACGTGTGTTCTATGTTCTCCAAATGCACATGGATGTGGAGTCATCTACTGTAGCATGGACAACCTACAGGTACCACACCTCTGAGAAAACTGATTTTCTTTCCCCAGAAGCTGTCAACTGCCAATAGCTCTGAGCTAGGGGTGACACTTTAGGATCTCGTCCTCATCCATGCTGCAATGTTGTCTGGTTTGATCTTGTGCTAGTCTTGTGCTGGAAGCCAGGCTACTGTGACTTCTGAGCTCACTAGCCCTGTCTTATCCAGGAGACAGTGCTTTGCAGAGTACTCTCCAACATCTGCCTCATATAGTCTTTCCATTCTCTCTCCCACAGTGCTCCTTGAGTTATGAGAAAAGGAAATATATGTATATGTATGATATGTATGCATATGTTTAGATATGTATATATGTGTGTATATGTGTATATATGTATATCCCATCTATGGCTAAGCATAGATGTCACAGTGTCTTGCTCTCTGCATTTGGCTTGTGAGTCTCTATGATAGCCATTTTCCATGGCAAGAAGCTTTTCTGCAGAGGAGTGAGCTGTTCTCATCTACAGACAAGTACTTAGAAGGCAGTTTGATATTATGAGAATAATTTTTAAAAGACTTTCTGCAATTTCAGAAGTCTTTCCATTGGATGATACTTAAAAGCACTAGCTTCAAATCTGGGCTTCAAAACGTATTAGATAAAATGACTGACTATCCATAAGACTCTGTTTCATCTCCACAAATGAGTGATTACGTAATTGCCCCATAAAGGGATACATTGTCAGGATAATATCAGTTTGTGTGAATATTTAAGACTTCTTGTTGGCACATAATGGTGGAACAAGAATTCAGCAAAACAGCTACATTTTTTATTAATACCATCGTCCCTTCTAAATTATGCCTACAGATTTGTATGATGTTTGCCTTATCGTTTAAGTTCCTGTCATAAATTTCTGAGGTTGTCCTTACGAACAAACGCTAGGGCAAGAATTTCAGTGTAAGTCATTTATCTCGGAGGTTATTGTAGAAAGCATTAGAGGGAAAGTCAGTCAGACAGAAGACTAAGCTTAAAACAAAAACCATTCAGAATCCAGCTAATTATCCCTGAGGGCCCACTGTGAAGCACCCTGAGAAATAGAGTAGAATGTTTCTCAAAGGTACCCACACAAGTGGTGAGACCTAGGCAGTCGTGTGCCCTGTAACTGTATCTCAGTCACTGATGGAAAGTATCACTTGTGGTCCAGCAAGATCCCATCCTCTGAGGGATCACAACCACCTTAGCCTGTGTATCATGGTCACAAAGCATCGCTTGCCTGATGAAGCGTGCCTCAGGATGTGTTCCCAGCAGTAGCCAGCTCATAAATGGATTAACTTCGTAGATTTCCTCTTCTTGGTATCATATTGATTAATTTGAGGAGCATGAGACACCAGTCACTTCTAGTTCTCCTACACCACTATCCACCCCATATCCTAAAGCACTAAGCATGCATGCAGGTTGAATAAAAGCCTGAAGGTAGAACTGTTCTCAAAGTTGCTCTGGGATTCCATTAACAACACATCAAAATGGAGTCACTGGAATGGAAATTTTGCTGTAAATAAACTTTGGAGGATTTTGCTTCTGATATAATGTTGGAAATGCAAGGCTAAGCACGGTAAGGAGAACTTGAAAACACTAACTAAAGCACACATAGACTTAAATAATCTGCCCACCCTGCGATATACATCATTTGCTCTCCTATATGCAAAATGTCATCTTGCTTATTCAAACTGTGGGTGGTGCTATGTGTTAGATTTGTTTTGCCTCTGCAAAATCTACATTCTAATTCAGTCCCTGATTTCACAGTGTTGGCCAGGGTCAAAGACATTTAAGTGGTGAATAAGTTGTTTAAGATAGATTAATGGCCTTCCCTCAAGACTGAGTTAATTACCATAATGGTGAGAGAATTGTCAGTCTACAAGGACTGGAGTGCTTCTTACAGGGTGAATGGTTGCAAAGTGAGTTTGCTGCCTCTGGGGACATTTTTGTTCCCCCTTTCTTCCTCACTTACTGTGTTTTATTAATTTATTTTACTCCTGCTTTTCTACCATTAGATAAAGTATCATGAAGCATTAACTGGATACCCCTGCATAATCTTGTACTTCCAGCCTCTGTTTCACGAACTTCGAACCACTACTCTTCCTAAACCGTCCAGCCTTGTGTATTCTGTTACAATAACAGAAAATCAACTCAGACAGTGATGCATTTTCAAAAAAAAAATCAATCAAATAGCTGAAATAGTCATATCACTTTATTAGATATACTTTCCTTAAGACAGATCATGCCTTAAAACCCTATTCAACAAGATATTATTACCAGAAATTGTTTCCCAAGAACATTTCTTAATTGGGACGGCATGGCTTACATTTTTTAGTCTTGTTTAATCATTTTTCAGGACAGAGGAAGCACCAGAGTAATCTAAATGAAAGGCATGCTACAGATGGAAGCTGAAAATCCTAACCAGCTAGTTTTCAAATCTTATACCTTAAGAGAGCCCCTCCCATTCCTTTGCTCATTCATATGCAAAGTGCAAATTCTCCAGGAATAATTATCACTTTCTTTTATTTATAGAAAACCTGTAACTTTGTGAATGGAGAACTGCATCTGCTCTGCCAGTTTTCTATACATATACTAATAATTACTATTGTTAAGACCACGGGTTAAATTTTGAAAATAGCTATTGATAATTAGTAGGGGTGCCATTCATTTGCTTCAAGTGCAGAGGAAACCACACAGTTAAAAAAAACTATAATCATGATGTCTTTGTCGGATCCAACCCATAATTTCTAATGTCGGAATTTTATATTCCCATGGTGCAGGATACCATTCATTTTGTCAAATTGCATACGTTAAACACACACACACACACACACACACACACACACACACACACACACACACACACACAGAGTATGCTTGAATAAATAAGCAGAGGTACGCAGGAATTCACTTCAAGCCATTTCCTCTATTTAAGGGATAGTTCTCAGGCTAACCTATGAGTTGGTGCTTTTGGAATGTAAATAGAACTTTCTCTAAGAACATTTGAAGGCCCCAGAAACCAGCATACCACCTTTCAAGTAGGAATTGCTGGATTTTCTTGTTGATCCCACTGTTGCTATAAGGACAGTAACTTGGACACATTAGTCTTCTCTTTCTGTATGCATGCTAACTTCCAGGGTTTTGGTAAGAGCAAATTGTGAGCGAGCTTACTCATCATTTCTAAGAAAGAAGCCCAAGTAAATGTTCATATTAAAGTGTGTTGAAAGAAGGGTTTGGGAAACAAGGCTTGGTCAGTAAAGGACTCATTTGTAAGTATGAGCCCTGATTTGCATCCCCATAGCCACATAAGAAGCCAGACTCAGTGGTGTGAGGGTCCAGTCTCAGTACTGGAGAGGCAGAGGCAGGTAGATCCCTAGAGACTGCTGGCCGGGAGCCTGTCCAAATCAGTGAACTTCAGATTCAGTGAGAAATCCTGTTTCAAGAAGTCAGGTGAGGAGTGAATGAGAAAGGCACTTAATATTATCCCTTGGTCTCTACACACACTGACACACACACACACACATACAAACACACACATACGTGTACACACACTCATCCACACCCAAACGGCATTGACTCAATGAATACGAAAGGAATGGTCGTTTGAAGAGCTAGTTCTTTTTCGATCTCTGTGACCTCTGATTTTTAAAACTAAGGGGCTCAAGGAGACTATTGACTGGTAGTGATGATCTCTGCCTTGGGACCTTTCGATCAGTTATTAATCAGCCTTGTATGTTTCTGCTATCTCATATGAATCACTGAGTCACTAAATGAACTTCAGTGTATCCCATTCACCAGTAGTAACAGCTCCTCTTACAAAGAATGGGGTGGGTGGGTGCAATGTGCAAGTGACAGTAATGAATCAAAATGTGTTGGTGGCTCTATTCATTGGTACATTCCTCTAAGAGTCCAAGTGAATTATGGGTAAACATCCCGTAACTAAAATAGAACAGACTCTGACCTGTATCAGTTCTCTCTCATGATGTGATGCATCCATAGGGACGATGTAGAGGCACTGACAGTCTCCGTGTGCCAGGCCCGCTCAGCAAAGAGAGGCAGTCTGTCACCAGTGCTTGAGAGTTCCATCCACTCAGACATGTAGTGAATACTTGCCATGCTCCACACACTGTGGAAGAAATGAATACTCAGATCTGGTTACTAAAGCATGCTTGCACGAGTTATGAGAATAAATGGAGAATGACTGGGCACTGTTCTGCCAGTCTGTAACCTCCATGGAAGAGCTGGATTCTACAAAACTGAGGACTATCTGTCTTTGGTAAAGAACATGCCCTCTGATGAAATATTTACTCATATTTTAAACACAAAATTTTCTAAAAATTAATCCTCAGGACTTTTGTTTATTTTCTAATCTATCATGTTTTATATCTGGGGACCATTTTATCAATATATAATAAAAAGTAATAGCTAACTTAACGTAAAGGACATATTATATTGTGGATTGTTATAAGTACGTAATGCTTATGAAATTATTTCATCTTTGTGTTGTCATTATGAGGAGGAAATACTAGCATGGCCACTTTGTGAACGTGGAAACTGAGGAATAACAAAGTCAGTCACTAGTATAGGGCCACCTTTAGCTGTGGGATGCATCCCACTCCACTGCTTAACTTCATATCACAACACTGCTGACCATTAAGTGCCTTTACTGTGTTTACTAATGGAGGAACAGATAGATTGACTAAAGAAGTGGGAAGGGCACGCGACTCTGTGGATAAAGTGCTGTGCAAACATGAAGCGCTGAGTTTGAATCCTCAGAACTTAGGTAACTCAGGCAGGAGCTATCCTGAGGTAGCTGGCACTTTTTGATAACCCCAGAGCTCCCAGGGTGGCAAGACAGAAAGAGGAGACAAGAATCCCCAGAAGGTGTGGGCTAGCTTGCCTGGCATATAGAGAGAAAAACAAAGGGAAAGGTTTTGAACAAAGTGAAAAAGAAGGACTGGTGTTTGTGATTGTTTTCAGACCTGTATATGTGCACATGTATGTGCATGGATAAATAACACACACAGAGACAGACAGAGAGACAGACACACAGACACACAGACAGACAGACACACAGATAGACACCAACACACACAGTGAGACAGACAGACACTGACACAGAAAGACAGACAGACACTGACAGACACATACACAGACATACAAACTGACATACACACACAGGCAGATAAACAGGCAGAACTCACACACACACACACACACACACACACACACACTTACACATGAGGAGACAGGCAGACAACAACACACATATGAGAGAGACACACAGAGAGACAGAGAGACAGGAAGACAGGCAGAGAGGCAGAGAGACAGATTGGTTAAAAGAAAATGGAGCAATGCATTTTCATAGTCGTACTAGAAATGATTCATATTTTTCTCGGCATGCGGTGGGTTCCTAAACATCCTCCCATCTAAAGCTACCAGCAGTCCTGCAGAGCAGAAGACAGTGCATGGACTCATTACGCATATGGATCGACTAACCCTCAGAGACGTTATATGACTTTCACCAGTTCTCCCAGTTTTGAATTGGTGACTCAGACATCAGCTTTGCCAAGTCCTCTGCTGTGGATAGCACACAACAACACTTCCTTTATAAGTGATTGTTCTGCATATTTTGAGAAACAACACTAAACCAGAAATATTAGCAGTGAAGTACTTCAGGGGAACATGTTACAAAATCTGTTATCATATCACATACTAGGGATATAACATTTGATATGTGAGCCATTTGATAGTGAGACCGGTTGTGTTGGGCATCTCAGGAATCAATGGATGAGTGTTTTTAGGCGTCTGCTCTTTTCTTTTTAACCACATTGAGATATACTGTCCTACACAGAGCTTGTCAAGGTGTAATGTGTAAAACAGATCATTGTCTGAGCACAATTAAAGCCGAAGTAAACAACATGACTGATTCTGACAACCTAACCACACCCACTGGCAATCTTCCTTAAAACCACAAGAAGACAATGGAGTAGCTTGTGTTGAGAGAAAATTTAAAAATAAACTCTAAGTTCTTGCCAAGACATGATAAAAGACGGAATCTTGACAAATGCTAATGAATAAAAATACCTAGGCTTATGTAAGGTGATGTTCTCCATTCTTGTTTTTTAGAGGGGGTTTTTTGTTTTTGTTTTTGTTTTTGTTTTGTTTTTGTTTTTTGTTGTACCTTTTTTTTTCTCCACGTAGCCAATATTTTTCCTCTTTTCTGATAACTATGTAGAAACTGCTATTTTCAGTAAGAGAATCTTTTAGAGTATAGATCAGGAACCATACATGGATGAATTTGAATTTTGTAACCCATGAGAACAAAAATAAAGGTTTTAATTCTACTTTGGGGATTAAATGAGATGCCATAGTTCTTTACCCAGTCACTCATTCATGTTTTCTTTGTACTGTTCTAAAACACACTGGCAAACAAAATCCTCGCCCATAGATGATCTATTTAAATAAGTACTGGAAATAAGAAACTTTCTATGATAATTCATGATAGTACTGGTTCGGTGTCATATGAGGGATGTGGGGTTATAATCCGTATAAACTGATGCAAGCAATGGTCTTTGATCCTTGGTAAGCATCCTATTGAGAACAAAAGTGGAAGTTAAAATGTGTTTTAAGATGAGTCCCACAGTACCAAGTAACTGCTTATTCATCTATATTTGCAGATGTCTGGGGTGGGCGGAGCAAAACTCATTGACAGCAAACGTACTGCACAATGATGCAATCAATCCTGGCGTCTGATTAGCCCACTCCTCCTCACGAGCTAAAAGTACCCCGCTTGAAGAAAATGATAATCAGTCAATAATTGGTATCAATTAAGTATGCTTACTTCTTTATGTGAATATGAATCACCCTCTTTCTAGGAATCTGTGACGGTGTTGCAAACTCAAAATGTATTCATTTACGCACTGCAGAAGGAAAGAGAATACAAGAGGTGGCGGTCTGTGAATGTCACAAAGAAGGAAGAACCAGAATTCCACAGCTATGTGCAGATATGAAGGAAAGGAAAGTATTTCAAACTTATGGGAATAGCAAGAGTCTTGGGCTTTGTTTTATGGTGGCTTTGTTTTTGTTTCGACAATGAAATAAAAAAGGCAAGCAGAAAATCTGGAATTTTAGTATTGCATGCGTGGTTGAAGCTGTATTACTGAAAACGGATGAGGAAATTTTACAAGCTTAATTGCAATGCAAACATATGAGACAGAGTAGAGGATCTCTGCTGTTCATCTAGAAGCGACATCCAACACATTAGAAACAGCATCTGTGACAATGGCACTCTCATATTAACTGAATTGAAGCACGACAAATATGGGACTCCTAAAACCTGTGTCAATTGTTGCAATTAACTTGACACACATAATTTGGATTATTATTAAACAAAAACACCTCAAGACCTAGGATTAATTTTATGTTGATTGGTTGCTGTCTGCTCTAAGCATGTATAAATCTAGAGGCTGAACCAAGTAAAAGAAAGTTGGGCCAAAGCTATGGATAAAAGAACTATCAGAGGTAACAAAGAAATATCCTGAGATGACAGTTAGGTAGCTGACTTAGTTCTCAGCAGTGGAACAGCATCCCAGGATCAGTGGGTCCAAGAGTAATTCATTAATGAAATACTTTCTGTGTCAATGAATTTGAGATTACTAAACTGATAGTATAAAGCTTAGAATCATTAGCGAGAGATCAAAAGCAGATAAATACTTAAAAACAAAATACAGTACCTAAATCCATGCTAAACAAAAGAATCAAAACAAGGACAGAGGACATGGTTCAGTGGCTAAGAGTATTTGCTTGTTATAAAAGCAAGCAGATTTTAGTTCAAGTCCACAGCACTGATGTAAAAGCAATGGAGTCAGGCAGACACAGTAAGCGAGACCTTCTCAATGGCCACAGTAATCAGACTGGCAGAGGGAGATCTCTGTATAGGCATATCTTTCAACCCATGTACTCATACCCAAAGGAATAAAACAAGAGCAACAAACAAAACAAAAAGCAGCCAGCGTCAGTGGGGCATTCAAAACATTGTGCTTTGTCAGCAATAGGAAGTGACCATGATACTACAATGCTAGCTAACTTTCACTCCATATCAATAGATAATCAAGATCAGCAGAAAAACATTTGAAACAATATAAGAACAGAATTCAAAACAATCTTGAGTTATAAGGGTTCTCCCAACCTGCACAGGGTAAGTTAAACAAACAATCGAACAAACAACAACAAAAAAAAAGGAACGTGGAGAGGGGTGAAAGAAAATCATGAGTCAACAGTCATGTTTAAAATGACAGGAGGAATTATTTTGGACATCAGAGAATAAGTTCAAGGTAACAGCATGGACAGTGAGCTCCCAGATGTTCTTTACTTTTATGAAATTTGATAAATGTACCTGAGGAATGTCTTCTATTAGCATCGATTTCCTACTTCCTCTTTCCTTGTTCCCCTCCATGTACGTACAACTGTCTGGTTCCCTCACAAATTCATGATGTTTTTTTCTTTAATTTTCATTTTTACACACACATACATATAATATATACATATATACACATATAAAATATATTATATATACATATATTATATATACATATATTATATATACATATATATACATATATTATATATACATATATTATATATACATATATATACATATATTATATATACATATATATACATATATTATATATACATATATTATATATACATATATATACATATATTATATATACATATATATTCTATACGTATATATTATTTAGGCATGTATATATGTATATATTATTTAGGCATATATCTATATATATGCCTAAATATATAACTATAACCTGCTAATTGTCAGGCAGGCCATACATAAGATGATGCATTTTAAAGAAAAGACTCTTACACATTTACTTTTAATGAAGCATCTATCACGGTACAACTTGTATTGAGTGTGTCCGTATTTGGTACATGTAGCGCATATCTGGAAAATTGTCTGGGTCTGGAAGAGTAATTGAACAGTCTATGGATCATAAGTCTGTTGTGTTCTGGGTTCACTGGGGACATAAAATACTCGCTCAATTTTTGGGGGGAGGCCAGTTTTGATGCAAAACTTTTCACAGAACCAACAGGTTATACACACACCAAGGTTTATTTTAAAGAAATAGGGTAATAAAGATGTTGAGTCCCATATTGTGTCATATAGAACCTAGAAACCTAATCTGACTCTGAAGGCCTGAAGACCAGGCTCGCTGGTGATGTACACGGGGTTTCCACTGCTCAAATACATGCTCTGGACTGTAGCTCACTTAGGATCATTATCCTAGTGATAAAACTGTGACCAATAGCTAAGTAGAGAAGAAAGGCTTCATCTGGCTTACACTTCTGCATCACTATTCATCATTGGATGACGTCAGGAAAAGAATTCAAGCTGGGCAAGTCTGGAGGCAGAGGCTTGGGGCAGTGATGGAAGAATGCTGCTTACTGATTTGTTTCATTTCACTCTTGCTCACTCTCTTGCAGCAGCTCAGGACTTTCTCAGCCTGCTTTCTTACAGAACCCAAGACCACCAGCCCAGGGGTGACCTTGCTCACAAAAGGTTGGGCTGTCACATAGAAATCATTAATTAAGGAAATGTTTATAAGCTAGCCTACATCTTCTGGAGTCTTTTTTTTTTTTCTTAATTGAGACTCATCCTCCTCCTAGTTGCATCAAGTTGATATAAAACTAACCAGTAGAGACTTAAGACTGCATTCCTTTCTGGGACATGAGAGAGAGAGAGAGAGAGAGAGAGAGAGAGAGAGAGAGAGAGAGAGAGAGAGAGAGAGAGAGAGAGAGAGAGAACATAGAACATGAGTATATATGTGTGTGGAGGTCAAAGGGCAACTGTGTGGGGTTGGTCCTTCCCTTCCACCTTTATGTGGGTTACAGGAATTGAATTCACATCTCCAGGCTTACACAACAAGTACTTTTTCCCACTGGATCATCTCGCTTCCAAAATGCCCTTAACTGTATAGGAATGAATAAAAGCACAAATCAGGCTGGATCTGGCCCATGAGCTGTATTTAAAAATCTTTTCTAAAGTATTAATAACAAATTAGTCAAAAGATTATCTAGCTGGGTGGGGTGGGATATGCCTGCAAGCCAAACAGTCACAGGCAAAGGTAGGAAGATCCAGGTAAGCCTGGGGTACACAGTAAAACCTTGTCCAAATATATATCTCCAAAGCAGGAAATTGTGCAGAGTGGGGCGGGTCAGTCCTGCTTCCTGTCTTCCATCTGTTTCCCTAATATGCTGTGATCCATCTCACCATTTCTCTCCCATCTCTCTCTCCCTCGTCTTCTGTGCTCTTGTATTAAGGGAATATTGGTTTGTATTTTAGTGAGAATCAAGCTGCAGGGTCTGAGCCGGGACTCCTCAGATACAAAGATCCTTCTGAAGATGAGACACTCCTCCTCCACCTGGCTGACTTCCTCCCTTTTTCTTCCTACTGATGATTAGGATATTTTGTATTTAGTTTTAGTGAAGTAATGGGAGAGTGTCTGGGAAACGCCTGCACACCATGGCTTGCATGGTCTCAGGGTCATGTTGTGAGCAAGAAGGTAGATACACAGAGTATAGCAAGAGTTATGCTTTATTATGCTGGGGGTCCTTACACAATGTTCACATTCTAAGTTCCTAACTATGGTTCAGTGGCTATCTCCCCAAGGCTGCTCACCTGTGCGGCATATCTTAGCTGAAGGTCAGGTCCAGTCTCTAACAGAAGTCTCTGAATTGAGGGTCAGGATCCTGGGTGAGACTTTCCAGCCTCAGGGCAGATCAAGGTGACGTCTCTTCAGATATGCAGAACAGAGCACTGCTTATTCTCTGCTTATGTAATGTCCACTGTACGTCATAGGGTTCGAGATCTGTGTCTGGATATCTTGGAAGAGGAATGTCACAGAATTCTGGTTATCAGATGCAGCCTTGGGTGCAGTGCTGATCCTGACTAAGCTATTTTTCCATGTCTAAAAGACATTTTTCACCAAGCTCATTACAGGTTACTTCGCTTTTAAACACTTAGTTTCCTATAAACAAGTCAAGGACCTCAGAATAAAGAACTATGTCATATAATTGATGGGGATTTTGCTAGTAAATTATATAGAACAATAGAAGAGTTGGGGTTATATGCTGGAGATGTATTTAAATAGTAAACAATCATTTTAAGAAAAAAAATTGGATATAAAACACAGTTTGTCTTCCGGGACTTAGCAGCAAAATAATTCATAAGATGAGAATTAGGTTGAACTTCTATGTGACCTCAGAAGAACATGTTTTACATTCTCGTTTCTGAACTTGGGGGTTAAATTAGCACTTGATATTTTTGCATATAACCAGTTGAATGTGTTATGATGCAGCTGACGTGAAAGAAAGCTATAGATTGGAGGGTACTATACTATACTACTTTCATACTTTGAACGTTTGTGTGAAATCTGCCGATAGTGGAGGAATGAGGTGAGATACCCTGTCCTTTAGTAGCAGGACCTAATCCATTCTTCTCCGAGGGAGAGGAGGACACGAGAACGGAGAATGGCAAGAGGACCCACTGAAGTACAGGGGGCAGGGTTACAATTTCAACTTACATTTACTTTTAACGGAAACAGTTTGAAAGGAAGTTAGGGTCTATTAATTTATACACTGGACCTGTTGTCAGTTGCTGTGGTAACCGGCTGTCCTGATGACAAGAAATGCACACTCTTAGGGAATAGGAAGAAATTCTGCAGCACGGCTAGCCATACACTTACTGCTTTTGAGGACACTACAGTTTAAATACAGCCAGTAATTCTGTTAGTAGTCAAATTGCATAGAATTAACCAAACTTTACAAAATGTACAGGCACTTTAAAAAAAAAAAAAACTCCAGCAAATAGGGGGCTCCCTTCCTGCTGAGTAGCTTTCACAGTCCCAGGCATTAGGTATGTAGGTTGTTAGGGGTGGGAAAAAAAGACGCAGAGTTCGTACCCACCTGTGAACCCTGCGAATTAAGATCAATCTCTCAGACAAGATGTATCTATTTGAGCAATGCTCGCCCTAGTGTTATGGGAATAATCAGCTGCTCTCTGTATCTGAGGCCTGCTCACCAGGACAGCATCTACACCCAGTACTGTAAACCTGCTAAAAAGTCTGTGGAGGTTGGAACATTAAAACTTCTAGAAGAAAACATGGTCAATGAATGCCCCACAATAGAGGGGTGTAGGAAAGGACTTTCTGGAGAGAACATTTGCCCAGGGATTAAGGACAACAGTTGACATGTGGGGGCCTTCATAAAACGGAAAAGCTACACAGCTAAGGAAATACTCGATCAAGTTAAGAAACCTTCAGAATGGGAGAGAATCTTTGCCTGCTCCACGTCTGGGAGAGGATTAATATTCAGAATGTACAAACAAGGAGAGAGACGGGGTGGGAGGGGAGGGGGGAGGGAGGGAGGGAGCGAAGGAGGGAGAGAGAGAGAATGAGAGAGAGAATGAGAATGAGAGAGAGAGAGAGAGAGAGAGAGAGAGAGAGAGAGAGAGAGAGAGAGAGGATAAAAACACATGATCCAATTGAAAAACAGGCTAGGACTCTAAATAGAGGCTTGGCTACAGAAGAAATCAAAACAACTAAGAAAATCTTCAGAAAGTGTTCAGCATCTTTAATAATTAGGGAGATGCAAACTGAAACACCACTGATCTTTCATTTTCCCTCTCCAGCATGGCTCAGGTCAGCTGATACCAAACACAAGCGGGGTCTCGGGGGAAGGAGAAACCATATTCGTTGTTGGTGGGAATGCAAACTACATGCGTGCAGCTACTCTGGAAATAATCATGGCGAATCCTGAAGAAAAACTAAAACTAAATCTACCATATGACCCAGTTTTATCAGTCCTTGGCATACGCTCAAAGGACTTGACATCTTATGCCACGAAGTTGTTTTTGGCACCGTATTGGCAATAGCTAGGGGACGGAAATAACCTAAACGTTTTTCAGCTGATGGATGGGTAATGAAAACGCAGTACCAACAGACAACGGATACTACTCAGCTGTAAAGGAAAAAGAAATCAGGAGATATGCTGGTAAATGGATAGACCTAGAAAAGATTATACCAAGTTAACCCGGACCCAGAAAGATGAGGGGCCCACGTATTGTTTCTTCACTGTGGTTCCTAGCCCCAAATCTTCCAGGGTGAGTATACAACTGCAGAAACCAAACCAAACAAGCGATCAAAAACAAACAAACAAAAAAACCAAAAAAACAAAACAAAACAAAACAAAAAAAACACCAAAAACCCCAACAAACAAACAAAAAGTATAGAAGTACAGGGTTGGGGGTAAAGAGAGAATAACTGGATATTAGTGATATAAAGTGGGGATGGCTTAGAAAAACCTGAAGTGATGGTGAGAGGAATGTATAAAAATGGGAAAGAGATAAAAAGATGAGGAATAAGGAAAAGCAGAAGTGACACTCCTAGAGGAAGTGATTCATCAGATACAATGCAAGATGAGGGTGAGGATGGCTGAGTCTGATCTGGCCCGTGGTCCCCCCATGGCATTCAAACTGTCACGAGAAATATTGAAACAGGATGCAGACAGCCAAAGGTGTTAGTGCAGAGTCTTGTTCTGTACCTACTTAAGAATGTTTTAATAACTGACACTAAACCATCACTAATCATGAAAACGTTTGAATGTATTCTTCCCCCTTTAGTGATTTTTTTTATAATTTAACATTTTAACTTATTTTTAAATTACAAACGAAAAATGATGTACACACCCACACGTGTATATTGTATCTATGTATCTGTATGTAGATATCTTAATTAGTGCTTGTATTCCTGCACAAAACATCTTGGGCAAGAAGCAAGTTAGGGAGGAAAGGGTTCATTCAGCTTGCATTTCCACATTGCTGTTCATCGCCAAAGGAGGTCAGAATAGGAATTCACACAGGGCAGGAACTTGGAGGCAGGAGCCCATGCAACTGATGCCGAGGCCATGGAGGGATGCTGCTTACTGAATTGCTTCCAGCTTTATCACTCCTTGGCATACGCTCAAAGGACGTGGCATCTCTCACTAGGAGAGAGCTTTGAGATTTCTAAAGCTCACATCAGTCTCTCCCTCTCCCTCTCCCCCTCCCCCCCTCCTTCCTTCCCCACCCCGTTCTTCAGTGCCTACAGACAAGGATGTAGAGCTCTCAACTACATCTCCAGCACCATGTTGGCCTTCAGGCTGCCATGCTCCCTGGCATGATGATAATGTAAGCCAGCTCTCATTGGAATACTTTTGTTTATAAATGTTGCCTTGATCATAGTGTCTCTCTGCAGCAATAGAACAGTAACTAAGACAGGTGTCTTAACTGTTTCTTATTCATCTTTCTCCATTTTTATCCTCAGGCAGGAGGATTCCTAACGACATGTCTGCAGCCCTTAGGCTCCTTTCCACATATTCTTGAGGACATGCTCTGTTCAATGACTTCAGTTTGGTACTTTTGGTCTGTTCTCTCCATTGAGAGTCTCACTCTGATCTCATGAAGTCGGTGTATTGGTCTTCTTACTGCAGCCAGCATCTTTGACTGTTTCTGGTAGAGAAGTTAACATGTGCTCATTTTCTTAGAGTCAGTGACTGGAGAGTTGGTTTCTCCTTTATTTGAAAAGTATTTCTTCATTTTCCTTGCCAGGCTAGGTAAGGATCTGCATATCTAGGTTTGATTATGGACTGGTCATGAGGAGGGGGTATGCCTCTCCAATCCGCCTAGTCAGAGATACTCAGAGCCTCAAATGGCTGTACTTGTCCTGCTTTTGAAATTAATGCTTTCCAACAAACCAGACAGTATCGAATTATATTGTTGCTTTGAGCTCTATGATGCAAGGCAGTTCCTTGGGATGGGCCTGGAGAGCTTCAAGGGCTAGGTTTGTATCTCATTTTTTTTTTTGTCCTCCTAAAAATGATTAAGGTCAGTGTTTATCTCCTACTTATTTTGTCTCAGACCAAGGAGAGGGTCTGAAACATGAGTCCTGCACTCTAGATTAGACTATTATCTTCAAATTAGAGGAGGGAATTACTGATGATTCACAGATTAGAAGAATAGATGGCTTAGTTGATAATAGTACTTGTCATTGCAAGCTTGAGGAACTGAGTTCAGAGGCAGTACCTGTGGGAAACACTGGGTGGGCAGGTGATAAGCACCTATATTCCCAGTACTACAAAGGTGGAGACAGGAGGATTGCTGGCCAGGCAGTGTAGCTTCGTCAGTGAACTTCAGGCTCAGTGTGCAAAGTTGCCTCAAAATATCAGGTGGGGAAATGATAGATAAAAACAAAACAAAACAAAACAAAACAAAAACAAAAACAAAAACAAAAACAAAAAACCACCCAACATTGACTGTTGATTTCCTTTTGGTCTCTATTCACTTGCACATACAGGCCTTCATGAACATCTACACACACTAATCAAAACATATTTACAATCTCTTAAAGCCTTTTTTTTTAATGGTTGAAGACTCAGGAAGGCAGAACTCTGACAACTCCCAGAACTGGCAACCCTCTTTGTAAAAAGCTATAAAAGTCAGGGCACCCAACATGTACAGAGACTGCTTCTAAGGAGAGTATGTGATATAGGTTTACTAATGTCATCAGCCAGGAATGAAGGCAGAGACTGTTCACTGTCCTGTTGACGCAAGCAGAATTCTCACCCCCCTGGCTGGAGGTAACTTCGGCATATAATTATCACTGACATAAGCTAGAGGAGGTGTAGGAGTGTCCACCATTCAGACGTAGAGAGATTCCCCACTCTCCTTCCAGCTGAGGATCGACATATCTTATCTGTAGAGCCAACTGGACAAAAGGGTGTGGGAGTGTCATTCCTCCAATGCTTGCCAGCAAAGTCCTCTCACCTCTTTCTACAGAGAGACTGCAGAGCTGGGATTATCTCTGAAACCAGCCAGAGAGAGGGTGCAGGAGGGATCCAGTCTCCTGCTTGTGGAAAGAAATGGTATACCTTTCTTGTAGAGGAAGGCATCTAGTCTGTAGTCATCAATAAAGCAAACCAGGAAGAAAGGACGCAGCCATGAAGTGGTCCCCCTCAATACCCTCTTATGGGAGGCTGTAGATATCCATTATCAGGAGAAAGTTAGGGGAGAAGGCACAGAGGGCTGCTATCCTTTTGCTGGCCAAGGACCTCTTTGCAAAGAGAGCCTGGCAGGGTGGAATTATCCACACAACAAGCTGAGGAGGCAGAAAGACAGATGCTCACCAGATAAAGCAAATAGGAGCATCCTTTCATGCAGGGGAAGAGTTCTAGTTATCACTACAGCAAGACGGGGATGATGTCACGGGGATCATCTGCTTCCTTCCCAGGCACAGAGAAGTCCCCTGGCTTCCATCTGAGAGATTGCATATAGCTATCACACGAGAAAGCAACGGAAGGCAGTGATGCAGAGTATGCCATCCTCCTATTGGAATTGGCAGAGGACTCCAGTCTCTTTCAATGAGATGATTATAAGGCCAAGGATGAAGGCATGGATGGTGCTATTCATCCTATGTAGACTCATTTCTTACTGCCACATAGGTGTTCAGTGACTGACTCCCTAGAATCTGGAGACATGGGGATCTTCTGGAGATATGATGCCTTGGCACAGTGAGTTAGGGCAGCCAAACCCTCTCTTAGGGGCTTTAAAGCTCGACTTTCAGTGTGACAGAAGCCCTACAGGATGGATCAGCCTGCAGTGATTGCATCCCAGACTTGTTTGTCATTGGACCTTTCTCATTCTTCGGTTCTGTAGGAATCTTTAAGTGGATTCCATGTGTAGAAAGGTTTTGCTTGGTGTGTCTATGGGAGGAGGAGAGCCAGGAGCCTCCCTCCCATCTCCTCATGTTGCTACTACTATTTTGATCTTTTAAAGCATCAATATCTGGTATCAATTACATAATAAATCAGTACAACGCCGTTTGCATGTAATCTGTAAGTGGGCTTCTCAGTCAGAAATAAAGGAGCATGATTTCAAAGAGGTTTTACCCATAGAAGAAAATGTATACGCAGAAGATTAAAAGGGAAATTTATATAACCAGCTCATTAAATCATGAAGCAAAATAAAACTTTAAATTAAGTTTCATGAAAATATTGCCAGAAGTGGAAATGAGCTTGACTTATTGACCCTAGAGAGGATATGGATTGTTATTTATTGTTTATTTTAATTATGCTTTTAAGGTAATATAAAAATTAATGGGCTTCATTATTTATACACACGTGTCATGATACTTTGTTGCAATCCATCCCTCCTTACCACCTCATCATGCTCTTGTTTCCTTCTGTCCTTCCCTTTCTGTCTCCGGATAGTTTCTCCCTCATTCACGTCACAAATATTCCACCACCTTTTCCTTCCTATTTGCACCATAAGATCTCCTTTTCCTTCTAATGACCGGCAGGCAGCCATGCACACACTCACACACATGTACATATACAAACACATACATACACACAGACACACACGTACCTACACACATGCACACACATATACAAGCTCAAACACAAGTACAACCACAAATATGCATACACACATGTAATTCTGCATTGAGGTACTGCATATTCAGCATTAGGACTTTGTCTCTCTTGGTGGCTTATTTTCCTTAAAATTGTGATCCTATCCATCTTCCTGCAACTGTCATGATTTAACATTTCTTGGTTGCTGAATAAAATCTCATTGAGCGTGGAGCCGGAGAGAAGACTCAGTGGAGGGAAGTACTTACTTAGTGCTCTGAGAATGACTTGAGTTTGGCTCTCAGCATACATGTGGCTGCTCACAACCTCTGCCTGTAACCCAGTTCTTGGGGAGCTGATGCCCTCTTCAGAACATTGAGGGCTCCTGCACATGTGCGCTGCACATGCATGCACTCAAGTACACACAAATAAATAAATAAATAAATAAATAAATAAATAAATAAGTGTCTTAAAATTTAACTGAAGACATGAGCCACATCTTCTTTATCCACTCATCTACTGATAGACGATGTTTCATTTTTCCTGTTGTGACTATGGCATTCCTGAACATGTGTGTTCATGTAAGAGATGGTGTGCTTCTTAGATGTCCACGAAGCGGTCAGAGTGGCATACCATAAGCATGTGGGATGTTATAACCATGCAAACTGTATAAACTTCATGATAGCCTGCCATGAAAAAATATTCATGGAGTACTGGTTTTAGATGAACCGCACCAAATATTATTATTTGGCGCTTCAAAAAAATAAAAATAAAAAAGAATATACATAAGTAGTGCTCGTTCACACAAAACTACCGATAAGAAGAATAAAGATTTGTTTCCATGCTTGAAAACTGGAAAACAACATTGTTAAAATAATCAGCCTCTAAACTGATCTGTCAGTCAAGTGTGATCCCAGTAAAAATCCTAATGATGGTTTTATTTTCAGAAGAAATTAGAAATCTGATTCTAGAGTTTGTGTAGACAAAAGTTCCAACCCCATGCTTTAAAATCTTCTTGAAGAAAAAAAAATGTATAAAATCTTTATAACATTGTGCTAGCCTATCACTTCTCAAATTGTGTGTGTGTGTGTGTGTGTGTGTGTGTGTGTATAAGCATGAATCATACGAAACTCAACAGGAGGGTAAAGAAATGGCTTGACTGTTGAGTGAACTTGTTCTTCCAGACGACCTCAGTTCAGTTCGCAGCAGTGTACGATCTCCTGTAACTCCAGCTTCTGACACCTTCCTATGGCCTCCATAGGCGCCTGCACATATGTGATACACACATGTGCTCACGAACACACATGCACATGAGCGTGCACACGCACACACACGAAATAAAAATAAATCTTTAAAAGAAACCAAAATAATGTTAAGTTATGCTTCGTCAAAATCAAATATTTTCCCATAAGAAAACAAGCATTCTGAGAAATGAAAATAGAGCTGACCTGAAGCTAAGAGTATATGTAGCATCATACATGTCCCACGTGATTTATGTTCAAGTGGCATAAGGACAGACGTGAGCCCTTCCAGCTCAGTCACTGAAAAGCAAGCAATTAAAACTGTACAATTTAAACATACATTTCTGAAAGCATCCTCGTGAAATATTCTTCACACCATATGCCATCAGAAGAATGCAAAACAAAACCCAATATAATCCCGTACACTAATTAAAATGGCCAAATACTGAAAATAAAAGTGATCTTAGAGAAGCAGGTTGACCATGTGAATTTTGCTTGGGAGGCTAGAATGCACTGACTACCCATGTGAAAAATAGTTTGTCTCTTTCTCATAGCTAAACACTTTATGCATTCACTCTTATATAGTTACCAAAGAGAAATGAAAAAAATGCACAAAGACTTGTAAACAAAAGGTTCTAGTGCTTTGGAAATTGCAAATGATTGAAATACCCATCAACAGATGAATTAAATCATGGACTATACTTGATGTAGAGTATTATTCAGTAATACAAAAGGAAAAACATCACTGATCCTTGTAATTACCGTCACAAACCTCAGAAATGTTACACTGAGTGAAAGAAGCCAGACAGTAATGAATTGTGTATGTGTTTCCATATCACGGGATTCTGAGTCAAAAATGAGTTCTCCTTACTAGAGCATAAGTCAGAGATTGGTCACCTAAATAAAGTCCTGGGACTAAGCAGAGAATTATTGGGTGCAAAGACTTCAAGGCAATGTGATTGGATTATAGAAATACTCTCTCCCTATTTAGACAGACCTGTAGTTATTAAAATTTGCCAAACTCCAAACTTCACATAGATGCATTGTAGTAAGGTAATCAAACATCTATAGAGCCTGATGTATACTTTAGATGTGTCCTTAGAGGCTCAGGTTTCTGAGTACTGGCTCTCTAGTTAATGGTACTATTTTTGAAAGACTGTGGAACCTACAGGAATTAGAGTCAAAAGAGAGACAGGATTTTGAAGGTGATATCTGACCCCTGGCCCCTGCCATGCTATCTGCGTTTTGCTCCACTATGATATAATGATATGAGCCTCTCCCATTTGCCACAATCTCCTATTACCATGGGCTGAGCTCCTTGCCTTTCCTGCCATGATAGGCTGAAAACCCCGAGTCCATGAGCCAAATTAAATTTCTCTTCCTTTAAATACTTCCTGACAGATATTGTGGTCATGGTGATACAAAAGGCACTGTTTTATATGTATTTAAATCTAACCATTTTTGTTACTTCTTCATAGAAATAATAGAGTCAGAAATTTTACCTTCTTTGCCTTCAAAGCTACTCACAGACAGACTGATACATAAGATCTAAACCCAAGCTAAGGTCTGTTTATAGACTTAGACGCACATCTTAATATGCCTTATGGAGATCTGCCTCCACAGGGTCTTCTGACCCAAATTGACCAGTCTACTCTACACTTCTCAATATAGAAAAACTGAATTCCAAACTGAGAACCAGATGTGTGGAAAGTCTAATCCACATTCAAAGAGCTTTGGATGAATGTTTTTGTTTGTTTGTTTGTTTGTTTGTTTGTTTGTTTGTTTTTAGGTAGAAGCCTAGCCTAAAAGGCTGTGGTCCTGTCATGGATGGATAGTGGTTGCTTAAGCAGAAAAGTGAAACAAGAATGAAGCCAGAACAGTAGTACACCATCTTGCCTAATGTCACTGGAGAAACGGAGAGGACCCGGGGATCCGAAGAACTAGGTAAGGGATTAATGGCACATTATATGTATCCTGAACCTTCTCAGCCAGCCCATAGATCACACTAGTATTGGAGTAAGAAAAGAGGAACGGGCTGCAAAGGGAAGGAAAGATAAGAAACCTCTCCATGTAGATGGGAGGGAACAAGGAGGCCAGAGTCTCTGCCAGAGGGTTTACCTGGAAGGTCTGGGAAGATAACTTCGTCTTGAACCCCAAAGGCTCCAGTGCTGTGGGGTGCAGTGGGCAGAATGGTTTGGAGGTGTGTTCAGTTGTGCCACAACTGATTCAGGACATGGGGCTCAAACAACTAATGGTTGCAAATTGGGGAAGCACCTAAATGGGGAGTGAGCTTGCATACGTGCACACACACAACAGCCATGTTTACCACAGTCAGGAGGAGAGGCTACTAAGAGGGATGGTAGGACTAGCAAGGGTTGGAGATGTGGGTGGCAGAGGAAGGGGGAGTGTGTCTATTGTAATGGTTCACTGCAGAACCCCAAGCTCCAAGCAGAGACACTTGCTATTAATGGGCTGTTTTGTCTCCGGAATGTTTTCCTGTCACACATTTCAAATATGTCTGAAAGAGGCTCCAGAATAGATCATTTCAGGTGTGATTGTCACATCTTCAGAAGTCAGCTGTTATGGAGGGGAATGGCTTCCTAAGCTCTTTTATGGCAGTAGTTCTATTAAAAGCAATTATTTTTCAGCGATAAGAAGAGGAGCCTCGGTTGTCTTTTTTTCAAGTTCTTAATAGATGTGGTTTTTTTTGTTGTTGTAATAAATTTTTTGTTGTTGTTGTTTTTACAGAACTGACCATCTCTTTGGTGGATTCAAATCTCCTACTTAGTTCACTAAGGATATAAATTGAAATTTCCTCCAAAGCATCGAGCACCTGCCTAAAGATTTACATTTGTTGTTACTGCTGTTTAGATCAAATGGTTCTCAACCTGTGAGTCACAACCCCTTTAGGGGGACACACATCACATGTCCCGTCCTGTTACATTACAATTCACAGCAGTGACAAGATTACAGTCATGAAGGAACACTGAAATAATTTAATGGCTTAGGACCAACCACAATACAAAGAACTATAGTAAAAGGTTGTAGCATCAGGAAGGTTGAGAACCAGTAGTTTAGATGAAGGTCATGTCAAATTGTCCAGGCAGCTCCTCTGTCTCCATTCTCTGGAGTAATTGAGGTTGCAGACATGTCACATGCTGTGGCATGCTGCTAGGATTTGCTACTTTTTAAAGTGAAAAGACATTCATTGAATTCATTAGTAACAAGTCAAGGTCTAGATTAGCATTTTTATATGAGGTTTGTGAGGCAGGAGGAGGCACAGATATCACAAGGCTAACACAAGTCTTTTGGAATAGAATTGAGGAAAGAGAAGAGAAAGAAAGCATTCACCTTCAAAGGTTATGAGAAAAGCAAGATGCAGAGTTTCAAATAAGTGGAATATGTAGACATATATTATGTATGGGAAACTTACAAGCATGTGCTCAATGTGTAATTTCTTTACACAAGTATATCTACGTATGCAAATGTTTGCTCAAGAAGTACTACTAGATAATATTCCTTACACAATAGTGTCCTCAGTGTATAGGAGAGTTGGTTTGTCTGTGTTTGGCTTATTTAGTTTGCCTCTGCATTTGGAAAGTGAAGCTACAGAAACATGAATAGTTGGCCAGCATATATCTACTATCTTCCACCAGAGATGCTCACTTTTAGAAGCCTGGAGGCAGCATTTAAGATTTCTCTGTAGACACCATTAATGTTATCAACATTACCCTTGCATGGACAGTCTGACTCCAGATCTTGACTCATCCCCATTATACTGAATGTATATGGGTTGATATGACGTTTTTTACATTGCCACTTGACACGTTAATAGGTTGCAATAGCTCAACAGCTTTCGGTGGACGGTGAAATACTGAGTGTCTTATCGTCTGCCCTATTCCTTGAGGTGGATATATAATAACAATTAGTTAGACTTATGCTACTGGGCCATTCCACACTAGAAATCTAACTTTCTTGGCTGTGGGCACATGAGTGCAGATTCTTATTCTAGCTGTGTGCCCCTGGTTAAGACATGTAATATTTCCTGTTTCTCCTGTGTAAGGTGTATCATCTGCTTAATAAAGGTTTATATGGATGAACAACAACAAAAAGCTACAAAGCACCTAAAGGAGTTTTGGAAATAGCCAGTTCACATAAAATTGGCACATACCCTCAATCCCAGTGGACAGGAGTTTGAAGCAGGAGGGAACACCAGTTCTAGGCCATCCTGAGCTATTTAATGAGACCTTGTCTCAAAACAAGAGCAATCGGGGAAAGGAAGGAAAAAAACAAACTGCTCATCCTCTGTAACCTACATTCTAACTCACTAGAGTCTTCATTCATGTTTCTCCATTTGTCTCTTCATTTCTGACCTATCAGTACCAGAGACACAACTTAGTAATCAGATTCAGATGGCGTTGGCATAGAATTACAGTAAGAAGTGGTACAGGTTTCATCGTGTGCATCCCCTCTGACTCTGGTTTCATAGATGACACATCTCCTTGTTTCCTTGAGCGTTATAAAAAGATTGCCTGAGTCAGGCTGCATTTTGGCCAGCCTTAGGCTTGTCTCAAACTCAAGAGGCTTCCACCATCTTTCCTCCTCATACCCTTGTTCTTTCCTCTGACTTCAGTCCTCTTCCCATTGCCTAACTCCATATACTTCACCCCAGTCCTTCTTGAGGCTAGCGTACACATGCCCTTGGAGAATGTTTACTAGCTACATGGGAGTCTCTTAGCAGCTATTCCTTATTCTTATTTCTTAACATCCCATCAGAAAAATGCAGTTTTATACTTAGAGATTAATTATTTATATTCAAGTTCATTTATTTTGAACTAACATAAGCTTATAGAAAAATGTTATGAAGATGAAAAAGACTCATAGTTCCCTTGTATTATTAATACTGTGACAACAAACATTCTGGTCTATTTAATTTCATTGACATTCTATATTACACAGTACTTTTCTTTCAAACATTTTTAAAGATTTTCCCCCTTCCCTTCTCCTTCTTGCTCCAGCCCCTGCTTGCTTTGTCCCCGCTCATACTGGGCCCATAGCATTTTGTTTTTCTCTTTTTGTTTTTGTTTTTTTTAATTTGTTTCTCATTATGGATGGTTGTGAGCCACCATGTGGTTGCTGGGATTTGAACTCATTACCTCCGGAAAAGCAGTCAATGCTCTTAACCATCTCACCAGCCCTCTTTCAAACATTTTTATGCTGTAGACATCATTTTATATCTCACTTACTAGATTAATTTTTCAATGCTTGCTAATTATATATTAATAGCCAAATTTCTATTCCTACCAGTACGTATAATACTATAATAGTATCTATCTCGCATTTTCTTTGCCAGATAGGCAATTTGATTGTTTCTAAGTTTTGAACATTGTAAGTGAATCTGTATATAAATTCAGTATATATGAAGGCATTACCTTTGTATATAATGTTTTATTTTATTAAAGTCACAAGAATCAGAGTAGATTCCTTTTTAAAATGTATTTACATAATTGTTTTGAAAGAATGCTGTATTAGTTATTTTTACTTGCAATGACAAAGCGCCATGCCCAAAACAAATTATAGAAGAAAGAGTGCATTGGCATCTTGCATTTTCAGAGAGTAACGTCTGTGGGCATAATGGTGGGGACCATGGTAGAGGCAGGCAGGCATGACACTGGAGAAGCAGCTGAGAGCTTTCATCTGGTCCTCATGCAAGAGGCAGAGAGAAAGAGAAATTGGAAATGGTGAGGGCTTTGAAACCTCAGTGCCTACCCCTAGTGACATCTTCCATCAATGAAGTCACACTTTCTAATTCTTCCCAAGGAGTTCTTCCAAGTGGGTACTAAGTACTCAAATATGTGCACCAATGTGTACCACCCTCATTCAAACCAACCACAAATGAAAGAACTCGTGATAAGAGAATAACTTTGACTACTTCTTGGCTTTAAGATTCATGAATTTTAGATAGAAGTTTGATTTACAGAGTTTTTGAAGCAGCTTTTGCTGCCTCTGCTATCCCTTACTTAGAAGGAAATCTGTTGTGTATTCTGTCCAGCTATGTCAAATCTGTTGTGAGCTATCATTATAAACATACCTAATCATCTTGAAATGCTTTCTAGAGTAAGGTGGACTATAATTCAGCACACAAATTCATTGGCCAACTGAGTACAGTGATGTTCCTGGTCTCTCTTAAAGACTTTTGACAAACAAAATTATTTTAAGACTAGACTTTGTACTTTAAATCCCAGTTGGTGTTTAACCTTAGAAATGTTTGATATATATCTTAAATATTTGATATATATATATATGTATATATGTATATGTATATGTATATGTATATATATATTCATGTATAGAAATTGCTACTTTACTGTAACAGGCAGATGATACCAACTTGACACTGCATATCAGACCACCACTTTGAACAACACACAAAAATAGATCATCAATGGAAAAACACTGTACAATGAAGCCAGTAGTATTGCTTCTACAAATATATTCTAAAGAAAAAGGGCTCCTTAAAACAAAACGTTTGAAAACAGCTTAAACAATATAGAAATGATTAGGTGATCCATGGCTTATCAAATGAGCATTGGGAGAATTGTACATCTCTATTGCACCCCTGAATGGAATCAACAATTCTTTTGGAACTAACTATTCTCAGATTAGCTTTTACCATATCCTGAGAGTGTCAAGCTAATCTTTTTTGGTATAAAGATCTCTATACTTCATGGAGCAAAGCTGTTAGAAACCGTTCTCGATAGAGCTGCTACAGACATACTGTTAAGAGAGATCTGGGGAAAACACATCTTGGTGGGACAGTTGCCTTTCATCCCTTTTTGTGTCCTGATTCAATGGCAGTTTACACCACAATCAAAGAACATCTGAGAAGAATAAAAACTGATTCTGAACCTAAGTATAAAAGATAGTTTTAGTGAATACAAATACCCTGTGGTCTGTGAGAAATGTGGCCTTATTCGCCAATGTATTATCTAGGTAAATTCAATATAAAACACTTACATTTTTTAAAAAATAAGATCAAATGGCACATATTTTATTAACAGTATATATATATTAACAGCAATGGCACAAGCAAATAATAAAAAAACATGGTTATGAAAACACATAAAGCATAAGGTTTTTACAACAGGTAAAAATTATATAAATCATGATATATTACCTGACATATATAGTAATATGTTTTCAGTGACTGATATTTGATTTAAAATTTTACTTTATTTTCTTAAGGGCTTCATTCAACAACATCTCTTTTTTTACTCATCTGACCACCATAGACTGAGAGCCCACTGTATGTTAAAAATTGCTCTCCATTGCCTTACCTCTATCTATTTCCCAAAGATCTTGCGTAAGGAGGTGGAACTTAATGTAGTCAAATCAAAAGTATAATTGGGGTCAGGCATGGTGACACATATTTATATTTCGGTTCTTATGAGGCAGAGACAGGAGACTTGCCTCAATCTTGAGTACACCTTAGTCTACATAGAGAGTTCCAGGCTACCCAGGTGATATAGCAAAGCTACTTTAAAACAAACTATATGCCTTAGTGTGTATGTTTATGTGTACGTGTGTGTGCATGTGCGTGTGTGCATGCACACGATTGCTGAGGTGTAATGTGTGTGTATGCATGTATATGTGTTGTACATACATATATGTATGTATGTATTTATATTTGGAGAGTCAAATCTGTCATACGAATATCATATAGAATACCATAATTCTGTCTTGTGAATTTTCGTATTTGCATTAAAACATGAGTTCTGTATACCACAAACACTGTATCAGCTTCTGAAATATTATTTCATAAGTGATGCTTATAATTTTTAATATATTTTCATAAATGATGCTTTCTAGGGAAAAAGCTAGGTGTGATGGTATACCTCTTTAATCCCAGCACTCTGGAGGCATAAGCATGTGGATCTCTGAGTTTGAGGCCAGCCTGGTCTCCATAGTGGTTAAGGCCAGTCAAGGCTACATAGGGAAACCATTTATTAAAGCAGGGAAGGGAATAGAGAAATGCAGTATTAAATGAAGTGAAGCACAAGTCTGTAAAGAGATAGAATGTATTTCTTACTTGCAATTGTTGTAAGATAAATTGTTGGCCCAGCAGTTATTCTTTTGGAAATACCTGCAGAAAAGGCAGCGGTGTGACAATACCGAATCCATTTGGAAATTTATTTCTAGTGTGTAAGACGTTTCTGATGATCTTTTTATCTGATGCCGTTGGGTCCTAAAATATGTTTTCCTCAAAGTCTCTCAGATTTTCCTTCACAGCAACTCCTGACTTCCCTGTGCCTCTCCTAGCAGTTGTAGGCTTTGCTCTACAAACTTGTAGCCCCACCCCCATCCAACTCCCGCCCCGCCCCTTCTCTTCATTATGGACAGTAAATCTTTAACAAGGTGCCTTGAAACTTCTGCCACAAGCTCTGTACGTATGCTTCGGAGAAGGGGCAACACATTTCTAGAAGTATAAGAGCGGATTACCTCTGTGTGCCAGCAAGCAGCAATTAACGGGGGTGTGGGGTGGGGGTTGGGTAAAGGCAAAGGGAATGCACCAAGGTGCTCAGCAGCCTGTGGTTTCATCCATTTCACACCAGCTGAAAGGAGAGGAGAGGCAAGGAACTACTTTATGTGATTAAAGGAAAAAGAAAATCCATATCTTCCACATGGGATTTCCTCACGTGCCCTCTTAATGAACAAAGAGAGAAGTTGAGAGATACTTTTAAGCGGTTAAAACTATGAACATACTGTCTTTGGGGAGGGAGCGTATGAATTTCCTAATTTCATCAAACCCATTAAGGATTACAGCTCCGTCCTTTCCAGCGGAGGAAGTGGAAGCGTTCTGCGTTGCCCTATGACTCCATGGAGTGGGTAGGATGAGAAATGGCTTGTAATCACGCTATGGAAAGAAATAATAGGGGGAAAAAAATCGACTCTCAAAACTGATTTTTGCTGCTTGAATTCTAAAAGCTACTCAAAGGTTGGGTGATTTATTATAACGGAACACACTCATGAGTTAGCACTTCATAATAAGTAGGTTATCTTTTCTCCCAGGATTCAGTAGCCTCCAATGAATACAGTACACTAGTATTTCAATACTATGCTTAAAACAGAGCTGACAAAATGCTACAAGTGATTCATCCTCTCTCACTTATTTCTTTTTTACATTTTTTTTTAAAAAAGAGGTCATTTGCTTGCCCAAACAACCAAGGCCAAGAGAAGTAAAAAAGGTCCCGTGTCAAGAAAGCCGACAACGTCTAAGAGATAATTCTTGAAAGTGGAATAGATTGTTCGAGGCTCAAGTTAATTTGAAATTTAGAAAGAGAATGGCAGAAGCAAGGAGCAAGTACAAGACTCTTCAGACCAGAAAAGCTGGGAGCTCCACCCTGGGGCCGAGAAAGAATGGCTGGGCACACTTCTTATGGATGAAGAGGGTAAGCAAAAGCAAGAAGTAGGAAGCCAGAGACAACAGCGCATGCCTATAGTTGGTTCCAGGCTTGCTAAGACTGTACAGTGAGACCCTGTCTGGAAAAGAGAGCGGGAAGGAGGGAGAGAGGAAGGGAAGGAGGGATGAGAGGAGGAAGGGAGGGAGAGAGGGGAGAGGGGAGGGAGGGAGGGAGGGAGGGAGAGAGAGAGAGAGAGAGAGAGAGAGAGAGAGAGAGAGAGCGCGAGAGCGAGAGAGAGAGATGCTACTCTGCTAGCAGAGCCAGATGAGGCTGCGAGTACTAGCCATTTAACTAAATGATTGAGGTCTGAGTTATTTGCATGAATTAAGTCAATTCATGTATGGGTTAGATTTAACTACTCTTACAATCCATACTTACTTATATCACAAAGGCATGCAGCTATCACACTAGAAAGGAGATGAGGCATAATTATATGATTTTTAATGAAGATCATCCATAATGAGCCTATTTTAAATATCTACATATTTAGTTAATGAAATGCATACTTAAAATGAATACAGTTTGCTGGGTGTGGTGGTACATGCCTTTAATCCCAGGACTCAGAAGGCAGAGGCAGGTAGATTTTTGTAATTTTTGAGGCCATGCTAGTTTACATAGAGAGCATCAGAAAAGATGTTATATTTTTGAGGTTAAGTTCATAGAAGCATAGTTTATATGCTAGTTCTAATATCTATAAAATGTATATAAACTGAGGTTTTCAATGTGTAATAAAAAGCAAGTTAAAAAAAGTCATCCTCAATAATAATATTTCATTTCTTACATGACAATTGGTTGCACACAACTGTAAGGTTGAAATTATTTATTTATCATGGCTAATATTTAACAAATAGTTTTGCTTTTATTAAAGTTCAAATTCTAAACCATTTATAATTTTTCAGAAACAAAATTAATTGGTCAAAAGGGAGACTTAATATTTTTAAGCAGTTTGAACTAAACATTCAACTTTTCAAAAATTTTAAGATTCAGTAAGTGCAGTTGGTGATCCACAAAGAGAAATGGGGGTCCTACAAGCATTGTTTAATAACGAAGAAGCAAGAGGTGCAGTATAGCATGGCCTTTAAATTCAAAATTAAAAACAAACTCAATTCCACTGGTGTCATCTCAAATTAAAGTATTGTGCAAAAAGCTTACAAGGAAATGAGAAAAATTATAAAACCCCAAAGCCATAAATTGTAAAAGAATGGTGAAATGGAGAGACATAGCTCATGCTTATAGGTAAAGCAACTAAATACTTTCAAGATGGCAAAATTCTATCCAGCTTGATCTGCTGAATCAAAATAATTAGAACCCAAATTCCAGTGATCTTTTGTATTTATGAGCAAAGAGACTAAGATTCATGTGGATTTCCAAAGGATCCAGAATAGCTAGTATCAATGAAAGAAAAAAAAAACTATAAAATTGGATGACTAATAGCACTTGAATAAGACATTTATAAATACATAATGGAATAGACTAAAAAAAATGTAGAAACATAGTCAAGTCATCTTTAACAAGAATAAGAAAAAATAGTCTTTCAAACATATAGTGCTGAACAACTGAATGCCGAAATATAAGAAGCTCTTTATACATCCTTCACAGAAACTATACCCATATACTCTTTACAAATGCTCCAAGCTGATCGCAACTTAAATGGGGACACCAGTCTATAAAACTCCTAGAAGATAACAGGAGAATGCCTAGATGATCTGGACTTGGCAATGATTTTTTTGTTTCTTCACTGAGGAGATGATCTCTGAAAGGAAGATAAACAAAGCTTCCTTAAGGTTATCATTTCTTGCTCTGTGAAGAACACTGACAAGAGTATAAAATGAGAAGCTGTGTCATGGAGGAAAGCATTCAAAAGAAAAATCAGATGAAAACTGGCCCAGAGTACATTTTAAAAATATATAAAGAATTACCATGGCAATGATTTTAAAAAATTTAAAAAGAGACCAAGACCTTAACAGACATCTCATCAAAGAAGGTGTAGAAAACAAGCTTTCATCACGTTCCCTCCTGAAGCATTGAGATCACACTATATATGGTTTATAATAAACAAGATGCTGTCTCCTGATGACCCCAAAGACTAGTGAGTTTATGCAACAGAGGAACCTTCTGCCACAGCCGAAGGGAATGCAGAATGGAACAGCAGCTCTAGGAAACAGCTTCTTAGAAGCTAATCATACCAATAGCAGATACTCTCCACACTGGGTTCCTTGGGATTTACCCAGTGAAGTGATGGCCACACAGAAACCTACATATTAGTTTTCAATCTTAGTTTCACTCATAATTGCTGAAACACAGAAACAAAAAGGATGCCTTTAAAGGAACAAATAAACCATGGTTCATCCTAGAATATTATCCAGCACCAAAAATAATCTAGTTGCTACCAAACCATGCAAAGACATGAAGAAAACTTGAAGGCTGCTAAGTGACAGAAGCCACTCTAACAAACTGTATCTAGCAAATTTCTGACTGTATGGAAAAGGCAAAGCTCTTTGGTGGATAGAAAGATCAGTGGTTGCCAGGACTTAGTGAACGATTCATGGAAGGATGAACAGGCTAAGATGCTTTCAGACAGTGAAATACGTCGTATGATGCAAAAAAACTGTAGATAAGAGATAGTCAAATGTCATCAGTCTAAATGCACAGAGTTTGTAATACCACAAGTTAACAGGAATACAAACCATGCACTTACTGTAATACTGTAACAATATAGGTTCATCAATTGTAACACAGGACACTCTTGGCCGAGGGTGGAAGTGGTGTGTTGGATATGGATGAGTCTGTGGTGTAGGGCAAGACAGACATGGGTAATCTCTGTGAATCTAAACCCACTCTGTATCTACTAAGCAACCAAATGTAAATAGAGCAGTAGCCACCAAACAAACTAGAATGATCAGAAGAGAGAGTCTGGGATCCTAGAAAATAGCTATAAATTGCCAGACAAGTAAAAAAAAGTATTCAATTATATGTTATTGAAACATGTACATTAAATATAAAATCAGAAACATGTTTTAAAATAACACAGGTTAAAATATGCACAGCATTAAAGAGATGTGGCAGAATAAAGAGTGAGGTGTCTCCATTGGTCTTTGCACACCAGTCGGAATGTGTTGCCCCTTGTATGAATTTACTTGGATTATTATAGCAACAGGATAACACAAACTAGGTAGCTTAAACATCAGAAATCATTTGTTCCCACTGTTCGGAATACTAAGGAAGAATCCATTCCATACCCACTTCCTAGTGACCAAAAGCAGTATTTATGACAGTGCTTATCATTGCTGTACTTGCTGCCTGGGTTCAGACACATTCTGTGTAAAACGCGAGATCTACACTCCCGGTGCTCTGTCTTCTTCACGGTTGTACTTCCAATTCCAGCACCAATCCCAGCACCTCTAACAGTCATGTTCCATAAGATCTTTTGAAGGTTGAATGCTCAATTATCTATTAGTTAATACTTCAAACTACATTGTTTATATTTGCACATATAAATATACATGCACATACAATGTGTTCAATCCATGAGACTTCTGTATCCAGAATCCCAGTTTCCAGTAGGCATCCCCTTAGGCCATTTTTACACCTTGGAAGCAGGTATAGCCACCAAACCAAGAAGGACAGGGGTTTCAGGTGAAAAAATGGATATTAGTGAGAAACATTATTCTCATTTTTTAAAAAATGAAAACAGATTCTCCCTTTGAAAGGCAAGCTGGGTTTGTGTTTTAGAGGATTGTATTCCACCATTTAATTTAGCTGAACTATTTTAGAGAAAGAAGGTCTTCACTGGGATGAAAAGACAGGGGTGACTTCAGACTAAATGAACCTTGTGAGAGGCAAGGGAATGACCTGGAATAAAGTGGGAGGGGGCCTGGAAGGTTTGCAAACCAAATAACAAAACGCTGGGAGCTTTAGCAAAAAATCCCTAGGCAAAGCTGTTAGCTACAAAGCCTACAGTGTTCCAACCGACACAGCAGCATGAACAGCAGCCATCTTCTAACGTAATGGATGCCCTCTTAACCCCAAGGGATATTGTTTAATTTCATTTCAAAAACTAAAATAAAATTGGTTTTAGAACAAACTTAGATAAAGAAAGCCCAACAAAGCCATGTGACGGAACACCAGACCTACTTTGCTTCACCAATTTCTTTTCTTCTGTAGCTAAGAGCTTCAAGTTTGGCTGCTGATCCCCAGGGATTTCTGGTTGTTTCTTTCCTGAAAAAGGTGTATAGCAAAACGGAGAGTGCATGGGGCCAGCAAACTCTGGCACAGAGAAAATAGCACTGTGGGTCAAGCTATAGAACGTTAGGAAGATAGCACACCTTAGGACACAGTCTGACAATGTTTAATGGAGCAGGTGCCATGTTTTTTTTTTTTCCAGAACAGAAATGGAGCTGAAAAAAAAAAGCAGGTTCTTGATAGAACATGATAACGTTATGACATCAAATAGAAATTGTTTGAAATTAAGTAGATCCTTGACTACCAAAAGCATTCATGAGGTAGTAAGGAACCTCCTTTTGGTAATCTCAAATCCTAAAACAAGGTAGACAGCTTGGCAGGTAAATGCTCTGTATTCTGTATTTTAGAGTCAATTCTTTTCTTTCTTCTTTTTTTTTTCCTAGTATAGACTTTTTGTATTGGATATTTTTTTATTTATTTACATTTCAAATGTTGCCCTCTTTGTCAGTTTCCCCTCCAGAACCCCCTATCCTATCCCCTTTCTCCCTGCTTCTATGAGGGCTCCCTCCCCCACCTACCCTCCCCCACCTCACCATTCCCCTACACTGGGGCATTGAGCCTTCACAAGGCCAAAGGCCTCTCCTCCCATTGATGCCAGATAAGATCATCCTCTGCTACAAATGTGGCTAGAGCCATGGGTCCTTCCATGTGTATTTTTTGGCTGGTGGTTTAGTCCCTGAGAGCTCTGGGGGTTCTAGTTGGTTGATATTGTTGTTCTTTCTATGGGGTTGTGTAGCTGCCTGCTGCCACACGAAATGGGTTCCTGAGAGGGAGGCTGGAGCTGTAAGGGAGGAAACAGATTTCTGATCAAGGCCCAATGTTTACTAAGGGTCTGAGCTTATAAAGGAGGAAGGCCCATCCCCTGCCACACCAGGCTTCTTGATGCTTTGTTGCCAAGTTGTTAGCACTAGTCTGCCAATGCTTGTTAGCAATAAGTTGTCAGTTGCCAGATTGTCAGCTATCTCAGGAATATCTCAGGAATGCAGGTTCAACCTCTCAGCAGGTAGCGGCATCTTGGGGAAGAGCAGAGCAGGTGATGGGTGACAGAATAGACCTATCAAGGTCAGAAGACTCCACCCTAGGTGGTCTCATTCACAGTGACAGAATAGGTCTGAGTCAGCCTGCTCATGGCTAGGGGAGGCTACAGGGTTGCAAACCCCTTCAGCTCTTTCAGTCCTTTCTCTAACTCCTCCATTGGGGACCCTGTGCTCAGTCCATTGGTTGGCTGTGAGCATCTGCCTCAGTCCTTGTCAGGCTCTGGCAGAGCCTCTCAGGAGACAACTATATCAAGGTCCTGTCAGCAAGCACCTCTTGGCATCATTGTCTGGATTTGGAGTCTGTATATGGAATGGATCCCCAGGTAGGCAGTCTTTGGATGGCCTTTCCTTTAGTCTCTGCTCCACACTTTGTCCCTGTATTTCCTTTAGACAGGAGCAATTCTTGGTTAAAAATTTGGAGATGGGTAGGTGGACCCATCTCCCAACTGGGGGCATTTCCTAACCTCTGGATATGGTCTCTACAGCTTCTCCTTTCCCTTTGTTGGGCATTTCAGCTAATTTCATTCCCGTTGGGTCCTAGGAGTCTCTTGCTTTCCTGGCATCTAGGACTTTCTGCTGGCTATCCTCAGTTTCCTATCCCCCATTGCTACACATCTCTATTCAAATTTCTGACCCTCTGTATACCATCACTGTCTCCTCCCTTACCTGATCCTGCCCCCTTTTACTCCCCCCCCTCTCTTCCTCCCAAGTTTCTCCCACCCTCTACCTCTCGTGAGAATTTTGTTTCCCCTGTTAAGAAGGACTGAAGCATCCATACTTTCTAAGAGATGCACTGCATAATGTCTTGGGTGGGGAGGAAAGAGAAGGGAGTGGCTGCAACCTTGTGAATTCGTGACAGATTCAACCTGGCATTGAGACAAGTACGGAATACTTAGATGCTTTTTAGGGGAAAACACATTCCAAGTGAAGAATGACTTAGAAGCAAAGAATCTTATAAAGATATAGTCATCCCAACATGCTCAAAGAAACATGACTCTGTCTAGTCACCCAGCAAGCCATTATTAACTGCTTATTGCATACCCATTCTGTTGACTCCTCCCTTCTCCAACCTTACCACATCCAAAAACAAAAACAAAAAAAACAAAAAAACAAAACCCCACCACCACCACCACCACCAAAACACAACCATAATTTGTCTTGATTGAGCATGCTTCTTTGGGAACACACTGAGATTCTAGAATCTATTTCCTGCATCATGTAAGTGACTGTCATTTTGTATAACAACTTTAATTTTTTTCCCATTTTATTTTTTTATTTATCCTATTTTATTATTTTATTTTATACTGGGAAGCTAGATCAATAAAGTGAACACTACAATTCGCATAAGATGTATTTCTAAAAAGGACCCACAGAGCTGGAAAAAAGTAATCTTATCTAATCTGCTCACAATGCAATAGAGTAATAATTTCTTGTAACTGGACTTTGTAACATTAAGAATAAGTCCATACAGCAATGAAGTTTCAAACAAGAATCGTATTTCCCTGGTATCAAGGATCCATTGGTTTGCTGTCTTTAAAAACTACCTCCTTTTTCATCCACTTCCTCCTCCTTTGCTGGGTTTCTGACTTTCCGTATGCTTCTATTTATCTGGAAAACTAGCTTGGATCTTTATTGCTCCCCATATTTAAAAGGAGAAAGTGAAAGAGGAAATAGTGTTTATGGGCTGGGAACCTCTGATAGGTAGTCCACAGAAGTCCCTTTGCCTGCGTTTTACCATCTGCTCAACTGGTCAACTCTTCAGAGGAAAGTGTCAAATGGGGACAAGGGCAATGACAGAGAAAGGGCTTTTCCAGGCTTTCACACACCTAGAAGCAAGAATCTAGCTTAATGCCAGTATCTGTGCTTCTCTGTTAGTAACAAGCATTTCTTATGCATACACTAAGTACTTTGGTTTCCTCCCAAATCCTTCAATCCATCTCCACAATTGAAAGTGTGTTCCCTGACACTCTTCTTTTTCTAAGATGTCTCCACCTTTCTCTCTGCTTTTGCTGCCCTGATGCACCATCTCCAAACATTTCTCCATCCCACCACCACTTCCTCTGAACTCCTTGGCCACTTCCACTGTGAGGACCACAGATAAGGCTCCTGTTTCCCTAATCAACTACCACATTCTCCGTATTTGCTGAAGGTTCTAGTCTCTTTCTTTTCTGGTTACTAAAGTTATCTTTACAGAGCCTATCTTTGGCTATTTTCTCTTTAGCTTGCCTAGATGCTTCCAACAACCTCACTGCGAGCCTCCAGGAGCTTCTCATTGTTCACACCCAGGTGCCTTTGCTGTTCTCTTGACCTGGAGTTTTCTAGGCTTTATCTCATGCACTCAAGAGTTTTCCAAGCACATAGCCTTTCTCAGACTTGTCAACTCTACTTAACAAGAATATTCTTTCTTTCTTTCTTTCTTTCTTTCTTTCTTTCTTTCTTTCTTTCTTTCTTTCTTTCTTTCTTTCTTTCTTTCTTTCTATGTAGCCCCAGTTCTCCTAAAACTTGCTCTGTAAACCAGGCTGGCCAATAACTCAGAAATTGACCTGCTTCTGCTCCCCAGAGTGCTAGGGTGTGTGCCGCTAAGCTTAGCTATTTTTATTTGGTTTTCTTTTAGACAGGGATTCACGTAGGCCAAGCTGGCACTGAACTTGCCGGAAGGCCAAAGATGACTTTAAACTTTGATCTCAATGATGGCACCTCTCTGGTGCTAGGATTACAGGCAGGTAACACCATGCCAGGCAAACAATCAACTGGCTGAGCTATAGCTTCCAGCCGCTTAGGCAGAGTGGAACAGTTTGTGATATGTCTCTGATAGAATTCTATGCATATTTCCTTTACAGACCGGTGTTAGAATTTCTTGTCTCAATTTTTGTTTTCATTAAGACTATGCACTATTTTTACTAAGCATCATGCACAGCCTATTCGAGCTTTTCTATTTCTGAGGGACGTACTTTTGCCAATAAAATAACAGAAAAGAAAAAACTCTGCATAAAACTGGATGAAGAAACAATTGATGAGGATAGTAAGTTAAATTGTGAAAAACAGAAACAACAAAATTCTTATAGTCACTGAAGTGTTTAAATAAGATTGCCTAAATGATTGTGCATAAAAATTTCAAATATATTTCCTCAAGTAACTATCTAAAAATAGCCTCACTCTGTGGGCACAAGGAATAACATGTTCTGATTTTTATTGAGATAAGGCAGTAGATACTTCAAGAAGTACCACACAGAAATTATTTTAAAACTTGAAACCACAACAACAAAAAATCTTTCAGATATGTTCCCTTGAACATATTAATGAATCTAACTTATGACCTTTTGAAATAAATCAAACCTTATAGTGGTTAGCATTAAATCCCTTAACAAACTAGTAAGTAACATAGACAAGTCTATACATGTTAAATAAAGGAATTAAAGAGCTTTTCTCTAAGAAGACAACACTTTATTCAGAAGCAAAAGGAAAAATTTAATTCTTAAAAATGTTTTTAAATTGATGTTTACAATGAAAACTAATGAAGGCAGATAGATCCTGCCAATTACGAAGATGGGTACAAAATTCTTGGTCATAATCATCATAACAGACATTGCTTGATAGGAACGTTTTTTTCTTTTCTTTCTTTTTTTCTTCATTAATCATTTTATTCGTTTACATTTCAAATGTTACTCCCCTTCCTGGTTCCCCCTCCATGAATCTCCCATCCCTTTTCCCTCCCCTTTGCCTCTAAGAGGGTGCTTCCCTACCCACCCACTCCTGCCTCATGCCTTTAGCAATTCCTCTTTTCTGGGGCATCAAGCCACCACAGGACCAAGTGTCTCCCTTCCCACTGATGCCAGCTGAGGCAATCCTCTGCTACATATGTAGTGGGAGCCTTGAACAGGCCCATGTACACTCTTTGGTTGGTGGTTTAGTCCCCTGGAGCTCTGAGGGGTTCAGTTAATTGATACTGTTGGTCTTCCTATGGGGTTTAATGTTCTTTTCACAAAGTAATTGTTTACAATGCCTCTCTACACACCTTTTAAGTCTCAAGAGTATTTTACAGTTATCAGATTTCTCTTTCTTCCTTCCTACTGATTTCCTTGGCCAAATTATATCAGGACCCAAGAGAAACAGCCTGTCATCTTTGTAGGTCTCCATCCCTGATCTGCTAACAGGAGAATTAATTGCTTCCGGGGACTGCAGTCCCTTTGCATTTTATGGCCATCACCTTATAGCTCTTGATTGTCACTATTTATTTACATATCTTCTCTCTCACTAGAATGACAGCTCCTCACAGACAAGGATCAGTCCTAAACGCAGGTGACAGGAAACATCAAAGAGATAAACCTGGAAAGACCTCTTCACAGGCTAGCAGGCGCTTGCTTGGCAGGACAAAGGAGGATTCCAGGGATAGTCCTTCCCTCACAGGGAAATTACAGCAGTAAATTTGCCTTGTCCCGTAGCTTACAACTGTAAAATCCCTGGCATTAAAATAAAAAGACAACCAGCAGAGTGGTGCACGCCTATAGTCCCAGCATTTGGGAGGCTGAAGCAGGAAGTTTGACCAAAGCTTAGGTTAAAAAGTGATACCTTTTCCTCAAAGGCCAATAAAGAAACAAATACATCAGGGATCCAAAAGTATTGTTTGGAAGTCACTGAAGATAGTAACATAGGACTTTAGTGCTGCCTTAATATAGACAATAGAAAAAGAGGAGGAGACTTTAGGGAGAGTAGGGGAAACACAATATCTTCTAATAGAGATGCTTATGAGACAGAGCACTGTGCAAGTAATAAAATTCTGGGTCCTTCACTATGAAAGCTAAGAGGTTAGAGAATTTCTTTAAAACATGGATGTCAGAGTTTGGTGCTGAGTATTCCTGCCACCTTCAAGCTGCTGAGATGTCTTCCTGTGTCTTTTTGAAGAAGAAGATGTCTCAGTCTTTCTGAGGAGAAGCATTTGGATAATAATGAATTATATGTTTTTAAATAGCCCAAAGAGAAGTTCTTAGAGTGTTCTCATCACAAAGAAATGGTAAATATTTGAGGTGAGAAATATGCTTTGTGTAAAAGAAAGAACCAAGTGTTACGAAATGCTCAGCTTTGGGCTGATGTAACAAATGATACTGGTCTTTGAGTTAATGCCCCTTCCCAAGGTATAAGAATCAGAAAGCCTTAACAATTTTTGTTTTAAAGCCTGGCAGTCTCTAGGTCAAAAGTCTTTTTCTTGGTGGGGGGGTGGGGTGGGTTGACAGTCCAATAGAAAAAAAATTGTGTGATCTATTTATCTAACAAGTTAATACATGAGGTTTCTTCTTAATGTCAAAGGGCTAAGGGTTTCCCAAAGCCTATTCATCTGTACATGCGGGCGGAAAGAACCCTGGGGAGGTCAGAAGCAGTTCCAGTAGAAGCTGTCAGAGCAGTAGGCTTTGAAAATAACAAGTGCAGAGACAACCAGAAGCCGAGGTACTCTTCCAGAAGCTGAGCAAGTCACCAGCAGCAGCATCATATCAGCAGTTGGGGATGGAGCAAGCACTGCCAGATGCTAAAAGCATTTTGGGACTCCAAGCCAGGGAGAAATAGACAGAGCTATTTAATGAAGTAAGCCAGGGGAGGAGGAGATTCAAGGAAGCCACATTTCCTTATTGTGATGAGCTCTTTAAATGGGGTTACCTTGACATGGGGTTCAACACACATGAATGGGAATGGCTTTTCTTGTCCTTCGAAAAGTTCTCCCCTTGAGGAGACTCCTTATGAGGAATACAAACTTTTGAAAATGGCGTTTTAATAGTCTGGCAAATTCTTGTGAGTTTCTCATGAGAAAGCTACATAGGGTTAGAGTGAGAGGAGTTAGAGATTTTATAGAGATATATGAATATAAATATGCATGTATACAATCATATATACATAGATACAGACAGAGAAAGAGTGAGATAGAGTGCTAAAGACAGAGAGAGAGAGAAAAAAGAAAAGAGGGAAGGAGAGGAAGTCTGATATAAGGATGCTGTTTACGAAAGTCTAGAGGCTCAGAAATGGTGGACTCTTCAGTTACCAAACTAAAGACCCAGGGAGGCAACCATAGAGGTCTCATCTCAGTATAAATCCAAGTTTGAAGATAAAAGATGGCAGAATGCTCCAGCCCAAAGAGTCTCCAACAAAGAAACTTCATTCTCTCTTTTTTCGGTCTTTATGCTCTGATTTGGCCTTCAGTGGATTAGAGGCTGTTTAGAAAGAACCACTGACTTCGCCTTATCTGCATATTCAAGTATTCAACTCACCCATATGTACCTTCATAGATATACAGACTTGAGTTATGAGCACCAGAATTTGGCCAACTGCCAGGTAGCCATGCTAACAAAGGAGAAGCAGTGGTAGAAACAGACATAATTTCAAATCAAGTACAACCTTGACAACTGCCTGATGGACTCTAGGTTTTCTAAACTTTTTTGAGTTCTTGGGGTTTTTTTTTGTTTGTTTGTTTTGGCTTTGGTTTTCAGCTTTTGTTTCCTTCACATCAAGCTTCCCTGTGCTCTGCTGACCCTAACCTCTTTCTTCATAATTATATGCCAAGCTCATAAATTCAGACCTTACAACATATTTGGATCTTATATATTAGTAAGTTGCAAGTTACCAGTTATGCGTGTGTATACATCTTCTCCAGTTAATTGAAAAGTCGGTACAGTGAAGGCAGCTTAAGAAAAATGGTGGTGGTGGTGGCATCAGGGACCTCTGGCCCATAGTGACAAATGGGATGACATATAGTCATTTCTACATTGGGAAAGGCTTTACTGCCATTTCTATGTATGTCTAATGTCCTTTGATCTGCTGCTGCAAAAGACCTCAGTGGTAGAATAGAATAGGATGGGGTTTGTTTCACAATAAACAAGACAATCTTCCCAGTCCCTTCCTCACTATGTCTTAAAGCGGTGGTTCTCAACCTGCAGGTTGTGATTTCTTTGAGGATCCAACGACCCTTTCACAAGACTATCGGGAAATCCCGATATTTACATTATTAGATTCCTAACAGTAGCAAAATTACAGTTATGAATTAGCAACACAAAATAATTTTATGGTTGGGGGGTTTCACCACAACCATAGACCAGGAACTGTAGGAAAGGGTCACCACAGCAGGAAGGTTGAGAACTGTTGTCCTAAAGCATGAACCCAGGAAAGGGAGTTTGTGTCGACTGGTCAAGTTCATCTTCATGGATACTCACTATACATTTCTTCAGAGAAATCTATTTGTTGGAAGCACATCTTCTCTGGAAGGTGGCTGGATTAGAGAAAACCTCAGAACCAACCTGATTGTACACCGTGGTTTCTCTTTCACTTTTGTCATCTCTGGGACAAAATATCTGCAACAAACCTTAGAAAAACAAACGAACCCATGATTAACTTTAGCTCAGTTTTATGGCTAGAGAGGCACGACAGCTGGGGCTCCTTCTGCGGTGGGAGCTCACAGAAGGACCTATTCCCTCTCCAGAGGTTCCAGAAGACGGGAGAATTTGAGTTTAGAGTAGTCAATCCCAGCAACCCACTTCCTCTTCTTAGATCCCCATTCTAAAGTTACACCAAGTACAAAGCCGACATCTGGGGCTGCCAGCTGGGGTTCATTTGACCACTCGGGGACATTTGAAGCCCCCGAAGTGCTCTGTGCCCCATGTTTCCCAAGGATTTGTCTTCAGCTTTTCTTTCTCTCCTCTTGAATTCTGTCTTCCTTACTACTTCCGTCACTGTTGTTTGTTTTTTTTTTTTTTTTCTCTTTCTCTCAGCGTCGTCTCTCTTTGATTTCTTAGCTACTGTGTCTTCTTTTCCAAGGTAAGCCGCATGCTGTTGCTCTTTGCCGGTGATGTTCTTTTGAACAAGTCCTTTATTTCTGAATCTTTCTCTTTCAATTCATCGTTCCCCCTCAGGTGACCCTTTCCAGTTTCCAGATGTCCGAGATACATGCTCCTTCAAGCTCGCTGCCACCCTAGTCGCCTCTCCTCACACAGACTTTTATCCAGATGACGCTCTCTTTGCTGATGAGGCGCAGTGGAGCCAGGGAGGCCAGGAAAGTAAAAGAACATAAAAGCAAACAGACAAATTAATGACAAGTTTGTTCAATTCTGGCTGTGCATTTCAGGGCAGAGGTGCTGGTAACAGGTCACAACATTCAGAAATCACTCTGACAGTAGGACATCTGTCATGACTGAGGCCAGGCCCTGTCTGTGCCTGGCGCCAAGCTTGTGGCACCAATTTATATCTCCCTCTAAGGCCCCTGGCTCCTGATATCAGCACTGAGACAGTGTGTAAAATGACAACCACGATTAATACGTTCTCACCTCTGATCCCAGAAACCAGACTATTAACTACCAAAAGAGTTTTTCACCGAAGTAAAGGATCAAAAATAGCTATACTTAAGGAGAATTGTGTATAAAACCCTCAATGTTCAAGTCAGAAAGAGGCTCCCATGAGTTGAATGATTTTTTTTAACTTGTAGACAACAATTTGAGACAAACATTAATTGGATCTTCCCAGAAATGCCTCTATTTATCTTTAAACCTAAAAAAAAAACCTCAAGGAGGAGAAAAAATAAATCGCAGCTGTAAGCCTATGGATTTCGAATGTTTTATCAGTGAATCACCGTTACTCGGTGTGGTTTTGTTGTTTCTTAATCTGAAGAGGATTGGGGAGAGTAAAGCAGGGACTAAGGGGGATTGAGAGAGGAAGACTGTAAAGTCTCCAGCATTGTATCTATGGCTGAATTCCAGGAGGACAGTGGAAAGCCGCACTGTGCCTACTTAACAAAGTCGGATTGGTTTTCCATTGAAATTCTTTCTTATAAGCATTGTCAATCAAACAGACACCATACATTGCTAACCAGTTGAATGGCTTCTAAGAGTTCAGCCTTTCTAGTGCTTCCTGTCTCCCTCATGTGCAGACACCAACTTTACACATCTAAAATTACACGGCATATATGGGCCAATGAACTTTAGAACAAGATGTGCCTGGAGTTGAAAGTTAGCTGAAAAGCATCAGCTTCCAGAATGTGTTCTCATCACATCCATTCATGCCTACCGACCAGCCAGTCATCAGTGTAGCCCACTTCGATGATATGGTACAGTCTGACTGATGTGGGATCCTCACCTCTCTGGGATCTTCAGGTTGCCTTTTACTTAATATTTCAATAAATATTTATTCAGACCACTGAACCTGACGACTGGTGTCGCGTGTTCTGCAAATGGTATGAACTGTAGCACTGGACCCACCACCTTCTCCATCAACTACCATTCCCTGGGCTTTCTCTGGTTGCCCAGTCCACAGTATCACCAGTCAGCAGTGCAACCCATAACTATGCAGGAACCAGGGCCTCCATGTCTGGCATCTTTATGTTCTATAACACCTGTGTCTGGGGAGGCTCAGGGCCCAGGGTCCTGGTGGGAATGGGTGGCTTGCAGACAGAGAAGGAAACTAGGCAAGGCCCATACCAAAGCCTGGCCTCCTTCGTGGACAAGGTGGGAAGCTTTAAGATTGAGAATAGGAAATTGCAGAATGGTCCCAGAAGGCCAGAGACTGGGGACATGACTTCAAGGCCCTTGTGGATCTGAAGGCTCAGACCTTTGAGGACTATGTGGACAATGTTTGCATTGTCCTACAGACTGGCAAGACTCATCCTGGCTGATGACTTAAAAGTCAAATAGGGGACAACTAGGCATGTGTCAGTCTATTGAGAATGGCATGCAAGAGCTCAGAAAGGTCGCTGATGATCCAGAATCACAAACTGTACATGGAGACAGAAACTGAAGCTCTCAGGGAAAAGCTGCTATTGGTTAAGAAAAACCAGGAGGAGGAAGACAAAGACTTGGTAGCCCCAGTTGTCAGATACGGGTCTATAGAAGAAGTAAATGTTGCCCAAACAAAGGATGACAGCAAGATCATGGCAGACAACAGGCCCAGTATGAGCAGTTGCCTCAGAAGTACCAAGAGGATCTGGGCAGGCAGCAGTCCCAGAAGACTGAGGAGACTACAGTTGTCAGTACTGTTTGCAAAGAACAGAGATGCTGAGACAAAAATTGCAGAACTAAGACTTATTCTACAGGCCTTGGACTCCATGAGAACTTTGAAGGCTAGCTTAACCTGAGGGATATGGATGCCAACTACAACATGCAGATGTAGCAGCTCAGAGTTGGTACAGACCTGAAGAGGCAGTCTGCATTTGAATCAGGAGTAAGATATCCTGATGAACATCAAGGTCAAGCTAGAGGCAGAGATTAATACTTATTTTTCTGGAAGGAGAGGATTTCAGTCTCAAAGCCTCCCTGGACAGCTCCAACTCCATGCAACCATCACAAAAACAACACCAGGACAGAGCATGGATGGAAAGGAGTTTGTAAAACCAATGCTGCCAAAACTCTGAGGTACTTCTGGTGACTGGGGGAATTCATGAGGATTAAGAAGCCAGTGAAAGTTCAGAGATCAATGGAGTGATGACTGGTGGTCAACTCTCAAGTTTGCTTGGCTTCCTGCACCCATGTCTCTGTTCAAATTCTCCTTTCTCTGTTTTCTGGCAGTTATGGGAAGAGTTGCATCACAGTCTACTGGTCAACAGTTGGCAGCCCTTTTCTTGCTTTTCCAAATATGGCACTCTTCATTGTGGCCAACTGGTTGAATTTGACAGATGATGATTCCAATGTGTTCCTGGTCAGCATGCTGTCAGCTTCCTCTTGGCCACAGAAGAAGGTAAGAACTAATTCAGATCTTGAGCTGAGTGTTGCTCTGGTCAAAGAGGTATGTGACACTATCCCCCAGCAAAATTTACTCTAGATCTCAATGACTAGGAAAGCTTGAGTGAAACTTTAATTATAAAATCATAATGTGAAGTTGGTTCCGGGACCCCCTGCAGGTACACTTCATCCACAGATGCTCTGCTTCTCTATGTACTAGGACATATCATTTGCATAAAATCTCTGTACACCTTGGCATAGATTTTAAATTGTACTGAACTTGTACTACTGAATACAATACATAGGTTATGTATTGACTATAAGGTATTGGTTAGGAGAAAATAGAATAACAAAATCTGTTTGTGTTCAATAGAAATACATTTTTCATTTAAATATGTTTGATCTGAGGTTAATGGAATACTCAAGATACCAAACCCACAGATAGAGTGATCAACTATAAATAAAGGAATCACAATGAAGAAAAATTCAGAGTCAAATGCTATTAGTACCCCTGAAGGTCATTACTACCCCTTTCCCTTCCTTTTCTCTCTCCCTTTCTCTTGCTGTTTGATCATATCCTTTTTCATGTTACAATGACTCTGATACTACCCCCATCAACTGCCATCCAAAGAAAACAAAGAACAAGTTAACTAACAGTATCTCAGAATGAACTGTCTGTGAACACTCTCCCTCTCACTATTTGGCCAAGCACCTCTATCTTTTTTTGTGCAAATGTTTTTCTGTATTTTGCTTTTCACTTTATCCTCAATATAGAATTCATAAAGGATTGCTTTATTTTTAACATGTTAATCTATTAAACATATATTAACCAATCACTGTGCACCAGAGGACAGTGCTCTTGGAGCACAACTATATCAGACATGCTACTGTTTTATGAAAGTAACAAGACAGGGGAAATAAGGCACTAGAGGTCTACTTCAGTTAGTTATTGAGTGTATATAACAAAGCCCTGGTTCTATCCCCACAGTAAGCGAGAGGGAGCTCTTAATGTTTAAGAGCATTTGTTCCTCTCCCAGGGAACACAGGTTGGATTTCCTGCACCCATATGGAAGCTCAGAGCCATTTGTGACACCAGTTTCTGGGGATCCTATCCACTCTTCTTCCCTCTTCAGGTACCAGGAACACACACACACAGTACACAGACATACATGTAGGCAAAACACTAATACATGTAAAATAATAATAATACCTTTTTAAAGGAAGAAGATGAGAAGAGAGACAAAGGTCGAAAGAACAAGGGGTTTTGGACTAGAAAAATAAAAATTAAAATAAAATAAAAAAAAGAACCAGAGGAAAGAAGGGACAAATGTTTTGCAAATTCCAGTTGGGACTCTGATTCCCTATGTACCATTAGGAAACTTCAGGGCATTGTAAAGGAGGTGAGGGGTATTTTCATTGTGGTTATGATACAGCAGGCTACGCTGAATTCTTCAGGGTATTGTATAATAACAATGAAACCACATTTTTATGTTCTTGATGGTTTTAAATGTAAGAATTTCTCACGGAGTTTTACTTATATATTTGTTGAACTGTCGCCTTTTATAATGATAAGTTTACATAGTTTCCCCTCTTATTAAACTAGACTTCCTGAGAATGTAATATATCTGCTATGACGTTTTTTGGGAAAAAAAAGAAGAAGAAAAAGAGAGAGAAAGAGAGGGAGGAAAGGAAGGCGTGGGGAGAAATAGAAAAAAAGTTCTTATAAATATCTGAACTGTTAAATAGCAAAGTACAGAACAATGTCTCCAGCGTGAATCCATTTCTCCAACTTCTCTTCCTTCTCTCTGTTCTATTGTTAATCAGAAGTAGAACAAAGACCAGAAGAAGATGGGCTCTCTATCCCAGAATTCTTCAACTGTTTTGTTTTTTTTTTTCTTCCTCTAATTAGGATATAAATTCAAAGCTACCGTAGGCCTAATCCTTGATTGCTGTGCATCAGAAGGCAATGCATCCAGTTCAAAGTGCTGGGACTGGAGCCAAACAAGATGCTGGCGTATCCTGATGATGGAGTTAGCGAGCACAGACAGCAGGGGAGAGTCGGTGTGATCTCCACAGTGGGCAAGCAGTATCATACTCCATGAACTCGATAGCAACAAACTATGTATACAAGACTTCTCTAATTGCAAGCCTCTTCAGCCAGCCCCATCTCCTGCCGCAGCCATTACAGACACTTCACATCTAAATATTTACAAAGTCGGAAGAGATAGGAGACATCTTTATGATTGCTACACTCTTGCCATGGTGGCCAGGATCACTCCCAGGCCTACAGAGGTGACTGTGAGCCGCAGGAATTCTTATCGGAGATAAGTGAGGGCCTGAGAAAGTCAACAAAGAGAGTTGGCCTCTTAGGCTTGTTTTCAGTAGGCGTGGCTTCATGAAAGGTTTCCTCGCCCTTTGTAGGACCAAGCACCAATGTCAGCAAGATTATGGAAAGCTTTACATGGGGGATAGCTTCTTGTTCATACTGCTATGCCCCATAACCAGTGATACAAATTGAGAACTCAGAGAGCAATGAAATCCTTAAAGCAAAATACTTAAAAAGTAAGCAGCCCATTCAAACCACACAGCCAGCGTGAGGACTAACATTCAGGTCCCATCATCCCAAGCAAGTCGTGTTTTATATTTGCAGGGATATTTCAGTTGCTGGGATACACATGTGAATCGCCAGAAGCGGTTTTGAAAAATGCTTCTTTATGAAGGTTTCTCCACCTTACCTACCCAGAATCCTCTGTGTTGGGTGAAATGAAATGTTTCAGATGCAACTGGACACACCCCATGGTTCCAACTCAAGCATACCACATCATCTGGTTGCTGAAAAGAGCTTGAAAGCCTGTTCTCAGTATTTATATTCCCTTCTCTTCTGTCCTTCCTCAAGTTCTCCCTCATCTACAGGTTCATGGTTAAGACTAACTTGTCAGGAAGTAGGAATCGTGTTTAAAGTCAGAGCTCTGTCAGTTCTCTGTTGGACACTGTGAGAGGATAGGTGTGGTGGGAAGGAGAGTCTCTCACGCAAAGTGATGCTTTATCTCTGAAAGGATTTCTCAAATGGGACTGGGGAGAAGGCACAACTGGTCAAGCATCTGTCATGCAAGCCTTCAGGGATCCAAGTTCTGATCCCCGGTACCCACTTTATGAAAGCCGTATGTGCTGGCACACACCTGCAACGCTAGCACAGCTAACAGAGGTGGCCTCCGAGGCTTTACAGCTGAAATGGTGAGCTCCAGATGCAGTGACAGACCCTGGCGCAATAAATAATTAATAAATAATAAACAAGTAAGTAAGTGTAAAAAATAAGGTGGAGAACAGAAGAGAAAGACAGCTGCCATTTACTTCTGTCATTAGTATTCAGTCACAAATCACACACACACACACACACACACACACACACACACACACACACACACACACACACCACAATGTTTGAGGCATTCTAATAATACCCAAATATATGCTAATTGAAAACTTAAGCAGCGTAAAGGAAGATGTATGCATTAAAAGGCAAAGTTCCCTTTAACTCCTTTTTTTAAAATTTAAATCCTTTAACTCTTTACTAGTCTTCCATCTCCTCTTTACTCAGTGCAAACTGCTAGATGTGTGTGTTTATGAGTTTTCTATACAGTTACATACATTGTGTGTGTGCGTGTGAGTGTGCGCGTGCACGTGCTTATATGTATGCTATTGGCTTTCTGTTTTCGGAAAGCTCCATTAGCAAAAGGACTAAGGCATCTTCATCCACCATACAGAGAAGAGAGAGCGCTGTCAGCTCACAAGCCATCAAATCCAAGTAAAGGTCACCTCAGGGTGTGTGACTGCTCCTCGGGACTGCAATCTGCTCCTGAGATCTTTCCACATGAAGACTTCCTAGACCTCGCTCACCTTCTGAACCACAGTTTGGTCAGTACGTGAGGCTCATCAGGCATATAAAAAGCACCTGTGAGGATGCTAAGGGAATGGGCCGCAGTCACATCCTGTAAACTCGTGAAAGCTGTTAGCGTCCTCATTCAAACCCAAGGTGCTAAATCAACTCGCCTCATTGAGAGTTCTGTGTGACAGTGAGTGTGTTTCCCTAAGAAGGCCAGAGCGGAGGATCTAATGGAGGATCTAATGGCGGATGCTGTGTACGTTCATAGAAGATGAAAACATCTCACCCTGCTTTCTCATCTTACCAACCCTGCAGTCCAGCTTGGATTCTCAGGAAGGTCCCCAAGACTGCTAACTGCTGAACCCCACTTTTATGTCCTCAGTGGTATTTCTCAGCTGTCTTTCTCTTCCTTCTGCAGAGCCTCCTTTCTCCTTCCTCCCTATGCTAATGCAACTGTTTTCGCTTATCTCTGTCTCCTCCCTCCGGACTTACCTGCTGCTCCTCGCAACTGCAGTGTCTGCTCCCTAGTACTTTCCCCAAGAAGACTCTCCAGACCATGCTCACCTTCCAAACCACATTTTGATCAGTATGTGGGGATCATCAGTCATATTAAAATCACCTAGGAAGACGTCTGCTTCCTAGAACCTATGATGTTTTTATGCCGGTTCTTCATTTTCCATCCAATGGATCTCCTAAAACCTGGCCCTCAATAATGTCCCCCAAATCTCATCTACCTCCCTGTCTGACATTGAGCTTCTCTGTAGCCTTTCACAGCACATAGTCTTTTTAGTCTCTCAGAACATACCACCTTTCCAGAAAAGCCTGCCTCCCTCACCCCGGGTCTTATCCACATGACTTATGGCTAAAGCCATATGTCAGTTGTCTGTGTTAAAGGCCACATCACTATTCTTTGCTCCATCTCTTGCCTTATTCTTCACATCAGACAATCACTAAATCCTAAGGAGTACACTTAGAAAATATTTACATGCTCTGATGTCTCCTCACCTCCCATCAGAGTTACAGTCATCTTCATCCTCTCCACCTGGACTGGACCACATGAACATTGCCAAGCAAGTATTCCTAATGAAATCTCTTCCCAACCCCAAACATTTGACTCTAAGGATATTCATGCTCTGAAAACACGTCCAATAATCCCCCTCCCACACCCATATTTATCTCCTAATTAATAACCTTAAGTGGTTTTCTGTATCTTATATAGGACAAACACTGAACATCATTAATATACGTTCTAACTCTACCCCAGCCTTCATTTCTACTTCCATTCATTATCAACAAGAAACATCCCCCAAGACACCAGGATCTTTCTCATCTATTTTTTAAAAAAATTAGATTTGTTTTATTTTCCATATCGAAGTGTTTAGCGTGTATACATGTGTACCATATGCAGGCCTAATACAACAGCGATGACTAGAAGACGGACACCAGAGATCAGAGGGCTGTGAAGTGCCCTGGGTGCTGGAACCTAAGTCAGGTCCTCTGCAAGAACAGCAAGTGCCCCTCACCACTGAGCCATCTCTCCAGGCCCTCATTCCTGCTTTGGACTGTTCAGTCTCACAGTCTCAAGTGGCCTCCTCTCCTGTTGACTCCTTCAGTGTTCATGGCAAAAGTTTTCTCTTCTGTCCATCTCTCCCCAGCCATGCCTCTCTAGAACATCTTCAAGGATAGTCCTGGCCTTTGTGTTCCCACAACGTATCTCCCTTATTCAAAGATTCACTAGCCACACATTCCTTAGCCTCCACGTTTGCAGGAACACACAGCAGTATGGAGCAGTGAGGCACAAAGTAACCATCTCTAAATCTCTCTCATCCTAGTAGACTGCTAATTAGGATTCCTCCATCAACCTGTCAGATAACATGCCTTTGCCCACGAGAGGTTCCTGCCGACGCCTAAAGTAGTGGCTCGCATCATTAGAACAAATTATAGCCCTCTCTGTAGGAATGGTTTTTTATCTTCCATCTTATTAAGCTAACTACAAAGTGACAGTTTTTAAAAGCATTGCCTCCTAACCCTGGGTTTTGGACTTTATTCATTGATTCATTTTTTAAATGTATTCTACAACCACTAATTAGATAGGGCATTGGACAAAACAAAAAATAGTTATAGCTTTCTATTCCATAACTGAGTAAAAAAAGGTAATACACAGATATATCAGAAGAATATTTCATATTTCAAGTAGTGGTACGTGTTAAAAGTAACAGTAGGGACAAACAAGGTCAGAATATTTCAACCATTAGTACATTGTGGGGGGCAGAGTATTAGGAACCATTAGTACATGCAGTGTGGGGGACAGAGTATTAGGAACCATTAGTACATGCAGTGTGGGGGACAGAGTATTAGGAGCCATTAGTACATGCAGTGTGGGGGACAGAGTATTAGGAGCCATTAGTACATGCAGTGTGGGGGGCAGAATATTAGGAACCATTAGTACATGCAGTGTGAGATAATTTCAAAAGGACTATTTTAGGGAAGTGAGGTTCTGAGTACCATTGTGCATCTGAGACAAGGGCACAGAATTAACTGAACCTGCTTTTTAAGATGGGAAGTGCATGTGTACGTAATGGTGGGGAATCTAAAGCAGCCCATATCTCTCCACCAGGTCGTAAGGCTTCCGAAGTATCATCAGCCTGAGAATGTAGCTTTGGCTTCTCACTCCTCATGGGAAAGCTGTGCGTCTTTACAAGAAAGGCAAAGCTAAGGACATTTAAGAAAGAGAAAGCGTGAAGCCTTGGGTCACATGGTTAGGGATAGAGAAGAGGACGGGTATATTATGAAGTATAGGTGGGGGCTGATCCTCTGACGAGCTGAGGTGGTGTGGAACAGCAGAACGAGAAAGTAAATGGGCAGGAAGCTTGGGCAGAATGACTCCAAATAAATATTTTAAAGTTTTATTAATCTTATTTTGTTCTACCCTCAGAACCTAATTAGGAACTGGTGCCAATGCTGTTTTCCAACGATTTTAAATAATTAATTTTCCATATGCATCATTTTAAAAATGATGTCAGCAATTTCTGTGATTTAAGGCTGTTATACATCTTCAAATGTTTACCCAAAAGGTTATAGAAAATCAATTAAAGTTATTAAGTAGGACATAGCATAATGCACTTTTTCAGAAACAGGAAGAGTTTTACTGCAGAATGCCTGGGATTGGAAGTGGAAAAGGAAATCAAGTAGAAATACCGTTGTTGGGGCCGTTCATCTCTTCCAAATAAATTATTTTTTCCAGAATTTTAGAGTTATGTCATTTGTAAATTATTTTTATCATTATTTAAGATATAAATTTTATTTAGAAATAAAATTAAATCATAACTAAGAATTATAAGATAAATTCATATTTAAACCCCCAAACCTCTCATCCTGGCCTATAAATTAAAGAATATCTTGGGATAATGTGTTTGGGAACGAACGAGACTGTTTGAAGTGATGGGTTGCCTTGGGTAGAGCAGAACGTTTATGAGAAGGAAGGAGGAAGACAGAGCAGAGGGAGGAGCTAGGCTAATGATGTGAGTCATCTTCTTCTGGAGCTGGGCAGGACAGGCTCAGTTCTGTGCTATTAGAAGGCCATCCTTCAGTGACTACCTCTCCCCACTCCATACCTGTCAAGGTTGGGGAGCAAGTACTAGTTAAAGGAAGGAGCCAGGTACCAGAGGGTGAGCTCTTCAGAAGGTCTCCACGGGGTGAATGAAAACAGACGGTGACACTTCGTCCCTTGACTTCTGCTCCGGTAGATGCTCGTCCTTGCTTCCCCCATCTCTGATTTATCTTCACAGGAATCAGTTCTAGATCCTCACAGAAGGAACGGGGAAAAGGCTATAGGTGGGACAATTATTAAGGACACGGCTACTTTGTTTTGTTTTTGTTTGTTTACTTAGCTTTTGTTTTGATTTGTGTGGCTTGCTAGAGATTGAACCCAGGGACACATGCGGGCCAGGAAAGGACTCTTCCAGCCCTAGACTAGCTAACTGGCAGATTACAGTTCGTGTCTTGCCTGGGGTAAACTGCCTCTCACCTTGTCTCTTGTCTAAATCTTATTAAAACACAGTGTGGCTTTCAGTTTAGTGATTTTACTGGGTGACTGGATGTACGATCCAATGAGTTTCTTCTGCCTTCTCTCGGGCACCTTCCTCCTGTTTGTTTTTGTTCATTTTTTATGTGTTGTGTATTTTTATCGTTTTATATTTTATTTTACTCAGTTTTGTTTTATTATGATCCTTGATTGTTTTCTAATGATAGACAAAAAGGAATGGATCTGGATGGGAGGGGAGGTGGTGAGAACTTGGGAGGAGAAGGAGGGAAAACCATATTCAAAATATATTATGTGAGAAAATATTTTCAATAAAAGGAAGCAATAAATAGATATTATTTTTCACGTAATAAATATGATTAATATAAATAAATGTATATTTATTTCCTTTTACTGAAAAAGGAAATCTTTTTCTTTATCCTTATTTATCTATATATCTGTATCTATGTCTAATCATCTATATCTATCTCTATCTCTGTCTATATATAAATACAGAAAAAATTAAACAACTCAAGTAACAGGCCCAGTGTGACATGTTTAGAACACTAAACTAATGCCGTCAGAGTATTTATTCTTCAATGTGTATATGAGATTTGGGTATATAAACCTTCTCTACACAAACTGCAGATTCGTGAGAATTTGCAATGTCAGAACCAAAATGCCTGAAGCAATTGGGAAATGGACAAAACAGCCCAGTAAAATAATCAAAGTGTCTATAGGATACCCGCAGTGTCTATTTTATTCCTTTTTCTATTGCAATGACAGAATGCGTGAAACTGGGTGATTTTAAAAGAAAAAGAGGCTGATGGAATCTCGTAATTCTAAACCAGTGGTCTTCAGCCTTCCTGTTGCTGTGACCCTTTAAAACAGTTCATGTTGTGGTGACCTACGGCTGCAAATTTATTTTTGTTGTAACTTCATAGCTGAAATTTTGCTACTGCTTTGAACCATAATGAAAATATCTGTGTTTCCAATAGTTTTAGACTACCTTTGTGAGGGGGTCGAGACCCACAGGTTGAGAACCTCTCTTCTGAAGGCTGCATTAACAAACATGGTGTCAGTTTTTTCCCTTCCCACCCACCCCCCCCCCCGGATATTTTCTTTATTTACATTCAAAAATTTCCCCTTTCCAGGTCTTCACTTCAGAAAACCCCTATCCCGTACCCCCTACCCCGGCCTCCATGAGGGTACTCCTCCACCTACCCACTCCCATCTTCCAGCCCTCGCATTCCCTACACTAGGACATCGAACCCCCTTAGGCCCTAGGACCTCTCCTCCCACTGATGTCCAACAAGGCCATCTTCTGCCACATATATGGCCAGCGCCATGGGTAGCTCCATGTGTATTCTTTGGTTGGTCCAGTCCCTGGGAGCTCCGGGGGTCTGGCCTGTTGACACTGTTGCTCCCTCCATGGGGCTGCAAACTCCCTTAGCTCCTTCGGTCCCTTCTCCAACTCCTCCATCAGGACCCCCGAGCTCATTCCAATGGTTGGCTGTGAGCTTCCTCTTCTGTATTTGTCAGGCTCTGGCAGAGCCGCTTAGAGACAGTCATATGAAGCTTCTATCAGCAAGCAATTCCCAGCATCCACAATGACGTCCTTCTGGGTTTGGTGGCTGTATAATGGATCCCCAGGTGGGGCAGTCTCTGGATGGCCTTTCCTTCAGTCTCTGCGCCACATCTTGTCTCCATATTTTCTTCTGTGAGTATTTTGTTTACCCTTCTAAAAAATCACTGAAGCATCCACACTTTGGTCTTCCTTCTTCTTAGGCTTCACATGGTCTGTGGATTGAATCTTGGGTATTCTGGACTTCGGGGCTAATATCCACTTCTCAGTGAGTATACACTGTGTGACTGAGTCACCTCACTCAGGATGATATTCTCAAGTACCACCCATTTGCCTGCGAATTTCATGAAGTCGTTGTTTTTAATAGCTGAGTAGTACTCCATTGTGTAAATGAACCACATGCTCTGTATTCATTCCTCTGTTGAGGGACATCTGGGTTGCTTCCAGCTTCTTTTCAGCCTCCTGAGAAGGTTCTGGCTTTTTCCACTTGAGCTGGAAAACCAAGTGACAGAAGCCAAGCACAAGGGACAGACTCGCTCTAGAAAGAATCTTCTCTCGAAACTTCTTTAGTCTCCCAAGAACAGGAACTTAGTCCCACAAGAGTTAAACCCAGTCTCCTGAGCAAATTCAAAGTCCCTCTTAGCAACCTAGCTACTTCTCAGTATCTCCACCACCACTTCTTACCGTCTCGAGGGACCATATTTCAGCACATCACATTGGGAATCCTACAAATGTCCATATTAACTCACCAGACTGACCAACATATAGAACATATTCAACACAATAACAGTTTTGCTCATACAATTTAACTGTTGTCTCTTGACAATGTATAGCTGGATGCATTTACAGAGTTCAAAATAACACAATCGTTTTTTATTAGATGTGAGATTTATTAGGGAACATGTTAGGCAACAGCTTTAGGGATGCCCCACCTTCAGTTGTAACTAAGGGATTTTGAAAGAAGCATACTAATAATCAAAATAGTATTTAAAAATTTAGCATAATGGTAATTTAACTAAGATGAAGTTCTTTGGTTGACCAAGAGTAGAACAGGCAACCTTTTATTAAAAAACAAAAGCAAAGATGAAACTGAGAAAGTAACGTCAAATATTAGAAACTAAATATATGAAAACTGGGAACATTACAATGTTATACACAGCTGAGGACACAAGGGGACAATGCATTAAATTTAATAAGTCATATAAAGAAAGGAAACTGATCCATATTCTCTCATAGCTGGAAGGAAGGAAGTTGATTTGAAGATAAAGTAGTGATTAGTATATGTGGAAAAGATGGGGGAGGGGGGAACGAGAGGCTGAAAAAGTATAAGAGTTTTCCATTACAAAAGTCACAATGGAAAGAAGTTATTCCTTTTTAATATTTTATGCCCCCTCTTTTAAAATCTCCATTTGTACCTCCTGAACTCCTGTTTAAAATCTTCTGACTTTGTGTTATTGGTGAAGTTTTATAAACTAGAATTCCAAATTTGATTTACGATTAGATTATGACGCCAGACCAAAGTTTAAATATCCTTTTGCTTATAATTGAACTTAATTTAAAATAAAAATAAAGCAGCTGTGTGGGGTGAGAGCTTGTGAGATTGGATTTACTGGGCTTGGAAGAACTTTGCTCTTAATGTTGTTAAAAATTCTGGCCTTTTCTGCAGCCCAGTGCTCCTACCTGCACATCATCTGCAAGTAAACACTGTATGTGAGCAGCAGGCAAGAGAAATAACAAAGACGTGGATGAGAAGAGACAGAGTGTATTTATGCAATATCTTTGTATTTGCATTTTAAATTTGCATATGTATGTTCATTTGTGTTTTTTGTCAATTAATAAAGTAAATTCAACTGTGCTTATTAAGCTTTGTGTCCCTGGATAAATTCCCTAATCTCAGTAACTCTTCCCTCATCTACAAAGTGAGCTAATGAAATGCTCTCTTCAAAGGACTTTACAGGAGGTGATTAAAAAAGAAAACACATGTTGCACATGCAGACTCTCAGCAGAGTAGCCTTGGAGCTGTTCATATACATTAGAGCTCAGTAGAAGTTAGCAACTATACGCACGTGTCACCATGAACCTTGGACCCTGGCTCCCTCGCGTGCAGAGAGGTTACTTACTTCAGAGTGTTATATGCTTGGTGGTATAGGCTATTGGTGAACAATGTGGCCTGCATTAAACCAGTTCATTGCAATTTCTCTATTTCTGTCTATTGCTAACAAAATTTCAAAGCAAGTATTAAAATATTTTACTTGTGGGAAATAAATACATTAACAAAGCAAGACTTTTTTTTAGCAATATATGGATAATAATGATCCACTATAAGAAAAAATATTTTTAAAAAATGTAATAATTTTTGATATTCCACTTTACTCTGCTGCTCAAAGCTTTCATTTTCTCCCCTCAGCTGGTCAGTGTTGAAAACTGTGATTTGTTTGTTTGTTTGTTTGTTTGTTTTAAAAGCTCGATTCAATTTTTTTTTCAGAGATAGCTAAACATTGGTGACTCTCAACTTTCATGGGTCTGAAATTAATTCAAAGCTCAAGCTGATACTTAGCCTAAGTTTTGACTTTTAAGTAAGCTAAGCTAAGATATCATAGACTCAGAATAGGAAAGTCCGTCCTTTCTGACTGCTTCTGTCCTTAGAAGTCTAGCCTAACCAAGCTTGTCTAGAAAGGATGACAGACTAATAGGAACAGCAACAGCACACGAAGAAGTCAGTGGAATTTAGATAGAATTTAGGAATGTGTGGGTTTGTTTTGCTTTTCTTGTTTGTACACATGGTTGTCTCTGTATATGGTGTATATGCCCAACCTGTGCATAGGTCAGAAGAGGCTGTATTTTATCCTGCTGTCTCTCTTTTATTCTCTTGAGAACGGGTCTCTCATTGGACCTGGGGCAACACTAGTGGCCAGTCAGAGCCAATGGCCTTCCTGTCTCTGGCCACTACAGTGGGGTGACAGTGGTATGCAGCCACACCCAGCTAGAGATTCAAACTCAAATCCTCATGCTTGAGTAACAAACATTCTTATTCACTGAGCTACCTTCCCAGCAGAATTTAGAAATTCAGATTCTATTCTTACTCCTCTATGGAAAATGAGGTCATCTCTAATACTTGTCTAATACAAGACTAAGTGTTTCTAGATCTCAGCCTCCTGGCCTGGAAAACAAAGTGGTATGTGTGTGTGTGTGTGTGTGTGTGTATGTGCATGCGTACATATGTGCATTATTGCTCGTGAAGCTCTGGCTATGCTTTGAAAAATGAAAACATTATAGCATTATTGATATATGTTGTCTTTTGTAGCCTACATATATTTCTCTATATAAAAGTAAATATTGAGTAAACAAATTTTCCAACAGACTTTGCATAAATAATTGATAATGCAATCTTGATATCAATTGTGTTTATTACCTGGACATTAAGAATTGTAGACCTTCAATGCTGCAGAATCTTTAAAATTATAGTACTAGGCAGTTGGTCATTCTTATCGTCATTTGAGAAGATATCAATCACTGAAGATCATCAATCCGATATGTTTTATCCCCGTGTGCAGGACAAGTTCTAGACTCAATATCATTGAGTGTTACTATTTCCATTTTACAGATGAAACTTCTAACACTTGGGGGTTGGATTGCTCAGAGTCAAATAGAAGATGGAAAGATCCTGGTGGGAGCCCACAAAGCTCTGAGGGTGCTCTGGAATTTCTACTTCTTCTTTAGAAAGAGCGGGGTACAGGCAGGTGTAGGAAGGTACACAAAGGTTCGCAGAGAGCAAGCAGAGGAGTCAAGCTCTAGCCCAGTTCTGTTGCCCCCCTCTCTGTGTGTCTGTCTGTCTGTCTGTCTCTACTGTCTCTCTCTTTTGTTTTTCTCATTGATAAATTAATTTATTTGCTTTACATCTCAATCACAGTTTCCCTTCCTTTCCTCCAAGTCCTTCCCTCTCTCCTCATCTTCCCCTATACCCTCTTCCCTTTCTCCTCAGAGAAGGAGCGGACTCCTTCTCCCCACACCCCCAAAATAACAACTCATTATAGCGCATTGTCTTCTACTAAGGCTAGATAAAAGCTTTGTTTGTAATAACCAGAAACTGGAAACGACTTAGGTGTCCTTCAACTGAAGAATGGATAGAGAAAACATAGTGCATTGACACAGTGGAATATTACTCAGCTATTAAAAACAATGATGTCATGAAGTTTGTAGGCAAAAGGATAGAACTAGAAGAGATCATCCTGAGTGAGATAATTCAGACCCAGAAAGACAAACATGGTGTGTACTCACTTATAAGTGGACATTAGCCATAAAGTGCAGGAGAACCATGCTGCAATCCACTGACCCACAGAAGCAGAGACCGATTCTCTTTTGTTCAGAACCACTTGGTCTCCACAAGCCACTTGATCTACTCTTGTTTCCCGTGAAGAAGAGGTGTGTGACATTACCCATCCCTTTTCTCTTTACACCAGCCCTCGCTGTATCTTCCTAAGAGTTCAAGGATTATCTCTCTTAACAATGTAGATCTTTGATGCATGAGATTGAGGTGGGCCGCCTCAGCAGAGGGATGAATTGACAAAAACTTTTTTAGTAAAGTTCAAATAGAAAAACTTTGTACTTCTGAAAATAATCGGGTTTTTTAGCTCCCACTCTTTGTTCCCAGCCTCCTGGGTTGTAGGCTATTCTTTAGTGAACCTTCTCCCTAGGAATCCTTCCTTCTTCAAACGCCTTCTTTAGGTTCGCTGTTGGCGCTTTCATATCTTATTTCTGCTCAGTGCAAACTTTTTTTTTTCCACCCGTTTCTCTTTTTCTGGTTAGCACCTTTGGAAGCGAGATGAAGGCGGTTTCTCCCTTTGCACTGAGAGTTCATCGAGATAAGCTGACAATCACAGAGGTTACAGAGATGATATTGTACAGGCCACGTTAGGGTCGTGTAACCAGAAACCCAATAGCAGGGATTAAGGGTAGAATCAGCGCCATAATCTTCGGCTTCCCATGTTCACCGCGAAAGGGCTCAGCGCTTGCCTGCCTATTTCCTTTGCTCTACATAAAAGAAGCTTGTTCCACTTAGAGGCCTTCATTGTCATGAAATCAGTCATTTGAATCAAAGTCCTTAGGGACATTTTCCATGCCGAGAGTACTGCTTTGAAAGGTGTTTAATTATCCTGCAGTACTGGGAGCTACCCAGCATGCTTTAGGATTCGGGCACGTTACCTGTTACCTTTTCACCTTTCAACCAGATAAGAAAACTCTGCCGTGTAAATACTGGAGTACTAGATATATTTTACTCATATGTGCTTTTATTGGACACAAAGAAATATTGCACCATTGTTGAGTAAAGGCCACAGTTAGGAAGATGCGCTTTAAGGGTTCCTGAAACAGGCTGAATCCCAGCTCTGTACCCTTCACTCTTCTCTTAACTATCTTGTGGCTTAGGCTCCTCATCTGTAAGTCAGGCTACTATCCACCCTGCTGGGGAATATGATCATCTTGTCCTTCTTTCTGTAAATAATGACCACATCATGCACAAATAGCTTACCTAAAATGAGATCGGTAATGGCGGTGTTATATTGTGTGACAGTTTTCTCGGGGATATGGTAATATTCTATCCTGCTGGAGAGCGCCGAGAGAAGGGAGGTAAAACCGAAACAGAACAAAAATGATTTAAAAAATGCCCTGAAACTTTCTGGATTCATTAGGCCCCTTCCTGCCACAGTAAAGCACAGGACCCAGGGACAAAAAATAAATAAATAAATTATATATATACACACACACACATATATGTATATATACAAATGTGTATATACATACATATATACATATACATATACATATACATATACATATACATATACATATACATATACATATACATATACATATACATATACATATACATATACATATACATATACATATACATATACATATACATATACATATACATATACATATACATATACATATACATATACATATACATATACATATACATATACATATACATATACATATACATATACATATACATATACATATACATATACATATACATATACATATACATATACATATACATATACATATACATATACATATACATATACATATACATATACATATACATATACATATACATATACATATACATATACATATACATATACATATACATATACATATACATATACATATACATATACATATACATATACATATACATATACATATACATATACATATACATATACATATACATATACATATACATATACATATACATATACATATACATATACATATACATATACATATACATATACATATACATATACATATACATATACATATACATATACATATACATATACATATACATATACATATACATATACATATACATATACATATACATATACATATACATATACATATACATATACATATACATATACATATATCCCTATTAAACAAGAAAGCTGACCTTCAACAAAAGGCTCTCAAAAGCTGCAAAGAGGACTTTGAGACCATCCCAGGCTGTCTGAAAGGTTCAGACCACCTGAGGCACCTGGAAAGGGCAGTCTCCATCTTGCTGAACTGCCTGCAGGCTGTGCAGTGTGACCTGGGTTTCCCAGCTTTTGAGAGCTCTCAACCAGGCTGGCTGGGGTGGGCCTTGGTGATGCAGCCTTTTTATGGTCATTCCTGCTCCTGTAAATAGCCCCTAGTCGATATCCTTGAAAGTAATCCAGATAAAGCTCATTGGTTCAGCAAGCTATGCTTGCTATGCTTTGTTTGTTGCGGGTTCTCTTTTTCTGGGGTGAGTAGGTTTTGTCTCTCCAGGAAAAGGATTGCCACACAACAGTTGTGAGCACTGTTGTGCAAAATAATGAATATTCATTAACATGTTGAGAGTACTTGGTGCTTGGGAGGCGCTCATAAACATTTATGAATTCTTATTATGCAGTGACTCTTGGGTTCTTTATGGTATAAATTATGTGGTCACGAGATCACAACGAAAGCAACTCATTGGTTTAGGTTTTACCATCTATATAGACATTATAAGTATTTATATTATAAAATGTAAACTAAGTATGTAAAGCTTACAGTAAAATTTGAAAACAATTTATGTTTACTATTTTAATACATAGAATATGTAATTCTTTTTCTTAATGCCCAATGTCAATAATAAAGAAAACTTTGTCATATAATGGGTAAGGTTAGCTAATGAAAACTTTGTGGGTTTCAGCAGAAGGATGGGGTTATGTGTGTAGCGCTGTGAATGTGCATGAGTCTGAACACAAGTGAGTGCCAGAGGTCAACATCAACTGTCTTCCTCCAACGCTTCTCCGACTTACTTTATAGATAGGACTGAATGGCTAAACTGGTTGGCCAGCAAGCTCCAGGAATCTGTCCGTCTCCTCCTCCCCGGCGCTGACATCATAGCCACTGTAAGAACTCAAGTCCTGATGCTTGCAGGGCAAGCACATTCCTGACAGAGCCAACGCTCCATTCCCTATCAATATGGATTTTCAACAATATTCTGGTGTGTACACAAAAGTCAAGCTATACAAAAGATTCTTGGAAGATTGATCGCCAGACCTGCGTTTGATTGGGTTGTTCCATTAAATTCTTGTGTGAGCTATTCGTCTAAAATAAGTATATAGTTAGAAATCCTCCCACATCAGAAGCTACACTATTTGAGACTCTTTGGGCATCAAGATCTTAGTGTTGTTTTTATTGCTAAAATTGCCTTGAATCTCAGACCTTTCTTAATGATTTTATCTTTAAACTAATTTCTGCCAGTCCACCTATCCTAAGTAGTTTTGGTTTACCACCAAGAACTCTCTTTTTAGATTAGTGATAATGATTAACCATTTCCCCTACCACAAACATCCTCCTTCCCTTATAATATGCTTTCTGTATGACCTCACAATCTTATTTATAAAAAATTTCCAATAGTCACATGTAAGCTAGATCCTAAGATGGCTTCATGTGATTGAAGTACTTGCATTAGTGTGCCCTAGTACCTGTAAATTTTTAGTTAGAGGGTTTGCTGTCCACCTATGGACTAGATTTCTTATGTAGAATAGTGTTAACACTTGGGATGTAGCACATTACACAGTACTACCTTGAATGTGTTAAGGGGGATGGAAGCTATGCTAGCAATAATGAATCCAAATTAAGCATGCATGCTCTTTCACTAAAAATAAACGGTTTATATAAGAATTGATGTTTGTGACAATAATTGTCTGATTTTCATCCACTGTTTCATCTGGGTTATATGGGATGTGCCATGAAGTCCCCAGAACATAGATAGCAGACCTGGATGAAACCAGAAAAGAGAAAAGAAGGGTGGGTAGAAATGGGGGGGGGGGGGTAATGCCACTCATGATGGCAGTTTATGGCGCTTACAGATAATTCCAAGCTTGAGGGTTTTAAAACCCCAAAGCCATCTCTTCCCTTAAGGCTTCTGGGAAGTCGCTTCCAAACTGGTGAAGCAGCACATAAACTCGAGAGAAGGGAGGTCATTGCAACCAGTCGATTTCTAGCTGAGAGAAAATCCAGACAATAAGGTACATTGTTAACAAGTGTCTTTTATCCGAATTGATAAGTGGTTTGATGACGTTGGAAGAACACGTGAAAAAAAATCTGCTACTTGTCTGAGCAAGTTGCCTATGTGCAGAAAAGAAAAAAAAAAAAAGGCGTCTACCGGGACCATTTCAGATTGTAGAATGCACAGTGTAAAGTCCATCTGTTGTCTAGTTGCTTTAATATCAGATCTGTGGTTCCAACCCCTGCACAAGAAAGAAAGGGAGTCTCACATATATGATAATGATAGTTTCACCCCTCTCTGTTTACATTTTTTATTATTGTATCTATTTAGTGTGGGGTACCTTGCATGCCACAGTGAGCAACCGGTAGGAGTCAGCTATCTTCTCTACCTTTGTGAGCTAGAACATGGGACTGGAACTCAGCTCCTGAGGTTCAGCGGAGACTGCCTTGAGCTGCTGAGACACCTCATGGTCCCTGTTAATTTTATAGAAAGGTTACATCTTTAACTAGAACGTTTCCAAACAGTACACTTAGCTACGCTCCTACACTCTTCATTAATTTTGCCATTTCAAAAGTCATATGTCCCGTCCTTCCACTGTTCTGATTAAAGGGTATCTCAGCTTCTGTTAGACAAAAAAGAGTCCTACAGAACAAACTCGTCAAATAAGCAATAAGCCATGCTCTACCAGCTCTCCACTTAAATGACTCTTTAGAGGACATACATTTCAAAAACTGAATGTGAAAAGGGAACACCAGGTCCATAAATTTCCCTATCACCAAATAATTAAAAACATAATGTCGCAGGCAAAGATACTGTCCCTCACTTATCTAATGTACATAACATTCATCAGACATAGAGAAGACATAATTCAAATTATATAGGAATGTCTAAGTATACAATCTGCCATGCATGGTCATGAAGAAGGGTGATGTAATAAAACACAATAAAGTTGTCATACTCTTAAGACATTTAAGCATTTCAGATGTACACATGCAGTCTTATGGAGCAAGAATACAGAGTATGTAAAAGAACATTCTCAGAATAATACATTCTGTAGAAAATCAATTTTACCTTTTCTTCTTTTTCTAAAAGTTGTTATATGAATAATCTTAAAACCACTGGGCCAGTGAAATGACTTAGTATTGGCTTTTGTAACCAAGCCTGATAACCTGAGTTTGATCCCAGAGCTCATGTAACAAGGTAGGCATCCCCTATCCATCGACCTGGAACTCCAGCCTCTGTGTGTGTACTTGAGTACGCTTGCAAACACGGGTGAGTATAGTCACACACGCATACACAATACATACATAACTAAATATTAAATAAGTGTTATAAGTCACTCACTCCAGTGAGGTTGTCCATGCCTATTGTAGTCCCACCAACTTAGAAAGCCATTCTCTGTAACCCAGGAAACCTAACCTAAGCAATAAAAGGAGACCATGTTTCAAAAAAAAAATTTTTTTTACCTCTTTCAGGAACAGAACAGTATGTATGCTAGCATGAAGTTCACCATCCTCGAGTCCTATGTGCATATTCTTTCTAGAATATTCTGTTAAACTTTCCAAGGCTTGTTTTTCTCTTTCACTCAGTGCATCTTGGGGAACGCTCTTTATTCCGCACGGAGTGGAGGCTCGTGTATTACAAATTAATGTTCCCATTAACAGTAAACCTAATTAAAGTTGTAAGGAATGAGCAACCAGTCTGCTTCAAAGAGGAAGTGATATCTGAGCCAGGCTTCAGTAATGAAAAGAAGACCTCAGGCAGAAAATAGAGGAAAAGCTGCTTCGTGCAAAAGGAACAATGAGCACAGGGGCAAGAATGTCCAATGGAGTTAGAAGGAGGTCGGCCATGCAGAGATGAGCCCAAGGAACTCTGCATACTGTGACCAAGCTGTGAAAGCCTTTACATTTTACCCCAAATGCCAAGAATAAAAATACATGCAGGTAGTAAAATGCCATGGCCAGATTTGTACACATGTAACTGTCAATTTGGCAGCAGCGTTGAAACCCTATCTGTGCATAGTTAGGTGAGATTCACGAGACTTCTCTGAAGAAAGGCACTGATCGATATTTGGAAGAGTCCCTGTGCCCACAGCCCTAGACACTGGAGATACAATTAGGCACGAAGGAAGGTCTGCACGTCCTGTTGTTTCAAAGGAACGGTCACGAAAGCAAACGAACATAGACCTTGCAGCTGGTTCGTGTAAGAGAAGGAATTTATGATTCAGTTTATAGTAAGAGGAGTTGAGCAAATGGGGGCCGTCAGGAGCAGCTTTGCTGGTGAAGGCAGTACAGAGTGCATTGGATTCAGACCTAAATACTGAGATTTGTCCTAGGCAAAGGTGAGAGGGCGGAGCAAAGCGAGCCAATCAGAGGCATGAGGAAGGGAGCGCATGCAAATGCACTGAGATGAGGGCATTGTGGGGAACAGGGGAATGAGGATCCTAATGGATCTCAGGATGTGCCAGGGAAGCCGCACAGGCTTTGCTAGGTTCTGGATTCTCTGTGACAAGAGCAGTGGCAAGCCACCAAAAGCTTTTCAATAAAGGAGCGTCTATAAATGAGAGTGATTCTTATCTTTTGGCCTGTTCTCCTCCTTCGTTATCTAAAGTTGGAAATACATGCCACTCTTCCGCTACAATTTGCTTGGACGGTGCAGAGTTTTGTTCAGGGTGCCGTTTTGAAAAAGGACAGGTTCATGAGGCTAGGGAGGTGGCTCGGTGGTTAAGCCCTTGTTGCACAAGCATAAGAACCTAAGTTCTGATTGTCAACATGCAGGTGAAATCAAGGCATGAACACATAGGGCCGTTACCCTATCACCGGGACTGGAGAAGACAGGCGTTTATGGGCTCTCAGCCAGTGTAGATGAAACTGGTGTGCTTGAGAGACCCAGTCTCAAAAATGCAGGCTGACAGATTCCATGTGTAGAGTTCTGTATTCCCACATATAGGTGAGTGTACCTCATATACATATGCATAAATACAAATACATCATACATAGTGTGTGTATGTGTGTGTGTGTGTGTGTGTGTGTGTGTATGCCTGTGTGCTTACGCACACGCATATACACACATCCACGTAAAATCACCATATGTATTCAAAAGAGGACAACCACAAAGTAGTAAAAGAACACAAGCTAGGTCTTGTGTTTAAGGCAAAGATTTATCACACCTATTGTCTAAATTAAACATGCCCAACAACAACAAAAAAAAAGCGTAGAGCTTCCCCAGTTTTTCCATAAGTATATTACTATTTTAAAGTGTACAAAAGGCTATCGACTAATAGCCTAAGAAGTATAGACGACTAGATAGCTGTAGGAAAGCTTTCTCCCCAACATGCTACTTCTTAAACTCTGAACTGTTTGACAGGGAGCACATTGCTTCCATGAGAAAACACCCCAGTGCCCCTTTTCTGCTAGGATATCATCCAGCCTGATTCTCTGCCTGATATGCGGACCTATGTCTGCTGAAGAAGACCAGCTGTAAAGTCCATGACTTCTGAGCAGTCCCCAGCTCTGGATGAGCTGATCTGTTGCATGTGGCTACTACCAGCCCTTCCCAATCCCTTTTATGTCTTCCTTACATTCCTTCCGCTTTCAAGTCCCTTGACTAGATCACCAAAATGATAGTATTTACCACACTATGGCAGGATAATGTGTTGTATACTTGGGCATTGCAGACAACGTAGATCTTAAATAACCTCAGTCCCCAAACTGTAAGTATACGAGAGAATGCACCCATGCCAGGTGGCTTGATTTTCTGTAGGGCTGGAGAGATGGCTGAATGACGAGGAGTGCAGATTGATCTTCCAGATGACCAGACGCAATTCTCAGCACCCACAAGACATCTCACAACCTTCTGTAACTCTAGTTCCTTGGGATATGATACCCTCTTCTTATCTCCTTGGGTACTACATAGTGTATAGACATACATACAGCCATAACACCCATATGTACATATGTATTTGTGTGCATGTACATATATGTACATATACATACATGTATGTATGTACACATATGGACATATATTTATTTACCTATGTATATGTGTATATGTGTACATATATGTACATATATGTATTTGCATTTGTATATGTGCATATGCACATATGCATATATATACACATTTCTATATATATTTACACATACATGCATATAATACATATATACGTGTGTGCACACACATGTATGTGTATATACATATATATGCATATATTTGTAAGTACCTATATATGTACATATAATATATGTGTATATACACATATATACATACATGTGTACATAGATATATGCATATATACACATGTATATGTGTATATACATGTGTACATACATAAATATGTACATACATATACATATATATAATATGTATACACACACATATATATGTATGTGTATGCACATATATACACATTTCTATATATATTTTACACATACATATATATAATGTACATGATACACATGCAATTCTTATTTGTTAAATATGTGTCATTAACACTTGAAAAAAGTAAATACTTGACCTCAAAATATTTTTATGACTTTCATTATTGCTATTATGCATGTATGTGTATGATATCTGTGGGGCTTCACACATGCCAAAGTCTGCGTACAGAGTAAAGAGGGTGACTCCGTGGAGTTGATGCTCTGTCCACTCTTCCAAGGGTTCTGCAGATTTAATCCATGTCCCCAGTTTTTCACTGCATTGGCTCACATGAAGATGATCTCCTTCTAAAATATTTATTTTTATTCACATGCATATGTGTGTATCTGTGTGTCTGGTACATGTGTGCCAGTGGCCATAGGATTCAGAAGAGGATGTTGAGTGTCCTGAGTGACGTCCATCCACCTAATAGTTCTGACAATGCAGCTTGGGTCCTCTGGTAAGACAGTAAATGCTTTCAGTAACTGAGCTAACTCTCCGGCCTCACAATGTAACGTTAATAGAGGAAAACACTCGCTATGTTCCAGGTATTCAGATGAAGCATTTCTTTGTAATATTCTAGGTATTTATGTTCATCCCTGCTCCATTCTTTCCTGCTTCTTCTTTTTCTTGTTCTTTCCTTTTTTCTCTTTCTCTTCCTCCTCCTCCACCTCTTCTTCTTCCTTCTTCAGCACAACCTTACTATTTAGCTCTGGCTGGTTTGGAACTCAGAGAGATCCATCGGCCTCTATCTCTTAAGTTAAACATGTGCACAGCCTACCTTTCTTTATATAGCCCAGTTATTTTTTATATTAATTTTGATAAGGAGATTTATACAGAAAACATTTAAATGTCTATTTGAAATCACTTATATTCTGCTGATCTATTCTATTATTGAATATACTTTTTAGCATATATTCACATTATAAACAAACTCAGCATTCTGTAAACCATGAACCTAATAATGTCATCTCAGGGCTTTTGTGGTTATAAATGCCTGGCTTTGAATCTTAGAAACAAGTTCTTACAGCCTACAGGTGAATCATACGGAAAATCAAATTCCCTAAAAATTCATTAGATCTCAAGGCAAACTGTAGGATAAAAATCCTCTGTACATACAATGGGTATTTGATTCTGTCTGACAAACCAAAGGCACACTGAAGGGGTTGTACACTGAAGGGGCAACAGTATCAGACAGGAGCCCTTACTTTAAGAGTTTCCAATGTGATTATAATTGGTACCATTTTAGCCTTCTTGCTTTTTCTGGTCAAAATGGTATGCTGCACCGTTTTTTTTGTTGAGGGGAAAAATCAGTGGTATGATATTTTTAGCTTTTCTTCTGGTCTCCCACACCAAAATGTAATAATCTTGTAACTGAAGGAATTACTGTTCTAGTTGGGAGCTCGCAGCACAGACTTCCCTCCACAAAGTTGCAGATGAGTGCAGCAGACAGGATATCAGCTCCAAAGTAGCCATGTCCTTCCTCGTGCTTGGCATCTGTTATATATGCTCCCTAGCACTTCCGTCAAGAATCCAGGATTCAGATTGATAAACAATTGCCTTTAAAGTGGGACATATTTTTTTCTGGATCACCAATCATCAGGTAAACCAATGCAATTTCCCAATCCCTTAGAAGTGGCACAGGGAGGCAGACCAGTAGGTAAGATTGGTCTGATAGGAGACTTAGTTCAACATTGCTGGCTTTGAAGATAAAGGTGGCTGTGAGTGTAGGAACCTGGGCAGCCTTCAAAGCTGGGAAAGGCAAGGAAATGAATTCTCTCACTCAGCCTGCGGAGAGGAATGCAGTCTTGGCAACAGCTGGTTTTCCCTCAACAATAGCCATTTTGGACTTTTGACCCTCAACAGTAAGATGAACATGTGACCATTTACAACATTTATTCTGAGTTAAATTCTCGCAGCACAAGTAGGCAACTAGCAAAGGGAGTTTGGCATATTAACTTTTTGTTTTGTTTGTTTTTTAACAATGGCAAGTGAGCTTCTCAAACCAAATTTGGAATACTCCTCTCTTATAAGAATGACTGGACAGCATACTTGTTCCAAAAAATTACTGATGGGGATTTGAGGCTAATATTTTCCTTATAAAAATAACAAAATGCCTTTTCGTTTTCCTCAATTACCTTTAAAAATATTGAAGGGCTTCGAGAAAAAGAACATTCTTATTTGGCATATTATTTTTTTTTTAGGGCAGTATGTCCAAGGTTCTGGATTTGAATCACAACTCTCGGGGTTTTTTTGGGGGGGGGAATTAACCTCTTGAGGCTATTTCTTAATCTATAACATGGAAAACACACACACACACACACACACACACACACACACATGCACGCGCGCGCACACACACACACATACTCACTCACTCACCAGGCACACACTAGGCCTATGGGCAAAAGAGATAATTTATGAATAGTTCTTGCACAACACCTACTACGTAATAAAAGATCCATCACATAATGTTATGAGATGTGTTACTATGGCCATTGTTCGCTTTCTGATTTTTACAAACTTTCCTAATCTGAAAGTGGACCTTTCAAAACCCTTTCTGTGAGAACAACCCGCAGTTAGTAAGCTATCTTTTTCTTTCAATTTTGTTTTCCAAAGGCTCTGTAGTAAACTGTTGAAAACAGCATCTCCTTTAGTACCATTTAATCCTGAGTCACTTGTTTTCTCACTAAAGTAACTGAGGAGAAACAAAAGGAAAAAGGAAAGGGAGGAAGGAAGAAGGAAGGAAAGAAAGAAGAGAAAGGAACGGAACAGAAAGGAAAAGAAAAGAAAAGAGAAAAGAAGAGAAGAGAAAAACTAGCTAAGACAATGGGATTGTAATTAAACTTTTTTGGTTGTTGGTTCTATTTCCCTGAGGCGAGGTAGGGGAAAAGAACCAAGTGAAGTCTATCCGACCACGCGGCTCCTGAGCCAGGACCCTCTCCACTGTGCGCGGTGCAACGAGGGTACCCGGACAGTGCTGGTGAGCTTGCTGCGGACTGGGGAGCCGGGCACAGGGCAGCTACTGCAGGTTGCTCAGCGGCATCCGAGACTCCCGGTGCCTCAGGGACTCTGGCCAGTACCCAGACAGGGGACGCACCAGGCTCGATCGGTCCAACCTCTGGGAAGATCCCCGCCCTTCAGCGCGCTCCCGGGTCTCCCAGCCTGGACTCGGTGCGCGGCTCTCCTCCCCGAGGCTCCGGAAGGGAAGGAGGCGTGTCCGGAGCTGGCGGGCGGGCGGGAGGGAGCTGTATAAAAAGCGCTGGCGGCGCAGCAGCCGGGGCTTCATTTGCTGTCTGTCACCGGGACCGAGAGTGCCGCGGGAAAGCAACGGCCAAGGACGGGGCGCTGCGTTCGAGCTACCCAATGCTGGGACTATCTGCAGCCGCTGCTGGTGCAATATGCTGGAGCTCCAGAACAGCTAAACGGAGTCGCCACACCGCTGCCTGGGCTGGATCGCAGCGCTGCCTTTCCTTATGAAGAAGACACAAGTGAGTAGGGCACGCCCGGGAGGAGCTCGGAAGCTTTCCAAGAAAATCGCTCCGGGAGCCCCGGGGAGCCCGGCGCGCTCTGGGACCGGCAACCAGGCCATGTGGGGCTGCGCCCTCCCGGTGAGCCAGGAGGGTGTGGGAGAGACAGGCGTGGTGTGAGAGCCCGAGCCGCCGCCCCAGGGGTGAGCCCGGGAGCTGGGGAGAGCCAGGGCTGAGAGTGAGCCTGTGGCAAGTTTGCAGCCGCAGCTGCGAAGTTTGAAGCTGTCAGTGGCAAACCGCCGATGCAGGCTACGCTTCCTCCGCCTGGGTGTTGGAGTTATCACCGGGAAGGCTTGGGTTTCTTATTTAATTTTTTAATTTTTTTGGACCGGAGGTCTTTCCCCGTGGATTCGGGGAGATTATGAAACAGCTTCCCACGCGCCACCCTCGCTCGCTCTCGCAGGCAGATTTATCTGTGCAGTCCCCAGGTGGGCGCGGGACGCGGTGCGGACGCGGGCTCAGCCGCTGGAGCGAAGCCAACCCAGAGCTCCTAGGCGGCAGCGCCAGGCGGGGTGCAGAACCTGCCCGGCAGGCGGGGAAAACTTGGCAGCCTGCGGTGTCGGCCGGGTTCACAGCTCTGGGTGGGCCCTCCAGAAAGCTCTAGATGGAGTAGTAGTACTTCCACACTGCATGACAAGACAACCTCTCCCATTACAGAACAGCAAAAGTTCTTTTCTTCTTCTTCTTCTTCTTCTTCTTCTTCTTCTTCTTCTTCTTCTTCTTCTTCTTCTTCTTCTTCTTCTTCTTCTTCTTCTTCTTCTTCTTCTTCTTCTACTCCTCCTCCTCCTCCTCCTCCTCCCTCTTCTTCTTCCTACTTCTCCTTTTTTTTTTAATGTGCACCTCCTAAAGATAGTTATTGAGATAATGCCCAGGGTCTCTAAATTGCGCTTTATGCATAAAACATAGCCCGGGGGTACAATTATGTCTTTTCTTCGTTGACGGGGGAGGGTGTATGTGTGGAAAGAGCCACTGTAGTAATTCTTTCTCCTCTATAGTTCTTTCTACCCTCTACCCTCGCGGTTGCTACCTCTTCATGGTTCTTCCTTTCTGAAGTGTTCTGTCTGCAGCAGGTTGGGTAAAGCTGTTCTTTCAGGTGCCCTGCTCCCTCCATTCTATAGGTGATGTAAATTTCTGAAATGTATGGAAGGGGATGGGATGGGAGGTTTTGTGCTCATTTTCAGCATTGATGAAGGCATCAGTGTGTTGGAGGTAATTTATTAAATTACTCATAGGACGTCTTATTTTAAATAGCTATCTAGGCTGGGATACCGACCCATGAGGAAACAGCAAGAATAAAGCACCTTTTCCTGGCTTGGAAACAGATAGGGGGAGGGAGCATGGCCTGGCATCCTGGAGGTGTTCTGCTTAGAGCAGCTGCCCTGAGTCAGGCTCAGGAGAAAGGGAAGGCAGGTATCTGGCCCTGCGTGCAGGTTAGTTTTACCCCAAAGCATCACACCTCAAATCCCTGCTCTTGAAATGAGGATGTTAAGGGTTTCTGCAACAAAGAAAAGTTTCGCCGTGATTGCTTGGTGTGTACATGCCTTCTGCTTGGTGGAATAATAAACAAGGGTGGGGTACCTATTCCTTTTTTTAAAAGTAGCATCCGCTCACATGAATAATGGTGGCGGCTCTGAGTGCAGCAGCCTCTGGTACAGGAAGAGAGTCCAACCAAGTCTTCTTATTTAAACAAGAAAACAGGAGACGGACAAGGTTAATGTCCAACACGCCAAAGCAGAGAGCAGTTGAGAGTCAGTAGGATTGATGATCCCTGCGCCCTCTTTGCAAAACGAGCGCGAGCCCTGTAATCTCTTTTCCCGCTTTGATTAAATGGCTGTGTAAATAGGATTACATGGAATAATTCCATTGAAAACTAGAAAGAGGTCGATCTAGCCCGAAACACTGTGGAGGTGGCAGCAGTAGTGACTCAGTGCTGCCGACCAGAGATATTTGAGACAGTTAAGTATTTTAGAAATGTGACCTGTTTGGACCAAGTTAAAGTGCAGGCCCTTTGGGGGGGGGCATGCTGCTGATAAAGGGTTTGTAGGCAAAAAGAGGGCAGTGCTCTTATTGAATGGAGGCATTCATTGTGTGGAATCTAATGACCTTCAAGGTTTCCTTTAAGGCTACTTCTAGAAATTCACATTCTTGTCCCTGAAAAAGAAGACACTGGAAAGAGCTCAAAAAAATCAATAAAATAACCCATTGCAGTGAGGGAGGGGGTTACATTCTCTTTCCTATGGTCAAATCTCCTAATCCAAGAGATGCAAAGAAAATTTCTGGGCCACTCTGAATGTGTAGAGAGAGAATAGTGTAAGGGAACTGGACACAAGCAAGATCCAGACTTCTTTGCTTTTAAAATCTGATGTTATCTCTGCCTGAGAGGAGAATCTATTGTTACAAAATAGTCTACTGTAAATATGGGATCAATACCAACTTCCCTTATAACCCCCACCCCCGTTCAATATGCTTTTCATTACCCAGTAAATACAAAATAATGAAATGTTAATATTTTAAGGGATTTTAATTTAAATTTGATAGCTTTGAAAGAATAATGGGGACACCGGGACATTTTGAGCCTTCAGTCAAGCTAAGTAAGTGTGAAAATTCCATCAGCAGCCACTTGGGGCTTGATGGATGACTCTTTGATTTACTTTAGCACCAGGGATGGACTTCAGTATTTGGGAAATAAGCACACAAGTCCCAAGGAGCAACGGGGGGGGGGGGGGGGGGGGGCAACAATGTATGTCTTAAGTTTGTGATGCCGAATGCGTTTTGTATTTTTGAGATTTCTCTTTGTGTCTGTGTGTGTGTGTTTCCAAATTGTAGGAATTTATGGTATCTAAAAAAAACTGTGACTCTGGCTTAGAAACAGCTAGCAGCTACTTATTAGGATTCTAATCGTTACATTACAATTGAGAGGCCATCCTGTAGTGCCGGTGGCCATTTACGTAAAAGTGCAGTCAGCAGTATGTGCTCATGATCATGACTGCTGTGCTTACATTTTTTTAGTTTCCCCACAGGTTTCCAGAGTTGTGGTGAGTGCCGTCAGTCTCAGAAATAAGGAGACAGGAAAGATCTGTCTTGAAAACAATGCAGAAAAGGTCTATTTCAGGAACACTGAAGCTCCCAGAAAAGAAGCAAATAGAATTTTAGCTTTTACTATACTAGAAAAAAAAAATCCTTTTTTTTTTTTTTTTTTTTTTTTTTTTTTGTCGATGAAGTATTTGTCACGTGGGTGACAACTGTGGTTACTCTATAGAAAAATTAACATATTTGTGAAAAGAGCATTTGAACATCTTGTCCCTGCAGTCACTCAGTTTGCAGTGCGTGTTTCCAATGGTTCTAATTTATGTGGCTTTTAATTGATACGTTCTGCCAAGACTTTCAGACTCAAGTGCTAAGTCGATTACGTTTCACATAAAACAGGGAAAATAACCATATGGAAATCTGAAAGTCAGTGCCAAACCAATTAAAATTGCTAAATTTTATTTATGTCTAACTGTTTGATGGGAAGATAGCGAATTGTGAGCGCACGTTTGTTCTTTAATGACAGGTGACTGATTGATCGAAATCTTACCGCTGCCTTAAGTAACATTAGAAATCAAATCGCTGCCAAAATAGCTAGTCTTTCAGCTTTGGACGTTTCTTTCATGTTTCTTATCCTACCTCTCCCTGTTGGTGGAGCACTAAAATATGCTCAGTGGGAGGACTCTAGTGAAGACTTAAGCTGATGCCTGTTTTACCACTTGTGACACAAACGACCTTAGGCAAACGGTAGCTCCGTATTTCCGTTCTGTTATCTGTATGATGTTTGTGAAATAGTTATAAAGATGTCTCTCAGATGGTGGCTGAAAGGACTCCTGGGAATAAACAGCTCTGCCCCTGCACAGTAGCTCACTGGTATTACAGTGTGAAATACATTCCCCAGAAGGGAACTGCCTTTCCACCAGCTTAAAAGCCAGAGGAAAATGACCTCTAAGGAGCAAAGCAGAGAGCAAGCTCTTCTAAATCTGGATCCTTTAATTCAGTGCCTGGCCTTCATTACAAGCTGAATGTCTGATTAGCAGTTTTCCTTAACACAGGGCCAAACTAGGAGTTGTGCAGAAACTAGGCTGGTGTGCGGGACCCGAGAATGGGAGGCTCTCTGCAGTTCTATTTCAAGTTGGAAGTACAACAGTGGAGAACTAGGGGGCCAAACAAAAGAGGGAGGGCTCCCTTGATTTACTTTCCTGTTTGTATGCTTGTGCTAAGTTCGTCCTCTGCAGTTCTGAGGTCTGTCTTTTTTTAGACTAAGAAGAATTGGCCAGCCTATCCCTGCTCTTGGACTTGCTCTTCTAATTAAGGGTACACATCCCTTTCTTCTTTGTTGTTTGAACCCATTGACAGTCAGTGGTCTTTCCCCTTCGTTATCCAAGTCTGCAGACAACCACAACCTCCGTTTCCCTCAGCTACCTTACTTAATGGTGACATCCTTAGATCAGGGTAAGGTTTGGATAGAAATCTCTGAGTAGAGATCTCTTATCTGTTAAGTATGTGTGACTCACGGAGCAGCTGCAGAAGTTCTGCCTTTGAGATTAGTCACCTGAATGGTGAGAGAGAACACCCAGATGAGATTCTTGAACTGTGTTCTCCTTTCGGGGCTGTTGTGTATGCATAGACTCTCCTTGGGGGGGGGGGGGAACATTGACTCGTGCCTTGCTGATTTATAGATGCTGCCAGCCAATTTGCCCTTTCATTTAATTACAGGTATACAAAAAAAACAAAACAAAACAACAACAACAACAACAAAAACCCTGTTTGCTGGGGCCAGGCCTGGCATCATCATCCTTCCCCCCTATTTCTTCTGTCCATCGAGAAAAGGAGGTGGAGCATTTCTCATAGAACTATGCCACCTGGTTCTTTGGGGTTTTTTGTTGTTGTTTTTGTTTGTTTGTTTGTTTTGTTTTGTTTTTGTTTTTCAAAAAGTGTGACACGTGTCACCCAAGGGAAACCTGTTGTATTGCTCTGTGTCCTTTGGCTATATTTTCCTGCTTGTTTTCAGGCTTCTACACGAGCTTGGCTGTTAGGGAGTTGTGTTCTTTTCTTAACTTGAATATTGAGCTGTGTGACTTTGGGGAAATTATTTGGACCTCACTGGACCCGTTTCCTCGACTCAAGGAAAGGAAGGTAGGGCTGGTTATTTCGAAGTGCCTCTGCTTGTAAGTATCTTTCTCTTCTAAAGTAAGACTAATAAGAGAGAAGTTTGAACCAGGTGACACAGGAGCCTCCGTTAGTTCTCAGATTTATGTTGCTTCAGTGTGAATACAATATATTACTATTGCCCTATGATGATGAACTGGGTGATGAGGAAGACACTATGATTTAACTTTAGACTGTTCTTCAGGAATTCCATCTACTGAATCCAAGAATGCGATTTCTACTTGAAGAGACTTCTACTCTCTTCTCATCATCTGAGTGTGGAAGACTCCTAAACAGAACCAGAGAGTTCCAGGACACACATTTTCCGAGACAGTGCTTCCCTGAATCTACCTGCCAGGCTGCAACATCTGTATGGGGTGAATGTAGAAAGCCAACCCAAGACCATTTTGGTGATGTGGCAGAAAATGTGAATAGAGGAACCCAGAGGAAGGGGCTGCGGACCTTGTTCTGTAACCAGGCATGTGGCCTTGGACCAGCCATTGAGTCTTACTTAGTATCTCTGAATGGCATCCAAGAGTTAATACTGAGAAGACAGTAGAGATCAGAGGTGGCAGCTGAGGCCACAGAAGTGAACAAAACAGAGAGCCTTGGGGGAAGGCTAGCTCTGTGGTGATGTTTCACCAAGTTGTCGATTGCCTCAGGTCCCCCCCACCCCGCCCCCGACACCCCCAGGTTCCAGAGTGTCTCTGGTGCAATCCCTCTCCATCTAATTTCCTTGGCTAATACTAGACACAGGACTCATGGCCAACAGCATATATTCTTTAGATGTCAGAAGCCACTGGTTCTCCTCATTGACATCAGAATATTCAAAAGCCAGCTGGACCTTCCTGCAGCCAAGAGACTAGAGATCCCTCTGAAAGCCTTGCCACGGCAGTGGTACTACTGCTGAATTCTGAGGGCTGCCAGAGTGTAATGAGATGCCCGTTAAAAGAAAGTTCACAATCAAGGCGACACTCCAGACAATTAAAACACAAAGACAGCAGCAATAGCTGTCCTTTGGTTATCTGGATGCAAATTTAGCACTTGACTCTGCACCTGTAGCTGTTGGCTGTGCTTGGCTCTCTTGAGGGGCTGTGGATTAAAGCCTGCTCTTAGGAGAGTGATTAGGTGGCCTTTTTGTGTGTCCTCTGTACACAGACGGCAGCTGAAACATCTCCTAGTTCCCTCGCAAAGAATGCCTTTGCTCGCTAGGGTAACCGCCTGAGAAAAAGGGTGTGAAAAGAACTCAGGCAAACCCATCTGTCCACAGTATCCACATAGAAAAGCCAGTGTGGGTCGTTTTTTTGCAGAAAGGGCATCTCTGGTGTGTAGCTGTGTTGCTGTGTAAACCCTGGAGGGAAGAGCAGAGCCTGGCCAGTGGGTGTGGGTGTGGGGTGGGGGTGGAGTTGGTTTGCTTTGTACACACTTTATTGTGTTACCACCAGCAGTTCATCTTAGGAACAAAAGCCTCGAGGGTGTTTAGAACCTCTTCGTTTTTTCACCTTGATGTGTGTGAAATCTCTGAAGCAAATGATCATTTCCATTTCGGTGTGCTTCCAGGGTAAATTCCATCTCATTACTGCTTTGTGTGTGTTTGTGTGCACATAGACAGGATTGCTGCCAACACTCAGAACTGCAGAGGGTCCACAGAAACGCCACTTTGATGAGCTTTGTGCTTGCTGTATTCTGGGGGTCCTCACCACCCCTAGCAACTACCCTGTAAGAACCACACCAATTCCTGGATTTTGAAGAAGAGGGTTACCATAGAAAACATGCTTTTGTTGTAAAGGTCTTGCTGCACCCTGGCATCTCTTCTGTGGGTCTCCTGCCTATTAAACTTTCAGGACTGTTAGCTGGATGAGCCCTGGGAAGGGAGAGTAGAAATATAAACCAGTTTATAATATGATCTAGGAATCACAAGGATGGCAACACAGAGCTCAGGAGTCAAATGCACAGCCATTACTTATGCTTCCATATAACCCCACACTTTAACACTTGTGAAATAATAACACATTAGGCAGTTCTAGTTTTCACGACCGAGCAAACCTCTGCGGTTGCCTTGGCTGGGATCTGTGATACTTTGCTCAAGTTTATGTTTTGTCCTATAGGCCTCACCAGAGACCTTTGGTGTGCTCTCCTGGATGGCGCACTCACCCCTTCACCTTGCTCTCCTGGGTAGATCACTCACCCCATCTCCGTGCTCTCCTGGGTAGAGCACTCACCCCATCTCCTTGTTCTCCTGAGTGGAGCACTCACCCCATCTCCTTGCTCTCTTCGGTGGAACACTCACCTCTTCACCTTGCTCTCCTGAGTGGAGCACTCATTCCATCTCCTTGCTCTCCTGGGTGGAGCACCCACCCCATCTCCTTGCTCTCCTGAGTGGAGCACTCATTCCATCTCCTTGCTCTCTTGGGTGGAGCACTCACCCTATCTCCTTGCTCTCTTGGGTGGAGCACTCACCCCATCTCCTTGCTCTCTTGGGTGGAGCACTCACCTCTTCACCTTGCTCTCCTGAGTGGAGCACTCATTCCATTTCCTTGCTCTCCTGGGTGGAGCACTCACCCCATCTCCTTGCTCTCCTGAGTGGAGCACTCACCCATTCTCCTTGCTCTCTTGGGTGGAGCACTCACCCCATCTCCTTGCTCTCCTGGGTGGAGCACTCATCCTATCTCCTCTATCTCTCCTGCTGTTAAGTGTGGAGAGGAACAGCTGTGCCCTCTGTTTTCAGGTGGTTCCCAGCAGGGGCTGAACTGCAGGGTCATAAAAGTGCCAATCAAAAGGAGAGGATTAACACTGAGTTTTTTAATATTGGATGAGATTTATTTTGTGTAAAAATACCATTTACATTGGTTTTTAAATTTTTATGACAAATTAGTAGTTGTTGTTGTTGCTTTTTAATTTAAGTCCTTTCCAGGAGTATGTTTTAAACCTTTTGTATATATCTATACTGTCTAAAAGCCACAGTGATCTATAACCCAACACTACATGGGAACCAGTGGAAACCTCGTGTCCACTTTTAGAGTTATGTTTGGTAATTTACTAAGCTGGATGGTTCATGAAAATGTATATCTCACTGTGAAGAGTTTTAATTTCAAAACTCAGGAACAGCTTCTAATAGAGATAGTTTTTAAATCTACCATATAAAGAAAGGCCCAGGCTAAGCCCTTTATATCCTGCAACATTTTAGACAACTACACTTTTAAATGCAAAGCTGACTTGACTACTTATTCTTTCTGTGCCTCTGCCTACATGGGAATGACTTGGCTTGAAGGATCAAAATTTCCTATAATCCACGTAAAGTAGTAACAAGTGAAACTGTTTTAAAGTTGCCATCATTGTTTTTAAAAAAAACTGAACCATTCTCGTAATAAAACACGGCAAAACAGTGCTTAGGAGAAAGTAGTTCCATAATTCATTCATTCATTTAACTTTTCTTCTGGGAGGTGGGTGGTATTTCTTTCAAAATTTCATTTTGCAGATAAGGAGACCAAAATAAAGATTTCCTCAATGAATTTGTGATATTTGCCATTATTGTCACCCAAAGAGAGGTAGTGTGACTCATTAGTGTGCCTTAGTCATTACTTTGGAGATACTAAAACTGTTTACAGGAACACTAAATAAAAAGCAAATGTGACTCAGAAACTTCATACAGCTGCCAGTAATAGAATCTGGAGAAAAAGTCATAGTTACTGTTGCCTAGCAGAGTGGCTCATGTTAGATGCTCAATCAATACGCAATGAAATAAACATGTCTGATTCAGGCTGCTGATTATTGGCGCAATTGTTTGCTACTTTTTCTTTTAAAAAAAATACTGCGTTAAAAAAATAGGACTAGTTTTATATGCAGGTAATTTTTTTTTCTTCGAGACAGGGTCTCTCTGTATAGCCCAGGCTGTCCTGGAACTCACTTTGTAGACCAGGCTGGCTTTGAACTCAGAAATCCGCCTGCCTCTGCCTACCGAGTGCTGGGATTAAAGGCGTGAGCTACCACGCCCAGCTATATGCAAGGTACTGAGTGCTTGGTCCCAACTGTAGCACTTTTAGGAAGCACAAAACCAGCGTTTGGGAGGCGAACCTCATCAAAGGAGGTTAGGTTTTAAGTACTTGCTCTTGAAGGGAATATGGAGGCCCTGGCATCTCCTTTTCCTTTCTGATAACCAAGAAGTGAACAGTCCTCAGCCACACCACCATACTACTGATGTACGGTGCCACCGCAAGCCCAGAACCATGGGGTTAAAATGACCATGCACACTACTGTCTCACAGAGGACTCCAAGCTCAAGTGAAGCGTTGTTTGTTAGAAGTTAATCATCTCAAATTTTCTCCCACAACTAAGAAAACTAACATAAATTGTCAAGGTTTGAGAGACTGCTGTGGCTGCCCCCCTTCCCCCTCCCTTTCCCCCTTCTTCTAATCTCCCTCCTTTCAAAGTCCTCTTCCTCCCCCTCCTCCCCTTCCCGCTGCACCTCCTCCTCATCCTCCGTATCTGTTTGAACCAGGGAACCTGAAATCAAGCAAAGTGGAGGTGAGGTTTCCTGTTAAGTGGAAAATTTGCTTTGATTCCAGCTCCTCAGTGCTGTGCACACGTGCCAATGGTTATGTTTGAACAGCGCCTTGCAAGTCAGAGATCCTGGCCTTCGTAGGCGGCTCCACAACCCCCCATTTCCGCAACAGTCAAATGGAAACTTAATACCTAAGCCCTCTGACTGTTGGGGGGGGCGTGGGGGGGAAGCCTACTGTAAACTGTAAAAAAAAAAATGCCATTTTACTTGATGGATTTGAAAGCTTAGCATCTTTCAAATAAAGTAGGACTTGAAAGACAGAAAGACAAATATTTTTAAATGATGCTTTTAGATAGCTTCTTGGGGAAAAGAGGGAAGCTCCAGAGATTACTCTTATCAGTTTTGCTCTGATCCTATTTCCAATATTTTTTTAAGACAATTTTAAATCTCCACAATCAGATGAAGGAACGTTCCTAAAAATGCCTTTGTGATTATGGCTGGGATGTGAGCCTGTAATTCATTTGTGTTGTGTTCTTTGCTGTGGGATCCCTTCGCTGTTCAGCACTGCTGTGCGGGGCTTTTATGTGGGTGTTTGGGGATCTGAACTCAGGTCCTGTTGTGTTCTTTGCTGTGGGATCCCTTCGCTGTTCAGCACTGCTGTGCGGGGCTCATATGTGGGTCTTTGGGGATCTGAACTCAGGTCCTCATGGTTGCACAGCGAGCACCATACTGACTGAGCATCCACCGGAGCCCAAAGTGCTAAGTTTTTGTAGCAGACAATTGTTTATCATCCTTAGGAACATTGTTGCCATGTAGCTAGTTAATTTGTAGTGCCTGGTGAACAAAAGGCTCAGCCAAATAGACTACTCCAAGTGTTCTGCTCTTTTATATAAGCCCCAGTCTCTGTTGCCCCATTTGTCAAATAGGATGAGGATTTGTACATTTCTCATAGGAGACTACAAAGGATAAAAGAATTAATCCACACTTGGGAGTTAAAGCACTTGGGCCAGGGCCTGGTAAAAAGGAAACATGGAAGACCCAGGGAAGTTATAATTGCAGGAAGCAAATGGGAATTTTGTAGCTGTCTGTAGTGATGCCTCATTCCCTAAGCCCTAACTGAAGAGTGAATGGGAAGATTACAAGCAATCATCCAGTCTCAAGAGAGTTTACCAAGAGCAAAGTTCCTTTTCTGTCCGGTGCCCAAGGTCACAGAAGCTCACTAGTGGTGGGCTGGTTCATGAACCTGGAGGTCTGTTTCCAAAGTCCACATTTGTCAGCTTGGTGCCTAGAACTGAGGCTGGGGGGTGGGGAATACACAGGGTTAATCTTTTCCCATTTTGATTCAGAGAGTGATTCTCTACCATTTTCTTTTCTTTTTTTCTTTTTTTTTTTTTTAAATTGAGATGTCAGTTTTAGCATTGGGAGAAATCCACTTGTTGATTAAGAGTGGGGGAAAGTATGACTTTTGTGTTTAAAAGCACCTAGGTTTTACCTCTGGCTCTGCCTCTAGGTTGCTGGGGGGGTCTTAGGCAATGTATTTGCCTTTGTTTAACCTTTCTGTAACCTTAGGTAAAATGGACCAATGAGATTTTGTAGCTTCTCTTTCTTCCTACCTTGTTTGTTTTCTCTCCCTCCTTTCCCTTGTTCCTTCACTCTCCACTCTACCCACCCCCTTAAATTTAGAAATAAAATGTATGCAATGAACCTTCTCAGGATTGTTCTATGACGAGAAATATTTCGCAGAGCTATGGACATATGTATGGCTCAGTGGTAGGGTTCTTGCCTAGGTGTCAAAGGTCCCCAGTTCTATCTCTAGCTATAAGCATGCAAGAAGAAAAACATCTTTCAGAGTTAACATGTTTCCTACTATATTGTTAAAATTCAGAGGGTTTTTTGTTTGTTTTTGTATTCTTGACTGATTCGCTGTACACACAGGGGGAAACATGAGTGAGATTTAGAGTCAAAATGAGACGTATAGCTCTGTCTGTCACATAGACCATCACATATGATTTCCTTTCTTTCTATTGCCATCTAGATTAATAGTTCTCAACTTTCCTCATGCTGCAACCCTTTAATACAGTTCCTCATGTTATGGTGACTGACAACCCTAAAATTATTTCATTGTTACTTCATAACTGTAATTTTGCTACTGTTATGAATCATAATGTAAATATATCTGCTAGGCCAGATATCTGATATACAACCCCTGTGAAAGAGTCAGTCATCTCCAAAGGGGTCATAGCCCACAGGTTGACTGAGCTAGATGAAGGGTATCAGAGTGACTTAGAGTCAGAACACACAGGACTAGATGAGGTAGTACAGAAAAATTGTCTAACTTTAGGTGGCATCCCTGTAAGTCATGTCCCTGACGACTGAGATGGCACATTGACTGCTCTGTCAGTTTATCCCAATGTATAGAATGATGATGATCATTTTAAAGTTGTTTTCATTGAAAAGAAAAGGAAGATAAGGGGTGATACGAGATGTGGGATTGTGTCACTATGAACTGCCTGGCTAAAGGTATGGGTGTTTGTAAGGATGCTGCCACAGGTTGTTGAACATCAAGAGAGACATCGATGAAAGGGGGTAGTCTCCATAGACAGATTTGTCCTATTCTGGGGGCAAAAGCCATGCTATCATCAGCCTAGAATGAGGGAAAAAAATCAAGCTATCTAAATAACTCTTTATTACTGCCTTCCAAAGTGAGCCTTAACCTGTTTTTCTGTCATGGAGGCTGCTCTTCAAATTGCGGGACTTTGAGGCAGTCTGCATTTCTACTATTTACACTTTTCTCACTTGTAAAAAGAGGCCAAGAGTCTAATTCCGAAGGTAGTTCCAAGCATTGCATGACTATATATGTAAAGGTTGAGAGCCTGGCTACCAGAAATCTAGGTAAATATTTCTTCCTTCCAGATAAATGTGTAGTTTTTGCTTTGGAGTATAATGTTGTTCAATTTTTTAAAAATGTTACATTAGTAATGTTGAAAACACAGTTTGAAACATTTCCTTTATAAATTCATGTTTTGTTTCTTGTCAGTGTTTTTGTTTTTTTCTTGTTTTGTTGGGTTCTTGTTTGTTTTTTGGGTTTTTGTTGTTTTTGGTTTTGTTTTCTTGTTCTTTGTTTTGTTGTTGTTGTTTGTTTTTTGATGCTGGTGACTGAAGCCAGGGCCTCATACCTGCTAAGCACGGGCTGTACAACTGAGGTCAACCCCAATCCTCTCGCCAGTGAGTCTGTTCAGAGCTTAAGGGCTTCATGGTCCAGGGTGATTTTGGAGTGAGTTTTTTATCAGTCACTGCAGACTCAAGTTCCTTTTCATCAGTCCATTACTTCAGGTAAACAAGCATTCCACTCTCTGACAGAATGTTAAATTGTTATGTTCCTTTATGGCAGGCTGACTTGTTCAGAGCACTTGTGAAAGAGAGAAAGCAACTCCTGTTTTCTACTCTTTTCCAACCTCACAGTCGTTTTTAAGGGTCTCTTGCCTGAATCACTGACTACAGAGTCTTAACAATGTCTTTAATTAAACTCACCAAGCTAGAAGTGTGTATTGCAGAGCAGGGTCCGACCCACAAATTCTAACCAAGGAAACCACATGGGAAATCTCTCATTCATGGTTGTGGTGGTGGTGGGTGGTGGATAGTGGGGTGGTGGGTGCTGTTGGTGGTGAGTGTTGGAGGGTACCAGTGGTAACAGGTAGTCTACTTGTGATGTCCTCCCCTCAAGGAAGAGAACAGGCAAAACAAACTGACCATACCTATAAATGGCTTAGGGGAAAAGTTAGATTGGAAAAGAGCTGAGGTTTCTCCTTTCCCCTAATGGTCTGTATTGTTCCAGTTTTTGAGGGAGAATCCAGGAGAATCAGAATAAGAACTGGAAAGGCTCAAGAACCACAAGAAGCCCAGGAGACTCACACCCTAAATGTAGGTGTCTTGGATTGCCCTGTGGTCCTGTCACAGAGAAGGTGCCCTTTACATTACAGGCAAAATGAGTGGTAGTTTCTAGAATCTTAGAGGTTCTCCATAGGGCACACTGTGCAGGGCTGTGTCCAGGCAAGTCAGACTGTATAACTAAACTGGGTAAATTCTTCTACTGGTCTTTGTAGTACCAGGATGAAATCCAAGCCTGTAGCACACAAGGCGAGGTTCTCGGTGGTTATCTCCTCTCTACCCTGAGTGATAAATTATCCTTCGGCATCTTCTGATTATGACAACAGGTATTCACACCCCAGTGCATGTGTGGGTCCTGTGGCTCATTTGCCTAATACAGATGAGTATTTCTCCACTCTTCTTTCCCAACTCCCTCCCTGAACACTCTCTTTCCCCCTCTCTCTCTCTTCTCCCCTCCCCTCCGCTCCCCTCCCCTCCCCTCCCCTCCCCTCCCCTCCCCTCCCCTCCCCTCCTCTCTCCTCCCCTCCCCTCCTCTCTCTCTCTCTCACAAATCATATCAGAATTACTGTTTATAATAACTTGAAATCCTCTTTATTACTTACAGAACTTAATTACATAATCTTCTTATAGTAACACAAGGCCAAAGTCTTTGTGAAGATTTTGTTAACTGAACTATGATTTTTTAAAAGATTTTACTATATTTATTTATTTATTTATTTAGTGTGTGTGTGTGTGTGTGTGTGTGTGTGTGTGTAGGTCAGGAAAAACTTACAAGGCTGGGTTTTTCCTTTGACTATGTAGGTTCTGAGGTTTGGCAGCACACACCTTTTCTTGTTGAGCCATCTCTACAGCCCTGAACTAAGATTTTAGTGAATCACTCTTGAGAGCTTGAGAACATACCCAGTGCCACCAGCATCTAGGGCGTTTAGTAGTTTTATGCCTCCTGGCATGAGCTGTCACACTGTGGGCGTCCTAATGACATAAGTGTTAACGTACAAAGAAATGCCTCAGTGCCTACGGAGACACATGAAACCATGTATCTGTCGGTCCCCACATGTTCTTCAAACACAATTCTGCCCAGAGAGAAAAATGGTAAAGACTGTATTTGAGGTTGTGGAAGAGACAGTGGGCAGTTGCTTGCCTTTATTTAAGGCACCGGTTCTCAACGAATTAAGAGCCATTCAGGGTTTTAGGACTGAAACTGTTTATGTTGTGTGACAGATTCTTAACTGTTGGTAAAGTGTATTACGTACTTCATACCCTAAGTTGCCCCATCTGTGAGAACGGCAGTGTGACAGTTCCATGGTCCAGAAGAGGGATATGGGTTCAGAGAGGTTAAGCAAGTCGCCCACCATTTTCTAACTGTCAGCCATCAAGTCTGATCAGTTCCCAGTTTCCCGTTTAGTGGCAATACTGTGGAAGACAGTTACAGTAAGTGGAGCCCCTCCCCCAGGTTACCCACAGTCATTATGCTTCCTTCAGTAATCTCCCCAGGTTTTAGACTACACAATAGGTACCTTGGGTAGTCAGGGCGGTAGACGTGCCTAGGATGTCGTGACTATGTAGGACACATGATGCACATGATATGAAAAGGCAGGGCGGTAATGGTGTAAGAAGCTTCCATCTGGTAGACAGTTATGAATGAAAGGCGGATACGCTTAAGGAGTTCGGCAGAACAAAATTCCCACGGTTGAGATCAGAGACAGGCTTCAACATCTTAGGGATGGGTGTGGCGGTTTATGCTGCAGTGCCAGTACTTAGGGATGGGAGGCAGGAGAATTGCGGCAAGTTCAAGGCTAGTTGGGCCAGCATAGCAAAACCTGCTCTCAAAACAAAGAACACACAAATGAAATGCAGACAAACAAGTTAGCAGTTCTAAAATAAATAAATTAATTAAATAAATAAAGCAAACCACCATGCTTTTCAAACTGTGGAGAACTTTTAGCACGAAGGGCAAAGTTCAACTCTTGCCTCAGTTTGCAAACCGACCTCTAGCACGGACTTTTAGGGAGAGGAGCAGAGAAGAAGGAGAAGTGAGAGATGAAACCTTTCTGCAGGAAGGTCAGCGCCGCCGCAGACTTGGCACTCGGACTCTCGAGCAGCTGAAGCCTGTCGTCTTAATTTCATTTAGCTGGATGCTCTGCTCGCAAGCCCCCTCTCTCCGTTTCCTGAGGAAGTGGATCCCATCCCCATTTCCCTGCCATCTGGTGAGAGAGGCTCTTTGCTCCCCAAACAACCCCATGTTTACATTTCATCCTCCGTCCTCTTTTGAATCCTCAGCAAAGCAGCCGCTTTGAAAAGGAGCCCAAAGGATTATCCTGAGATGGCTTGCCCTCTTTCCTGTTCCTAAGAGAACCTTTCTTTCTTTTCCCAGCATGACTTAGTGTGGGGACTTGAGGTCTTGAAGTACAGCTTTCTGACTACTTGTCTGATTGCTAAACTTCGAAAAGTGGTAATCTTCCCGAAGGCTTGATGGAAGGTTGCATTTCAGAACATCAGATTAGTTTAGGACATTAGTGCACAGCCTTGGCGAATGTTTAATAATGCCAGTGATCGTACATAGCTTTAACCCCACCTCTGTGGCAGCAGAGACTGGTGGATCTCTGTGAGTTCCAGACTGACCACAGATACACAATGAGACCCTGAGTTACAAAATGAGACCTGTTTCCCCAAACACACAAGACAATGCTCCTGTCTGCAAGGATAACAGAGTATTATTAATAGTGTCAGGGACTGGTGCTTGCCCATGGGATGGGTGTCAAGTTGAGCTGGTCATTGGTTGTAATAGTAACAGTTACCAGATGCACTGATACATTATAAAAAGTAATATCTATTTCTCTTTATGTTGGGCACATGTGACTTTAGAATCTCATTATACAAAATACTAGGTATAATTGCCCAGATCTCATGGTGAAAAAAATTGAAGAGGAAAGCTTAAAAAGTGAGCTTGTGTCACTTACTCAGCCTTGATAGCATGAAAATGCAATAAGGGAGCCTTTTTTTCTTCTCCCTTTTTTTCTTTTCTTTTTCTTCTTGGTGGCAGAATGGATGAGCTATCAGCATGAGTTATTTGGCCTGCCACTTTCTGTTTCTTGTAAGGAGTCACACGAGGGGATGCGTCAGCACTCTGCCACGTGACCTTGAAGGAAGAGTAGCTAGTTTTGTTCTTTGAGTCATAGTGAAAACTGGACAGGCTTAGAGAACTGCCATTCTATGAGAACTTTTTGTCTTCTGGAGGGATGGCAGGTAGGTTAGAGACATTCAAAACTTTGGGAAGGGATGTGATTAGCATTTAAAAGTTTAACCTATATGTCATCCCTTCCAAACGTGTCTATCCCTGGGTGAAATCTTATTTCCGGTCTATGGTTCCTGTGTGGAGTCATCATGAATAATCTTTTTATGAAGCACTACTTTAGGTATTTGGATCGATTGCAGCTCATTTGCATTATAGGGAGAAAGTTCTTGTTGCATGGAATTGTAGACTCCTTAGAGACTTGCATTGCAAGACACTGTAGTGGCTTTATTTAGCATCACTGTGCCGAAACAGCACAAGAAAGTTCTTTACTAGGTTACCTTTGCCTCCTTCAGAAGGGGAACGCAGGATCTTACCCCCAGAACTTGATCACTATGTTTTCGCACCATCTACTAGGAGACTAGGGTTCCAATGACTACTTATTCATACAAACTTACTTAGCAGTTTTGACACTGTCCTGAAAGCCAGAGCTACAATAGTAAGCAAAACACTTAAAATTTCTCTTGTCTCCACGGAGCCTGCTGTCCCCTCTTGGTTTTATGTACTGATTTTCCGTTTGCCTGGACCAAGGTAGAATAGGCAGAGTTGGAAACTTCAGATGCCTGTTTGTAGTAATCTCTCACTGGCCAGTTTCCACCTTCCAAAGTTATAGAGCCTTCCTAAATAGTGCCCACCATCTGGGGACAAGTATTCAAAAGTAATTAAATCAATACAAATTTGAACCTGTGTTATATGCATCATAGTTAATCATATTAAAGAACCAAGCATTGGAAGTTTTCCCTGAGAAAGTAGTTTTGATAAATGAGAAAAATTTGCTCCTCACAGCAAGCAGAAGGGACCTGAGGAATAAGTAGATTTTATATGATCTATAATAAATTAAATAAATCCAGGAGGAGGATTCCTTGCTACCTGCCCCAGTGTTCTGGGTTTCCAAATGAGAGACATTAAGTATATGTATTTTGATATGCCTTTATCAGCTCAAAGGCTGGGCCACTTCCTAACCTTCACATGGCTAATCCACCTCCCTCTGATAACTCCAAGTTAATATTTATTAAAACTCGCCTACCCCCCTCCCCATCATCCCCAGGTCCTACATGGTGGCTATGTCCTCTGTTTCACATCTTTTCAAGTGCGGGATCTCCACTTCTCCTGGCATGGTGAATCTCTTTCTTCTTTCCTCTTGACTCCAAACCCTGGAAAATCCTAAAGTCCCACGTCTGTCTCTGTCTGTCCTGCCCAGCCATTGGCTGGCGACATCTTTTTTTGCTAATCAGAAACAACTGGGAAAAGGTTCCTTAATGTCTTATGTACAGATGTATGGACTCCCATATAAACAGTTTTGGGGTCTCAAAGTAACATAAGGATACAGTCATATATACATGCATGCATGTGTGTGTGTGTGCCCATATTATAGTAGAGAGAGAAAGCTTTGCAAGGAGTAGAAATTCAATACAATGATACAATTAAATAAGATTTAACAATAGAAGCCTTGGTTGTGAGTTCAAATTTTACAGTGAGTGTGATGGGAAGATATTGTGACATTTCAAGCAGGCAGTAGTAGTTTATGTTTCCAGAGTGTATTACTGTATCAAGCACGAAAGAAAAAAAATGCTGTGTATAATATCCTCATGGGCATCCTTCAGTAAGGGTGATGGAGCTTGGTGGGAACTGTAGTGGTATAAGAAAGGAAAGAGCAATGGCTGCTCTGAGGTTGTGTTTGCTTGTGGTACTTGGAAATATGACAGACAAAAATGGAGAAATTAGGGGATGGAAAGATTCAAGATGATACCCAGGTGTTTGGCTTGAACTACCATCCTGCAAGTTTGAAAATGATATTACTGGACCTGTGAGTTTGAAATATATACGTGAAACTGATAATAATAGCCAGAAAAGTTTTGAGGCATTTCTCACATCTTGTATCAAGTGTCTTCTTACACCATTCCAAAAAACTTCATCTAATCTTCCACTCGTCCGTTAAGTGGTTTCTTTCCTTGTGTCTCTGCTGTAGACAAAGAAATTGAGGCATGGAACAACTAAACAAGTTTCTGACAGGCACAGGATAGTTAGTGGCAGGACAGAAAGAAACATTCAGGCAGTCCTGCTTCTGAAATAGATGCTTCCTTCTCATCTTTCTCAACTTTACACCCCCTACTCCCATACAAGAATAAACAAACACTTGGTCTTCTCAGGCTGCCTTGGCTTTATCAATGAAGCTGAAGTTGACTTTTGAAGCTGCTATTTAGGTTAGCATTGAGCTATTGTCCAAACAAAACAGTCTCCCTTTCCCAGCAGTTAGACAAGAGCCTGCCTCTATCGGGATTACTGATTCAAAGCTAAACCCAGGAGTGATCTCACAACTGCTATTTGTGCTGGCCTTTAATCTTCAGGGAGGCAGAACATGCCCCAAAAAACATGTCTTTGACTTTAGGTTGCAGCTTGTGGGTTTTCAACCTTTAAGGGATTTCTTATTGCTAATAAAATAGTAGCCAGCATTAACTGTCACATATATAACTGTCCACATATCTGTCAGTCCTTGTATGGGTCCTTTACATAGAATGCCATTTTCAATCTTCTCAAATAGTCAAAGATGTTAGTTGAGGAAAGGCAAGTCCCAGAGAGGTCTTATAATTTGTTTATGGCCCAAATGTGTCAAAACCCAAATTTTTATGATGTTCTACTTCAACGATCGTTGCTTTTGTAAGCACAAGCGAAGGAACAAAGAACCAACCAACCAAACCAACCAAACCAACCAAACCAACCAAACCAACCAAACCAAAGACCCAACCAACCAAAGAACCTGCACGTGAGTGTATGAGGCGACGCTATCCCAGGTATGTCAGTGGAATTACTGTTCAACTGCCTCACTACCACAAGGACTCCTCCCTAGCATGCGTCAAATAACAGAAATGTGTTGCTGTGCTTCAGGTAGCAAACATATATTAAATTTCTCTAAAAATGACTATCAAAATTTCCTATTTAAAACATTTCAAATGGCTATCGTTTTACAGTTTTAACTATCAACTGCCCATGGTATTTTCCCAGGAAAATTTTAGAACAAGCTTTTGGAGAATAAATGCTTAACAGCCCGTGTCGCCTTCTTCTGTCAGATCTGTGCAGATAATGTAATATACAGTAGCTGAAACAGGAATGGGTCCACTCAAGTGCAATGGGTGATCTCTGAAATCATTGGAAAGACGGTGGGCTTACTGGAAGGATAGTCGGTTGAGCTTGGGCAGCCTTCCAGCACTCAGAACCCAGTTAAGTCCACTGCAGGCAGGAAACCTGTTAAATCCAGTGTTGAAAGGCAATTGCTGCTGCTTCTGCAAAGCCTTGCTGTCCTGCTTAGGCTCAGCCAGCAGACACATCCAGCCTCCCGTGGCTCTTCTTCACATTCCCTTCCCATAAGAAATCTCACAGAGCATTGTGTGATTGACTGACAGGAGTCTTGCTTTCAGCTTCCTGGGCGTTTTGGGACAGGATATCCTAGAAGAATGGTGCCATGGCATTTGCAAAGCTAGTTCATGTTACAGCCCCCCCCCCCCACATTCTCTGCACTTGTATCAAGTTATTCTAATCGCAAGCATCTACTAGAGGGCTTTTGAACAGGATGAAATGCTGTGTATCATCTTAGACATTTGTGTGTATTTTCCTTAATCATTAGACTCAGTAGCTGCCTAAAATGGTGTTCAAGACTTCAGAGAATGTGTAAGAATCACATAGTTTGGGCATATGATCTATAAGCCTCGAGAAAGCTGGTTACCCTGTGACAGTCAGGAGTCTACATTTTAAGTCAGCATCCCAAATTATTTCTCTTCCTCTAATCATGAGAACTGGCTCCCTCTTTTCCACATTCTATGATAGGGGAGCACCCCTGTAATTCGTTTAGTTCACCAGAAGGCATTTGGTGTGTCCAGCACACACTGAGAATTTGGAAAGCTAGTCTCTGGATTGTTGCACATCAGGGTTGCCAATCGATGTGATGAAGAAATGATCAAGATTGTGAATGTTTACTGCGTTCTTGCCTCCATCTCTGCCATTTTTAATAATTTTTTTTTCAAGACAGTGTTTCTCTGTGTAGTCCTGGCTGTCCTGGAACTCATTTTGTAGACCAGGCTGGCCTCGAACTCAGAAATTTGCCTGTCTCTGCCTCCCAAGTGCTGGGATTAAAGGCGTGAGCCACCACCGCCCGGCCAAACATTGAGAGTGCATTGGCCGGGAATGGAACCCAGGCATCCGGTGTGGCAGGCGAGAATTCTACCACTGAACCACCAATACTACCTTTATTTTATCTTAATAGAGAGAAAAATCCAGGAAACTGAAAAGTTTGGATTTCTGAGACTGCCTGACCTACTTCCTGATATAAAGAGGTTTTGTTTGTTTGTTTGTTTGTTTTTAAATGCTTTTATTAGCATCGGTGATTATATACCTAATAACGTTTGGATTATGACATATTATATTTTATACTAACTTGCCCCCTACCCCATCACATCCCTTGCTCTCCCCCCATTGACCCCCTTCTACTCTAGCATCTCCTCCCCCCTCCCCTTGGAGGGTGGCGGTAACTCACTGAGTTTCATTAACAGGGTTATTTAGAAAAGTATGGGCGAGAGATTTGCTTGTCCAACCCTTTGTGTCTTATCAGTGGCTACACCTCTACTGAAAACGACTCAATCCCTCCCCAATTAACCATTAACTGTGTATAAATTCACAGCTTTTGCTTTGGAGTTTGTTAAAAATGGAAATGGCCCTTGAGACCCCAAGCCACAGTCTTAACAGCTATTCTGACAATACTTTACATTTAATTATGTCCCCAGCGGGAAGCACAAAGGGGTCCTGGAAGTTCTGGGCACTCACTTCCAGACTTAGTGGGAGCTCACACTCATTTCCTCTTCACTGAATTGTTTGTAGTTCAGAAGATTTTTTTTAACAGATTTTAAAGAATTTCAAGCTCTTTCTTCTCACAAGCTCACACATCTCACCCAGCCCAGCCCCACCCCCACCCCCCCACCCCCCCCCAACGTGTAGGAGAGCACAGACTGCTGTTCACAGTTTGGTTGCTGGTTTGGGGGCAGCTACAAACATCAGTTTTGGACATCTGGGTGGGTCAGTTTGAAGAGCAGTTCATTGGTGTGTGATTGAACAGTGTCACCTTAAAAGAACCAGTGCCCTTGGAGGTCATGGACATTTCAAAAAGGTCAGGAGGTTTTTATTTGCTTTTTTTTTTTTTTTTTTTTTCCTTTTGAACTGTATTTCCATACTCTGGCTGATGTTGGGCACAGTTCCTCTTAGTTCTTTAAAAGTATGTCCCAAAGAGTGGGACATACTTTTATGACATTCTGTATTCAAAGTCTTCCTTCCAATTCTGTCACATACAGTCATCATAAAATTGATGAGAATTAGCCCTTAACTCAACTTTCAAGTGGTCTGCAAGGTAGGGGGTCACCCAGCCCCCAAGTTTGGTATAACTAAAGAGCTGTTAATATGAATATTTTGCGACATGTCCTCTTTCGGTTGTCTTTAGTGAAATAATATATCCACAACAGCACAAATGCTTAGCCCATCTCCTAGGCATTGCAAACAACAGCAGCAGGCCTTGACCACTCAGGCTCGGTGTTAAGTTTTGCCTCAAGGTCAGAACGTCTGCTTAGGTGGCTTTGCTCAGCCCCCACTGAGTCATCCCCTGCTCTTGGGCATTTGGAAAAGGTAATTGCTGCGGTTATCACTTCGGCCTCCTTCTTTCCCCCTTTGACCGAGGCAGAGGTGAACTTTCTACCTCTCCAGATGCTGCACTTCCGCTTTGTCCATTTATGAGCAGCTGTTCTAGTGCAGACCCGGGGCCCCTCCCCCTCCCAAGCCTGTGACCTCTCCCCTGTGGTCCGATTTCAGTTCCATCAGCTCCGCCATTGTGGACAAGGTCATCCACACTCTGAGCTCTCAGGGAAATGCCACTTCTTTCCCCTCTGTTGGGACTTATTTAATTCATCATATCCTGCACGTGGCTCCTTGTTTTCCGTTTGCCCCAGGACACCCAGATCGGGCCTCTCTTCTGCTCATATATGTATAAAGATGGCTCAGTGCATGCTGTCACTTTTAACCGATTCAAAGAGCACAACCTGAAAAAAAAAAATCAATTGTACCTTCCCTTTGCCCTGTTCATTATCTGTTAGACAAGAAGACCTTCCACTCAGTTCCATATCCTCTGGAGCCTGGCCACATCACTCCACCATAACTAACACTGCCTTCCATCTTGCCCACATAGGGATCTAGTTGCTAGAGCTTTCCTGACTGGCCCCTTACCTCTGAACTTGTTCCCCATCACCCTACTCATTCCCGCGGATGCCCGATGGACCTTTCAAAAACTGAAACCGATCTTGATAGCCTTCAAGTCTTTCTAGGGCTATCAATCCCTTTAGAGTAAAATCGAGACAGCTGGCAAGGCTGCCTGTGTGTTCTCTGAGATTACTGTTCCTCTCCGCGCTTCGTCAGAGAAGCTCCCTGTTGAAGTACGTGGCAGGTAATGTGGATATTGACAGCCGGTCAAACTGAGGGAAATGAAAGACTTGAGGAGGGACTGGCCCTGAGGTTCACATCTGTATCATCCCCCGCCAAGGCTCAGATAATTTCATGAGAGGGACTGAGAAAAGTATGGGCGTGTGTGTGCAGGAGGAATATTGTGTCTTCTGGCCATTGAACTACAGCTGTGATCTCCTGCACAGGGTTACCTGATGCTACTTCATCTTGTGCGGGAGAAGGGTTCCTATGGTACCAAAACTCCCTGAGGGATTATGGACAGTTTATTGGGTGCCGGGGATGGGGGAGGGGGAGATCTTATCATTTTCTTCTGTGCTATAGCAGCTAAATGGCCCACATTCCATGACAACCCCACCTCTACCCCTTCCTGCAACTGGCCATAGCAAAAGACACTCCGCTAAACCTCCAGCCCCACTGACATAGTCTTGTGTGAACATTCCTTGTCACCTCAGTTCTGGGGACATTCTTGTCATAGCGCCTTTTCACCTGGCCAGTCTCCTCTATCTTATACCTTTGAAGAAACTGGCTCTCCCAAGAGCTGTCTGAGAGCCTGTGCCTCTAGATAAAATGCAGATACATTGAGCATCTCACTCAATTAGAAGTTGATTGTGGAGTCCTGGTAGGGGTCCTGGTATGTGTCCTGTTCCCTGATCCACCCCCGCCCCCCCCCCCCCCCGCCCCTGCCCTGCCCTGCCCCTCCATCATCCAGTTTATCCTAGGCCTCTCCACTTTGTTGCTTGTGAGTAGCTTGATCTTCCTCTGGCAGGTCCTCAGATCTTCTCTGCCCTTATCTTACCTCCTTTTCAGATGCCCCAAAGCTGTTTGTTGAGCAAGTGACTTTGAGAGAATTTCTAGAAGTCTGAGAGCACCTCTATTTGTTAGCAGCAGAAACCTTTCCGTTTAAACTTGGGGTTTCTCCCTTCTCTCTGGGCCCATAATCCGATTCTTTTTAAGCTCCTGTTTCGAATGCTTTCATGTACTTGTGCTGTTTATTTGGGCCCTTGTGGTTTCAGTTAGGCACTGATTAAAGGTTACAGGTGGAGCTCCTTAGGACACTTGCCTGGGAGCTGATTCAGTTAAAGGGACACGAAGCCTTCCCACTCCACAGACCTTTACCTAAAACTTAATGGTTCATGGCACTTGAATGAAAGCAGCTTTATTATCTTACTGGCCCAGGACTTTTCTTTGCGGCATAGTGTATACTTGGTTAAATCCTAACAGTGATTTACCAGGGGTGGGCCTAAAGGAAGTTACTTAATTTCTCTGTATAATATTTTATTGGCCTCCAGAACAGGGCAGTATTTACTTGCTAAGTGAAAGTGTTATAGGAAATACTCTTTGCCAATTGTTTATCCCGTGTGAAGCCCTTAGTAGTCAGCATATGAGAATTACTCTTTAAGTAGCCATTATATATGACAAGAACTTACTCTCTTAGTGTTTTCCCCCCTTCCACAGTAGATTAATGCTTTAAAGTCTTTATTAAATTTATCTTCCTTTTATATTAAGCAGTTCATTTTTGGGAAATGCAGAACTGTTTGTTTGCTTGTGACAGTATCTCTTTGTCTCTGTCTCTCTCTTCTCTCTCTCTCTCTCTCTCTCTCTGACTCTCTCTCTCTCTCTCTCTCTCTCTGACTCTCTCTCTCTCTAGCTTTGGACACAGCCTCCCAAGCAATGGGATTACAGATGTTCACCACTGTTCAGTGTCAGGTTTTAGTGTTGTTCTTGATACAAGAGTCTATTTACTACAGACTTACCATTATGCATATGTTGAAATCCTTTTCTGTTTTCTTTCTATCTTTACAAGAGGATAGAAAGACAGGCGAGGCTCCCCACAGGAAGAGAGCTATCTTGTTAGCATGCTTCACCCAATGGTGACATTTAGAAAGGAAATCTGCTCTTTCTTTTGTTACTTTGAAATGACTAGACAGAAATTAGAGAAAGTTGGAGTGTGGGAATCAGCTGTGTTCGTTATAGTATTTGATGGTAAATTTCCCTGAATCCTGTTGCTGGTTTACTTGGAAAAAAAGATTTTTTTTTTCTTTGTATGACCTTAAGGCCTTACCTTAAGACTAATTACTATACCTGTGCCTTGATAATTTACTTTCCTGGCTCTGGGTGGCTAAGCCAGTTGACTATGTTCCAAGACACATTTGAGCTGCAAGGAAACTGCCCACCTCCGTAGCAGGCTCCTGAGATTAGAGAGGAGATGAACGGTGTTTCTGGTAGCGGTGATTGTTTTGTTCCCGGACACTTCAAATATCCATTTTGTTAGTTCTCCCACATACAGGAAAGGAGCCGCTCTCCCCTCAGTTTGTGACATTTCTGAGTCCATAGCAGGGAGCCTAATAATGTATGCTTTAAAGACTCCTAATGCACAAACCAAAGAGGTTGTTTGGTTCTGTTAAGTTTACAGAACTGGGGGCTTCTGGTTTTCTGGACAGCCCTGGCCTGTGTGCATGGTGATTCTTACTGCGACGTAGCAAATGACCGCAGTACAGCACAGGAGACTTCATGGTCGGATCCAAGTAAATGGTTTACTTTAGGGGAACAAACCCTATTGCTGGTTTGTGGCTTTTTCACCGTGTGGCAAGCTGTGTCCACAGGGGTCGGTGATTAGATAAATGTTCCACTAGAATACTTTAAGGTGCTTCTCCCCAGCAATGGTTTTTTGGGGGTAGGGCTAGGTTCCAGCTGCCTTCATCCTCCTGACTCTTTCCTACCCATGCTGACTGTAAAGCTTACTCTCAGCAGAGGACCGAAGTTCTGTCCTCTTCAAAGAAGTGTGGATTATACTATTACTTCCTTCTCTCGGGACCGTTTCTGTTACTCTCAGGGCATGCAGACTTTTCATTATATTTCTTTCCATGATGCCCATAGTTTGAAAACAATCCTTTGCAATAAAAGGATATATTATAGTAAGTTTTATGGGGAGTGTGTGGGAGAACCTTTTGATCCCTAACTCAATAGGGGAAAAAAAAATGTCAAGAACTGAACTGCCGTCAGTAAGATTTGTTTAGTGTGTCTGTGCGGTAAAGGTTATCTCAGAGGGAGAGGTTATCACTTGCTGAGTGTGGCCTAGAGAGGATAGTTGTGCTGCTTTAAAACAAAGTAGCCAAAGAAAATACCATCCAGATGAAGAGAATGTTACAGGGGGGAAAAAGCAAGATGAATCTGCAAACTGAAGCGATACATTTAGAACAGAAGTCAAAAAGAAGGGACATTGTGCTTCAGTGCAGTATCTCCCGTGGGGTGTGTGCATACGTACGTCTGTGTGCACACCCGTGCAGGGAGGTGCTGATACACAAACCCTCCTTGAAGGTTTTGGAGCTTTCTGAAAGAGGAAGCCAAAGAAATGAGGATAAAGATTCTGTCCGTATAATTGGCACGCTTTGCTGAATTTTCTTTCTTTTTTTTTTTTCCATTTTTATTAGGTATTTAGCTCATTTACATTTCCAATGCTATACCAAAAGTCCCCCATACCCACCCACCCCCACTCCCCTACCCACCCACTCCCCCTTTTTGGCCCTGGCGTTCCCCTGTACTGGGGCATATAAAGTTTGCGTGTCCAATGGGCCTCTCTTTCCAGTGATGGCCGACTAGGCCATCTTTTGATACATATGCAGCTAGAGTCAAGAGCTCCGGGGTACTGGTTAGTTCATAATGTTCCACCTATAGGGTTGCAGATCCCTTTAGCTCCTTGGGTACTTTCTCTAGCTCCTCCATTGGGAGCCCTGTGATCCATCCATTAGCTGACTGTGAGCATCCACTTCTGTGTTTGCTAGGCCCCGGCATAGTCTCACAAGAGACAGCTACATCTGGGTCCTTTCGATAAAATCTTGCTAGTATATGCAATGGTGTCAGCGTTTGGATGCTGATTATGGGGTGGATCCCTGGATATGGCAGTCTCTACATGGTCCTTCCTTTCATCTCAGCTCCAAACTTTGTCTTTGTAACTTCTTCCATGGGTGTTTTGTTCCCAATTCTAAGGAGGGGCATAGTGTCCACACTTCAGTCTTCATTCTTCTTGAGTTTCATGTGTTTAGCAAATTGTATCTTATATCTTGGGTATCCTAGGTTTGGGGCTAATATCCACTTATCATTGAGTACATATTGTGTGAGTTCCTTTGTGAATGTGTTACCTCACTCAGGATGATGCCCTCCAGGTCCATCCATTTGCCTAGGAATTTCTTAACTGCAACTACATTCAATAAGGTCGAAAACCAAAATATGGACAGTGCCATCTGACCCCCAAAACAATGTCAAAATATGTGTGTATAATAGTCTTGACTCTCCTTCCACGGGGCAGATACTTTTTTATCTGAAATTTAAAGGCCATATGCTGTTCATTGATAGTTCGAGCTGTAAAGGACTTCCCGAGACTCGTTATGCAAGCTTTTTGTTCTTTCTTATTTTATTTATTTTATGAGACAAGCTCCCACTATGAGAGCTGGGCCGCCTTGGAGCTTACTGTGTAGTTAGGCTGGCCTTGAACTAACAGCAATTTTCTACCTCCTAAGTACTAGGATTATAGGTGTGAGCCAGCACATGTGCCTTAGTCAAACATTCCTAAACTCTATTCATCTAACCAATCCAAAGTTCATAAGCCACACAATGAATGGTTGTACAGTTTCTCTAGTTGGAATGGTTTTCCATCTTATTTTTTATCACTAGTTCATGAAATGGGCGAGGCTTTTATTTATGTATTTAATTTACATTCCCATTTCTTAGGCTGATAAATGGGTACGCTAGGGGATAAACTTGACTTGTTGGAGGTCCGGTGGTAAGGGCCTTGTCATGTGGTTAGGGACTTATGGGGTTTTTTGAATTATGTGTTTTTCTCATGGTTTCTGAGAAAGAAGGGGAGAAGGAGTGTGTAAGAGAGTTCCTTTACCTCTGGAAACCTTTGTTCAAACACAATCTTATCCAGGGGCATGAATCAATAAGACCGTACAAAAGCTGAGTTTCTTTGCTTAAAGTAGAGGTTAGGCGTTCAGAATTCTTGTAGAGGCAGCTCACCCTCCTCAGACAGAATAGCTTGATGTGGGCAGGTTACTGTCTTGATTTGATTCATTCAGAAAGCGTTTGTCGAGGTTTGTTTTGTTTTTATATTTTTCACTGTGGACATCACCACAAATTCAGAGGCTTAAAGGGCTGCAAATAAATTATGACTTTTTTTCTTTATATCATGTCTAAAATCAAGTCTTCCTTCCCAAAGACTCGAGGGAGCAAAGTGTTTCCTTCAATATTCCAGTTTCTACAAGTGGCCTTTGCCCTGACTCTTGGATCATTGTCTCTGTTTTCAAAGCCAGGCGTGGTAACACATATCCTTCTCGTGGCACACTGTCTCTGATCAGAGACAGGAAATAGTCTCCATCTTTAAGGGCATAGGTTAAAAAAGATAATTGGACCCCACAATGCAAGATAGTGTTTCCTCTGGGAGTCCACTCTGTCACATACAACTACACATTCACAGGTTCCAGTATTAGGGCAGAGTCATCTTCAGGGCTAGTATGCTGGTTCCGATGGGTTCCCATGATGGACAAGACCCATGCTGTGTTTACACACCTTCAAGAAAGCCTTCAGCAGGAGAGTAGGAGAAATGGGTCTTCCTCAAGGAAGAGCCTACCAATTAGTTATCCAGTATCTAATGATCAACCATGAAAATATACATACAAGTACAGGCTAAGTGGGATGGGCTTCTGTATCTAGACATACATTCATATTCATCATATACATATTCATGTACCTATCATATACATATCATATGCATATACGTCATTTATCATATTATCATTTATCGTATACATCATATATATCATATACATATGCATACACACATACATGTGTAATACACATACATATACAAGTATGTATGGAACAACTAATGAAAAAAGAGGCCATGCATTGGAAAGAGAGCAAGGAGAGGTATACAGGAGTGTTTGGAGGGAGGAAACAAAAGAAAGAAGTGACATAATTATATTAACTTAAAAAAATGTGATAAATTTTTTAGAAAGAGCACCAGTACACCAATGACAAAGGAAATTTTTAGAAAAAAAGGAAGAGAAGGCCTTTAGCAGGTAGAGAAGAAACACATTTTTTCAGTAAGAGCATGATGTGAATAATCACTGACCATCTATAGGAAAGAGGGTAAGGAACAAACTGAAGGACAAATTGAAACACAGTCCTTCCTGCAAGTTCAGCAGCTTGGAGCTTTGCCGTAATAGCGAACGCAGTTGCTTTGCCAGACTTCCCTTTGATACAGGCTGAATATTTCCACTGAGGTCCATGAAACCAGGGAAGAGAATTGGCTCTAAAGTTTCTTATAGAATCATTCATACTGAAAAGGTCCCATGAATTCTGCATTCTTAACTCTGCTCTTCCATCCTCCTGCCCGAGTTATACTAAAGAATTCGAACTTCACAAATGGGAGGCTTTTTCTTAGTGGTCTCAAAGTACACACAAAAGCTACGTTACAATGCGGATTTACTTGGAATTGCCTTGAAATGAAGTTCTTCAAAAAAAAAAGAAAGGAAGGAAGGAAGGAAGGAAGGAAGGAAGGAAGGAAAGAAAGAAAGAAAGAAAGAAAGAAAGAAAGAAAGAAAGAAAGAAAGAAAGAAAGAAAGAGAGAGAGAGAGAGAGAGAGAGAAAGAAAGAAAGAAAGAAAGAAAGAAAGGAAAGAAAGAAAGAAAGAAAGAAAGAAAGAAAGAAAGAAAGAAAGAAAGAAAGAAAGAAAAGAAAGAAAGAAAGGAAGGAAGGAAGGAAGGAAAGAAAGAGTGAGTCTTTTCTGTGACATTTGATTAAGTTAGCACAGATTTGATCTTCACCTTCACCAAGCACACTTCTGTAAAACTAGCAAAAGCATCTTTGTAGACATTTGTACTTGACTGACAGCTAAAATTGAGGCTATGCAGGTGAAATTGTTTTGCAATTGTTGTAGCAATCTGTCTTAATTGTATTTTAAGAAACTATCAAAGGACATATATTAAAAAGCATGATCAGCTGAAGGGTGTAGACTATTCAGCTGCGCATGGAATATGGAACAAATGTGTCCCCATATGTTTGGTATTTTCAAAATTATTAAAGTATGAGAGATATTCTTTAGCGTCCTTATAATTGATCTGACAGATTTCCTGTGGTCTTGGGGCAGTGTGTTGTATTTAAAAGGACAGAAGTTAGAATCAGACAGACCTGACTTTACATACTTAGCTTCACTATTCTGAAGTCATATCAATTTCTTAATCTTGAAAATTACGATACATTAAAATTATGTTTTATTTGTTATTAGATATGCAAGCTACTTAATACGTGGTAAATGTTTGAAACAAAGAGCTTCATTCCCTGTATTGCTCTGCTCCCAGCCAAAGCCTGTATCTCTCCTTCCATGATTTTCTAGTTTTGGTGAGCTATCATCTACACTTCTATTAGAAGCCAGCTGCAGTGTTTTAGATGCCCATCTCACCTTCTGTACTCACGTATGCGGCTCTAAGACAGCTGTTTTCTCTCCCTGGATAATCCCCAATCTATTACTAGAGGGCTGATGCTCCTAACTTCTTTCAAATACCCTCCCCCCACCACCTCGGGGAAACTTATACTTCCTTGTCAATTACCACTCCATTTTGTTTTTATTTTTGTAGTCTATTAAGTTGTTCTCACTTGAATGGAAAAGTCTTCAAAAGAGTTTCCTATTTATTTAGTTATTAGTTTATTTTAAGATTTATTTATTCTATGTGAGTACATTGTGGTTCTCCTCGGGCACGCCAGAGGAGAGCATCAGATCCTATTACAGATGGTTGTGAGCCACCATGTGGTTGCTGGGAATTGAACTCAGGACCTCTGAAAGAAGAGCCAGGGCTCTTAACCGCTGAGCCATCTCTCCAGCTCAAGTTTCATATTCTTTTTGGTTACTTTTTCCCCTTGTGTTCTTGAGCCCACTTCAGACAATTCTTTCTAGGCTTCCTCAGTAAAAACTCTCGGTTAGTGATAGTCAGTGGTTTCCATGTTGCTTAACCCAGTGGTTGATACTCAGCTCTTGACATCATCTGGCCAACCCCTTTCTTCTTTTGTTTCATAGGATTTTGTTTCTTTTTGAGACAAGGTGTCACTGTGTAAATCTATGACAACTTTGTGGTCCTCCTGCCTCAGACTCTCAGTGCTGGGATTTGTAGTCATGTAATACCACACTCTGTCCTTAATTGTTGGTTTTCTCTCTCTTTCTGTGTGTGTGTGTGTGTGTGTGTGTGTGTGTGTGTGTGTGTGTGTGTGTGTTTTCCTACTCCTTTGGTGTCTATCTGTCTAGCCCCTGCATGAACTCTTATCTTTCGTGGGACCTGAACTTTGACACTGTAGGATTTCAGTCTTTGTTATTTTTTTCTATTTAGAATCCCTGGGTGGCTTAATTCATTCTTTTTGTGTAGAATTCCATTTCTTTATCAAACGTGGTCATATTTATATTTCCAGTCCCAATCAATCTCCTAACACAAATCCAGATTCAAATGCCCTAACCTGGTATCATCACTAGAAGATGACACATGTTACCCTACATAGAATGTAACATCTTGCTTTGGCCACAGATGGCCAAATCTTTGAGTTGCCTTGACTCTCAAATCACACTGCAGTTGTAGAGCTTCTGACTCAGGGGTCAGCCTTTAGAGATCCAGACTGTTTTGTGGCCCTAGGGATCCACCTGAAGAATTTTTACGTGTTAGCATGTGTTCCATCCTTAGGTCCTTATTAAATTGCTTCTGTTTTATTTAAATTCAAAGTCCGCTCATGTCCTCCTATGCTAAAAATTCTACAATGAATTTTGTTTCATTCACAGGAAAACTGGACTGCAGGCCGCAGTACCCTTAATTTTGCCTCGGTATTTTCTCTGATGCCATCTGCTGCTCCGGGTTTACCCTGCTCTTTAAATAAAGATGTCCCCTCCAGTATACCTTAGGGACTTGGCATCTGCTTTCTCAGTAGCATCATTTTCCTGCAGATGTCTAAGTGGAATACTTTAGTTCCATCCAGTCCTTTTGGGGGAAATATCCAGGAGGGACCCTTTGATCACTGTGTTTAAAATGCCAGTCTGTTTTCACCCATACTACAATCCTGGAAGGACAAAGGTAAAGGCTAGCTCTGTTTTGTTTTGTATTTTGTTTTGTGTTTTGTTTTGTTTTGTTTTGTTTTTTTCTTTAGACTGGAGAACGGCAGGGTATTTGATCTTCCTGAGAATTCTTTCTAAAAGTTGAACTCAAGATGTGCTGTAGCACATCCATGCTTCCTCCCAGAGCACACAGCTGAAGATATTAGGTAGCCATCACAGGATCCCAAGTGTGATTAACTGCTGTGATTGGTTTTGGTGAGTGACAGCCACTCTGCTTTAAGGATGAAAGCTTCTCAATGTCTTTGAAGGGCCACTGAACTGGGCAGATCCAGCAAGGGCGGAGGTCTTGCAGGTCTGTCATCTGCCATTGCCTCACACATACCATGTGTTCCGCGACTTGCAGTGGACATTAGAGACAGGAGAACTGTGGAGCACCAGCTCAGAGGTATCTGTTCTGTGCTGCCTGTTTTGTGTTTTTCTCTGAAGCTGCAGCTAGTGTGGTTCCTTTCCAAGCACTGTAACAAATAACCATCACAGTAAAGAGCTTCGCTAAGTCTTTGGCTTTCCCTTACATAATGTAATTTGTACCTATACTATACTGTTTAGCAGTAACTATGTAACAGCTTTAAGTCTAAATAAACAATATGCACACCTCAATTCAAATATTTTAATGGTGTTGGAACTGGCACCAAGAAACTTGATCAATACGTGTTTGCCACAAACCTTTAGTTTGTCAAGAACCACAATAGCTGTTCATGTGCAACCTAGTACAGCCCAGTGAAACTGGGTGTGCTTGTCCCACACTTGGGTCTTTTGTGACTCTCAGTTTGAACCTAAAATCATTCCTGTTTGTGATTTTAGGTTCAAATCATCTCACTGGGTCTTAATAGCAATCCCTTTCCCTGGCTCTGATGATTCTTTTTCTTAAGACTTTATATCAGATTATATAGTTCTGTTCCTGTTTGTGTTCATCTCCCTAAGGTAAAGGCAAAATTTACAGAAGTAGAGGTATTCTGTGTTTTTGCTCAGTGTCTAGTTTAGCATCTAGAGAGATGTGTGGCACATGATATATACTCAATAAAATACCGAATAACTATTTCTTAAATGAATGAGAAAGTTGTATGTCTGTCTGTCTCTCCCTGTTTCTGTCTTTTTCTGTTTCTTTGTCTCTGTTTGACTTTCTTTGTCTATCTTTCTTCTCTGCCTGTCTGTCTCTGTCTGTCTCTTTGTCTGTCTCTGTTTCTCCCCCCTCTCTCTTCTACCCCCTTTTCCCCCCAATTTTTCTAGGATCTACAATATGAACATTATTCTCAGTTGGCCAGTTACCAAGGTCCTTGGGGAGGCTTCCCAAATCTTATCAGGATAAAGGGCCTTGGAGACATCATTTTCAGGAGGAGTCACATCTCAGCATCAGCAATGTGAAAGAAAGGCACAATTTAATAAATACCCATGAAGGAAGACTGTGATATTACGGGGAAGCCTATGTGCCAAGTTTTCCCCCAAACAGGGATCCCCAGACAGATCTTTGTACCATTTGGTCTTCACTGTGGTCTAAGGGAGATCAAGTAATGAAGTGTTATGTCCCCATAGTGCTCAAAGTAACCCTAAATAAACTTAGGTACTATTACTGCTGAAGGGGATCCTGAGCAGTGAAAGAATAAGGGGTTTTAATTTCATTTGTAAGCCACTGTATCTACAGAAGCAGTATCATAGTGAAAAATGTTAGCAAATAAAAAAAATCATTGTGTGGTCTAGTGTGTCAGGATGCAGACATTTATTAAAAATAATTTAGTTCCTTTTAGCTAACGTGTAGCTAGACACATAAGTAGAAAAAATTATAGCCATGTGCACGTGTGCTTCTGTGTAATTTTTAGATGCCATAGATGAATGTCAGTTCCCAAAAGATCTAACGTGTTTTTAAATATTTTCACATGCCTTTGTTTATGTTATTTATTTTTCCGGCGGGGGTCATTCTTTACCAGTGTTTACAAAGTCCTCATGTTTTTAGTTCTAACCCGAGAGACAGATGTCACATTTTCACTCTGGGTTTCCCTGGCGATGCTTTCTTACCCTTTGTCTCCTCTTGAGATTAATTGATTAATTGCTTTCTTCTCTGTGTTCCCAAAAACATTTATCATGGGCTGAGGTACTATTTATTTACCTGCCTCTGAGTTTCGAGGACATCTTCATCATCTTCCTTTCCCTGGTGACGGCTGCGGTCTCTGCCTCCCGAGCCTTGTTCTGCAAATGGTTACTGAATTAGGGAATGGCAATAGATTTCTTTCTTGGCTGTGGATTCATCTGGCAAACACATATTGAGGGTTTTTTTTTTTTTTTTTGTACGCACGACACTATTATATGTGTTTTGTAGATCCTTGAAAAAAAAAGAGTGGGAAATCAGATGCTCAAGTTTGGAAAAGTCTATAATATACTGTGAGAAAGAAAAACAAATCATGCGTAAAATAACTAATCCATGGTGTAAGGTATAAATTTTCTTTGAGGGAGATGTGTCTGTGAAAGTAAGAGAAGTAAGTGAGGGAGAGAGCTAGAGAGGGGGGAAAAAGAGAGACAGGGAGAGAGCTAGAGAGAGGGGAAAAAGAGACAGGGAGAGAGGGAGAGGGAGAGGGAGAGGGAGAGGGAGAGGGAGAAAGAATTTCTTGCCACTGTTCAAAAAAATCTTTCTATTGGCTAAGGACATGTTTTCCCTATAAGTGGTAAACAAACTGACTGGACATAATAATTCTCTCACTGTCGTAAAAATTAGGTTAAATTCTGTCTTCAGTCTAAAGACACACCCTTCTGCCAGACCGTGGAGCAGTGTGCTGGTATAGAGGTCTAAATGAAAGTTCCTTTCAAGGTTCTGTTTCTGCTCGCCAAATTGTCTACATTTAAAAGGAGAGTTGGTTCCCTTCAGCCTTAGGCTATGAATTTTATGCATTCCTACTTTTTTCCGAGGTCCCCCCTAAGTGATAATTCTGTTACGTGTTGCTACAAGTTCATCCCTAATTGCCATCAGGAAACTGGCTGGAGAACGCTTACAACAGAAGTTAACAGTAAAGCCATTGAAAGAGTAATTCAAACAGGACTGAAGCCAGGAGTATTTCGTTGTTGCTGCTCTTTCTCATTTCAGTTTGGCGAGAGCAGCTTGAATGCTTAACATTTAAGCCATCAGCTTAAAACTGAAAACACCCCTCCCCGCCCCCCCCCCCCCCCCCCGCAGCTCTGGTATATTTGCATTTACCACATATGGTATAAGGTGTTACTGGTTTGCATAATTCTGGATTTTTTCTTTTAAAGATGGACACCAAGAAATGTTTCTGTTTTTTTGTTTAGACTTGGATTATCACTTGCATTTATCTTCAACTGCTCCTATTTAATCCTCTTGTCAAAACCAAGGAGATCTGCGGGAATCCTGTGACTGATAATGTAAAAGACATTACAAAACTGGTAAGTAAGGAATGATTTTTGGCATCTATGAATCTTCCCTGTGCTTGCTGACCACATAGATTTAGGGCACTCCCGACACAAGTCCCTAGAATCTGAAGTGCTTTTTCTGGGCCAATGGGAGATGCGTACACCTTGGAGGATTTGTCCGTGTAACTGGCTCTTTGAACACCAACAGAGTGACTTTGGTTCTTAGCTGGTCTTGTCTTCTCGGTCAAAGACAGAGACTGGCTTTTCCCTATTATCTACTGAGTGGGTTTCTCTGTGTGACTGTGTCTGCCATGTGCCTTCCTGCTCCTATAGGAAGCATAGGCACAGGACACCTATCACAGTCCTGTTCCCCATCGGCCCAAAGACTGACATGTCCTCCCTCACCAAAAGCCACTCTGCACACGTGCGTCTTCATCACCACCAGCTTCCTGCTTCATTTCTTTTGATACTTCTGTTAAGACTCAAGTCAGAGAGCAAAGCACAATGGAGATGCAGTATTTCCTACTCTCCTGACTTAGGAAAGAGATTTTGTATTTACTTGGACTATTGAAAATGATTTCGGTATCATCATAATTTGAGCCAGGCATGATGACATACACGTACAGTGACTCAAGGAGCTGAGACGGGAGACTCGTGAGCTGGAGGACAGCCTAGTCCTATGTGATGACCCAAGATAAAGGAAAAATGGTCAAGTGAACATTTCTCAACTCTGTGGCTCTAGGCTGTTTTAAAATTGAGTAGGGAACACAGCTGGTACAAGGATGGGGAAGGAATAAGAGTTGCTAGATGGAGACAAGAAATAAAATAAACTTAATGATATTAGTATATGAAACAGTGAGCTCTGTCTTTAGATATGTATTTCTGTGTGTGTGTCTGTGTGTGTGTGTGTCTGTGTGTGTGTGTGTGTGTGTGTGTGTATAGGGGGGGTTGTCCGTAACAGAACTTGAAAATCAAAGCAGAGTTCTGTAGTTAGGGCTTAGCTAATTTATCCTCAGTGAAGAATCACTCACACACACACACACACACACACACACACACACACACACACACACACACACACACACAGGATTTATGCTGATTCCTTGACATGCCAAGACATTCCAGATTTAAAAGCATTCTTGCCTAGTGTGCACAAGGCCCTGAGTCTGTTCCCTAGCACTGAAAGTCATAAAATAGCTGACAGTGTACGAACACATTACTTGAAGTCTGGTGAGCAAAACAGTACAGCTTTTGCCTATTGGCTCTTCAGCTCAGTGTTGAAAATCTGATGTATGGGAAGTCGGGCGGGGTGAGGGGGGGTCGTGATGAGGAGGAAGTAGTTTTGGAAGCATAGATCATGAGCCTTTTCTTCAAGTTTCTTGTTAATTTGTGACCCAAGAAATAATGTTTTAAAAGATGATATGTGTTTTATTCTAAGTTCTGTGTATAGCAGTAGAAGCTGTTCATTTGTTTACCCACCCTTGTGTGTATGTGGGGGTGGGGATGGGGTCCTAAGGAACTGTGTTTGTCAAGTAAGCACTTTATGTTTGAGTTACATGTATCACCAGCAAAATATTCAAGTATTTGAGAGATTTGTTGTTTTCTTGTGTGTGTATGTATGATTTGTTTTGTTTTGTTGCTTGAAATAGGACTTTCATGTGCAGACCAGCTTGACCTCATCAAATCTCTGATCTTTTTAATCCATGCAGGGATTACAGGTATATACCCACCATACCAGGCTCATTGTCCCAATTTTCTTTCCCATTGTGAATAAGAAAAACAACTTAAGAGAAGGGTTTACTTGGCTTAAGTTCAATTCCAAGTTCTATCATCAAGGAGAAATCAAAGGGGCAGGAATTTGAAACACCTGGTGACATCATACCCTCGGTCAGCAGAGAGCAATGAATTAATACATGGATGCTGGCGTTCAGCTCACTTTCTCCATTCTAATATAATCTGCATGTCAGGCGCAGGGAATGGTCCCGCCCACAGTGGTTAGGTGTTTTCATACCAATTACAGCAATCAATATAACCCCCCAAAGATATGCTCACAAGCCAACCTAACCTAATGTAGGCAATCCCTCAGGTAGGCTCCCTTGTTAGGTATTTCGAGGTTGTCTCAAATTGACAATTAAAGCTAACCATCACACCCATCGTCCAGTGTTGTTGGGTGAATGGAGAAAGGACAGACTGCACTTGGATACACATCACCATTGCCTGTGGTGCTTATGAAACACTGGGCCCTGATCCAAGGAACTGATTCAATAAGCCTGGGAAAGTGTCCAGGCATCTACATTTTTCATGAAGCTCTGGAAAGAGGTTTCAGAACAGTTTGCTTTAGATGGTCTATTCTGTCAAAAGTTTAGAGACAAAGTGTTCAAGATATAGCTCCGTGCAAAAGCACTTGCATGTGTGAAGCTCTAGGTTCAATAGCTAATACCAGGGGGGAAGGAGGGAGGAGGTCAGAGGTCATTATCTTCCCTATAATTTGGTCCCATTGCTACCTCCAAGTGATTCTACATTATGCAGATTTTAAGCATGTCTATTAATACAAAGCTCTGAAGTATGCTTAAAGTAGGTCACTGGAAAGTGATCGTCTGGAGCTGCCAGTATACTGGTGGATGCTGAGAGCAGACCAGGGGAGCTGCAAATTTCAAATAGGTGGTCGTGCCTTGGAGAGATGCTCAGAGGTCAGGAGCACTGGCTGATTTTTTAGAAGACCTGAGTACTGTAACTCCAGTCCTAAGGGATCCGATACCCAACTTCTGACCCCCTTGGCACTAAGCACACACATGATGAACAGGATATGCATGCAGACAAAGGACTCCTACACGTAAAATAAAATACATTGTAAACATAGGGGGTCCATTTGTTGGAAGATGAGGGTGTATCTGACACCAGGCTGAACATCTGAAGATGAATGCAACGCTGAAGAGATGTTTCTGGTAGGTGTTATTGCAAAGTGGCGGAAGGAACATGACTTACGAAGTACCACTTCCTGTAAATGTGAAAGTGGTATTTTCAGGCAGCACAGGTGGGTATTACAAGCAGCTCCTAAGATTCTCTATGCTTGCCTTTTGCTGCTGATTATGACCTTTTAATAATCACTTGTAACTTAATAAAGACCTATACAGATATACATTTTAAAAAAAAACAACCGACTCCAAAATCATTAAGATGAGAAAGAAGAAACATATGGAAAGGGAGAGTTTGGTAATGGTGACAGTAAAATATAATTTCTTACTCTGAGTGCAAATGTTAGTCACTGTGCAATAAAAAGGAAAAAAAAAAAAAACTGCCTTCCAGCACTTGACTCAGGGGAAAATCATCCAGGAGTTCCTCTAGCAAGCTCAGTATGTTTTCTTGCCTATTTTATATTAAGACATTTGAAAGTAAGTCAAGTTAGGAATAGCAGGCTCTGAAGATCCCTTGTTCCTGAATAAAGACTGATGCCATCTGCAGCCTGTATTTTATAGAGGAGGAAACAAAAAAGTATAACCCAACCTCTGAGAACAGAAAATTATTGATCGAGTTTGGTGAGTCAGTCCTCTAGCCTACAGTGTGAGTGCCCCACTGTACCAGTACCATAAGCAGTAGGGCCAGCAAGAGGGCTCTGCAGCTGGAGGATCTTGCTGACAAGCCAAGCCAACCAACTCAGGTTCTACCCCTGGCTCCCCGATAAGGGAGGAGAAAACTGACATTTATAAGTCGTCTTCAGACCTCCACATAAGCACTCTGGCATATGGCTGTGTGCACATGTGTGTGTGTGCAGACACACACAATAAATGAATGAATAAATAAATAAATAAATGCACTTACTCTTTAAATTTTTTCACAGCATAGCATAGGATCCAATTTGTGCTCATGTATACCCTGGCTAACATTATGAATTTGGGTATGTCTGTGTTTACATCCTCACTCTTTTACATTAGGTAAGTAGTTACCTTTCTAAATCTCAGTATCCACTTTGTGATATATATTAAACAAGTTTTTTTTTAAGCCAGTTATTATCACATAAATTCTCTCTGTCCCAGTTTTCTTGCCATTTACAATAAATTTATTATGCGTAATCTTAGCAAATGATTATGAGAGTTGAAATAGAGGAGTCTCTGGACAAGTGCCATTTGCCATTTATGGTGGTGGTAGTGTACTGGGTGTCAAGGGAATGTGGAGATGACCTATCTATAAACATAAAAGGAAACTAAAGTGTAAGGGAGCTGAAGGGGACCCCCAGGGCCCTTTGCCTCTTCGTGCCTTCAGGGACAGTAGCTGTCAGTGGTTCCTAGAGCCACCAAGCCTTTCGACTTTTGTTTATACATCCATGCTTCCAGATTGAACTTGGCTTGACGTAGATTTGAGCTTCTGAAAGAATGCTCAAAAGCCACTGCTTTAACCCAAATTTGTAGGCTAGAAGGAGCCCAGCCCCAGCAATCTCTCGGGGAGCTGTGTGGTTCCCAGTGCAGAAGTGCTGAGGTGCAGCTTGTGGCTGTGGGTTCAGGAAGCTTCATGTTTTCCTGGACGGTGCAAGTCGATGGTGGTTTGCCCAGAAACTGCAGGGCTGGCCTCTGTTTCTCCCGGTTATAAAGAAGTTAAGCATTTCCTATGCTAATCCATTAGCTTCATTCCTTCAACAGGAGTGACTCCTGAGGTAGCAGATCATTGCAGAGTTTCATTTAAAGGATGGTAGGACTGAATACCTTGGTGGAAGCTGGGGCCATGGGGTGGTTTGAGTACCATCGAATACCTACCTGTTCATCAGTCCATAGGCAAACTACTGAATGCAGAAATGAGAAACATGGATGTGATGAGGGTCCTTAACACTTCAGACTCTACATTGTACTCTCCCATGCTTTTTGTCCATTTTTTGTCCGAAGGAGCCACGTATAGCTTTCCTCACTTCTCAGAGAAGTCAGGGGCCCCAGGAAAATCTATGTGATTAGAGAATTTCACAGTCCTTCTCAGCTTTATATCATTTTACTCCACAATGATGTCTCATTAGGTTGGACTGCCTAGAATAAATCAATCTTGTCAGACAAAAGGGAATAGGGATTTGTATGGAAGAAGAGGACTTGGTTTTATAGGTGTAACCCTTCCTCTCCTCCTCTTCTTTTCCTCCTCCTCCTCCTCCTCTTCTTTTCTTCCTCCTCCTCCTATTCCTCCTCCTCCTCCTTCTTCTTCCTCTTCTCCTCCTCTTCTTTTCCTTTTCCTCCTCCTCCTCCTCTTCCTCCTCCTCCTCCTCCTCCTCTTTCTTCTTCTTTATGATTTTTTGTTTTGCCTTGCTATGTGCTCACAGTTGGTTTTTCCAGTGGAGATCATTGCTCTGTGCTCTCTACCAGCTCTGTCTTTACAGTAGGTGGCAGCTTGCCCTGTGCCACAGACTCTATGTTTGCTTGGGTGATACTCATGCCAAAGAAGCATATGATTTATCACTTTACTTTTTTTTTTTTTTAATTTCTTCTTGGACATTTTGTACTGCCCCTATGGTCCCCATGGCTTTTATTTGAAATTCTTCTGGCATGTTTACTTAGCATAATAGTTCATCTATTTACAGAACATTTTGCTTTGTTTTTGAAAAAAAAAATGTTGCAAGACTTGTTTTCAATGGCAGAGTCAGACCTACCTAAGGAAAGAGTCAAGTAACTGGGATAAGGATGAGCCAAACTTAAAAACGTCTATGGATAGTTGCAGTGTGGTGTTGAAAGTGTCTCAGTGCTCGTTTAAGAAGGAATCCAAATATTAAACTGGTTCAAGTGGATTCTTCCTGCCTGCTCTCCCTGTGATTCTTCTCATTTGTGGTACTCTCGTCCCTTCACTTGGGGGGAGGGCATTTAGTCAAATGTGAATTTTGAATTCTTCCTAGCTGTTCTGTTTCATCTTTAAATATCTGCTGAATCATGATTTGTCTTTCTCAAAACGTTTTCTGAGGTAGATTGATGTTCATGATCGATGACGCATTGCCAGCAGCCTGAGGAAAATGAACCAGCTGCTGTTTATGAATTACCAGGCTAATCTAATGAATTTTATTTCCTGAACCAACTTATCTTATGGTGATTGGGAAGCTATTGCATTTAGAAGCTCAATTACTATAATTTAGCTGGAATCATCATCATATATATTTTTTCACAAGATATATATAGCTATATATATCTAATCATAAGATATATTTATATATACTCATAAGATATATACAGTAATATATAATAACATGTATAAGCATATATATATATATATATATATATATATATACACACACATATATACACACACAGATACATATATGTTGTCTCAGTTGCTAATAGCACAATATCTCACTCTTGGAAAGTAATGAAGAGTTTTAATTTGACTCACACTTCTGGTCCAAGCCAAAAACTGCATCTAGTGTGTCTATCTGGAATAGTCCTAAGAAGGGGCAATGTACCACAAGGAGAGACAGAAAGCAAAGACCTAGTCTGGCTGGCTTATAGGGCAGACATACTCTTAAGAGAACCCTTTAATCTATGCATTATATTTAGAATACAGTCCATGTTCTTAAGGACAGAATCCTAGCTACCTCTAAAAGCTCTCACATTTTCCCACCGTGTTTCATAATGGAGATTAAATTTCAGTGTGACTGACTGTTGAGTTACTTTGATAAGCAACAATGCTTACTTAAATTGAACCCTGGAACCCACAGGTATGAGGGAGAATTGACTCCCACAGCCATCTTCTGATTTACACACACACACACACACACACACACACCATACACACACATGCTGCAGGGGGCAGGGAGTTTCAAATAAATGCAAAAAAAAAAAAAAAAGAGTCCAGCATTAATTTTGTAGGAACAAACCATATTCAAATCATGTCATTGTAAAGTAGATTTTAAAAAATGTCTTAGGCTGGGGTTAGTAGAGCTATTGACTAGCATACATAAGGAACTGGATTGGATCCATGGTACCATGTGCACATAGAAAAAATTGACCTGTTCTATTTGAAAGGAAACAGTGGCTATCATTTGGGTGTTGAACTAATAAGAGGCAAGTTTTCTGAAGTCATCTTAATTTTAAAATCACAATTGACTTATCTCCTTGGTTTCCTGTGTTTGTTGTTGCTGCTTTTTTTTGTTGTTTGTTTTGTTGTTGTTTTTTGTTTTGTTTTGTTTTTGTTCTTTGTTTTGTTTTGTTTTGTTTTAGAACTCACCCAGATATCCTTGAAAACAAACAAACAAACAAACAAAAAACTATGATAGCTGATCTAGTTAGGATTTTAGACAGAACTAACAGGAAAACCAAAACTATCCAAAGACAAAAAAAAGGATTTTCCTGAAGCATGCAGGAGGACTGGAAGCCGGGCCACTAAGGTGGATGTGTTAAGCATTCCTTGCTGTAGCCCGGATACTTAAACGTCACTGCTTCTGATGCGACTAAAGATCCTGACCTTCATATCCCTCCCCAACCCCCCCCCAGTCGTCCCCCGCCTCCGCGGCCCCAAAGGGTTGAAAAGAGGAAACCATTTTACAGATGGTGCCAAGGAAACCATGAGACCATGAGTCACTGCTGTGGACTTAGGAGAAACACAGAGAGCACAGGGTCTGGTCACAGATGTCCAAGTGCCCATTGGTTCCTTGACCTTTAAGGACCTTGACAACATTTGAGTCATGAGAACCATGCATTTTAGACCAGTGACCCAGAGATGGAGTTAAGTGTCCTGACTTGGTGTTCTTTTCTCCTGAGTCCAAATACCTGGAGGGCCTGGGAGGCAGCCAGTGCCAACTTACCTTGCCAAGACTTTTTCTTGGCCAAGTTTTGAGCCTTTCTAAAAACCACTCTCCTTTGCTGTTTTGTTGTTGTTGTTTTTAGTTTTGTTTTTTGTTGTTGTTGGTGGTGTTTTTTGCTTGTTTGTTTGTTTTGTTGTTGTTTTATTTGTTTTTTTTTCCCCCTAATGTCATTGAATATGTTCAAACCTCAGATATCTACAGAAAATTTACCTTCATCTCCTCCTCTCCTTGCCTCCAGATGCATTGTGCCTTCGTTTCTCTTCAGAAAAGAGCAGGTCTCCCAGAGCTATCAACCGACCACAGCATAACAAAATACAATGAGACTAGGCACAAAACCCTTTGATCAAGGCTAGGTTAGGCAACCCATTAGGAGGAAAAGGGTTCCAACAGCAGGCTAAAGAGTCAGAGACACCCCATTCCCATTGTTAGGAGTCCAACAAGAAGCCCAAGCTAAACAACCACAGAATGTATGTTGAGGGCCTATCGTAGACCCTTTAGGCTTCATGGTTCCTGCTTCAGTCTCTGTGAGCCTGGATCACTGCTGTTTAGTTGATGCTGTGGGCTGTGTTTTCATGGTGTCCTCCACCCCTCTGGCTCCTACAGTCCTTCCTCCCCCTCTTTCTCAAGGTTCCCTAAGCTCTGCCAAATGTCTGACTGTAGGTCTCTGTATCTGCTCCCATCGATTGTTGGAAGAAACCTTTCTGATTCTTCATTGGTCTTTCTGTGTTTCCCTCTTCCAGAGAGATTTCACATAGCCCAGGCTGAACTCAGCACCACCCCATGTAGTCGGTTTGTATCTCACGATGACTTTGAACCCCTGATCCCCGTGTCTTTACCTCCGAAGTGCTACGATTACCGGTGTGCAAGACCAACACTCAGACTTAGCTCCTGCTTTTCTAGAGATGACTGTTCTCTCATATACATGTTGAATAGATGTCCGGTACTTCCCTGGTAGCACTGTAAAACTCGAGGCTTATCTCTGGTCTCGCCACTCTTCCATCTAGACTAAATACTCAGACTGAATTTACTGCTCTGTTCCTTCCCTGCTTGCCAGAAACCCTAACCAGACTTAATCTTAGTAATTAACCACAGAATCCTCTTTCAGAGACAAAGTAGAAAGTCCTTGGAGATAGGAATCTCTTAGCGCAGCATGCAGAGATCCCTCCCTAATGTGTCTCTAATGCAATATCTCTTTTCTAGCTAGTCTCTCAAATATGACACAAGCTTCCAATTCCGTCTCTTATATATGATACTCTTGTATTCAATATGCTGCTCTCTATTGCAATCATTTATACACCATGTCTAACCCCTCCCTTCCTCTCCCTCCCTTCCTTTCTTTCCTGCCTTTTCTTAGGTACCTCTTTTTCTTTCCTTTACTGTGGATTTCAGAGACAGGGTTGCCTTCTAACCTAGGAGGGCTTGATAATGATTATGTAGCTCAAGGCTCTCAAACTCATGACTATCCTGCCTCTGCTTCTGAAGTGCTGGGAATAAAGGCATGCATTACCATGCCCAGCTAGCCCTTAGCATGAGTTATTTTGTGTTAAAACCTTTAGCCGCCCTGTAGTCTACTTTCCACTTAGGCATATGGAAATGAAAAGCTGAAGTAATTGAAGTAACTTCCCACACCTGAGTTAGCAGATGATGGGCCAGGATCCAGTGTAAACCATCTGTCTTCGGAACCTGTGCTGTTGGCCTGGACTTCAAACTCCACATCTTTGAGCAACATCTATCTTTCAAGTCCACGGTTCTCTCTTCTCTATAAAACTTTCCCTGGTGATCAATAGACATCAGAGACTTGGAATTTATCGCAGGGTTATTTGTGCTTTCTCGGTTTTATTGAGCATACTGCAAACGCTGAGAAAGTAATACCATGATGCACGATGTGACCATAAATACCTGTAGCTTCAGTCTTCCAAATCCTCTTCAAAAGGTAATTGGAAAGCAAACGGAAAGGCCAAGTACTAGCAAGAGCTTGCGCTGCAGCTTGGTGTGTAGACAGGAGCTCAGTGAGCCAGGGTTTTTCCCCTTCTCCAGGTCTTCCTGGTGCCTCTGACCTTGGAGGTGCCATTTAGCGTCCCATACCTCCATACTCCCTCCGCCCTCATCCTCATTTGTGAAATTGGCTTAATAAGGTATGCCTCATGGGATTCCAACAGTGACTATGAAAACTTACTATAATTTGTAAAGCCATATTCAAAAATAGTCTGTTTTTTTTTAGTCCCACCGGAAGTTAAATATAAGTAAAGTGTGGACTCCATCCTCGGGCTGGCACTGGGGAGCTCTTCATGTCCTGATCATAGAACGTTTTCTTTTGTGAGCTGCCTTTGGCTTCTGTAAATGAACTTCTCTGGACTGACTATGAAGCTGGCCAGCACCTCTCTTATCCCTGTCCTTTTGATATTCCCTAACCCTGAGGTTTTAAAATAGTGAATCTAAACTTCCATAATATAATGTAATGTAAATTGTATCTTCAAGAACCTGTATTTAGAATACTTACCACTTCTTGGTGTATTTTCCTCATGGAATGACTTTAATCTCCATGGTTAGTCCATCATGAACTATTCTATAAGTGCCCAGACTTGGGCCTGTTAAGGTTTACAGTGTGCCTTCGTTGGTGGGGCTTGTATAAAATGACTAGGTTGGTTTTGCTTTTCGAATTTGGGCAGGGAGACTTAGAAGGCATGGTAGGAAAACTGGTTGAGAAAAAGAAAGTTAAAGTATAGAGTTAACTCCTAAGATAAATAAAAAGTGTAGAGCTAAGATAAATAAATCGCCACTTTCTTGAGGAGCCCGGGTGTATTTCCTGTAGACCCTGAGAATTCTATTCTACTATTGGGAAGAGCATGAGATGGATAATGGTAGAGATTCACGAGGGAGGAGAATTCCATGTGCTCTCTGGCCACTAAGTGGATTACAGGTGTGTCACCATGCCAGGCTAGTATGTAGCATTTTACACATAGCTGCTTGGACACAGTTTGTTGCAATGAGCTAGAGAACAAAAAATAACAAAGAACAAAAAACAAAAGATGAACATGCGCTGCTGAGCCATGCCACAGTTCATCAGGAAACCTGAATTCTAGTCCACATAAAACACCCAAGAGGCAAGTGACTTCAGTGATTTGGTCTTCTTAAGTCTCAATTTCTTCACTTATTAAACACAGATGCTGTGTTGGATAGGTAATAATGTTACTTGAAAATGATTTGCTATTAATCATCATACGAGTTGCAGAAAGAGCAATTGTTAAATTTGTCCATCAAGGCTGAAATGAACGGGAGATGGAATAGTATTACCATGGGACCTGCTCTGCTCTGACCACTTCTGAGTTTGCCTAGCGTTTTCTCACTAAATTGCTTTCAAATTATATTGGCAAGACCAAGAAGCAACATATGCCTTATGTTATAGAAAGCCTATCAGAGATAACACACCCCTGTAAGCATGCACATGGTCCCAGCTTTCTATAGGAGCAATGAAGATATCAGACACAGAATAAAGACAGTATATGCCATTTTCCTAGCTAGTTCTCAATAAAGAACTTGGGTTCCTAGTTTATAATGTGTTTGGCATATTCCCTTAACTAGTAATAGGAGACTGAATCTCTGTTTTATAAATGAAGAAAATCAAGGGTGTGCAACTCAATTCCAAATTCACTAGTTTCCAGCCCATTGCTTACTCACTGATTCCAGCACTATTGCTATAAATGTGTTAGATGCTTTCAGAGCCTTTAAGAGCTAGACAGATTGGTGAAGCATGCCATGTCCAACCCAAGGTAAGTGAACTGAGACCTATTGCAAAACCCAACGTTCCTAAATTGAACTCTAAAGTCTTCATTTCTTTAAAAGGTAGCCTTGTGCTTCTGAAGGTTTACTGACTTTACCTAGGATCAACAAAGAATAGAAGCTCTCCAGCTTGAGTGTCTGTTAATGTCACCGTGGGGGTTGTTATGTAAAATGCAGTACATCTGCTGTGACTTGGGAACTTGTGTATGTAGAAGTTTCTTTCTTCATGCTGACCTATCGCTGTGAGAAACACTGAAAGTCATAGCGACTTATTTAGACACAAATTGGAAAATTGTCCCGAAGGGGAATTCCAGTGTTACAGTTGAAAATCAAAATTTATGAATTGTTTTTTCAAAAAAAACTCAATATAATTAATAAAGTGATGGTTGTAGGTTCTCCTCCAAGATCCATGACTTCACTAGCCCTGGGTGGTCGGCTAGGTCTCCAGTACTTGGTATGGTATATACTTAGCCACCTATGAGTGGATTGACAACCCAAGCACTGTATATTGGACAACAAAGGGGAATGAGATGTAAATGGTATGACAGGTTGGATATATGATTTTTTTCAAGAAATCTTTTTGTATTTACTCACTTTTTCATTTCTTGGTCTCTGTAGGTGGCAAATCTTCCAAATGACTATATGATAACCCTCAACTATGTCGCCGGGATGGATGTTTTGGTATGTACTTCACACATTTCTGACTTGCATTTTGGTAGCTAATGGGTAACTCGTGATCATCCACATTAAAGACATTATCAACTCGTTGTCTTGATAATTTTTCTTTTTAATTTCCCCCTCAAGCTGCTGCTAAGATTATCAATGAGCATTTCAGTATGTGTTTTATGCCTGCATGCTAAAAGAAAATGGCTCATCTTGGTTAGATTTAGCAACGGATGTCTCTTTTTCCTCTCTGCAACTCTCAAAGGGGCTTGAATGTAAAATCATGCTAAATTTTCTCCTTGGCAATGTTTCATTTATATGTTACTCTTATTCCTATGCCATTAAGAGTATGGAATATTTTATTTTATTTCTGAGCTTATTAGCCATGCAATGGGTTTTGAATAAAAGTATGGGGTTGTAATTTTGTTTCTATGTAAATTTTGGAATGCTAGGCTGTGGACAAACTCTACTAGGGTTATGTAGACCAAAAAGAGGTATAGTAACTCCACATGCTTTTATAAACTCCTAAGACGTAAAACTTTGCTATCTGGAAAGATGTGATGTTAATGCAGTTTGATACTATGTGTTGCAACTTGCAACATAGTCACATATTTTCAACAGGTGCTCTCCATGCTGACTCACTGTAGCTGTTGTAATCCTGGGGTAAATGTAAAGCTATTTGTGTTTCTTTCTCTTTTGCAACTCTCATTTTCCCCTAAGCCCAATAAATACTCATAGCATGCTGATTATGCACGTGCTGTTTCTGGGTTTTGTGGATCAGTCAGTCCAAAGTATATTATTTTGTTCTTTAAAATACCTTTCAAATACTGCATAAGGTTTTCATTTCAAGAGAGTGTCTGCAGCTATCCTTCTTTTGCTTGATAAGCATTTTTAGCACGAACTGCCCAATGCTTTTTAGAACTCCCTAGAACATGTATCTTCATGCTGGACCAGCTATACTCAAGCCTGGGCATTGTCTGTCCCTTCAGGTAGTGGGGTTTTCTGCAAAGAGAAATGTAAAGTCATAGCAGCTTGAAAACTAGTCAATGCAGTCATTTGATCACTTAGCAAGCATTCAGTGAAGAACACTAAAGAGCCTCCTGCACTGACAAATTAAAAAACTCTCATCTCAATGTTTGAGTCCTTGCCTAGCCTTTGGAAAGTTCTGGATTCCCTCCCAGCACTGCAAAAATAACAAACAGACAAACAAATAAACATCTTTGCAAGAATTGTGAGGAAAGTACATAGCCTTTTTGTCACGTTTTTTGCAAAATGATGTCACCATCCCCCCTACACACACACACACACACACACACACACACACACACACACACACACACACACACAAGGGTGAGAAGAAACCACACACAGTAGGTACACTTGTTCATATTTTACAAAGGACTCAAGGAGGTTTACAGCTTAGACTTATTTTGACCAGGGTTCTACAGTTTGTATACAACAGACCTAAAAAGAACACCCCTCCCTTTCCTATCCCACCCTGCTCCAGACATCTGACTCTTCACTCTGGGTTACTGAAAATGGGGACATGAAGAATAATTACCACGCTGAGCCAAGTGCTAGAAGGTAGCTTCTAGGCAATAAAGCCGTCCCACTCCGGACTGCAGCCCCCTTGAGCTTGGTGATCGCCAGACTTGCTCAAAGCAATCCTGCTGCTCTTTGCAAAGCAAGTGTTAAGCTGGGAAATAACTAAATAGATGATTTCGTGCTGGTCTAATCATAGACGGGTGCTAAATCATAAATTTCAGTATGGGCTGGTGATAGCTAGAGCCAGGCTTGTAAAAATAAAGCCGACTTCTTGCCACATATTTTGTGCGTGTTTCTGCAATTGAGAGAAGCCTGCTATTATTTGGTCTTGGCATGCTATCGTAGAACTACTGAGAAACATTGTTCTTGGCCACCACAGTTGGCAGGAAAAAAATGAAGCTGCTTCGGAGGGCTTAGTATGAAACTGGGGTCTTACCCTTTACCTTCATTTTAGAGGGTTCATTTCTGCCAAGACCAGAGGCGTTTCCCAGTTGAGTGGCCTGTGGAGATTTGTTGGTGGTCAGAGTCCCAGCTGCCTAATCTTTTGTCTTTAAACAATGAAGGGCGGAGTGGGACTTGGTGCCAGAAAGAACCCCTGGGGCCAAGGCAATAAAAGTCAGCCTTGGGCACTGGGCAGGATACAGTTTATTTTTCACTTTTATTGTAAAAAGCAGCTAAAGACTGAAAAGGAAAGTCTGCTTTCCTCACAGGCCTTCTTAGAAAATAACCTAGCAGAGTTTCTCTCAGAAATAGCAGGTTGTGGTGGTCACCCAGTTGGTATTCGAATCCACTGATAATCGCCAATTCAAAATCCTCACAACTATAAGACTGTAATACAGCCAGATGGGTAGGATTTTCCCCTGAACCCGTGAATGAACACTCCTGGGTCTTTCGTTCACCCAGCAGTTACTATAGAAAGAATGGGCGTGGGGGTGCTGGATGTGGCTGCACAGCTGTGTTCCCTAGGATGTGTACATCAGCCCTTAAACCAAAAGATGCCGGAGTTAATTGCTCATCCTTTTTAATTAGAGTCACAGTTTTCTTTGACGTATTTTGGAAATGCCTTAGTTGTACAGAATAATTTTCAGAATACTCAAACATTACCACGTGATCTACAGGCTCAGCTTTTTTCTTCCCTGCATTTATTTGCTTTCTCAAAACATTTTATCGACACGGATATTTTTACTATATCACTTTTTCCAAATAAATTATGTCCACCTGCTTCTAAATACTTTAGTATGTCTTTCTTAAACACGGAATTATTACCTTACCTTTCAGTAACATATTTTCAACTCTAGTAAATTTAGCAACAATACTTTAATGTCTTGGCTGTCTTCAAATTTATCCTTTTTGCGTTTTCATTTCTTTTCTTCTGGTATAGGTTCATTCCACTATCATGATTTACATTTTAATATTTTATTAAAGACTTATTTTTATTATTTTTAAATTGTGCATGCACACACGGTACAGGTGTTCATAAAGGCTAGAGGTATCGCTAAACATGAGTGCTGAGAACTGAACTTGGGTCCTGGAAGAGAAGTGTACCTTCTAACTGCTGAGCCATCTCTTCAATAGCTTGATTTTAATATCATAAATATTGTTTCCCTAGCAATATCTGGTCCAGTTCATCTATCTGGCTCAGAGGATTTTGAATAAGTACTTCAGTTAAGATTGAGAAGTAATTCAGTTACAATTTTTTGAGGTGGAGAGATTAGTTTAGATTGTCAAATGGGGCCAGTCATTGCACTTGCACCCTTTTCAAAGAATGATTCAGACCTGTCTAAGATAGAGAACAAGATTTGCAGAGTCCTCTGCTAGCTTTAGAGTTTGAAGCCGGAGCAAGAGGGATACTGGCGAGTGGCCTGTTAGAGCCAAAAAAGCCACAGCAAAGTTCTCCCTCACCCCTGATGAGCGCCTTGAGTTGAGATTAAGTAAGATTTATTTCATCCATCTGGCCTCAAGAACTGTAAAATACCCTTGATCTTGATTACCAGCTCAGTGGTAATTTGTTCTAGTTCCAATAGGACATCAACGGATCTTATCTTAAGTCTCCTTCAAAAGTCCCTCAGTCATTTCTTCATCTTTGTGGTGTTCAAATTTTTGAATAAGTAACCCTTCCCCTTGACACATGTCCTCTTTCAAATATGATTGATAGTTCCTACTAATTCTGTGGAATGTACGCATTCTACGGTGTCACACGACGGCAGTTGCTCAGACTGTCCCTCCCAGAGCATGCAGTGTTTATCATCCATGCATGGCTACTTAGTTTAATGTGTTCAACTGATTTCTGTGCATTACTCATTAACAGTCTTAGAGACACTAAAACAACATGGACATCCTGCCCCATATCAGTGTGTTAGGAGCTACTGGTCTGTAATGCATGCACTACTTTTTAGGGTTGCATCCTTTTTAGTTTGTGTGTTTGTTTGGGTGCCTTACAACCTAGGCTTGTTCCTCTGCAAGGCACACGGAGCCACTTACCCAGTTCCTAAAGCAGTTTTCAAAGGAATAGCTAAGAGGGAAGTTTTGGATTGAGGACCTCTGTTACTACAGTAACAGTAAGCCTAGCCTTCCTCAGGTATACGCAGCTTGACTCCGAGGTTATCCCCACCACCACCACCTTTACCTGGCTCTGTGTTCTCTTTTTCCTTCGTCTTCCCATGACTTATTACTGGATACTTCGGTTCCTTGGTTGACAGAATGACTTAGAAGTAATTATCCAATCGTGATCTATTCCTCCTTCATAGATGCTGACTGATCTCTGGCTCATCTTCTGAAACAGGGAAGGGTTTTATTGCAACGAGGGCCCAGAATGCCTTTTCCTGATTGTTTATGGGGCTATTTGATCGGTAGTCATCCTCTGGCTTACAGACTTCACAAGACAAAAACTATATAGATGCTGTTCTACACCTGCAGTGCCTTCTGTGTGGGAGGCACTTAATAAATATTTGACAGAAGGAAGCAAAGAAAGGAAGTAGGACCTTTCCTTGGTGTGGAATCACTTGTGATTTCCTTGATGTGGTAGCTTCATAAGTGGCAAGGCCATTATCTACACTTCTAGACTGTGCTTTCTCTCCCGGGTTAATATGGGACCACAGAAAATTAACACCACATATAGTCAGAGCTGACTATTTTGATTCATGCTGAAGACTTGGTGCTCAGCAACTTTGACGCTGTACCTGCTGAAGGAACGGTTTGTTTTATTATCTTCTAATTTCTGTAGAATTTCCTAAAAAGCATTCATTGTGGGTATACCATCGTATTACTTATAGGGCAAGTGAATATCGCAAGTGGTATGTGTTCATCTCAGTGCTGTGAGTAATGACTAAGATCTTTTAAAAAAAGAACCCTAATGTGTGGCATGCACTAATTGTCATGGCCATTATTTTTATTATGATGATGACAACTTGATAAGTTTGAAATTGGCTCTGGCTGTGTAGCTCAGGCTGGCCTTAAACTTTCAGCCCTCCTGCCTCAGCCTCCCAAGTGCTGCTGTTACATGGGTGTGCCACCATGCCCAGATGACAGTATTCTGATGTTATACCTTGTCTGCTTATTCTATCTTAAATTTAGAAAGAGTAGGGTTGGTCTCTTTTACTTTGTTGTACTTTTTCCCCATACTCTAAATGATTCTATGAGTATATAGTATTTGCTCAAAAAATCCTTACCAGACAACATTTAATGGTAGCGAAAACGCCAGGTTTGTGAGTATTGAAGAAGCCCATCTTAATCCACTAAGAACTAAGGTCCTTTTTGATAACAGGGAACTCAAGCTTAACCAGGAAAAAGAAAGGGAAGAGAAAAGAAAAAGGAAGGGAAAGGAGAAAGGAAAGGCAGGTAGGTCCCACTGTTATAAGAGGCTGTAGAAGAGCTCACCAACAAGGGCCTAGGCATGTGTGGGTCTCATGGGAATCAAGGTTACAAAGCTACCAGGGTTTTTTGTTTGTTTGTTTTTTGTTTTTTGGTTTTTTTGTTTTTGTTTTTGTTTTGTTTTGTTTTGACTCTCTGTATATTTTCCTGTGCCTGTGTAGAATGCTTCTTCTTTGTTCCTCAGAGCCTCCAAATTGACACACTATAGTTTTAGCCTGGCTCGAAGACTAATGATAGCTCCTCCCACCACCAGCGATTGTGGGAGGGATTTTTCTTATTGGCTTTTCTGAGTCAGGTGTCCACCAGCATTTAATCAGTGATTCCACAGAATTTGTCACTGGTTCACCCTAATCTAGGGTTCACCCTTGTGATATGGAGTACTTACTATAGAAATTCAATTCATTTAAGTAGATAAGTGTGCTTAGGTCTTTATCTACTACTCCCCTCCCCATTTAGAACGTAATACTTTTTAACTTTAATTATTGAGAGAGAGTCTTATGTAGCCTAGGATTAGCTCAAACTTACTATGTAGCAAACAATGACTTTAAGTTCCACATCCTTCTTCCATCCTTTGGAGTATAGAAGTTATAGTCCCATGCCACCAATACCTTCATTAAGAAAGTGCTTCTAAAAAAAAGATGCTAAAAGAAACTGAGGTGGATGGTGACCCTATAGGAAGACCAGCAGTCTCAACTAACCTGGACCCCCGAGATCTCTCAGACACTGAGCCACCAACCAGGCAGCATACACCAGATGATATGAGGCTCTGGACACATATACAGCAGAGGACTGCCTGATCTGGGCTCAGTGAGATAAGATGAGCCTAGCCTGCCAGAGACTTGAGACCCCAGGGAGTGGGGAGGTCTGGTGGGGTGGGGGGTCTCTTGGAGACATGGAGGGGAGGAGGCAGAGAAGGTATGGGATGAGGAATAGTCAGAGGGCAGACTAGGAGGGGGATAATGACTGGACTGTAAAAATAAGCTTAGAGAATAAGAAAGAAAGGAAGAAAGAAAGAAAGAAAGAAAGAAAGAAAGAAAGAAAGAAAGAAAGAAAGAAAGAAAGAAAGGAAGGAAGGAAGGAAGGAAGGAAGGAAGGAAGGAAGGAAGAAAGGAAAGGAAAGGAAAGGAAGGAAGGAGAAAGAAAGAAAGAAAGAAAGAAAGAAAGAAAGAAAGAAAGAAAGAAAGAAAGAGAAAGAAAAAAATGAAAAGGAAGCTTGCGATGGCACAAAGGTTAAGAGCACTGTCTGCTCTTCCAGAGATCCTGAGTTCAATTCCCAGCAACTGCATGGTGGCTCACAACCATCTGTAATGAGATCTGGTGTCTCTTTGGGGCTGCAGGCATTCATTCAGGCAACACGCTGTGTATATGATTAAAAAAAGAAGAAAAAGAAAAAAGGAAAAAATGAATAAACTAGAATTTCGAATACTGTTTTAAATAGCTCTTTAGCATACTTACTTAACAGCACCGAGGCTCAACTTAATAAACATGGTTAAGACACCATTTAGAGGATGTAAACCAATTGCTGTCTGATAGAAAAGAAAGAACCGCACGTAATCTTCAATTGATGAAGAGCCACAATTAAAAAAGAAAGTTTAAAAGAACAGATGCCATTGAATGTAATAAATTGTATTTAGCTTACAGTATGCCAAGAATAATCATTTACTTTATAACCTACCAATGGAATAGTTTACCTTCCTTACATTGTTGAAAATCCACTGTGTATTTCATACCTACAGCAAATTCTAAATGTTCACCCATAGCATATGGTGATAAGTACCTACCAAAGAGTATTGACTCCAGCATTCACCAAGCACAGATTAGAGATCTCTCTCTCTCTCTCTCTCTCTCTCTCTCTCTCTCTCTCTCTCTCTGATGGACGCACTGAAAGAGCAGATGGACGGACTTGCCTAGAACTCCACGTGAGGTGGACTGGGACTATGAACTGGGTCTGGCTGAGGGGCCATTCATAGACCTGTCCCAAGAAGTAGCATGCATTTATCCCGCCCAGGTTGATTACCATCTTAGATTGAGGATTGTCCATCTCTTTTATTCAAACAAGAAAAGGCAAAGTTAGCTGAGTAAGACCTGAAGATCCAAAAGAATTGTTCAGGGAGGACTGACAGCATCATCCCCAAAACCCTGGTCATCCAAGAGGAGTTAAGGTTTTGGGAAGTATATACTAGCCATGTCAAGTCCTAACATTTTATAAAGCACTTTTATAGGAAAGTTTAGATTTACCCACCTATGGGATTTTATTGCTGTTGCCAAGCATTAGATAGAGGCTGGGTCAATACTCCTTGTGATTATCGTTCAGAATTTACCAGCCAGGGCTTTTCTCCCTCTGAATCTGATTGATATTGACAATATACCAAATTTAGACCCACTAAGCAAGCAGGTAGCTACAAAGTATGCTTTGTTTGCCATGAGTCCCATGAATTTTATGGTGACCACAAAGAGACTGTACATTGGAAACTGATGTGGAATAATATGTCAGATTCTGAGAAGGCAAAAATATGTCAGACTTAGCAAGCCCTAAGATAGTTCTGCCACGTTTTCATAAGATAGTTCATGCATGGCTCAAATTGCCCAGTTCTGATAGTGCAGTGTGGCTATATCACACACCTCACAGAACTCCTTGCATCTTCATTTTAACATTTGTTTGCCCTTTGGAGTATGTGGGATTTTTCATCATTGCCCCTCAAAAGCAGTTGTATTCCTACTTGTGTGGAGATTACTGGTAGTTATTTCTGTCTTTCATTGTATCTTTTATTGAGTCATGTAGTAAAACCATGCATTTGGTACTCATGGTATACTAAAAAAAAATCCCCGAGGAAGTTCATAGCGAAATCATTAGTGGTCATGATCGGCTCATAGTCCAGCGATGTTGGTTTGATGTCATGGAGTCAGTTGGCATTTTAGATGACTACGTGTTGCAAATATATAAGAGTACAGAGCACATGCTGTGCTAGGAGTCTCACACAGGCCTGCTCCAATTAACCCAGAGGATGGAAGTCAGAAGGTTGCAGAAAAGAAGATGAGATTGTATGAAGTATGGCGTCAAGAAAGAAAAAAAAAACAAAACAAACAAAAGAAAACAACAACCACCACCACAACAAAACACTGCAGGCAAACTTTCCTATTCAAAGCAGCCTTTACTTTTTCTTTTAATAGCTCTATATATGGATTGGGGTGGGGGGGAGTCAAATTACATGTCCTTCAGAAATCTGAAATCTGCATGTTGTCTCTGACATCTTGCATTACTGTTAACTTTCTTGATCCTTCACATTCCTTCAGTGAAGGAGAGCATTCTATCCTCTGTGCTTCTAGTGGCTGTTGTAAGTTAATATTTGTTTTAAAGTATTTAAGTTTTAAATGGCCCCTGAAAGATAAGAGGAGTAATAATGCCATTTTAAGGCAGCGGAAAAAAGGATTCTGTCTGTGACTTTCACAACACTTAATCATCTATTTCATAATCATAAGCTTGGAAGAATTAAAAAGCAGACCTCCGATCCTCTCACAAATGAAATATTCAATTGTGTTTTGTTTTCTTTGCAAATCATTGACTATATTTAATTAGAAAGAAAGAAAGAAAGAAAGAAAGAAAGAAAGAAAGAAAGAAAGAAAGAAAGAAAGAAAGAAAGAAAGAAAAGAAAAGAAACTTCTTGAGGTTCTAGTCAAGACTGGTTCCCCCTGCCCCCTCTCCTAGGCAGGAAGGTCAAAAGAGGCCAACACTAAATATGATCTGTTGATCTGTTTACTTTTGTTCTCTTATGAATAGATCCAAGAGCCTCAAAAAGCTGCTGCATAGCTGAATAAACAAATTAATGAATGTACAGGACCAAGTTAAAGATACAGCCTTTTCAAAAGAACTGTAGTACAAACAATAATGACTTGAATAAAATAAAATAGCACAGGCTTAGAAATATGTGAGCTGTTAGCAGGATACCCAAGAATTTATAGTAAGCCTGGTGTGTTTCTCTAATCGCAATACTTGGGAGACTTTGGCAGGAGGATCACAAGGTGGCAGCTTATCTGGACTTCATGGCAAGATCCTGTTTGTGTACCAGGGTGGGGAATGGGGATAATAAGGCAAGAATTGATGGATTTATGTCAAAATTTTAATATTATTATTAAGACAAGTTGTCCCTATGTTTGAAAGAATAAACCTTGGGAAATCCTGTCTCTCAGACCTTACTGTGAAAATTACATGTCCTTCAGAAATCTGAAAGCTGCCTGTTGTCTCTGACATCTTGCGTTACTCTAAACTTTCTTAATCCTTCACCTCTGTGAAAATGAGTGAGGTTATGCGTTAATAGAAGATGTAATGTCAATAATAAAGCTGAACAGAAGGGATAGTAACTATTATAGAACTGCCCAGGTTAAAAATAAGGAACGAGAGAGCACAGGCCTGTACTGTAACTAGGGGTCTTTTGGGGGCACAGAACAAGAGAAGAGAGAAAGAACATTTTCTACTTAAAAGGAACAACCACAAGATAAAAGGAGTGCCTCAATTAAAAGTTCAGAAAATTGATTGTGTCTAGAGGTCCGAGCAGATCAGCAAGAGTATCGGTCACATGATTTTAAGATCATAATACATGGAATCTATTATCCTTGTAAAATTGAATAGCCGTGGCTGATTGTACATCTTGGTGGAGGCTACTGTATTGTTTGATTGCTACACAAATGGCATCATGGCATGTGCTGCCACCATCCTATCACGTGCTCAGATGGCCGCCACCTAAAAGAAATTATCGCCGCCCAATAGGAGAGAAACTCACAGAGTGAGTCACCATGAAAGGGCTTTGCAAGGGACTTACTGGCTTGATAATAATATAAATAGGAATTTGCCTGGGCTTCCGATAAATGGGGTTTGAGCAAAACAAAGAACATGTTCTAGATGTACCTGAGAAACACAAAGACTCTCAGAGCTGAGTTAAGGTGAGTTAGTGACCACACGGTCTCCCTTGTCACCTTTTGCTTGTTCTTCTTTTCTTTCCCATTCCCGTTTATGATGCTTGGAATTGAACCCTGGGCCTTGCGCAAGCTAGGCAACTTGCCCTGTCATTGAGCTACATTCTCTGCTGCCCTTGTATGTTTGTTTATTTCTTTCCTGAAACCAAAGGCAACATTCTAAAATGTTTAATGCTTGCCTGTAGGAATTGGAGCATACCAATCTTTGTATAAACCAATTTCATTTTTTTCTATATTATGTTAGTTAAAACTGTTCTGTGAAATAAGTATAAAATAGCTCTATAATTTATAATAACTTAACAAATTACTTGTTTCCACCTGCTGGTTAATAGGGAAATTAGATTTATTAGTTGGACTGATTTTATGTGACATTAATTACTGTGAGTACTCTGATAATAAAGAATGCAAGTTTTGAAGAACAACTGGGCCAAAAATATCAACCCAAACAGAGAATTCCATCTTTCTGATTAGTAGATCTCTATTACAAAGTAGTTCATTAAGCAAAACTCCTAGTCTACTATGGCATTTTTAATGTTGTGATGAAATTTCTAGAGAACCAGGCACGGCATTTACAACTACAGCTTCTGGGACTTGGAGTTAGAGGATTAGGTGTGTAAAGCCAGTCTAGGCTACTTCAAGACTATCCTGAGCTACAGGATGGAGCATTGTCTCAACAAGTCAAGGGCTGAGCATCTTTCTCAGTGTTAGAGGACTTGCCTGGCAGGAGCAAAGCCCTAAGATTGATCCCTGGTACTTGTAGGGTGAGTGTCCTGATAGAAATGTGCGTTGTCTCATATCCTACATAATGGCCTTGATTGCATCTTTTGGCACACAAAGTACCAAATAGTTACTCTTTTGTGTTTTGCTAAGAGTGATGATGTGGAATGGAGGGTATTTTTTGTAATTCATTTTTTTTAAAGCGTTTAAAGTTTTTATGTTGATGAACGTTTGCTTGCATGTATGTTCAGTATGCGTTTGCCAGGCACCCTCAGAGGCCAGAAGAGATCAGTGGGCTCCCTGGAACCGGAGTTAGAGATGTTTGTGAGCTGTCCTGAGGATGCTGGGAAGGAAACCTAAGTCCTCTGCAAAAGCAACTAGTGTTCTTCAACCACTGATTCTTATCTCTGGCACCTATTTAATTCATTTTTCCATTCCTTCGTATGTCCTTTTAGCACACCGTTTCTGAGCAACCCCAGCATGCTCTGGAATGCTCTATAGAGGAACCATGAAGAATAAGACTGTTTAAAAATGTTGATCTCACGAAACCTATGTTCCACTTGTCCACACAATCTCCTTCATTTCCGTGTTCTACATGTGCTATGTGTGATTCTGAGTTTATGTTGTTTGCCTGGAGTCTGTCAGCTAGACCTGAGTGCAGTTAGGCTTGATGCTAGCTTTCAGCATCTATCTGAGCGGGCAGAACGAGCTACAGGAGAGGCCCCTGTGCTTGGATTACTGTTCTGCTATCGCAACCTTGAAATCTGAAATCGTTTTTGAGCAAATTGTCAAATGGTAATTTTGAACAAGAAATACACTTACTTTCCTTTTGCACTCACTCCCACAAATAACACAAGCTGGTACTTGCCACTCAAGTTCGTCTATTCGGGTCTCAAATCACATCCCTGCCCACGTGAATTTATCTATTGAGAAGCCTTGAAATCTATCAAGACTTTAAGGTTAATTGGTTTTAAACTGGGAGTTCCTTCAACACTAAGACTCCCTTTCCTAGTAGGGTTTTTTTTTTTTTTTTTTTTTTTTTTTTTTTTTTTTTTTTTTTTTTTGGTAATCCTGTCTGTATTTGAAAACGTAAGTGACTAAGCCATAAGTAATCTTCCACGGAATTAAAGTCCATTAGTACGTGAACTGTGTGTGTGTGTGTGTGTGTGTGTGTGTGTGTGTTTGGGGTGGGGGAGTGTCAGGAGGTAAGAATTAGCTGTTGGCCAAGGAAGAGAAGGTAAGGTATACAAAGCTGGTTTAATTTTGGTTTAATGTCCTTCCATGGCAGGACAAAAATCATGACCATTTCCTCTGATCTCTATTCATTTGTTTATTTTGAATTGTTAACTCTGTCTTGAGCAAGATATGGATTGACCCCTCCTGTGTTCTGAGGAAATCCTTTGTCCTGCGGTCAGTGAGTAAAGTGCTGAGAGACTTGAAGAGCCCCCTGAATCTGCCATAGTTATAATAGATACTTTTGTCTTCTCTTTGAATTTCTTCCAGCCTAGTCATTGTTGGCTACGAGATATGGTAATACAATTATCACTCAGCTTGACTACTCTTCTGGACAAGTTCTCAAATATTTCTGAAGGCTTGAGTAATTACTCCATCATAGACAAACTTGGGAAAATAGTGGATGACCTCGTGTTATGCATGGAAGAAAACGCACCGAAGGTAACTTGGTATTCATCAGAATTGTTCTTTTCTTATACTTCTCTAAGACCTTTCCTAAGCAATGGTATTGGGAAGATGAGAGCCTCCTTGTTTTGTGTTATTTTAAACTATAAACTTTTATTTAATTTAAGGATAGTTTAACAAGAGTCTATTGTAGTTTTACTGCAATACTGAAGTGGCTATTAAGACCTAAATATTGACAACTAAGGTGAAAATATAGTATCTTTACACAGTAATCCTAAAAACAATTTGGCTTGTGCCTTAAATTTTGTTTCATACCTCAGTGAAGTTCATACTATCTTCCTAGTAAGTTATAAGTGTATTCAAGAAGACCAATAGAGTCAACTAACCTGAACCCTTGGCAGGTCCCAGAGACTGAACTACCAGCCAAAGAGTATACATGGGTTGGACCTAGGCCACCTGCACATATTAGTACATGTATAGCTTGATTTTCATGTGGTTCCCTGAACAATTGAAGCAGGGACTGTTCCCAATTCTGTTGCCTGCCTGTGGATCCTGTTTCCCCTAACTGGGCTGCCTTGTCTGGCCTCAGTGGAAGAGGATGTGCCTAGTTCTGCAGTAATTTGGTGTGCCAGGGTAGGTTGTTAGCCCAGGGGAGAGAGTTACCCTCACAGGAGAAGGGGAGAGAAGGTGGGGAAGGAATTGTAAGAAGTGGGTACTGGGAGGAGGGGGTCTTTACATCAAGATGTAAAGAGAATAAATTAATAAAATGTTGTAAGTGTATTGAAAACAAATGTTTCTCTTGGAGAACTTACTCAAACTACTTGCCCCATATCAATAATACTTCAACTACTGTGCATTTTTGTTCCTGGGGTCATTGGGTCTGCACATGACCCTAGTTTGGTGTCTGAGCCTATGGAATAGCCGTATATCCTAGAACTTAAGGAATGAACAGTAAGAGGTTCAAAGTCTAAGTCTGTTCTTATTCAGCCTTACATACTTGACTGTACTTTATGCCATTTAGAGAACAGCGGCATGATCCCTTCCCAAAGAATCAACAATAGAGTATCTTTAATGCCAGACCAGGCAAAAATAAGTGTAGGCACATCTTGATGCTGTTATTTGTGGTACTGTGTCTGTAATAGACTAGACCTTGGAGTAGCTAATTGAGAAGATTTCAACCCCTTTGTGGGGTTCAAATGGCCCTTTCACAGGGGTCCCATATAAGTTATCCTGAATATCAGATATTTACATTATAATTCATAACAGTATCAAAATACAGTTATGAAGTAGCAATGAAAATAATTTATGGTTGAGGGTCATCACATCATGAAGAATTGTATTAAAAGGTCATAGAGTTAGGAAGGTTGAAAAACACTGGTCTAATTGGATACAGGACTCGGCCAGCTTAGTGCTGTCTCTTCTCACAGTCCTTGCCTTATTAATAGTTTCTTCATGACCCCTGATCATTTCTGTTGTTTCAGTTTCTGATGTCTGAAGTTAGAATAGACCTTGGACTCCACAATGTGTGTTAGCATTGCCTGATCTATACCCACCATGCTACTATTGCAGGCACAATGTCATTGCATTTATAGCATGTAGGAATCTTAAAAAGAACAGGTACAACAGAAGGCTATCACAAAGGGAATAATATATGTATTGGGGATTTAAAGATGAGTTGTGTTTAATAAATGGCAGCGTGGGCTAAAGCATGACAAATAATAAAGGATGTGTGTTTGCTAGCCATGGCATTTTTACCAGATCACTAGAAATTATAGATATGTACTATGAATAATATATATTATTTATGTTACAACCCTAACATAGAACTATTGTTTGAATGTTTAAATTTTATATAAGTTAATCATACTATTCTTATTTTTATGTTGTATTTCTGTCATGTTGCATTGTTTATAAGATATGCTCTGCTTATATATATATATATGTATATATAATATATATATATATATATTAGTTAATTTTTTGCTGTTTATAAAATATTCCATTATTATTGAGAATATCACTATTTATCAAGCCACATATCCATTGGTTGATGGAAGGGTTACAAATAATTCTGGTAAAAGTTTCTTAGTCTTATGACAGAGTGAGCAGGAGAGTTTTACTAAGGTCTTTACCTGTGAGTAGAAATTCTAGACCAATGTATAAGGGTTTCCCGTGGGGCTGGAGAAATGTCTCAGCAGTTAAGAGCATTTACTGTTCAGGCAAAGAACCAAGTTTAGTTTTTAGAACTCATGATGAGCAACTCACAACCATTTGTAATTCCAGGTCCAGAGGACATGATACCGTCTTTTGGACTCCATCAGTATCTGCTCTCAAATATGTACATACCACCTCTGCCACGTCAACACATGCATATACATAATTTTAAAAATTAAAAATTGAAGAAGTTTGCATCAATTCTTATTCTTCTCTGTACTTAGTATGTCCAGTTGTAAATTCCTGGAATATGTGTTATAGAGGAATGCCTTTTAAAAGCTAATACTCAAGCCAGGCAGTGGTGGCACACACCTTTAATTCCAGCGCTTAGGAGGCAGAGGTAGGCGGATTTCTGAATTCAAGGACAGCCTGGTGTACAGAGTGAGTTCCAGGACAGCCAGGGCCCATACAGAGAAATCCAATCTTGAAAAAACAAACAAACAAACAAACAAACACAACAAACAACAAACAACAAAAACAACAAACAAACAAACAAAAAGCCTCAACCAACCAAACAAACAAAAACTAATACTCATATTGTAATAAGCAGTTTTACAATTCTTAATTTGGGGGGGGGGGTCATTTCATTGTCCTATTGCCAAGACCTTGTCCTATCCCATTGTCCATTGTTCCTTCTGCTTTGTTTATTGTCCCCTTGTAACCTCGGTCATGAGTTGAGTCTGAAATTGACCTGATACCATCGTTATTCTCTGTAGCCATTTTGAGTTGAGTCTAGTGGAGTAGCTGTTCAAAAACTGTTGGCTTGCAGAGTTCAAATACCTGAATCCTTGAGGACCCAGTCAATAGTGCATTATCAGTCAAGTCTATGAGTTATTTGAAAACTAGGAACTTTCTCATTTGTTTGTTTGCTTATTTATTTATTTGTCTAGAATATAAAAGAATCTCCGAAGAGGCCAGAAACTAGATCCTTTACTCCTGAAGAATTCTTTAGTATTTTCAATAGATCCATTGATGCCTTTAAGGACTTTATGGTGGCATCTGACACTAGTGACTGTGTGCTCTCTTCAACATTAGGTCCCGAGAAAGGTAAGGCATTCAAGCATTTCCTGTTTCACTGTTCGTAGTAAGATTGAACTTTTATAAGCTTCCCCTGCTGGATGAACTGAATGTGTTGCTAGAGAAAGAATTTGTGTGTTTTTCTGATAAAAAAATAAAAGCAGATATCAATGACTGCCAATGATGTTCATCGAGCATGAGAGATACATCCGTTTCTAAGACAGCAAGACTCAATATTTCTGAATTGAAGAATTGTGTGAGTTAACAATACATGATGGTGGCTCACAGGTTTTCTCACTCTGATATTTGCTAGGAGAATAGAATGATGTCATTCCTCATCCCCAGCATCCCTTAATGTTCATGTCTCATACCTTTTCCTTAAGGGTCTATCTCTGAGACTTGAGTTCTGAGCCTCACCAGTTCATTCTGGATCCCAACTCTCCCTGAGCTGGGTCCCTATGATGGAACTAACTTCATTGCTTTCCTTTAAAATCATGATGGGCTACCACCAGCTCTTCACTATTCACGTTTCTAAGCATGGTATTGTATGCAATAAGCCATCACTCCAAGATGACTATGGCACATCTCTTGACAAAACTGAGCAGCTGAACTGAGTATGAAATAAATAGGAACTGCATAACCTAGACTTGGGAGGCAGACCCAGCACATACAGTGATATTGCACTTCGCCTTTGGGGGACTCTGTGATTCATATAAATCACCATGTAACACTGACACATTATTGCTTTCTATTTAGATTCCAGAGTCAGTGTCACAAAACCATTTATGTTACCCCCTGTTGCAGCCAGCTCCCTTAGGAATGACAGCAGTAGCAGTAATAGTAAGTACACGTATCTGATTTAATGCATGCATGGCTCCAAGTATCCCCTATAGGAGTGTTGCATGGACTTAAACCAAGTTTATAAATGATTACTAATAATACTGTTCTGTTGCTGTTATTCCTTGTATGGTCTTCCTGACAATTAAATATCTGGTTTGGAGAATCGGATCTCCCTGGAGGTTATGAAGACCATGAAGGAATTAGGCCAATAAACTTTCTGCTAAGGTTATTTTAAATAAGGTACGAAATTAATTGAAAAAAATTACGACAGAGGCCTTCTTTTGAATCATTGTAGGCTTAAAATAAACTCTGTGGAGAATGTCCCTGATCACAATGGACTTTTAAAATTTCAAGTGCATGCGCTAACTCTCAACACTTTCAAAGATATTTTCAGTTTTGCGTCTCCATATTTACTAGTGCATGTTTGGAAATTTGCTGACACTGTTATACTACTTAAGAATGCGTGTTGGAGAGGAATGGACTTGTTTCCCTGAAATTTCTGTCCCCTTTGCCCTAGAACCCATGTTCCTGGAAGACTGACGTATTTGCAAGTCTGTGCCATGATCAGTATAAAGATTCTTGACTCTACTGTGTATATTCGGTCTCTGTTTGCACAGATTCACCATAGCTTATTCAATCTTTAAAAGAAAAATCTCTGAAGTACATGCTTGAGAATGTTTTTCTACCAAAGCTTTACCTGGACCTAAAATAAAGCTATATATAGTCTTTTTATCCCTCTTTTAAAAAAATCTATACATTTCACAGTGTAGATATTTAATACATCCAATGGAAGGATGCTGCCAGATCTCCCTGGCTAGCAGTCTACCATGTCCAATGTTTTCACGATGGTCTTCCAAAACAGAAAATTGTGAATTGCACTCATATAACATATCAGATCTGACACATTCCACAAAGGGACTGGACCTGGTGTGCATGTGTCATCTTTTCTTTTGTCTACTCATCTTTCCAAAGGAGCCATTTTTAGCATCTTAGATGCTCCATTCCTGTTTCCTTGATATTAACGTTTACCATTTTCATCCTCCATATTTTGCTTTTAACTCACTTAACCTGTCCCAGATTCTTAAGTTGGAAAAATGACATTGTTGATGTTAAGCTAATTTCTTTCCTTAAAGGGTGAAAAAAATGCCCTTGCACCACTGTTAACTGAGTCACACTCATTTTTGTATATTGTTTTTCTATTGCTTTTCAAAACTATGCATACGTGCATTGTTTTGTTCTTTCTTGTTTTTTTGTTTTTGTTTTTGTTTTTCTTAAACAAATTCTTAGTTTGTAACCAGTCTGGCTTCAAATTTGTAATCAGCCTGCCTCGGCCTCTGAAGTGCTGGGGTTACAGGCCTGTGGTGCCACGCCCAGCTGCCTTGGGTATTTCAGCTCTTCCTATTTCATGTCATTATGACTGACCTTGGATCTGTCAGTTTTTCCACTTTCTGGTTCCAGTTTTTATCCTCTGTTTCTTCATTCAAGCCCTGTTCTTCTCAGGGATCCATATCCTCTCTATTTGAGCTTCACTATCTCCCTGTGTTATTTATAGTAACTTTTGGAACTAAATTGTACATTTTCACTTATAACATTTTTCTTAGAGTTAATATTATTGCATTGGTTAGTACCCTTCAAGAAAGACGTGGGCCTTCCCTGAACCAATTTATTGTGTTTTTAAATGTCATACTCTTAAGCCATAAACTCCCATATTTAGCTTTCAAATGGTTGTTTGAAGCAACTATATATCCTTTCAAGTAGAAAAATATATGTTACATTTTATGTTATTTTTGTACCTTCCATTCTGTCCTCAGTCCACCCTTCTAACCTGATGTTAACTCTTTTCAGGAAGTAGAACCCCTTTAGTATTTCCTGTAAAACAGATCTATTGGCAACAAATCTCTTTTCCTTTCTTTGAGAAATGTCTGTACTATTTGCTGCACCAAGAGGTACTTTTTACTACATAGCAAATTCTGGGTTAATAAAATTTCCTTTTATTCCTTTAAAGACACTATGGCATTTTCTTCCACAGATACTGTATCTGAAATGCAAAAATCACCATTGTATTGCTTTTTTTTCTGTACTCTATACTGGACATATTTTACTTTATGCTGTTTTTCCTCTTCCTCTTCCTTTTCTTCTTCTTCCTCCTCCTCTCCCTCCTCCTTCTCCTTCTTCTTCTTTTTTTTTGGAATTTTTGTGCAGAGATGTTCCCTCTTCATACCAAGACATATTCTTTTTTTTTTGTCTTACATTCTTACCACCTAAGTTGAACATGTATTCCATCTTAGCATTTAATCTCTCTCTCTCTCTCTCTCTCTCTCTCTCTCTTTCTCTCTCTCTCTCTCTCTCTCTGTCTCTCTCTGTCTCTGTCTCTCTCTCTGTCTCCCTGGCTGGGGTCAGATATTTCTCTAAACAATCAGTAATTTTTTAAGCATATGTTATACATTGAGGCTGTTATATTATTAGATAGCTTCTGAATTTTGTAGCATTCTTTTAGAAGAAGTTGAGTTTCACTTGGTGAGAGGTTCATTTCCTTATAGATAAGCTTCATCTTCCTTTCCAGGATTGTTTTAAAACTTGGTTAGGGATAAGGGCACAGGGTTGGGCGATGAAGATGGGGTGGGTGGCAACTTCATTGTTAAGGTTGGGAATTTTGAGCTGTTTCTAGAGTAATATGACTATTGAACAATCTGTGCAGGAGACTTTTTTCATTGCCATGAGACTATTAGTGTGTCTGCTTGCTTAGAGTTGTGTTTTTGCCAGATTTTGTTATGTGTCTCCCTGGGCATGTACAGATTATTATTTGTCTAGTAGATTAATTAAAACTCATCAAAAGGTTTGTGATGTTTCTTACATACAGCTTATTTCCACCAGTATGACTATCCAAATTTACCCAACTCAACAACCCTGAACTTCCATCTCTAGAGAGAGCTGTGAGCCTTAGTGAATGGAGTCCTGTCTTCCCAGACTAGAGAAACCAAATGTTAGAAATTAAATCACTAATGGGTCTCAGTTTGTATATTTCTTTCTATTTAGCAATTACATATTTGTTCTCTCTGTGAGCTAACTTGTGAAAATAGATGTTTCATATAATGTATTGAATATTATAATTATGTAGTTTGAGAAGGCTACAACCACCACAATTAGAAACAAAAGAATGTCCTACTTACCAATGTCAAGAAAAACCTGACTGCAAAATCAAATACTATTTAATCCTTTACTTATTAATTTATTTTGCAAGGTGGACATCCTTTTATAGTTTTCCTCCCCTCCCTCATCCTTATTTATTTTGCCCCTTCTTCTTTCATTTGTAAAACACAGGTCTTACATATCACAGCTTGGCTATGTATGATGTCACTCATGAGTTAGATAGCAATGCATAAAGCAATCTACTGTGGTGCTCACATTCATATCAAAGAATGTGTTACCTAACAGGAATCATCATGGAAGTATCTAATGTATTGTTTCACTCATAGCATAAAGAAAAGCAAACTGGGGAAGAGTGGTCAGGAGAACTTGAAAAAAGCATCATAGTTTGTTGGGATAAGTCATATCACCTATGACAATCAGAGGACCAAGACTTATGAGAGATATGAATATCTAAAGGGGAGAGTTGGAATAATACACAGGCCTACTATTTATATGAATGAGATTATACTTACAGAGTAAATAGTAGCATTCTGTATTCTCAAAACACTCAAGTTCGAGAGCCTTTTAAACAGCATTGAAGTAGTATTGTGCATCGTTTTCAGCACATCTTCTAGAGACCTGTTGTACATCAGAATACCTGAACACATAATAGCATGATGGGTGACCTTGGGCAAGTTGCTTAAGCTTTGTAAATCCTTAGTCAATTGGTGTATAATAATCTCCTTTTCATAGGATTTCTGTGAATTTAAGAGTCAGGATTCATGTGCATGGGGCCATCCTTAATGGCTTATAAGTGTTCATCATCAACACTGAAGGCAACTGGACACTGTGGGACAAAACGATGGTGGGCCAGTGACTGAAGGGTTTGGGATCTGACTCACTTGTCTGTTTCCTAAGTGCTGAGAGAGGCATTGCTATGGAGTTATTAAAGCAGGCAAATGGCCTAAAAAGGAACTCAGCAAGATGAGCACCATTTTCTGTGCTCTGGTGTTTTCCAGATGTTGATTATTATGACTCATAACAATCAGTCCATAAGCTATTTCACCCATGGACAGGTTTTAGTAATAAGGAGACACAACCCTTGCTCTAATCACCCAAGGATAAAGGATAATGCAGGGGCTGTCCAGGTCAGCTCTCTTTCCCTCAAGCTCTTGGCAGACAATCGCTGTAGAAAGCAGGGGAGTTCTGTAATGTGCATGGGCTTTGGTTCAAATACCCTTCATGCGGGCTCTGAGGCATCCATTTCTGCTGGAGAGCCCTGGTCGAGGTGCTGAAGTTCTCCCAAGAGATAGTGTAAGCTAGCCTTTTTTGATAAAGATATCCTCTCTCTCTAAGCATTATTAGCATGCCCGGAAGAACTGAGGCCAGGTTTCCAACCATGAAATAATAGGAGCAGCAATGAGCTCTGGAGAAAGACTATCACCCCTTTTCTTCCCCCTGTCTTTAGGGTCCCTAAATGGGAATGTTGCTGTATTTTAGACACTACAACTTGTGTTGAGCAGTAGTAGTTCCAGTGTGAACAGTCCCAGTAGACAGTAGTGGCCACAGCAGGGGAATACAAATGCAAATAGCCAACTTATTTATTGGTAGACTGTGATGTACATCACACCTTTGGTCATTCTCAATCTCTTTGAGACTAAGGTAGCTATTTTGCTTTGGAGAGATAAATGAATATCGGTTCCCAATTTGGGATGCCTAAAACATGCCTATCCTGAGGCTGTAGTATGATGTGGCAGGCCAGAGAACTGTTAGTTTTGTCGTGAGGAAGCAGTTTATTGTTATGTTGGTGGATGACAATATTTCAGACAGCTCCCCCACACAACCCCTGCATCTCATACTGAGCACCCATCCCTAAGCATTCCCTCTAACACGCATGCGCAGGAAGGAGCTCACGAACAAATGTGATTTGGGGAGGACAGGAAATGGGGAATTAGGAAATTCTCTCCTTGGCATCCACAAGTATTGGGAGGAATAGCAGAGCCCTGTTCTCACTATAGTAGATATGATTTGTTTCTTACCTTCTAGAATAAACCTATGAGTTTTTCCCCTTATCAACATGGGGTGTACCTACACAGTGGATCTCCTCCTTGGAGGGGTGTTAGCTGCTAAGTAAGTAATTGTAAGCTCACCTTGTGACCAAATTCCTGTTACAAAGCTACTTAAAAGCAGTCCCTCTACCTTGATCCTGTTTTGATTTGTGGCCTGTAGTTGTTGGAAAGGTATAATTTCTTTGAAAGGGAATTTCAGGCTAGCAAATGCTCCAGTATTTCCAAATAGGGAAATTGTTCTTTATAAATGAGTCCTCTAGGGAAATCGGTCCTAGTCTGGCTCACTTTGGGAGAAAGACCATCGTGGGACTCATTCAACTTCTCAAGGCAAAACAAGGCCAGGGAAGGTATCAACAGTCAGGGCCATTTATTTTTTTAACTAAAGTGTTATTTCCTGCAGGATGACACTGGTGGCTTTAGTCATTCTTCAGAGTAGTTTCAAACTTTCCAATGTAAAATGAAAAACAAGAAAGAAATTCCTGCTCCCCTGTGTGGACTGAGGGTGTGAGTGAGCCAAGAGCCCCAAGTTTAAGGCTGCTTAAAGTGCTGTATCTGCAGGATGCATTTAATGATTTGCTGTCTGCATCAGACTAACCCTAGCTGAATGCGTGCAGAATCCGATCCATCTTGCAAAGTTCTTTTAAATTGGGGGTCAGAATGCTAAGAGCAAGACAGCTAAATAATATTAAGGTAATCGATTAGAGAAAAAAGATTTGCTTGATGGTAGAAATCTTTTCTGCTCAGGAATATATCAAGCCTGGATTCCAAACATGCATGAACCTTAACTGCATTAAGTCTCTTCCTGCCTGTTGGATTTCTTCTTCTTCTTCTTCTGCTTCTTCTTCTTCTTCTTCTTCTTCTTCTTCTTCTTCTTCTTCTTCTTCTTCTTCTTCTTCTTCTTCTTCTCCTTCTTCTTCTTCTTCTTCCTCCTCCTCCTCCTCCTCCTCCTCCTCCTCCTCCTCTTCCTCTTCCTCTTCCTCTTCCTCTTCCTCTCCTCCTCTTCCTTTAAACACTTTTGTCTTTTAGAGATTATATGGACTTACACTGCTTGCAGAAACAAAATTGAACAGAAAGCCCTGCTTCATTTTTTTGAAAACTGTAAAAGGCTGTGCACGTCATTATGGAATCCTTTGGGAGCAACCTCAACCTATCTGGCAGACCTCTGGAATACAGCTGAGTTCTTTACCACCATGTTCTTTGATTTGCAGGGAAAGCCGCAAAGGCCCCTGAAGACTCGGGCCTACAATGGACAGCCATGGCATTGCCGGCTCTCATTTCGCTTGTAATTGGCTTTGCTTTTGGAGCCTTATACTGGAAGGTGAGCATTGTTTTTCTTTCTACCTCATCATCAACTTTATATACTTGTTTTATATATATACACATACACACACACACACACACACACACACACACACATATATATATACATATATATATATATACATATATATATATATATATATATGGCACTTTTTCAAAAAATTTGAAGAAACAATCATTCTTACTATAACATAGGGCCTCAAAGAAATTCAAACGTTAGGGAAGTGTCCACCATTGTGCATTGGAGGTGTGTCCCCTACTACAGACAAGGCACACTTAAGGGCTGGGGCCCAGTTTAATGGTCTGAATTAAATATAAAAAGAAAGAAAAAATATCAATACTCATATGCTGTGCTTTACAGCCAAACAGATGTGCCTTTCTGTGGCTGCTCTTTTGAGTGCCCTCTCTTTTGTGGTCTTACTGGTCTGTCTAAAATTCCAAAGGTGCCAAATCATGATGACTCTGCATTAATAATTATCTTTTTAATTTGATTGCTATTTATAGAACAGCCTATGAACACTGAGCTGCCCGGGCTTTCACTGTACACACCCACAAATATTTTGATTGCTAAAAGACAAGCACCGGTGACGGTGGCTCAGTTGCCTTTAATAGTAACAGTGTAGAGTGCTGACCTCAAGAATTGCAGCCGTCACTGGGGTTTCTACAATAGGTGTCACTCTTTTTGTTTTTCCAGAAGAAACAGTCAAGTCTTACAAGGGCAGTTGAAAATATACAGATTAATGAAGAGGATAATGAGATAAGGTATTTTGTTCTCCTAACTGTGTGCTCCAACAAGCTTGGTGTCGTCCTTTCTCATGCTGTGCCTATGCAGGACTCTAACATCTGTAGGGAGGTGTTCTTTAAGGAGATGTTCCGAGATGGGCTGCACCTCCCATTCAGTGTGTTCCAGATGTGTCGTAATTTCTGGCCTTCCACTGTGTCTTCACTCTTACGTCTTTACCTATGAATAGTGTCTGGGAAGGCACATTTGCCTAGGTTCCCTTTTCTATTGGTGTCCTTACATCCTTTGGAGATCGCCTTTCTCACCTGTGTCTGGTGTCTCTATTATGTGTTGGCTGAGTGGCGATGATCACACTCTTTTTTTGTCTTCGGCTCTGTGAATACATTCTCTGTCGTGTTATTTCTGAAATCTCTGTTTGCGATGCTGCTTCCTGTTCACCAACACTACATGCCTTTCCCTGGCAGCCTTCGATCTAACTTTTCACTTTATTCTGAATCTCAGATCCCTTAGTTTTCTCGAATGCTTTTAGTATTTTACCTACAGCTAAATAAAACCATTATCTTAAGATGTTTTCCAACCTCCTGTAATTGACAGTGATGCCTCTTTCACCATTCCCTCCAGCTCTTTCTTTTGTACCTTCGATTATAATTTTCAGCATGGTATTTTCTCTGTCTGTCAGCACACACACTCGCACACACGCATGCATGCACATGCACACATGTGTATACACATAAACATAACATATAAGCATTTTCAGTGTAATTTTAAAAAAGTATGTCAACAGATAATATCCACACAAAATCACTTCTCTTCCCTCTAGGACAGGCATGAAGATAAGTTTCCTCTGTGTATGGGTCCTTCCCACCCCCACGCCCCCTGCAATCTTTTGCTACTCTGTCTGCTGCCTTTCTAGAATAGTCTCTTACAGTGCCTGCCTCTCCCTGAGCTTTAGAATCTGCCCAGAAGCAAACGGGATGTTTCTTGTTGTTTTTCAGTATGTTGCAACAGAAAGAGAGAGAATTTCAAGAGGTGTAATTGTGGACGTATCAACATTGTTACCTTCGCACAGTGGTAAGTTGCTAGAAATCAAGCTACAAGAGCTTAAGAGAAGCAAAGAAAAATTTAAAAGCGGACATTGAGAAACAAACTGTGTTTTTATGTCCTTGATAGGACTGATTGCTCAATGGTAGCTGAAATTGTTACACAGTTGAGCCCCGAGCCTCTAACTGGCAAATCTCTGGTTTTAAAAGGTGGGCAGTGTTGGTCCGTATTAGTGGGTTCATTTTAGAGGGGAGATGCATGAAGTATTAATCTTTGATAGCTAACTTGGAGTTAGAAGAAAACGGCAAATTAGGAATGAAAAATAAAGAGATAGTATTTTAACGCAACCAATTTTGATTAGGTATGGCTACTATCAAACAACAGGGACCCATTTGCTAGATATTTAATAAAGAGTATTTTCCCACCACTTAAAAAAACAGTGTCTTATAGCGGAATAAAACTTTCAAGCTAAAAGTCCAGTTGGTGCTGGCCTCCTCATAAATAAGCCAGATCTCGGTTCAGAATCCAGAATATACTGAGGATAAACTAAGAACAAAATCTGATGTGATTGTGTGATTTGGGGTAGGGTATACTGTGCAAGAAAGGTGAATATGGGATGGTTGGAGCGGGTGGATGGATGCTTATTATCACTTGGCATGGTTGGAGCAGGCCTGGTTGGAGCAGGCAGATGTTTGTTATCACCCACACCATCTACTTTCCTGGCTGTCAGGCACAGATGTGGTTGGTGGGACACCTGGAAAGGTATCAGCTTGATCCACTATCAGTTCAACCTTTGACTCCCTTTACCTCTAGCACCTGGTCATTACTGATTGCCGACCCTTGCCTGCGTTTTCCACAGCTGATGGCAATGCCTGCTCCTCTCCCGGAATCCTCGGTTCTTCCTACACACCTTATTTCTGATCCAGCGTCTGCCGAACTGTCCTCTCCTTTCCTTATAGGTCTCTGTCCTCTCAGCTGTCACCCTGTCCCAGATTCCAAAATTACCTCTAGACTGAATCTTCCCTGGGGTACCTGGGTCATAGTCTCTGCCTCTTGCTCTAATAACTCCTTTTGATTGGCGTAAAAGACCATTTTTAACCTGGACTTAGCATGAGGTAATAATTGCTCCACATACCTTTGGCTTTTGCCTTCAGCCATCCCTGTGACTGCCACATGCAGCAGGACCATGAGTCTCTTATCTGCTCCCATCCCAGCTTCTCTAGGGTCATCCCCATCTAACAACCGAAGTAAATTGAGTCCTTTTTATTTTCTAAAATGGTATCCTCTGAGCTGAAATTATTGTTCATTTCAGAAACCCTGTTCTCTGCCTTTCAGCCCCAGCACAAGCCTCAAACTTTTCTTTTCTGCATCTGCCATTTCAGTCCCTTTAGGCCAGTCATTTACATGTCACACCTTACATGGTTAATTGCGTCTCAAAAGCTCTGATGATATCTGCTCTTCTTTGGTTTGGGGATTGCATTTCAGCGATCCTGTGGTTTCAATGATGGCATTTGCCCTGTGACTTTCAGATTACGATGGCGTGCCCAAGCCACTTGCTTAGGAGGAGTAGGATCGATGACATCCTAGAGCAAACATAATCAAATGATGTATGAATACTTCAACTAGTCTCAGAACGTGTAAGGACAGGAGCTGGGTCTGTCTGATTTGCACCTTATCCCCAGCACTGAGCTCACTGCATGTATAAAATGGACTCTAGATGAATGTTTGTTGAATGAGTGAATCAATGTGGCCAAGTCTAAGAGTGAACATTGCATAGGTAATTCTCCAAAAGAAATAAAATTTGAAGACAAAAAGAACAGTCTTTTAAAAACAAGGAAATAATGCAAAAAAAAAAAAAAGAATTACATGATGAACTAGATACAAGAGAAGTTTCCTTTTTAAAAAACTGCTGAAGTTGCATTTGTGGAACATGAAACATGAAGATATTTAAATTCCATTAAAAGCTCACGTTGTCACCTAAATGATATTAATTATCTCTACAGAAGGTAATGAGAACTCATGAAGTGGGTTGTATGCAGTACAGATTAAGAGAGAGGAAATAAAGTAAAGATAACCTTCATTAAAAGTTTCATCTGTACTGTTTCATTATATATAGGGAGACTGTATTCTTTATCCTCTCAAGGTATTGCTCCAACAAGCTATAAAAGGGACTTTGGTGTGTGCAAGACACCATTGCACAGTTATGTCCTCATTGTAACTCTGGCCCACAAAGGGAATTACTACAGAACTGTTTTTTTTTTTAAGTAAATATATTTACAAAGTTCAGAAATAAATAATGGACTTTGCAAAGGCTGCACAGTAAGAAGTTAGAGATGAGACCACTGCATCTAGAAGTAATCTAATTTTTTTCACAACCCTGGATATTGATCTGGACAACATTCTATAGGGTTGTGCTAGGTCCACCCACATGCAGTCTCTCTTTGACAAGGTGGAGAAGTCACTGATGACTGGAGAAAGGCTTGGCTCTATCATTGACAGAGGTGATGTTTACATTAGATACATCAAATGGTGGGTGGTAGGATTTCATTAGCAATAGAAAGGGTTAAATACTGCACATGGTATAGACAGAGGAAGGTCTCAGAGTATAAACTGTGCTACAAAGCCACAGAAGTTGTACAAATGGACTCCAGTGAAAGCCTGTCTTAGTTAGGGTTTCTGTTGCTGTGATGAAACACTGACTAAAAAGCAAGTTGGGAAGAAATGGTTTATTTGGCTTTTGCCTCCATATCACTGCTCATCATCAAAGGAAGTTGGGGCAGGAACCAGGAGGCAGGAGCTAATGCCGAGATCATGGAGGGGTGCTGCTTACTGGCTTGCTCCTCATGGCTTGCTCAGCCTGCTTTTTTATAGAACTCAGGACCACCAGCCCAGGGATGGCACCAGCCACAATGGACTGAGGTCTTCCCCCAACGATCACTAATTGAGAAAATGTCTTACAGGCTTATCTACAGCCTGAGGCATTTTCTTAGTTGAGCTTCCCTCCTCTTGGATGACTTTAGCCTATATCAAGTGAGCACAAAACTATCCAGTGCACAGGGTCAGTCTTGAGTGGAAGGAGTGGACATCAGTTTGAAAGCAGGTTTGAATTCAGGAAATTATAGTTTACGTCCTATTAAGTAGTGTGAAAGCCGTTTGAGGGGTTAGAAAATACTAATAATCCCATCAGGGCAGAGACAGAGGAAAAGCCATCAGATACCGGTGAGAGCAGAGGAATAGAGGTTTGAACTGGACATAGAGGTTAGACCAGGAGAATGTTCTTCTATTCAGATGGGAGTGAATGAGAACTTGGGTCAGGGCCATGGCAATTAAAAAGATGGACCACTTTTAGAAACATTGTAGTAGAAGAATCAGCCAGTCTTTACTGGTAGACTGTGTAGCTCTATGAATCTCAGAGATGATTTGGAATTTAAGAAAGAAAGGATGATGGTGTTATTAAAAGAAATGGGATATCTGGAGTCAAGAGAGGGAGCTGTTGATAAATATTGATAGTTCTGAGAAGATACCACATGTAGTGACATCAAAGTATGGAGACCACCTTGGGCTGGGACAGTAGACTAGGATTTGAGAGTCATCTACACAGAATCCTATTTGAGACCTTGGGGGGGGGGGGAACCACTGTTATCTCAAAGAGAAGGCTCAGGCTGGCTGATGGAAAATAAAATGTATTTTTTCATTCATTTAGTTACTTTCAGTTATCTTTCCATGGTAGGTGAAAATAAGTTATTATAATTTCAAAAACATTTAACCATATACATATATTTAATAATTTCAACATATAATTTTAAGTGTTTCTGAAGTTACAATATGTAACACATATTTTATTGTGTATACACACATATATACATTATAATTTATATATATTATACATTGTAATTTATACATACAAAAACATACATGTAAGTAGAACGTTGTAAAGAAGACTGAAAACAGAGCAAAATATAAATTTTCCTGTAGATCTGCTACAATGGGAGAAATAGGTCTGAGAATTAGTAAGAGGTCAATTTTAAGCTAAGCCTGGACATTTAGGGCACAGGCTTTGAAATGGTAGATAAATAGTCATGGAGGCCCCGATTGCTTGACTAGATACTTTTTAAGTCTTGTTGGTGAGCTTTCTTTCATTCCTGCATTATAAAGCCAGAGGACTAGAAAAGGTTAGCTGAGTCCTGAGTTCAAGCCTTGGCTCTTCAACTAGCTGTATGTAGTACACCAGATGATTTGGAATCTTTTAACTTCTCTATTTTCACAGGAAGACATAGAGCATGTATTGATCTTTCAGTCTGGGTACCACACTTACTGTAGTTATTATCATATAAGACCATATAATAGTCTAGCTGTGAGGCGAGTTAACTTACCTTGATTTGTGGACTTGCTCTGTTTGTATAACAAAATCACTCAACGACTTGTTTGTAAGAAGGCATCCTCCCCCATTAAGTGACATCTCAGTGTATGAGATAGCGGCACTCATTCTGTTCATTTCGTGAATGTGTTACAAAATCCAAACTATCATTCTAAAGAAACGTAGCTTTGCACTACGGAAAACTTGCTGCCGGCCTTCAATTTCATTTTCTTTGCTTTAGTGACTCAAGAACAAAAAATCCAAAATAGATTTCCAATCCTGTTTCTCTATGTGTAATTAACTCTAGAATTTCAAATTACACATAGCTTCCTCTTTTCCCGTGGTTCCAATCTGCTTGTCTTACCATGCTGTATTTTTTAAAACGTCGATTTCTGAAATTTCCTTGTCATCTCTCCTCATTTATCCGTATGGGTTTAGCTTTGCTTTCCGAAATTACCGGGAATTCCGCAGAACTATCTGAGCATTCAGTGGTTGAACACCAGCATGAAAAAACTAAAACAAACTATGGCTTTCGTGTTCCACCAAGTACAATAAGCTATGCGGAGGCCAAACGAATTCCTCAGTGCGCGGTGCCAGGATTTCAGTTGTTCTTCCTTGGAGTAGAAATACTCTGGTTTCCTCGGCTGAGAGAAGTGACCATTTAGAGCCTAGCCCCGCAGCCAGGATACCAGAGCTGCTCAGGGATGAGGCCGGTGGTCTCAAACCCGCCTCTCCACCTGCCGCAGATATGCAGATATGTCTCCTGCGCCACTCCATCTGGCTCCCCTCTCTGTACTTTGCAGACACTCCCTTGGGCTGCAAACCCTCTTTGTTCACCATGTCTCTACTGCTCCATGCTAGAGAAGTTCAAAGTTACATAGATTGTTCACTCTCCTGTCACAGACTGAGATAAGTGGTGTTTTGGGGGCATGGAAGCTGAAGGATACTAATTTATTCATTTTTTTCTCTGTGCATGTGTGCTCATGTGCGTGTATGCTTGTTGAGACAAGAGAACAGCTTTGTCAGTTCCCGGGTGCCATCATCCATCTTACTTTTTGAGACATCTGTTAGCAGCTTGGAGCTTACCAACACATCTGGGCTGGCTGACCACTTGATCCTTGGAGATCTGTCTGTTTCTGTCTCTGTCTCTGTCTCTGTCTCTGTAGTGTTGGAATTATAAGTACATGCTACCACATCTAGATTTTTTTTTCCCAATTTAAACATTATTATTAGCTTACATAAAAACTGGGTTTCAGTATGGCTGTGTGTGTGTATGTATCAGTTCTCCTACCTTCCTGTACTTTACAGCTGTTTGTTTTTTTATCAAAAGAAAGCTACTATTTTTTTGTATAGTGATACCTTGTATTTTTATAGCCCATCAAGAAATATGTAATATGCCCAAGTTGGATATGTTTACCTTGTAACCCTGCCCCCTGCCCTGCCCATCATCTCTTCCTCTCACTTCTCTTTTGGGTCCACTTGTCCACTCTAAACCATAGCCTTTCTTATCACCTGTTTTCACCTTCTCTGGCTTTCCTTTGCAGAGTCTCAGGTTTTACCTGCATTTACTCTCGTGTGTGTGTGTGTGTGTGTGTGTGTGTGTGTGTGTACACATTACATGATAGTATCTGCACATAAGAAACCACATGTTATTTTGTTTCTTGGTTTTTGGTTTTTTTTTTGTTTGTTTGTTTTTCTGAGTTTGGGTCACCTCACTTAGTATTATACATTTTTCATCCAAGCTTTTTCCTGCCAATTTATCTTAATTTCTCCTCTCTTTATGGCTGCCTAAAATTCTGTTGTGCAACAAACTTTATATGCCCCAGTACAGGGGAACGCCAGGGCCAAAAAAAAATGGAATGGGTGGGTAGGGAAGTGGGGGGGGTATGGGGGACTTTTGGGATAGCATTGGAAATGTAATTGAGGAAAATACGTAATAAAAAATATTTTAAAAAATTCTGTTGTGTATATGTATCACATTTCATTATCTACCCACCTGCCAGTGGACATGCAGGCTGGCTCCATTTTCTTGCTCTCGTGAATAGATAAACAGTGAAATGTATCCATTCCTATGTTCAAGAAATACTTGCTGTGTGTAGATTATACTGCAGGCCAGGCCCTGTTCTAAGAATTGTGCTATGACAATGCAAATAGATCTGGTTGTATGGAAGTTATTTTCTAATGAGAAGAAATAGACAGCAGACCATACAGAAGATCATTTGAGATAATGTCTTCCCGAGGAGACACTGGCTAATCAGACCAGCTGAGTACAAAGCCCTCCCCACTTCTTTAAGACTAAGTAGAACATACATTATTAACTTGCTTTCTCATTCTGGGTTTTTACATGAATTTAGCTACCGGGGGAAAAAGGGAGTTAGAAAGACACATTTTAATCCCTCTCCTTTTTCTTTCTCTCTAGGCTGGTAACAGTTCATGTTTGCTTCATAAATGAAGCAGCCTTAAACAAATTCCCATTCTGTCTCAAGTGACAGACCTCATCCTTACCTGTTCTTGCTACCCGTGACCTTGTGTGGATGATTCAGTTGTTGGAGCAGAGTGCTTCGCTGTGAACCCTGCACTGAATTATCATCTGTAAAGAAAAATCTGCACGGAGCAGGACTCTGGAGGTTTTGCAAGTGATGATAGGGACAAGAACATGTGTCCAGTCTACTTGCACCGTTTGCATGGCTTGGGAAACGTCTGAGTGCTGAAAACCCACCCAGCTTTGTTCTTCAGTCACAACCTGCAGCCTGTCGTTAATTATGGTCTCTGCAAGTAGATTTCAGCCTGGATGGTGGGGGGAATTTTTTTTTTCACAAAGGGATGTAGAAAACAATTTAAAAAAACAAAACAAAACAATAACTCCGTAGCATCAGCCACTGTATGGAGTTGAAAGCCATGGGGAGTATTTTTTTTTCTTTTGAGCAGGCTCATCCGCTCTGTAGTTAATGATTAAGGAGAGCAGCCTAAATGTAAGCTCCTCCTGACAGAAGTCATGGTGCACCGTATCCTACTAGAGAAATGGACATGGGTAGCTAGTTCTATCCATGCGGTGGAGCCCATGCTGAACTGCAGCATAATACCACGGCATATGGAAGACTCTCCAGAAAAGTCCTTACAGGAGAAAATTGTCAACGTGGACCAGTGGAAGAACATGCCAAGGAAGACATTTGGCCCATCGTGAAGTCAGTCTTTTCCCTTGACAGTCACTCTAGCGTGTGTAAATCGTGTTTGCAATAGTATAATGTGACATGCTTATGTTTTGAAACTACTGCAGCGGTATGAAGACAGATATGGGAGGAATGCTGAATGTGCAAGGGTCTCCCCACCCCCACCCCCCCTTTTATTTTAAATCCTGATGGGAGAGAATAAGAACGGATGATGGTATTTAGTACCTAAGATTAGAAATGGACACTTTATTCTAATACGGGAGTTGCAAACTAAGTCACTCATATTCTAAAAGAATGCAAGGACTCGGAAAACATTAGTTATTTGCAGTATAACCGTTATCTCTTGAAACATAGCCACTTATTTAAATCGGGCACTCTGTATTCATTAAGGTTTATGAAACGAAATAAAAAAAGAGAGAGCTTTATGTAGCTGTGCATGTCAGTTTGCTATTTAAAACGTGTGACAGCATTTCTCATATTAGACAGAAATTGGCAGTGATTCCACACTGAGCATCGCGCTTTCAAACCAGAATTTAGAGGATGTGCTGTAGATGTCCTCCCCCCCCCCCCCCCGATAGAGAAAGCAATTGGCTAGACTCAAAGTATGACCTTTTCTTCTGCCTTTATTTCTGGTGAAGGTTCTCTTCACCTACCGTAGACATACAAAACTTAAAGCTTTTCACACTAACTCAATTCTTATAGTAATTTTATTTGCCCTGTGCTAAAACCTTAAGACAACCCTTTTCAATGTAATTACACAAAAGTGCACAGAAACCTAACTGCTAGCTTCTACTCTGTCTTGAGGCTGCATGTAAAGTTCTAGCTTACGTTCCAAGCTTGTCCAAGTACGACTCCAGTACATGGTGGCTGCTCTTCTTTGTACCAAAGAGTTCAGATGGTCTCTAGTTCCTTCTCTAATGCTCTGATGTTCCTCCAATGCTATCAGGTCTGCAATAATGAAGCCCAGTGCACCGAGACACTGGATTTGCTTGTGCAAGCCCTCAGACATTCCAGGACACAACTGGTTAGTAACCAATTAGAAATCAGCTTAGTTACTGAAAGGACCTATACTGTTGTTTGGCATTGACTGCTTTGAAACTAATAATAGCTGTAGGTTAACATGAGTCATAGGTGTAGCTGTATATAGATTGAGCCTATCGTTCCTTCTCAGTTTTGTGACTTGATTTATTTATCTGGTAGTTTCATTTTGCTTAGGCTTATGAAAATACTATTTACTGAGCTCGAGAGTACAATAAATATATGTTTGTTCTCAAAGTTAGCAGTTGGATTTTAATACTCAAAAATGCAGTCTTAAAATCAGGAGAGCTAAATAAACAAATTTAACAGATTATAACCTCTGACATGGTAGAAGGTGGAAGATGTGTCCTGCTTATTAAACATGTTGGTTCATTGAGAGTAACATAGACTGCCAATTTTTTTTAGATACTAAGGTTCAATAAAATGCATGAACAATAGGAAAATGCTGAACATGATTTTGAATGCTAGCTGCTTGGATGCTAACTACGGCATATCTGCTTTCAGATTAAAAATATGTATCTTTGCATAGCTTATTCCATGTATGTTCTGAAAATTTGTCTTAAATTATGAAGACTCCAAGCCAAGAAGATAAAGTATAAAGTCACCCTTTAAATTGACCAATTTTTTTTCTGAGCGTTCTCTTTTGCAATGTGTAAGATTTGATGTTTTAATGAAAATGATCTGAGAAATCTGCAGAGTATAAATTGTATTGAAAGCCTTGTACCTTCTTGGGAGAAACCAAGCCTATAACAAGACTATTTGTGTGATCAGTGGGTAGCATTAGTGCCATCCTGGTTTTTGTATTGTTATCTAACATGTTTAACACACTGCCATGTCTTAATGAATCAGAGAAGAATTGAAGCTTTCAAATAAGATAATAATAATAATAAAATCCTAAATTGTACTACAAAAAGCAATGCATATGATAAAAAAATGGAAACACATAAAAGTATGTATGCACAATGAAGTATATGCTTTTAGTTAAGAATTAAACACACTTTGGTGAACTTTCATGTGCTTTGAAAAAAAATAAAGTCAGTGCTGCATAGTTTGGTAATTTGATTCAATCGAAGTTATAAATGAATGGAAAAATCTGTTGTGTAATCTTTGATGGTTTCCACCACCTCTAACCATAGGTTTTAATTTTGTGATTTTAATTCTGATAATGAAATCTTAGCTATTCTGTACGCATTGTTGAAGAAATAATGTTTTTCAAAGTAGGCAGTTAGGTGTAGTTGGGTGAACATTGAGAAAGGTAGCCAGGAGTTTGTTCTACTTTGCCACAAACGGATATAATGTTCCCCGCTCTCTTTGGATCTCAGTGTTGTGTTTGTGTGTAGATAGGTCAGAGATCAGTCTTCAGGAGTGAGCCCTTATGCCACACAATTAATAAAGCAAAGAAAAACAGCAAAAAGAATCCATAGCAAAGTACTCAGCTCTGGCTTCTGAACAATAGGTTAGACAATGAGAAGTCCTGGCTGTTTTAGTTTCTAATGTAAATAGGGTCCCTTAGTAAAAGTGAATTCAGTCTTACTTAGGATGGATTGGGTAACTACACATGAGATGGCTTTTACCTTTGCTCAAACGAGCGTTTGGGATCATCTTTGAGGAATGAAAAGCGGTCGTGCATTTTCATCAGGAAAAGATACAAGATGTGTATAACATTTGGAAATGTGTCTGAGGATGAATGGAAATGTTCTCATTTTATTGAACGCTAAGAACAACAACAAAAAAGAAATGTAGGGTGCTACTAAGGATCTTGGATGCCAAGAGATATTTTAAAGCCAATTTGTAAAAACGATAACCCGTAAATTCTATTTAAAATTGGAAAAGTAGGACAAGAATTTTGAAGTAAGCCAGTTTATCTTTAGAATGATATTGTGAAATTGGCTTTAAATATAACCATTCCGATCAAATGTATTTATGGAGTCTAATTACATAGCCTTGTTACTGTCATTCCACACAGGCTAAAAACGCCTCTATAAGGATAAAATGATAGTATCTCTTTCCTAACTGGTGTGGGCTTAGGAGTGATCCACACTAAGGTGACTATTTATGATCCTAGAATGTTTGTAAGCATTGTAAATGCACAACTGCCATCTCCAAATATTTTCTTATAAGACTGTTTTTAGAAGAAGAAAATTGTTTAAAACAAACAAAAGCTATCGTATTTTCATTTACTCAATTTCTAGGCTAAAAGAGTTCACTGAATAAAATTTTCCAATCAAAATTCCTATAGTCTTATTTTCCAGTAGTCTAGGCATTCCTATGTGATTATTGTGTCTCTCTACCACTGTTTTTTAAGTCAATGGACTTGAGAAGTATTCTGACATTTATATGGCTTCACAGATATATTGCTAGTTCAGTCATAGATTGGAGTTTGCATATTGTAATGTAAGTGTATGTCCAACACTATTCTAAATAGTTTATGACTGAAGTTTAATTAAATAAAAGGTTGTAAAATGTGATGTGTATGTGTATATACTGTATGTGTACTTTTTAAAATAGGTATATGTCCCGACCCTTTTGATACAGGTTTGAATTTGAAATTACATTATATAAACATATACTTTATTGTTCTAAATAAAGAATTTTATGCACCATCATAAATCTGCCCTCTCATTTGATGCCTTAAAGTTATTACATTATTAATAATGTGGATTAGCATTTACTAAGTTAAAATTCATTTTTATGTGAACCCTTGTCACCAAGAAGCATTTCTTAGAAATGTAGATTCAGGAGCTAGAGAGGTGGCTCAGCGGTTAAGAGCACTGACTGCTTTTCCAGAAGACCTGAGTTCAGTTCCCAGCAACCACATGGTGGCTTACAACCACCCGTAAGGGGATCTGATGCTCTCTTCTGGTGTGTCTGAAGACAGTGACAGTGTACTCACATGTGTAAAACAAATGAATCTTAAAAAGAACAACAACAACAAAAAAGAAATGTAGATGCAAAAGGGCAAGAAATTATTTTAATTCAGCAAATAATTTTTAAAACAGTAAAGGTAATCAAGATGAAACAATGAAAACCTTTCAAGAGTTTTATAACCTAAGTTAGGAAGCGAAATGAAACCTACTATAATAGGTACAGTCATATTGAAGTAAGCAGATACTAAACTGGAGTCCAGTTAACATGCTTATGACACGCATAAGAAATGAACAAAGCAGGGACATTCTTGAAAAAGTTGGTTTTGGAGTTAAAACTTACAAGGCTCAGACATTTTCATACACCAAAGCAAGAAGTGTAAAAGTCTCCTGGATTTTTTCCAGCTAGTCGAATAAGCATGTCCTTAGCATATATTATCTACAAAAGATATACAGAGAGATGAGATCATTGGATGGGACAACAGGTAATGAGGGCACATTCTTAGTGCCCACATGCATTTGTGTTTTTTGAGAAAAATCATTGGCTTATTAAACTCACTGTGTTGTCTGTGGTTTGGGCAGTACGTAAACATCTTCCTCAGCCTTTGGCTAGTGCTGTCTGGAGATTAGACAATGATTAATCTTTGTGTCAGTTTGTGTGGAGATACAGTTGCCTAGGAAAATTACCACGGTGTGTCTCTAAGGACTTTTCAAGACAGTTTTAACTGATGTTAGGAGACTCACCATCTCATTCACGGGCACCTCAGCCTAAATAAAAAGTTAGGTGGAGAGCTGGCATGTATCCCAACTGAGGAGACTGGGAACAGCCACTTCACACTCCTGGGGAGCCTTGGTAAACCCTGCCTAAGTCACAGCTGCAAAAGTTCCTAATGCAAGACAGGGATACTAAAAGGAAGCGTCTTCATGGCAAACATGACCAAGTGGTCCTTAGGCTTCCTCACCCGATTTGTGGAAGGATATGGAGTGATGGGCTGCAGAAGCCTAAACTGTGCTGGAAGCTGAGTTTAGTGGACTAATCAGATGAGAGTTTGGAATGCCCCGAGGTCTGAGAGAGAACTACAGCCTAGTCCATGAGGTTTCAGAGGAGAACAAGTAGAAACAGGGCTCTGTTATTTTCTGACAAAGAGTCTTGCTGCTTTCTGCTGGTGTCCTGAGAATTTAAGAGGCTGAATGCAAGAATGGAAGAAATCATTTAGCAGAGGAAGTTTTTAGACCACATAGCATCCAGGCTGTGACATGGTTACTTGTTATTGTTTTTAGAGCTACAGTGAAAGAATTTCCAGAAAGACATGAAAAACATTTAGTTTGCTGAGGAAAAGGGTGTAAAAGAACTCAAAGATTCTAATAGGGTAGGAATAGATAAATATATTTAAGAGAAATCTTATACTCTAATAAGAAAGGTATCTTGGGGTGCCAGGGGAGAGCAAACCCCAGGCTCCAACTTGTGAATATGTGAATTCATTTGAATTGGAAAGGAGAGTGTTTGTCTGAGGTTGCCACTGAAAGGTTTCCCTGCATGCAAGCAAAAAGACTGCCAAGACAACTCTCTTGCCTCCTTGAGTCACCTACACACAGAGTGGTCACTACAGCTGTGTGGAAGGAGGTAAGACCACATCTAAAAAGGGCAGCAAAACTTGGTAGTGTCATCAAGTGGTGCTGGTTTGGCAGGAAGCCAATTGGCAAAAAGCCTGACATCTTTATGTCCTCCACCAAAGTTCCAGAATGTTCCTGGTACCACACGGTACATGGCAGTCAGTATCAGGCACATGGAGCCTTCAGATTTTGTGTTTGCCTTACTGAGTCTGGTATTGCTTGGAAGCCCAACCTTTGCTTGTGAAACAGTCACTTCTTCTTGGGATGGGAAATTTCACTGTTTTGTTATGTTGGAAACATGTAAGTTGTGTCTTGGTTTTATAAGGGCTCATAATTAAGACTGTCTTGAATCTTAGATTAGACTTTGGACTTTGAGTTATCGAACACTATTGGTGCTGTTAAGATTCTGGGGGGGGATTTTTGAGGAATGGACTAAACACATTGTCAATATGACTAGATTTAAAATCAACTAGGAGATATAACTCGGGATGTGTCTACAGAGGTGTTTTCAGGAAGATCTAACTAAGCTGAGAAGACCAACTCGGTCTTAGTTCTTGGTCTTGATCTTGGTCTTGGTGGGCAGCACCATTCCATGGGCTGCAGGCCCAGAGCTGAGAAGAGAAATTGAGTAGTTGCATTCTTAGCACTGACTAATGGCAAAGGTAACTAATTCAGACATCATCTTACAGCTTGATGACACCACACTTATACACCTCCCATTTCCTTTCTACTAATAATAACCTAAATGGCTGTAACAGTCACACTATTCTCATTGCCAAAACCCAAAGAGCAATATGGCTCACCAATCATTTTATCTATCACATAATGTTTAAGGGAGCTAATATGCTAATATTCTTCTGTGACAGAAATAACAAGAGAGAAGACCATGAATCCGTATTCCACCACATATTTCAAAGTTAGTAAAATAACCTCTATAACTGAAACAAACGTTCACTAAGTAAGTTTCATCTATCACATTGTTTGATAAAAGTTATTTCTTAAGACTTTTTACTATGGAAAATTTGGAATGCATATGAAATGGATATTACAGCATATTAGGCTCACAGGTAATTGGCAATGTTTCAACCCTAAAACATCCTATTTTACCAAAGCATCTATTAGTATTTTACCTTTTCTCCTTTCATATTATTGTCAAGTGAATGCCAAAAAATATTTTACATAGAAGTTTGTGAAATAAGTCAGTGTTTAGAAGCACTTTGTTCTTCTTGAAGAGGACCTGGCTCCTAGAACCCTAATTGGTAGCTAAAGATGTCCTGTAATATACTCCTGTTTCAGAGAATAGCATACCATCTTCTGACTGTCATTTGTACCTGCCATACATAAGCCCATACATGCACTATATGAGTTCATGCACAAGCTGGTCACACACACACACACACACACACACACACACACACACACACACACGCCCAAATACAAATAGTAAAATCTGTGTAAAGAGTCATTATACTGAATTGTTTAGGAAATGATGAAAAGAAAAAAATCCAATGCATGTTCAGTATAGAGAGAATAGTTTATCTCATATTCTCTATGTCTGGTTGAATCTATGAATGAGGAACCCATTGATAATAAAGGCTTGCTTTATTTCTATTTTAGTTGTTTCATATTTTACAATAATTTCCCTCCATAAAGTAAGGAATACAGTACAGTTCAAACTCTAGCCTTAACCCCAAACCTACCTTAGGAAACCTGACGTTAGGAAAGAGTCTAAGTATAACCCAACAGACAGTGAACAACACTCTTGCATTGGTTCACCTTGCACGCTTCGCTGGTCTTCACTGATCTTTGCACATTGTGACTTCATAGAGGAAAAAAGCACCAAAGAACTTCTCATGGTATTCTGGTTGTTTCTTGCCACTGTGGCAGACTTGTGCCGATTCATTGGAGCATTGCTCTTTCTTCGAGACTGAGTTGCTACTATTGATTCGTGTTTGGTGTTTGTTGATTGGACTGAACTGCTGCTACTGATTTGTGTTTGATATTTTGGACTGGACTCCTAATAACCTGACAATGAAGATTGGAATCACCCCATAGAACTACTTCTGAACAGGACCACCCCCCTCTCCCCGTTTTCCTATTAACCATCTTCTTCTGCTACCTCTGGTTGGTGGGCTAGAAGGGAGGTTGAAGTGGTTAAGAACCCTAATTAAAGTAGGTTTTGAAACATCTAGGCCTACAGTGTGTCCGCTGATATTTCAATCCATGCTAAACAAAATGCAGGTTACACTTTAGATTTTCACTGCATCATTTTAGAGTAAAATGTGGATTCTTATGAGGACATCTTTAACCTCTTTGCCCTCTCAATTAATGACTATGCTCCCGCACAGCTGCCACACAGTCTGAAGATGAGTTCTTCACTCCTCATTGCATTGTCTAGGTCACCTTTTTCTGGCCCTTAATTTAGCTCTGTTATGGCCAGACTACATATCTAATGTTATTCATTGTTCCTTTCAGATATTCACAGATTTTTTTTTTCAGTCAGTTCCTTGTTGGTGTTACTAGTGCCTGCATTACTATCTCCTGATTTCTTTGTACTACTGTCATAATTTCTGACTGTAATGTCCGGATCTCTCTCTTCGCACAATACGTTATAAGTTCTGAGCCTGGGCTCAGCGCTCTCTTCACATGATCATGTGTTTTTATAAATTTGCAGCCATTTTTGGTAGCTGTTATGATGCAGGCATTGCTTCCAGTGACAGATATTGATGACGGTGCCAACTCACAAGCACATCATGACGCAGTGCCACATATCTAGCGGCTGCATCGTGGTAGAGACGGGTTCTGTGGACCTGCTATCTGGAAATGTGTGAGAGACAAGGAACTGCATGGAGCCGGAAGATACTTCGCAGGGTGTTTTCACAATTATTAGTTATCTGCTCTGCAGAATTACAAAGGAAGACTGGTTTCATCCAAATCTGACCAAGCACAAGGTTCTCCAGAAAAGCCGTGAAGCAGTTCATTTATTCCTTGATACTAGTGGAGCATATCGAAAACCTGGTACCCATATCTAACTCTCAGGTGCCCAAGTCTCATACAGGAAACAGCACAGTCTTTGTACCTATGCACATCCCCATACAGTATATCATCTCGAGATTTCTTAGAACTAAGAGATGATGTCATACTGATATGTGTTATACTGCATTGTTTAGAGATTAGCCACAAAAAAGTATAAGTATCCAGTCCAGTCCAGACAGCTTAAAAATATTTGTATCAAAAACTGATGGACTCCATGGACACAGTGCCTATGGAAACAAGGAATGATTGCATAGAGTTATTATACACAAACCAAACATTTTTCTTCTTTTCAATGGCAAGGAAGTAGTAAAATGTATCAAAATTGGCTTCATATTACATCTGTGTATGTTTGTGCATGTGAACATGCATGTGTGCATGTGTGTGTGTGTGTATGTGTGTGTGTGTGTGTGTGTGTGTGTGTAAAATACATGCGAAGATCTGAAGACAGCTTGCAGGAGTCTCTTCTCTCCTTCCCTAGTGGGTCCTGGTGTCTCATTCAGTGATATTCCATTGAATGGATAGCACAGGTTTTGTTATCTATTCACCTAATAGAGGGCATCTTGATTGGTTCCAGACTTTGATCATTATAGTGAAACTACTCTAAGTATATCCATGCAAGCTTCTGTGTGGGCCTGAGTATCCAAATCATTTTAATAAATGGAGTACTGTTGCCTTGTTACGTTGTAAAACTATGTTTAGGTTTGGAAGAAACTGCCAAACTATTTCTCCAACTCACAGTGCCAATTTTATGTTGGTGACAGGAAGAATGGGACATCGCACAGCTCCTGGTCCTCACCAGCAACTGTTATTGACAGTTGTGCGTTTTAAACTGGGGTCATAGACCACCGTCATTGTTCAGACAGCAGCTCCTCAGTGACAAATGAGACCAGTGTCCTTTCACATGCTTATTCACCATCTCTATATCTTCAGTGAGGTTTCCATAGGCATCTTTTGTGCATTTTTAAATTGGGTTGTTTGTTGTCTTATCTAGACTTGTAAGTGGACTTTGTGTAATTTGGACACCAGCTCTTTGCTAGGTATGCGATGTGCACATAGTTTATCCCAGCCTGTGGCTGGCCTTTTCAGTCTCCTTATCCTGTTTTCTGCAGAGCAGTTGTGACTGTTTTGAAAACATGTGCGAACAGAGTATGACCCATGTGATGAGTCCATCTCTTAATCTCACGAGGCAAAAAGCAGTCTCCGAGGTACCGACATTTGATTACTCTAGCATGCCACATCTGTCATTTGTTTTCCTTCCTGGGTTCTCATGTTGATGTAACATTCTTAACACTTGACAACTTGAACTCTTAAGAGGTTTCTATATAAAGATGCTGTATGCTGCATTCTAATGGCAAGAGAATATAATGTAACATCCTAAAGATTTCTTGAGCCTATTTTTAAAGTGTAAAATAAAAGCCAAAACACATACGAAATAAAATGTTAGCAAGGCTGTTTTGAAATGAATCAGAGAAAACAATTCAGAAACTATTAATTCCTAATTTCAACATGTAAAATAGATTCAAAATTCTATTTTTGTCTGCATATTCATTTATTTATTAACTTATTTATAACTAAGATGATATTTAACTAAAATAAATAAATATGGAACAGAAGTCAATAAGGATCACAGAGGGAAAGAAACTTGAATTACTCTGGCATTGAGAATTGAATTTTAACAAAAACATATTATAAAAAACACCAGTAATTTGGCAGTATAAAACGGTAACTTTAAAAAGGGAAAAAAATGAGTAGGCATTTGTATTGATTTATATCAAATCAATATTTAAATGGGTCAGTGGAATATAATGGCACACTACTTAAAGATTTTGTTGATTGGATAGATTACTGTGCCTTTTGAGGATGGAGAAATCTCTCATACCCGGAATCTCAGCATGGAGAACGAGACAGGAATATTATGAGGTCTGGGCCAGCCTATACGTTTGCATGGGAAGATAGACCCCCATTTCAAAGAAAAACCCCAAATATCATAATGAAAATAACATAAAATGTGTAATACATGCTGTACTAGGCGTTAAGTATAAACTGCTTGCAAAGTGTTGTCGACTTAACACATGTTTAAAGTTATATACTGTTGAGACTTAGATATAATGACTGCTACAGGCTCATATGTTGAAAGTCTGAATGTCTGATTCCCTCTCGCTGGCCTATTAAAGTGTGACTGGATCGTAAGGAAGCTAATTATAGCAATGGATGGGTGCAGAGCCTCGGGAAAAGCAGTAGGTGCCGTCTCCCCATCTCTCCACTGTTTTTATTATATACACATATATATACACACACATATATATATATATTCCAGTCCTCCCCCAGTTATACTCCTAACATGGACGATACAACTGATGAAGTTTTAAAATGTGGTAACATAGGAAGTTTCATTCGTCTTCATAGCTCATCTTTATAATGCTACACGAGTTTATACAATTATCACATTGGGAAAATCCTATGTATTTTTTTCTTGTATGTGAACTGAGAGTTTTTTTTTTTCAGCCATTTCACATCTTTGATTTTGACAGTATTAGTCAAACTTCTACAGCTGTGACGAAATACCCGGGATAAAGAATTTTACATTTATTTTTGCTCACGTTTCCAGGAAATATTGGGGAAGCCCTCTTACTTTCAGGTCTGTGGTGGAAGAATGTCGCAGCAGTGGGAGAAGGTGCTAGCGAAAGGCTGTTCACTTACCACAGGTTAGAAAGCCAAGGAGAAACAGAGACCAAGGGAGAGGAGAAGGGGGAGGGGCAGAGGGAAGGGGAGGAGAGAGAGAGAGAGAGAGAGAGAGAGAGAGAGAGAGAGAGAGAGAGAGAGAGAGAGAGAGAGAGGAGTGACCTACTTCCTTTACCTACGTTCCACTCCTCATTGCTCACTCAACTGTGATTGGCTGATATCCTGGAAGATTTGCATTCAATTCTAGCACTCACATAGAGGTTATTCAAATGGCTTCTTAGAATTATTAAGAATTAGACCCTAAAATGACATCTATTAATTGAAAAACGTTCCCCTGCTATATTATTTGCTAGAGTTAAAAACTGTTAGGACTGGAAAATTGGCTCCATGGCTAACTGCACTTGCTGCTCTTGAGTTCAAACTGCTTAAAGGAAGGGTTTGTCAATGGCCTCAAGTTACTGTTTTATACGAGTAAGAAGTTCTGATGTACACAGTACAGTAATCATAGCCAATAATGACATACTGTAAATTAAAATAACGTAAATTTTTACGAAAATTTTATCGAAAAGATGATAAATGTTTGAAGATACATAGCTATGTTTAACCTGACTTAAATATTGTACAGCACACAGCAAATGGTAAGATGTAGGTTTTGCCAGTTAAAATTAATTTGTTTAATAATACTTAACATAATAACATAAGTAATATTAACAGCATGAGGTAGGTATTTCAGAATAGGAACAGTAATCTTAGTACTTAACTTACATATCTTAATTTTCATTTTGAAATTATCTCAAAATACAGCTTATGGGGGGGTCTGTAAGATTTGATAGAATTAAAGTAAAAGCAATAATCACATATGAAATTAAGAATAGTCATATATGTGAAATGTCTGTTATATAAAATATTTTACGATATGTTAATGTAATGCCCCTCCCTTTAGAAGCCTTTAGAAACCAGTGTAACTTATAGACTACTTGTGATAGTTAATCTTGGCCATCAACTTGACAGACTGTGGAAGAAAAGATAAAGAGTAGATAATTTTTTTTTCTTTTATGAGGATACCTATCTCATTTGTGAGGTTAGGATCTTGCTGACTTAATCATTTCCCTAAAGGCCCCCTGTTATTACCATGACATTGAGAATTAAGTATTAATACATGCTCTTGGGGGACTAATGTTCAGATCTAAGGTAATTTAAACAGCATACATGGTGGAATGCAATGACCAAGTCAACCCATGTGCAATTTCTTCTGTATTAGATATGCTGAAAAAAGCCTTCCCATTACGATAGAATGCACCCAGGTGCAGGACATTTGCACCAGCTTTGCTCTCCCAGTGCCCCAAACACTTTGAGTAGTCATGGTTTTCAGTGCATATTTGTGAAACAAATGATTATTGGCCTTCGCTTTCTTTTCTGTAACTTTTCTGTCTATATTTTTGCTGATCAGGGTCTTAAGTGTTTCTTATTGCCTTGTTGGTTTGTGAGTATTTGTTTGCTCATCTAGAATTTAAATTCTCATTTACATGTTCAGCAATTTTTTTTTACCAGTTTGTCTCTTTTTGTGACATATTAGTAATAATTTTTGCTGTCTTATCAGTTTGGTGCTGTGTTTTACTATAGTTCCGTGGGATGAAATTTCAAGTTCTTGGGAGGTCTATTCTGTCACCAATTTTACATATCCTACATATGATGATTTATTTTTAAAAAACAATATAACCTGTTTCACGATAATAAAAAAATTGTATCGCATTTTCTTTTCTTTTTTTATATCACATTTCTAGAGTTTCCCAGTTGTTGTTGTTAAGCCATTGTGTTAATAAAGCATTTACTTCAGTTCAAAAATACAGATTTCACTTGAACTCCAACCAAACACCTAGCCAGCTGTTTCACCCCTACTTAGTAAATAATTCATTTTCCTGGTGAAGTAACAGCTTTGCCACACACCATATTCCCATGTGATTTTTTTTTAAATTTCTGTAACTGTCAATTCTATTTTACCTGTCATTTTAATGCCCTCTCAAGGACTGACTATTTAACCCACTAAGGTCCTGAAAACAGTTTCTAGTTTAGCTTTGCAGATTAATGCATATTTAAGTTGAGGGCTCGAAGCACAAAATATTGCCCTTCTAAATGCTCTCCTTTTAAAAAGCTAATTCCAACAGACAATTTAGCAAGTGGTAAATCAAATTCAATCATTATCTGAAGGAAAGTCCTACAGGAGGCTTTTCTTCTTGGCTATTCAAATGATTATCACACTACTAGACATATCGTCAGCTCATAGAATTTTAATGATTCAGATAAGTTCTAACACTGAGAATAGAGTAGCATGAATTGGTTTCTTATAAGTGAAATGTAGAAAAGTCCAGCAATGATTTTTCTGTAGATAATCATCTACCTGTTTAGTCCTGTGTTAAACAGTGTCATGAACTTCAAAATTTCTGTGACATGAACTTCAAAATTTCTGATGGGGCCATGAGTGTTGCTTACATTGATACATTTGAACAGAATACAACAGAACATATCAACAACCCCTAAAGGCTCAGATGAAACAACGCATCTATAAGCATTCAAAGAAAATATATGCAACCCCATATGCTAATAACTTAAGGTGCCTTGGGCAAGTAGATTCAGAATTATCAGCCTTAAAGATTCACAAGAATTTAAACCCAAGACCCTACTGTGCTCACAAGTAAGTAATTATTCCTCCCTCCCCTTTGCCTTTTGCTTCATATAAGACCGTGAGAGGCAGGAGGCACCTAATAATAGGAATTATAGGCTCTCTTCATTCACCCTACCTCCACCTTCAGATGCGTGTGAGACTTAAGGCTTTGGTTGGCAGTTAAATACAAGAACAATTTTTGTTACTCTTGACAGTACAACATGCTTTTTTGAGCTTATGGGGGAAAAAAGGTTTTTCTTGGAAATCTTAGCTATAGCAAATGGTGAACAAATTAAACTGTGGGTGGGGGCCAGTGAAGAAGACCATAGAAACAGAAACTCCTGTGTGCAGCTCTCAACAACTTTAAATAGCTAAATTCCCAACAGTTATTTTATTTAATCCTTGGTTTCTGGGGATTTTTTTTTATTTAAATAACTTACATTGTTTCTTGAGACAGTTTAAGGCCAGCTAAGTGTATAATGTGTCACTTTGCTCCCAATGTTGTCATTGAAATGTCTGGGGGCATTCCTAGCATTGAAAGGAGAATTCTGTCAGCAGCGTCAGGTAGAAGCATTTCCAAGTTCTATAGAGAACAGACAAAGCCAGGATGTTTCCTGTGCCAATTAGCAGTTTTGCTGAGCAAGAAGGAAGTGTGTCTAAAGATGTCTGAATAAGAACCCAGCAAGCTCGGGATTTAAATGAGAACAGCGCAGCAAGCATCCTTGGGCTTTTGGCACCCATGCGGACTACAGTAAAGAGTTCCCAAGAAGGTCATCCAATCCCACTGAATCCTGGGGATTATGTGGGAGGGAAGTAGCCTTATGGCTTATTTGCTTCAGCACATGTCCACGGGAGGACATTTGCCAGTGCCCGGCACCATGCAGCTTATAAATATTTTCCAGTGATTTTATGAATACAGCTTTTCAAACGCCAGACAATTGGTGCGAAAGAATACGTTTCAGTGAAACCTATGAATTGTCTGACAATTCAATGAAGCTGCGAGTGTGTACTTGGAAGTAACAGATGTGCTCACGATCTGTATTTGGTTTATGTTCTGGGGACAAGTTTTTGTTTTTTAGCTGAGGAATATTTACCTGATGATTTGCCTGTAACAGTGGCTCCATTTAGGGATCTGAGTCTCCTCCCAGGCTTTTAGTGAAAGTTAAGCTTCGAGAAAATAGACTGCATTATAGTATAGTCGCCATTTCAGAGGTTAAACTGTTACATTTATTTTACTATAATCCTCAGTTCTTATAGGTCCCTATTCATTCTGAAATATAATAATGTTTTGCTTTAGTTTTTTATTTTCAATCTGTTATCTTCCTATGTGCAAGTTCATTTTGCTTTCTCCCTTTTTAATTCTTAAACTCACCTGCAGGTTTAGTTTTCCTCTTCTATGAAAGAGGCTTAACATATCTCTTCAGATTACAGTTAACAATACATATGTGCATGCATATAAATATATACATATATACATACATATACATACATACATACATACATACATATTATGACTGATGAACAAATAGAAAACATCAACAAATTGGTAAGCACTCAGTAAGTCAAGCAATGTAGAGTAACAAGCATATTGAAATGAACTAGCAATTCTTGAGAAGGGGGAGAAATGCTAGAGACAAATAGACAACTAAAAAAAATCACAGGTTTAGAAGTATGTTCCCTGTACTCGCTGGTTTTGTATGTCAACTTGACACAAGCTGGAGTTATCACAGAGAAAGGAGCCTCCCTTGAAGTAATGCCTTCATGAGATACAGCTGTCAGGCGTTTTCTCAATTTGTGATCAGGGTGGGAGGGCCCATTTTGGGTGGTGCCATTCCTGGGCTGGTAGTCCTGGGTTCTATAAGAAAGCAGCTGAACAAGCCAGGGGAAGCAAGCCAGTAAGTAATACCCCTCCATAGCTTCTGCATCAGCTCCTGCTTCCTGACTGCTTGAGTTCCAGTCCTGACTTCCTTTGGTGATGAACAGCAGTATGGAAGTGTAACCTGAATAAACCCTTTCCTCTCCAACTTGCTTCTTGGTCATGATGTTTGTGCAGGAATAGAAACCCTCACTAAGACATCCCCCCCAAGTTAGTTTTCAAATCAGCAACCAAGGGAGGCTTTGAAGACAGAAGTCAGATCTTGTCAGTATCTGCCAGACCCAGATCAGAGACTTCCAAGGTCCAGAGCATCTGATTTTTGCTTTCCTTGTCCATTCCCTCTTCCTGCCTTCCCCTCCCAGTCCCAATATAGTCTGGCCCACTCTGGATCTCTATGCTTTCCATGACACACTAACGTTGAACATGGTCAACATCCTGCCTCATTTTCTCCAATATTCACTTAGTTCTTACATCTTATTTTAGATTTTTGCTATTCAGCTCAGGCTGGCTGGCATCAAACCTATAATCCTCCTGCCTCTACTTCCCAGGTGCTGGCATTATTTGGTAAGCCAAGCACACCTGGCCTTTGAAATCTTTGAATTTTATCATGTTAGAAAAACCTTCCCTAACTAGCCTGCTTCATATTGCAGCCACTACCTATCACTATCTATCCTATTAGGTTAACTCACCATTGAACATCTTAAATACCTGTCCAAGATGCCTTTTTTTTTGTTGGTATTTAGTTTCTTTTGCCACCTAGAACATAATTTTCATGGAAACTTCTCTACATTTCATTTATAAAAAATCCATTCATGCTATTCTATTTCCAGTGTTAGAAGGTAGTTTTATGTAGCTTGGCCAATAAAAGAACCTGCCATACATAAATTCTCAGTAAATATACAGTGAGTGAATGGATCTGTTAGAATTCTACAGAGGAACAGACCAATTGTATATGCGTTCTTATGTTCAATATATGTGTGGAGATGGGTAAGAAAGAGGAAGAGCGAAAAAGAGAAAGGAGAGAGAGAGAGAGAAAGAGAGAGAGAGAGAGAGAGAGAGAGATTGATTATTGGAACTAGATTTCATGACTATTGAGACCAAGAAGTCTAACAATATGTTATCAACATTTCTAAAATCACCAGAAAGTTGATATTGTAATAATTTTCAGTTCAAACTTGCAGATGTGAGAACCAGAAGTATCCATATCTGAAGTCAGGGAAAGATGGATATCCCAACTCCATCTTCTCTTCGGTGGTAAATAGAAGGAGAATCTTCTCTTCTGTGGTTTTTCTTGTGCTTAAGTCTTCAGCAGATACCATCTTCCCATAGTCTATGAATTCAAATGCTAATGTCTTCTAGAAACTTCCCAAGAATGCCTATGAATAATGTTTTACCAACTATATTCTGAAAATCCCTAGACCAATCAAGTTGGCATGTAAATATTAATCATTATAAAGTCAGAATAAAAGATTGTGGGAGAACAAAGGTGTCAATGAATCTTACCCATGGGATAGGGGAGACTTAAGGGTAGATGCGACAATTTAGTTTAGTTTTAAATGAAAGCTATTTTAGGACTCTATAAAAAGAGAACATGGACTATCAAAATCATAGAGAGCAGTGCACAAGAACACTCTGAAAGAACTAATAATAGAAGTGACTCAGTGACTTATCCGATAAAGGAAAGCATTGGCTCATGTAATGACCAGTCCTGACATCAGGCAGCCTTGAGGTTGACATTATCCAACAGCTCTTGTGTTCCTGTCTATGTTACTTCATCCACAGAGTGGCTTTCTCCCTAGAGTGGCTTTCTCATGTAAGCAAAAGAACTCCAATGATTCCATGATTCAAACTCCAACACTCCAACATTCAGAGGGTGAGAGGCAAAGGCTCATGGAGCACAGTGCACACCTTTCCCTCTGATACAGACACATTAGATTCAGTCCAATGCCTGTGGTCAGCCGGGTTCACATGAATTAACTGAAGGGAATTAGTAATAGCAGAACATCCTATATCATGTGTGAAAGTGGAAGTGTGCTTCTTAATAAGAAGGATGGAAACCACAAGAGTGATTAGACAATAACTGGGGTCTAAGTCATTGTATATAAGTCTCAAAATGCCATAATATTGTCCACCATCTTGGACACTTTTTTTCTGCTTTCTAACCTATTGCACTTCTTTAAATTCCCAACTCACCTCATTCCATGCCCCTTAAAACCTTTGACCCTTTCTTAAGAATATTTGATCTTGTTGGTTGTTTTTCCTCAAATGTTCTAAGTCATGGGAGATTCAGAAAATTCATGAGTTCTTGAAACTCCTAAACCGTCAAGCATCCTATGGTTGATTTACCATGAAGCAGAATCCAGTAGTATAAAAAAGCATCTTGATTTCCTTGCACTGCTTCCTGCTTCCAGACATTACAGGGCTAGAGATGGTTTCCTCTCTTAATAGCTGCATAGTACTCCATTGTGTAAATGTACCACATTTTCAGTATCCATTCCTCTGTTGAGGGACGGTTTTCTTTCTTTCACTAGAAGGTAAGCACCAGGAGTCTAGAAAGTTTTGGGGGCTTTGTTGTTGTTGTTTGTTTTTGTTTTATTTTTGGTTTTGTGTTTTGTTTTTATCACAAAGACATACACTGGCTGTCACTGAGAGTCACATTTAGCCATCCTCATGGTTAGAAGTCACTGAGCACATGGGCAAAGACATGCAGTCTGTTGTGAAGGGGTCTTCCATGCAATGGAAAATGAAGTCAGGATTCTGTACCAATAACTAGACCACATTCTTTAGAGGAAAGATTAAACTTCATGGAGAAGTTGCTGGACTTCTTGTAATTATAACACTTCAAGAGTCACCCATTCAGCCTCCTTGATCCCTTCAGAAACTGAAGCAACAAATCCCTCAGGGAACCGTGAAATCTCAGTCTTTCACACCAGAGAAACCTTCTATTTAGCACCAGGACTGAGCCCTGAAGCCTGCGATTTGAAGGGTCTGTAGTGGTCCCTCTTCTTTACCTTCTTCCATCATTGAACTTGGCAATCAGAGAGGCAAGGAGAGAAATCTGTTTCCTATCCAAGTTAATAGGAAACAACAGCCAAAACTTAGCCTCTGATTCTTCCATGTCCCAGCATTTACTCAGCCTACTATCTTCTTCTAAAGATCAAATGGAGGCAGGCAGTCTCCAAGGGTGCATATTCTTGGAACATGACTTTTCCTTCCCACACTCATAATTGTAAAATTCTTGGCACACTGATGCTCCTTCAAGAGCTTTTGGAAGTGTGTAACAGAGTTCTGCTGCACTTTGGGGAATTATCTAATCCCTTTGGCAGGATAGATTTCAGAGACCTTTTCCAAAGCCAATCCCATTCAAAATTATTATTAAGAGAAAGATGTGGACTGCGGCTCCCAGAGCAATGAGTCTTTAGCATTCGCTTACCAATCTGTCAAGCACTATCCTGAATACATTGATATATTTTGTTGAAATATCTCAATGATTTAGGATTTAGATGCTATTATTAGTCTCCCATTTATATATAAGGCCCAAAGAAGTTAGCTTCTTGATTAAATTCTCATAACTAACAAGTTGAATAGTACAGCCTTAACTAGTACTTTCCAAAATGCATGTCTACTTGGAACCTTAGAACATGGTCTCATTTGGAAATAGGATCTGTCCATGTACATGCATGTCTCTGAGATGCTGTCATACTGACTTGGTGGGCTCTAATTCTCAATGACTAGAGTTGAAAGATGATGTAGGAAGATAAAGTCAGAGATAAGAAGGCCATATGGTAATGTGGGTAGATGAACGTTACAGCTACCAGGAGTGAAAGTCATAGAATTCATTTGCTATCAGGGACCCCAGAAGAATTTGAGCTTGTAATAGACTATTTCACTGTATTAGTCTCAAAGTGTCCTTTAAACATCTCTGACATACTCTTTATAGCACTTCCTTGAAATTAATAATAGGAAATACGAATTTTTGAAACATATTTAATCGAGGTATATGTATTAGGGTTTTATTGATGGGAAGAGACACCATGATCAAGGCAACTCTTACAATGGAAAATATTTTAATGGGACTGGCTTACAGTTTCAGAGGTTTAGTCCATTATCATCATGGTGGGAAGCATGGCAGTGTCCAGGCAGACATGTTGCTAGAGAAGCTAAGAGTTCTACCTCTTGATTGACAGGCAGCAGAAGGGGACTGTGTGCCACACTGAGCATAGCTTGAGCATAGGTGACAACAATGACTGCCCCTACAATGGCACACTTCTTTCAACAATGCCACCCCTTCTCCAATAAGTCCACATCTCTTAATAGTGTCACTCTCTATGGGCTAAGCATTCAAACACATGAGTCTTTGGGAGCCATACCTATTCAAACACCCACAGCATAATAAACAATAAATATATACAGTTATACTTGGTATCTGTAGGTCATTCGTAACCATGCAGGTGTCAAAGTCTACAGATGCTCAAGTTACTTAAAGAAAACTTATCGGTTTATAATCCATCACATCTCTAAATTACCTTTGAAACCTAAAGTAATTCATATAATGCTTCATAGCCGTATACTGTTCTGTTTATAGAGATTTGGAGACAAATCTGCAAGTGTTCAGTACAGATAGAGCCATTATAGCCCTAACTACTCAGCGCAGCTATAAAATGAACACCTTTGAGCCAGTGTTGGTGGAATTCAGGCAGAGAACTGATGACTAAGGAGGCATAACTGTTTATTATGTATGCAAATATGTCTTATTAATCTTTATATCCTCAGGTCTGACTAGTGCGTGCCACCATATACACAATTAATCATAAAAATAAATACTTTCTCTTCTCTTTTATTACTGGAACACCCTTCCTTCTTTTCTAGTTCTCTCATGTTTTACACATTGAAGTAAATGCCTGATGGCAACAACAATGAATACTATAATAAGTATAATCTTCCTGCTAAATACACTTCTATAGTCAATGAGTTTATTAACTAACTCCTCATTCTTAAAGTTTATGTTCTGTAAATAATCTGCTTGGATTTTTTTTTCTGCCTTCCATCATTTTGCCTTGGTGGATAGAGACAGGACATACAGCAATCTCTACAACATAATAAAGCCACATAATTGCATTTGAAGACTGAACTCTAGTGACTTAGAAGAGGGAAAATGCCCTCAAGTTCAGCTTTTCATACTCAGAGTCATAATTATACCTATAATTCCAATGTATGTCTCTAAAGTATGCAGTAGTCACCTTCTGAGTGGCCTCTAATTCAATTCATCTTAGGTAATACCTACCTGAGAACAGCATCAGGTCCCATGGGTTGAGAGGTCAATGCCACACACTGCCCTCACTTCAGAACTGGCTGATGTTTAGTTCCTAGAACTTCTGATGCCGTAGGATGAGATTTCCACTATGCCTCTTTAAATTTCATTCATTTGTTAGAGTAGCCCACAGAATTCCAAAACCCATTTTTTTTATATATTCAATGGTGTATTGAAGACTATTAAACAACCAAAGAAAGGCTTGGAAGGGTTCTAAGGGTAAGGGCAGCTATGCTAATGACTTATATTCTGCTTCTTGGAAGCCTCCACAATTCACATATACAGATGCTCCTTGAATCATCTTTGGGGTTTTTAATGATGACTTTATTGATAAGACATCTTTGAAGTTTGAACAATCGGTGTATAAATGGAGCAGGACTAAAGGGGTATGATATAAAGATACTAGACAGAGAATAGGAAACCACATATGGCCTGTTCTAATCCTTACTGGCCTCTCTCAGCAATAGTCCTTCTCCTGGTGTATAAGCAAAATCCATTCTGACATGAAGGTCTTTGGTCTACTATAAGGCAAAGTAGGTCAAATAACATCAATGTTCAGCTCTAGGAATTGTTGGGAAATATGACCTACTTTGGAAAGGGAGTTATGAGCCAGGAGCCCTAGGTAAGGCATGATATCTTTATGAGTTTTAGATCACATAGTGCCAAGGGAAAAAATAAGGAATAAAAGAAAAGCTAATGAACATAAGAAATGAGACTCGAGTAACAACAACAGAAAAGCATGAATAGATTCTTAATGTTGGAAGAGAGGTCAGAAAATTGTTGCATACCACTGCAACAGTAGAATAAGACTTGTTTAGTGTATCTTTAAATATAAATACACAGTTACTCGGGATGCTTTCTGTAAGTTAGTCTTCACTAAAGACAAAGGTGGAGATGTCTCCCATAACGCTATATAAAGAAGGGAACTCCGCGAATGGATCTCCCTCTATGCTGTCATGTGGACAGGGTTTGTCATCAAAGGAAATACAGACTTCAGCCAAAATTGGGTTCAAATCTTGGTTCTACCATTTAGCAACTGTATATCATTAAAATATTATTCCTATCACAGTCACTGGGGATAATAAAAGTAACTTCTTTCTGGTTTTTGTTTGGGAGGCAGATATAAGATATATCCATGTTTTGGTAGGGAAGACACTCGTATTAGTTTTCTTTCATAAATTACTATCTCACAGTAGACCTCTAAGGAATCCTTCGTGAATTATGTATTGTTCTTTTCTACCCCAGATCAAAACTTCTAGGATACTGAGTTACAATTTTAAATTTTCAGTCAGGTACATACAAGTCTGTATTTAGTGGCATTGCTATGTATAACGAATTTTGTGGGAAGCCACATGTGCCGTTGCAGAGTGGCGCTGACTACTGCTGGCCACCACGCATAAGTTTAGACAAACAACCAATGTGTACATATGCAGTAAAGTTTTTTGCAAAGACACTGCCTGGCCCGGGCATGATAATGAGGCTTTGAGAGTATAACCAATCAGATGTGAGACATGCAAATGAGGTATGATAATGAGGCTCTGTGAGGTACAGAGAGAGAGAGAGAGTAGCCAATCAGATGAGGAACATGCAAATGAGGCTTAGTGCATAACCAATCCGGGTGTGAGACACGCCTTTCCTAGGCCTATATAAGCAGCACCGGTTCTGGGCTTGGGGTCTCTTCGCCTCTGCAATCAAGCTCTCCCAATAAACGTGTGCAGAAGGATCTTGTTGCAGCATCGTTACTGCTGGCCAGTCCGGCGCACGCAAGAGAATTTATAAGTAATCAATTTAAATAATCTTAAAGCAATGTTTACGTTAATTCTTTGAGAATGTCATACAATATACTTTGAACATATTTAACTTCCTCAATTGCAACTCATCTCATAAGCATCCTTCCCTTTTTCCCTTTCTATTTTAAGTTTTCTTCATTCTCCCATTGTACTGGATGGTTTTGTGGGTCAACTTGACACAAGCTGGAGTTTATCACAGAGAAAGGAGCCTCCCTTGAGGAAATGCCTCCATGAGATCCAGCTGTAAGGCATTTTCTCAATTAGTGATCAAGGTGGGAGGGCCCATTTTTGGGGGTGCCATCCCTGGACTGGTAGTCCTGGGTTCTATAAGAAAGCATGCTGAGCAAGCCAGGGGGAGCAAGCCAGTAAGCAGCACCCCTCAATGGCCTCTGCATCAGCTCCTGCTTCCTGACCTGCTTGAGTTCCAGCCCTGATTTTCTTTGGTGAGGAACAGCAATGTGGAAGTATAAGCTGAATAAATCATTTCCTCCCCAACTTGATTCTTCATCACAATGTTTGTGCAAGAATAAAGAAACCCTGACTAAGACACCCATTAAATCACGTTTGTGTTGCTCAACTAGACTTGGAGGTGGCACCTGCCCTGGTGTGTGTGGTTGACCTACCAGAGGTCAGACCATTAGAAAAAATGACTCTCTATTCCCCAGCAGCTATCAAATGCCAATAGCTTTTGGGTTAGTGGTGAGAGTTTGGACCCACATTCCCTGCTATGCTGGGATTTTGACTGGCTTGAATTTATGCAGATCTTGTGCATGCCATCTCAAAAGTGGTGTGTTTATCTGTTTAACTGCCCTGTTGTATCTGGGAAACACGATTTCCTTGATATTATCCAGTACCGCTGGCGCTCACAATCTTTGTTTCCCTTCTTCCTCAAAAATCCCTGAGCCTTGGAGGAAGGGGTATTATATGTGTGGCCCAGCTAGGGATGAGTGGGTCACAATCTTTTTCTCTGGACATAGACCAGTCGAGGTCCTCTCTGTTAATTTTCATATCTGATGAGGGTTGAGATATACTCTTATATGTGAATTTCATAATTAAAAAAAATGAAAAACATAGTGCTATTTAAAGTGTGAGAGTGTTATGCACCAGTCTACTCAATGACCATGGGCTGTAGATTGAAAGCAAGATGATGCATCAAATGCTGGGGTTTTTTGACCCTAGCAAACAATCTGCCATGGACTCTGTTTGTGTCTGTTGCAAAAGATGTCATACAATGAACAGGATACAAATGCTTACTTAAAGACAGAGATTATTGACAGGTTGACCCCTGAATGAAAGTCAACCTCTTCTTCTGGCATTATCCTCCCTAATTAGAAATCCAATCCTTCTTCAGATGAGAAGCTAGCTGCACAGAACTCATCGTGGGAGAGCTGTTCCCTAGTAGATTGTGAGCCATAATTTTGATTGTGACCACATGTAAAAATCTAGAATCATATTTTAAATTTTAGTTTGTACCAAAGCCCAAGATTCATGTTATGGCTTGTTTCTGTAAGAAAACAGAGGCAGAATAAATATATGGAGAACTAAAGAGAGACGGGGGAGAGAGGGAAATGTTTAACATGGAAAGCCTTGCTGGTTGTATACAAACATGTTTTATCTCTCTGTTTGTGATATCAGCATCCCTTTGGCCTTCTCCTAACTGGGAGGTAAGGCTCTCCAGAGACTTTCTCTTCCTGTCTGCTCTCCTCTTCCCAGGAATTAAGGCTACCCACCCCACATTCTTTTCCCAGATTGTTGGATGGTTTCAGCCCGAGAAGGATAGAGATAAAAGCAGTCCAGATAGGGTCAGCAGGTCTGAGATTGGATTCTATCTCCTCTAACAGTTGTGTAACCCGTGGCAACAGTCTTTCTCCTGAGCCTTAGATCTCTCCCTCTTCACTGAGAACAGGACCAGATGACTGGTATGCTGCCAGGTTGATGAATGGTTTTTGGATTTTTATCCTAGTTTTTAAAGTATTTTCCTAACCGTGAAGGAGTACTGTCTTTACTAAGGACCTTTGATTACATTTCTTCCCTTGTACAACACAAACTTTTCTTTTCTTCCAAAGAAAAGAGTTTCTAATTTCAGAGCAAAGATGACAGGGTTTAGATTCTCCTGAAAAATAAAAATTAAAAAATGGAGGATTCTATGTTTTATTGTTTTTGTATGCATGACCATAAATATATGAATATGCAAAAGAAGCCTTTGAATTTTTCCTCGTTACCTAAATAAATGCTAAACAAATTAGAAACACATTTTACCAATATACTTTCAAGTTTGCTTGTTTGCTTGTTTCCCCCCAGAAGGACCAGTCTGGCACTAAAATGACTTTTTGAAAGGACTGGAGTTCAACCATGAAGATTGGCTGGGGCCCCGTGTCTAATTGCAACAGAGACCATCCCATCCATTGGCTACATTTTGATATTCTCTCTTCTCCTGTAACCCAACCCTTGATAAGCTTGGTTAACACGCTTAGGACAGTGCTCCTTAGAAACGCTAACCTTATCCCAATTCTCATCTAAATTACAGTAATGTCGTTTCTCTTTGTCACTCAGTACACAATGACTTATCTCTGGAGTCTTGTGTGACCCATTTCTGACCAATATATTAAAAGGAAAGTGGAGAGATCCAGGTTTCTAAGAGAGATTGCCCTCTTTATTCATATAACATAATAGGCTCTGCGGACTCTTCTGTCTGCTGTTGATCTTCTCTTTGTGCCTAAAGAATAGACAACAAAACTTCAATGTCCTATAGCCACCTGTGCTTACACAGCAATAAAGAGAAGGGAAAAGTACACACAACAATGAGCTTCCCCAATCGCCTTGGGTCCCCACTGTTCAACTTCTTTCCCTCTATGATTTGTTTTAGAACCTTACTTTTGCCTACACTACTTGGAGCTGAAAAGACAGTCTTAAATGATCCAACTAGTGTTTGGCAGACCTATTGAATTCACCATGACAGTATGGCTGGTGTCTAGCTATTTTCACATTTATGGTTTTTTAATTATTATTATTTTTCACTAAGATGCTCTTACTATGGTCTTATCAGAATGTAACTGTTTCTCATCCTCTCCCACGATGATTTCCCTTCCTCACAACTGCAAAGACCCTGTGAGTACTGCCAGTATAAAATAAATAGCTTGTATTTATTTGTTTGTTCATTTGCTTTTAGACAGGGTCTCTTACACAGGTAAAACCATAATTTCATATCCTGTTATCTTTCTCCAAAATGACAGTGCTTGGTAGCAAATATTGGCATCCTCAGGGACTCAGTGCCTCTGCATCCATTGAGAGAGCATCTGTCCAGCACCTGATCTTGCTGTGTATCTAAAGAAAAGACTGGCTATTATAAATAAGGCTGCTATGAACATAGTGGAGCATGTGTCCTTCTTACCGGTTGGGACATCTTCTGGTTATATGCCCAGGAGAGGTATTGCGGGATCCTCGGGTAGTACTATGTCCAATTTTCTGAGGAACTGCCAGACTGATTTCCAGAGTGGTTGTACAAGCTTGCAATCCCACCAACAATGGAGGAGTGTTCCTCTTTCTCCACATCCTCACCAGCATCTGCTGTCACCTGAATTTTTTATCTTAGCCATTCTGACTGGTGTGAGGTGGAATCTCAGGGTTGTTTTGATTTGCATTTCCCTGATGATTAAGGATGCTGAACATTTTTTCAGGTGCTTCTCAGCCATTTGGTATTCCTCAGGTGAGAATTCTTTGTTTAGCTCTGAGCCCCATCTTTTAATGGGGTTATTTGATTTTCTGGAGCTCACCCTCTTGAGTTCTTTATATATATTGGATATTAGTCCCCTACCGGAGGATCCTGCAATACCTCTCCTGGGCATATATTCAGAAGATGTCCCAACCGGTAAGAAGAACACATGCTCCACTATGTTCATAGCAGCCTTATTTATAATAGCCAGAAGCTGGAAAGAACCCAGATGCCCCTCAACAGAGGAATGGATACAAAAAATGTGGTACATTTACACAATGGAGTACTACTCAGCTATTAAAAAGAATGAATTTATGGAATTCCTAGGCAAATGGTTGGACCTGGAGGGCATCATCCTGAGTGAGGTAACACAATCACAAAAGAACTCAAATGATTATGTACTCACTGATAAGTGGATATTAGCCCAGAAACTTAGTATAGCTAGATATAAGGTACAATTTGCAAAACACATGAAACTGAAGAAGAACGAAGACCAAAGTGTGGACACTTTGCCCCTTCTTAGAATTGGAAACAATCACCCATGGAAGGAGTTACAGAGACAAAGTTTGGAGCTGAGACAAAAGGATGGACCATCTGGAGACTGCCATATCCAGGGATCCATCCCATAATTAGCCTCCAAACGATGACACCATTGCATACACTAGCAAGCATTTGTTGCAAGGACCGTGATATAGATGTCTCTTGTGAGACTATGCCGGGGCCTAGCAAACACAGAAGTGGATGCTCACAGTCAGCTATTGGATGGATCACAGGGCCCCCAATGGAGGAGCTAGAGAAAGTATCCAAGGAGCTAAAGAGATCTGCAACCCTGTAGGTGCAACATTATGAACTAACCAGTACCCCGGAGCTCTTGTCTCTAGCTGCATATGTATCAAAAGATGGCCTAGTCGGCCATCACTGGAAAGAGAGGCCCATTGGACAGGCAAACGTTATATGCCCCAGTACAGGGGAATGCCAGGGCCAAAAAATGGGAATGGGTGGGTAGGGGAGTGGGGAGGGGAGGGTGTGGGGGACTTTTGGGATAGCATTGGAAATGTAATTGAGGAAAATATGTAATAAAAAAAGAAAAAGAAAAGACTGCAGGAAACCATTTCCTGAGGAAGGCGTTCAGAGAAAGTTCTGCCGCCCCACGCTGATGAAGGAGCTCTGTGCATGCCTAGGAGCTGCTTTAAAACCCAAGGGAATAAACAAATTCCTGATCAAACATGGAACCCACTACTGTTCACTTAGCAACTTCCCACTTCCAGATAAAAAGGCTTATATTTCAGTCCTCCTTTACCCAGAGCCATGATTTATGGACCCATTGAACGGCTCACAGTAACAGATGATTCATGTCTAGTACACACACAGAACCTCATTCAGCGAGAGAACAGAATTCATTAAAGGCTTATAAGATCAGAACTGACTACAAACTAATTTATATCTTTGTAAAACATGTAATATGAAGCTTATGCATAAGGACTTACTAAAAATTAGTTAAACTGTTTTCTTTTCCCCCAAGAAGCTTTAAATGCACAGTATTGGCAGACACTAAATTAGAATTGGAGGTTGGCTGTGAAGCTTCAAGGATGTATATCTTGAAGCAAAATTTGATGTTCATAAAATGATTGCTGAATCAAAGTTCTACATATTGGATATAGTTTTCCTTACTGGAATCATAATGTAAAATTAGAGATTATTCCTGCAGGTGAGAGAAATCTCCTCTCTCTATATGTTTGTTATTGTTACTTACAAAAATATGCAACTGAACATAGAGGAAAAAATGGTACAAAGGTCAGGGGAGATGGTTCAGTGGGTACATCATTGGCTGTGTAAGCAAGAGAAGCAGGGTTTGGACACCTAGCATTTACATGAATACTTAGATGTGCCTGGAAGCCCACCAGAAGTCCCAGGCCATACACTGTAGAGACAGACAGACAGAATCTCCAAAGGCAAACTAGCCTAATCCAAGAGTTTTGTGTTCAAGAGAGAGAGAGAGAGAGAGAGAGAGAGAGAGAGAGAGAGAGAGAGAGAGAGAGCTTGCCACCATGTATAAGAGAAAGAGAGAGCAATCAATGAAGACATTCGAGGTCTTCCACCACGTGTTTAAGCACAAGTGAATGTGTACCCACACAAACATATGCTCCCATGTTCCCCATACATGGAAAGCACTCATATACTAACACACGTGTATCATCCACTCATATATCCCCTCCCCCCAAATAAGTTGTCACAGTGCTCTCCCTCAATGTAACATTAGATGCTCTTAAATTAAAAAGATAGAATCAAAATTAGGTAGTGCTGGTTGAAAGTGAGCATAGAACACCTTGGCGGAAACAAATTTAACCTTCTTAAATGTGCCTGTATTTCAATCCTTCTTCTTTTACTCTGCAAATATCTTGCATTTTAACCACCAAACTGGAGTTCTTTTTCCTCTTTCTAAGCATTTCAAAACTACCTTCTCCAGCACCTCAAAGCTCAGTTTATTATCTTGTGTTTTCTCAGAATTGTCAAGGAGCAACCATGCTTCTCTGATGAGAACTTCAGGCTAAAAGGTTCTGTCACTGACCTTCTATGATACATTTCCATATTTTCCTGCTTTTTCTAGTCTTTAGATCTATCCTGTAAAGATTATGAGCATATCAGTGCAGTTTCCGTCATTTGCGATGCTGTCTGAAAGGGAAGCTGGGAGGAAATGGCCCCTTTAGGAAGAGTACAATTTGTATAGCATAACAACTGGACCTATGCGCCCGGGTAAGAGGCAGGTGTGAGAGCAAACTCTGGAACCAGAACGCCCAAGTTCAAGTCCTAAGTCTGCTGCTTGCTTGCTTCCTGAATGTAGGAGCCACTGTCTCCCGTCATCTGTGAGGATGTTAAAGTGCCTACCCTATGGAGTTCTTGTGAGCACAGGAAATGCCTTACACATCTCGAACAATAGCTGTGTTCTATCGTTCTTATTGCTTATTCAAAGTTAGGCTCATAGTGACTTCTGAATGTGTACACTCTTGGAGCTAAGGTTAAATAAAGGACAAGTGAAGGCAGGTAATCTGGATGGCCTCTGGGGGGAGGAGGTAGGACTAATTTAGAGAGAAGTGATGGAAGCAGAACAAGGACTTTTAATTCTTGCCGGTGCTTCGCTGGTTGGCTCCTGATCCATCAGTCCTTCTCCGTACCGCTTACTTTCCCTCAGATGCAAACCCCAGGTGTTGAACCCCTCATGTTCTAAATGTGCTGACGCTTACACAGGAGCAGCAAAGCAGCAATGTGCTCGTTGAAGTGGATTGGCCTGAGTTTTTAAAGAAACAAATGGTGGCCAAAAATAAACGTACTCACCAGCTGGCTTGAAGATCCTGTTTTAGATGCTTATAGGTCTTTGGTGACTTCACAAAAGCCTTCCCCCAGCTGTTTTTAGGTGAGGCCAGCAATCCGCCATGACAGTATGCTGACCAGTGTTGCCCCAATGGGAGATGAGTTGGCATCGGAGCTCAGAAAATGCAAAATATCATTTTGGAAAACTGGCTGATATGCATGGGAGTCACCTCCCACTCCTGGAAGCCACATGGTCTGCAATGTCAGCCTTAACTCACAGACAGTGCAGCTGTAATACCCACCACTGCCCTTTTGCTTGCAAATGGAGTGAAATGTCCCAGTTTATGGAGGATGCTGTCTCCAGATGACACAGTGATAGAGTCTTCTTAGCTTGTAAGCAACTATAGCCAACTTGCTGCTTGTATACATTAGCCATTCCCATATATTATTTTAGAAGATAAAGATCTGAAAAATAGTGACTTAAATATTTCTTTCTCATTCAGATAAAATGAATCTAGGGGTAGGTTCTCTGAAGCAATATATGACAACTTCACACTGTTACAGACTCAGAATATTTTCATCTTCCTGTACCAATGAATAGTGTCATTATTATTATTATTATTATCTTGTAATCAAAAGACTTGCTGTAGCTTCAGCCATTACATTTGCTTTCAGGGAAACCTAGGGTGGGGGTTGGGGGCATGAGATAGCCTCTGTTCCTTAAGGATGATTCTAAGCAAAGGCATACAATCCCCAACTAGACATCATTCAAATTCTCATAGCGAGCTCCAAAGTGGACTGCAAAGTTTGTCCTTTTATCTGTGTAGCAATGTGCCTAACTAGAAGCTGACCTTCTCATAGCTGTTGGAAGTACCAAGTGATGTTGCAAACTAACCTAGTTTTCCCTCTCCAAACAGGGATAGTATTGCCGTTCATATAGCTTGAATATGAGAATTAAATGGAATAATAATTGGACAATAATATTAGTAAAACTAAAAAACAAATAAGCAACAAAACAAAAAGAACAAAATACCCCTTTCAGTGGTTCTCATCTGAGCGATAGCGTTAATTCAAGTTATTTAATTCTGTTTGAGACCTTAACTGAACCACTGTGCTGCACCTAAAACCTTTATATAAGCTGAGAAAAATGAAGTACTTCTTTCGGGTGAAAAGAATGAGACTCAGCATAGACTATCATTAGGCTGCTACAATTCATTGGTTGGGTAACCATTGCTCTTGTTCCCTTATTCTCCTGATCTAAGTGTTTACAAGACCACATGTTTATCCTATCGTTAAGCAGATGTGCATAACGCATGAAGGAGGATAAAGGGTCCTGCCCATCCTTTCAGGGTGTAAAACAGAGCCAAGAGTCAGCACAAATAAATAAAAAGAGTGGCCTCTGTCTGCCCAAAGTGATGAAGTGAGTCAAGAACGATGTAATCAGTGTGAAGACTGAAAATACAGCTGTTGCGTGTTTCCGTAAAAGCCCTGCCCTGTTGGCTGGTAACAAACCGACAGCAAGTGGCAAGAGAAAAACCATTAAGGCCTTGAAACACCGCCAGTCCTGGTGCAGCATCAAAGCCTAATGGCAGCCCAACTGTGCTCAGCTGGTCATCCCCTAACAATGGTCGATAACAAAAGCCAGATACTACACCAGCTGCTGTGCGCAGGGCTAAAACAAGAGTGTCCGTCCACGAGGCAAGCTCATGAAATGATGAAAAGTCGCTGAGGGGAAAGCTTGAACCGTGTGGTCTGTGGGGAGGACCACAACAAAGGAGCCGGAGTAGGTGTGTGCGTGCGCGCAGTGTTTTGACAGTTAATTGGAGCTGAAGAGCTCACTTCCAGGAGAAGCAGTGAGTAACCAGCGAGGCAGTGGAGGAAGCTCAGTGGGTTTAGAGAGCAGCCAATGGAGCGTGTGATCAAGGGTCCCCCAGGGCCTCAGCAAGGGGCCAGCATTTGAGTTCACTTGGACTAGTGTTTTTCTACCGTTCATTCAGCCATTCAAACGGAGGATAGCTTAATAGCGGTTGGTTGAGAGCAGACTCCTTTGTCTCAGCATCCCGTGGCTCCTTGTGTAGAGCATGTTAGGGCTGTCGTGGGTAATTTTAAGATCCTGCTTGGGAAGCTGAGTTGCAGCTGTGTTTATTGATTTATATGGTCTAGTAAGGTATTTATGTATTTATTTTTAGCATTTCTGTCCATATGTAAGTTCTTCTACTTGTCCAGGTAGAGGAAATGCCGGCGCGTTCTCTTGTTGCCGGTCTGTAGATTCAACTCCAGCCTTTCCCTAAAGGTGTTCTATTATAACCATAACCTTTGTGCAGAGTTTGAAAGAATTCGGTTCCTCTACTCAGGATGAAGACACGGGAAAATCAAATTGTTATGTTTGGGAAATTTCTTTTCGTCTTTCCTCCCACCCTACCCATCTCTCATTTCTTACCTCCTTTTTAGCTCATGAAGGCTCCAGACTCCTAAGCTGCCCTCTTGGCTCACCAGGCATCGTCTTCAGCTAAGATAGGTAACATTTCAAACAGGATTCAATACCTAAAACGTCCTAGTCAAGGGCTAGAGAGCAGGCTCCAAAGTTAACTTTGTATTTTCTTCGGAAGACCTGGCTTCAACTTCTAGTTCCCACCTAGTGCTTCACAACTGACTGTGACCTCTGCTACAGGGTATCTCATGTCCTCTTTTTTGTCTCTTTCAAGCACGGGGCACCTGCATGCTGCACAGGCATGATGGCCAAACACCCAAACTAATAAATTACAACAAAATGTTTTTTAAAAAGAATATTAAAATTCCTTAAGAAAATGGAAATTCTTGGCTGTTGAGGCAATGAATATATGTTGTAAAAGAACATGTTGACAAATGAAAAACAGTACCATACATGTTAAGGAAACTGAAGGAAATAGAATTTATCGGCCTTACTGAGGTTGCTCTCAATTCCTTGCTGTTTGTAATACTGCAAACAGTACCTATGTCTATTTATGAAATCTTTTTTTTTATTAAGTATTTTCCTCGTTTACAATTTCAATGCTATCCCAAAGGTCCCCCATACCCACCCCCCCATCCCCTACCCACCCACTCCCCCTTTTTGGCCCTGGCATTCCCCTGTACTGGGGCATATAAAGTTTGCAAGTCCAATGAGCCTCTCTTTGCAGTGATGGCCAACTAGGCCATCTTTTGATACATTTATGAAATCTTAAAATTTCTAAGATTGATTTTTATTGTTTTTAATTTTGGATATGTACAGGAGCCAGAGGAGACCAGAGGTATCAGATCCAGTGAAGCTCGGTTACAGGCTTTAGATAGGACCAAGCTAGGTTCTGCCAAAGCAATACACACTTAACTGCTGAGCCACCTCCTGCTCCCAGTGTCTCCTGTTGTAAAAATGCACATTCCATCAAACATCTGAAAGAAATAGAGAAAGTCTTTATATTAAATGTTAAGCATTCTATATGAAGAGACAACAAGTTTACATTTGTAACATGTGGAAAGCACATTTTATAGTTATATTATACCTAGGTAATGGAATTGTCATATTTTTCAATTATCCCCTTTTAAATATTCACTGTGTACACTTGTTTATTTAGACTGAGTGTCTGAGCAAGCCTAAAACTTAGTATGAAGCCAACTATGTCCTTGACCTTCTGTTCCTTCTCTCTCTCTCTCTCTCTCTCTCTCTCTCTCTCTCTCTCTCTCTCAAAAGTGCTGGGGATACAGGGTGCTAAAACTTGAGTCTAGTGTTCTGCATACCTGTAAAGTACTTAACCAACTGAGCTACACCCCCAGCCCCACACTCTTTTATTCAACAGCTGACTGCTACAGTTGGTATTTTTCAATATTTTCACTGAGTTTCCAGCGAAAGTTTGTTGAATTTAATGAATTTATTAAAATTTCACTCCTTTGGTTTGCTAAGAGTGGGGTTTCCTTCATAAAACCAGTGTTGCTAGCTTTTGGAAGAAAACTGTTTGTATATATAAAATGATCACATATATAAAGTTTAAAATGGCCTCAAAATGTAATGCATATACTAAATAGAGAACAAGTCTAAGGGTTTGTTTTGTTGAATTTTCACCAATTGAATGTACCAATTACTCAGGATCCTTCAAAATATTTTTAGAGTCTCATATTCTCAGCATGGCTTGTGACATGTTCTATACTCCACCAAAGGATAGTCACTGTCATGACTAACTATAATGTCAAAGGTTAATTTAATCTCTCTCTGAAAGCATGCAGAAGAAATTGTTCAGTATGTACTGATTTGAGTCCAGTTTCTACACATGCAACAATATTCTTGTGAGATTTTTTTAAAAGATTTATTTTATATATGTGAGTACACTGTCACTGTCTTCATACACAGCAGAAAAGGGCATCAGACCCCATTAGATGGTTGTGAACCACCATGTGGTTGCTGGGAATTGAACTCAGGTCCTCTGGAAGAGCAGTCAGTGCTCTTAACCACTGAGCCATCTTTCCAGCCTGCTAGTGAGATTTTGTATGTCCTTGTTTAACCTCTTGCTGTGTAGCTTTGCAGAGTGCAATGTATGACATTTATTTATGAGATGTTTGTAACCCAACGCTGTTATGAATGCTTTTGCACACCAGTGTCAACCCATGTGTGCATTTTAACTGGTTATACACATAGCACTAAACCATTAGCTTATAGATATTGTTAAAACCAAAATTCTTTGCCATTTTATTACTTTGGTTGTTGTAACTTTAAATCTCAATCTGCAAGTGCTAAAGCTGTTGAATATTATAACAGTACTATTAAGTTTAAATCTCATTCCATTGTAGCTGTAAGATGATACATTTTAAGGCTCAAGGACACAAACAACGGAGAGGAATAGAAGCGGCAGACACAGCACATAAATCCTACTCTGGAATGCTCACTCCTTTTCTGAAGATGCTTAGGGAAGGTTGGGGCTGAGTAGAGAGAGCCCAAACTCTGTCGAATCTGTGGTCTTTGCTTAGTTTTTAGCATTCTGTTTTCCTGTTAGGCCACCTAGGATAATTAGAGACACTTGAACATCTCATATTATAACTAAAATGCCAAAGAGAAAACAGTCTTTAGTTAAGAGCATGAGCAGAAATCCCTTTGGACTTTGGGCGTTGAAGTCTAACGAATGGCTGCTCACTGCTGTGTGGCTTGTGCAATGTACTGAGTCTGGGCAATCGCATGCATTCTATGCTCAGAGTTACATATACAAACAAGAATGGATCAATGAAACACCGTCCAGCATGGACACAGTGTGAACAGCCATGGATGTGAGTAGTTTGGAGATTGGGATAGATTCCAAGCCTAAAACTATTAATGAGCAGTGGAAAAAATTACTCACAGGGACACAGAAAGCAGAGGACACAAGAAGCTAACAATGTGAAAAAAAAATAGAATCAATTTTATCATCAATTCAGGATTAGATTCTGTGGGATAATAAGCAAGAAGAAATTAATTTTGAGCTGTTTTCCTTATCAAGAGTTAAATCCTGGACTTAAACAGTAGAATCTTGAAAATAATAAAAAAAAGAGAGTTTGTGAGATTCAAATATTTTAACAAGAGAAGCACGAGCATACAGTTTCTTAACCTTACATAGCCACCACATCAGTGGGATATAGTGACATACTGTTTCACTTAGGACCAATGAACCCTAAAATCATTTTTAAAAACATTTAGTTTTCTATATAATAGATTCCAGCTTCTGCTTTTTATATTGCACACAGAGAAAGAAATTGAAAGATTAAGTGCTGATCTTTAAAGACCTAAGCTGATGAAAGAAAAAAAAAATCTATTCTGGGTCCCAGCCAAGAGTAGGTAAATACTGCAGGGGTGCTCTGTGTCATCATTGCTCTGTGAATCGCTCTCTGCAGCAAGTACATATTGCAATTCCATTGTACAGAGAAGCCCAGGAGGAGAGAGTGGGGAAGGGGAGAAGGAAAAGGGAGGGGAGGGAGGATTTAAACATGCTTCCATGTTCACAGAGTTCACAGTGGATGGGACTGCCTACACAGGTAGCCCAGTAGTCACTCCCTGTCAAGTCCAGAGAACATCGGCTCAGGCAACTGCAAACTCATTCAGTTATTTCATTCACCTCCTAGTACAACTAACTTTCTTTCTGTGTCCACATTATCTAAAAATTGTATCCATTTCCTTTAAATCCATATTTAATATCCTTTGTTGTTTCATCTAGGCATACTCAAGCGCCATCCTTCTTTAATTTACTGGTTTTTTTGTTTGTTTGTTTGATTTATGGTCTCCCCAGGCAGACCCCATATGCTTCTCTTTGAGCAGAGTGGACATGGGAGATTTTGGCTGCATTTTCTGTCATAAAATGTTGAGCAACTTGTTCAGGACAGTATGCGTTCATAATACTTGCCTTTTTTTCTGATTTTTTATGGATAGAGAGTAAGGGCTCAGTAATTCAACCTTATCAACTTAATAAATAGTTATCTTATTGATAAGAAAAAAAATAAGTTTAAGGCCAGGCAGAGCGGAGGACCCTCTGATGCCTCAAGTGCACTAGGGAGCAGGTGGATCTCTGTGAGTTCAAGGCTAGCCTGGTCTACAGAGCTGGTTCTAGGACAGCCAGGGCTACACAAAGAAACCTGTCTTGAAAAACAAAAGACACCATGTCTTCAAAAACAAAAACAACAATGAAAAAAAATCAGTTGATGTTTACAATATAGATTATGGATCTTTTAACTTATTTTGGCCTTAAGTTTGAAAACTATCTTCAAACTAAAGGTTAATATCCAACCTTGTCATTAGTTAACACTAGATAGGCAAGTTATATATGTAAGGATATGTGTGTGTGTGTGTGTGTGTGTGTGTGTGTGTGTGTGTGTGTGTGTGTGGTGTGGTGTGTGTGGTGTGTGTGGTGTGTGTATGTGTGTATGATGGTACAGGGAGGACGAGAAATTCAACCGTTATTTAAAGTTTCAGTGAAGACAAGGGCTTCTCCTTCCTTTAATATAACAATACAGGATATGTGTCCTGGTTCTCCTTCTACTGAGCAGAAATTGATGCCAGTGTAGGTTCATTGCTCTAGGACAGACACATATCAAGCCGAAGAATGTTCCCACTCTTATATGAGATGGACTAGATGAATGAAAGTGATATCACATCTATAAACATTTAAGAGTAAAGTGGCAGCCATGGGCCCACCACTAGCTCAAAGGGAGGCTGGGAAGTTGTAGTCCATAGATGAATAAAGTATTCCGGTTATCTTTAATACTGAGCATCATGGGATGAGTTGCCACCCCCCATCTGAAAACCTTTGTAATGCAATTATATTTTTAAAAGGGATTTTAAAGAAAATAAATCAAAATGATGACTTTAAAGTAGTTCTTAATCCAATAGGTTGTCCTGAAGAGAAGAGAAAAAAAAATACAGACATACAGAGGGCTTGCCACACAAAGATACATCTACAAACTGAAAAGGCACCCATAACCAAACATTGGTACCTTCATCTTGGCCTTCTGGCTTGTAGGATGCTAAGAAGATAAATTTCTGTCTTTGAACTCACATCCAGAGGAACTCAGATCACCCTCTTCTGCTGATCCATGTCAATCAGGTATCTTCAGATATTTGTACAAGATTTTTTTTTCTGGATCAGAAAAGTCTGACTTCTGAGACAAAATATGAAAAAATGTTGAGGAGATGCAGTATGGAGGCAAAGGAATTTGGGGGTGATAAAAAGAGGAATGCAACTTAATACTTCCACATAATTACAAAATGATTTCTGACCCTGCTGCTCTGCTAAAAGTTTCACAATGATGAGAATATTTGTCTACTTTATATACAAGATGTGCCTAAACATTCATCTTTGGTCTTGTATCTCAAGGTCTCTGCATATTTCTCGTGCCTTGATCAGCAAGTCTTTGCCTGTTGGTTTTTCTGTGTCTCTGGCTTTGCTTTAGTTCCACCATTACAACCATGATGCTTGGTATTTATTCCAAGTTGAAGTTTTCTTTGTTGACTCATCTCTCTTGATTGTCTTCTTCTATTTCAAGTTATCTTTTCTCACAAACCACTCTCCTTGGGATAACTTGCAGGTCTCCACACATACCTTGGTTCCCATCTTTTCAATCCTTATTCTTACATTAACCAGCCCTGTTATCACTTCAACCTGACTCTTTCCATCACTTACAGCCTGTTGACCTTGCCACCCTGAGATGGGTCCCTAGTAATACTGCCGCCCTAACTTGGGCTTTCACGTTGGGAAACCTCTTTGCTTTTGTCTGTGTTAGCATTTGACTTAGGAATCACTTCACATCTAGCTCTGCTTTTCTGGCTACCAGTATTCTTTCTTATGTGTTAAACATATAATGAAAGAATATCAAGGCTGGGGATGTATCTCAGTTGGTAGAGTGTCTACTTATAAGCTTGCAGTAAGTCCTCAGTTTGATTCCTAGATCGAACTGTGTGTGGTGGTTCATATCTGCAACCCTAGCTTTTGGGATGTGGAGGCAGAAGGGTCAGAAATTCAAAGTCATCTTTGGCCCTAGAGCAATGTCAAAGGCAGCCTGGGATTGATGAAAACAATGAAACAATCTCACACACTCCCTCTCAGAGGATCCACAGGGAGCAAGCATGCATTTAAACAAGCCAACTAAATTGTGTATGACTGTGCAAGTGTCTTATTCTTTCAACACCAAAAGTTATTGGTAATTCTCACAGGAAATGAAGACTTTAGAATGACCTCATTGTAATCACAGGCAGGGATATTTTCACCAGGATCTGCAATCCAAACAAAAGTTATAGAGTTGTACCCTCAACCTCCAACATTATCTAAAACCCAGCCAATGTCAGTATTGAAGACAACTTTGGCTAATCCATTAAACCGCACCTCAAATCCTTGGCTTATTGAATCGTTTGGCCATATTTCTTCACTATTAAGTTCTCTGTCTTTAATATTTTTAGTCACGCTCTTTTCAGTGTTTGGGATTCATTGCCCACATCATTAATGCACTCCTTAACTCTATCAGTTTTGTTCTTTGACCCTATGTCTGTTTGTGGTCATTTATTTTTGAACTTGTACTTGTTTTTCTAAGAACTATAAAGCTCTCTGATTGTGCCATTTTTTTTTTAAATGAAGCTTGCATTTCCGTAACTTTTTCAACTTTTCCATGGGTGAATTAACGTGTTTGCATTTCTTACAGGTTAACTGTTTTGTTGAGGCATTTTAATAATGATTTATGTTTAATAAATGATGACTGTTTCTCTTGAATGCATAGATTTACTTGACCTTACAGATGGGCAAAGGACTGGGCTTATCATATGTTGATATTTGACTTGGCTTAAAAGTGTGTATGTCTGATTCTTACTATCTCACCAGTGCTAATTGTGAGAATAGGATTTGATTACCAATTTCAAATAGCCAGTTTTGTGCTGTCTGTTGAGTTGAGGCTTAGAAGATTGGCAAGCAAGGCTAGACGTCTATGTGCAAAACATGGAAAGAACTAGAATGTTTGAGCACATCACTCTGTTGTGTTGAGCCTTTTATCTTACCCTCCCACTGTATCATGGGCTTAAAGTCCAACATACTCCAAAACATGTTCTCTTCAATGTCAAGATCATGTTATATTTACCAATTCTGTTTACTGTCATCTTGGCTTGCAGACTGTCATCTGGCTTTGCAAACCATTAAGATGGATTTATATACTGGAGTCAAATGCCTTAGCCTGCCATCTATATAGACTTGATTCAGTTGTTTTAGAATCACTTAAAGCAGTGGAACTCAACCTTCTTAACATTGGAACCCTTTAATAAAATTCCTCAAGTTGTGGTGAACCCCTGCCCTCCCAGCCATAAAATTGTTTTTGTTGCTACTTCAAAATTGTACTTTTGCTACTGTTAAGAATCATAATGTAAATATCTGTGTTTTCTGATGGTCTTAGGTGACCCCTGTGAAAGGGCTGTTGGACTCCCCCAAAAGGGTTACAACCCACAGGTTGAGAGCTGCTGCTTTAAGGAATTGTTGCACTGGTTACTGCATGGCTTCTCTCTCTCTCTCTCTCTCTCTCTCTCTCTCTCTCTCTCTCTCTCTCTCTCTCTCTCTCTCTCTCTCTCTCCCTCCCTCCCTCCCTTCCTCCCTCCTCTTCCTTCCTTCCTTCCTTCCTTCCTCCCTCCCTCCCTCCCTCTTTTCTTTCTTTCTTTCTTTCTTTCTTTCTTTCTTTCTTTCTTTCTTTCTTTCTTTCTTTCTTTCTTTCTTTCTTTCTTTCTTTCTTTCCTTTTTTGGTTTTTCAAGACAGGGTTTCTCTGTATAGCCCTGACTGTCCTGGAACTCACTTTGTAGACCAGGCTGGCCTCAAACTCAGAAATCTGCCTGCCTCTGCCTCCCGAGTGCTGCGATTAAAGGCGTGCGCCACCATGCCCTGATGCATGGCTACTTTCTATGCTAAGCCATTTGCTTCTTATTTGAATCCTGCCATGCCAGTGATTCCAGGTCATGGGTCTGGTTTGTCTTCATTTTCTAATCTGGGGCTTTAGTCTTTTCCCTTTCAACATCACTATAAGTTTTGAAAAATACAACTGTTTTATTATTTTGCAAAAGAAAAATGTTGGAACACAAAGAAAACCCAAGTATATGTTTGCTTGTTATCTACAGTCGGAAATTTACATTTTATTTGACTATCTGTGATTTATAAGCCCAGCTCTACCACATACCCATGCCTATAGAGTCACTTATCTTTTCTGAGCTATTTGTTATATCTTCATTGTTGTTTATACAGCCATGGTCACAGAGTTAATCAATGCCTAACGTAGCCCATTCAAATGATTTTAGGTACTCCCTTAGTCCTCATTTCTGCATAATCATCCCACCCTTCCTATGAGTCAGCAAGTACAACATGACTTTTCTGGGCCATGAGCAAGTATGCCCTGTCCCCCACTAAAAATGAAACAATACCAATTGCATTTTATAACTGTCCTGATCTAATCATGAGTCTGACCCAGGCTGAACTCATTATTACCTATCAAACTTATGATCTTCTGCTTTAGCCTCCAGAGTACAGACTTCCTCAAGAGAAGCACTGTGCCTGGCTCTCTTGCAGCAGTTAAAAAAGCATTTAAAATGATTCTTAATTTATTATTTTATTTTTAAATGAATTTTACACGCAAGTACTGCTTTTATATCATTTCTACCCCTCTCCACCCCAGAACTCCTTCACTGTCTGCTACTTCTAAAACTTATGAACTCTATTCTTTTAATAACTATTGGTGTGGGATGTGTGTGTGTGAATACAACCTGCTGTGTACATTTAGCATTGTCCATAGGTATATGTGTTTAAAATTGACCATTTTGAAATGGATAACATTTAAGGGGTCTCATCCCTAAAAAAGCCTGAACCTCCTTCTCTAAACAACCATTAACCGCCTATAGATCACATACTGTCTACAAAGAGGCCTACCGCTTTATCCAATGCCTGGATATTCCCTTGCACATTTGCCTCTGAGCTTTGTGAACTTCACAAGTTTGTTATTTATTTGTTGGTTGATTACGTAGTTGACCATGTGATTTCTTCACACCAAGTAGCCAAAAGCCCACCCAATTAGCTCACACTGTGGGGAGAGGGGAGCAGTGAAGTCAATAGCAAGGGCAGCAGCAGTCAGCACTAACTAAAGAGCCACGTTCCAAGCTTTCAGCCATTCTGTCCTGCCATCATCACACTTCTTCATCCCCTGCATGAGTGTGAGATTGAACTTGAAGTTGGGAGAAGATTATTTTTATGCAGTCTTTGCTGTACTAACCAAAGCCACCTGAGCTCGGAGGGACAGGTGGCCTTGTTCATGGCATATTTTTCCAAATAAATGATAACACCAAAATCATTCCCTGAATCAGGAGCCATACCAGTTGAAGTACCCATATTGGTTGCCTCTATCGCTGGAGAATTAGTACTCTAAGTTTCTGTCTGAGCAGTAACTACAGATTTTCTGAGAAGCTTAACAGCAATTCCCCCCCACCCCCCACCCCCAAGCATTAGTGAGATTTTACACTGAGCCACAGAGAATTGAAAGACAAAGCTGGGGGAGACAAAAGGCAGAAGTGCTTGAGGAAGGGGAAAGGCCTTCGTAAAAGAGAAGTGAGCTTGGCAGAAGATGATTGCTTACCTCGGCATGTCCTTCTGCTTAGAGGTCACAGGCCCCGAAGCACTTCTGAGACACAGGCCACTGGCAAAAAGTTCCTAGAACAAACTGAAGCACAGGACACCAGACCTCTTACTGGTGATGAAGAACTATGATCAGAAACATGAAGGCTTTCATATTGCTTCTCTTACTCTTTCCACTCTTACCTACCAAGTCTGCTTGAACACACCTTTTCACTAAATATATGTATAAGAAACTGTTATTGCCAAAATTCCCATATATATTTCTAAAGCAATGGACTGTACATATGATAATACTATTTGTCCCTGTTATTTCAATAGCCACATCTACCCTCTCCCCTTTTCTGTGTTCAAGTATCTTTTGAAGACTCTATCCACATGAAGCCTTTTGTCTCAAGTCTCTGAGAGGAAAGAAGCCTAGAAGCAGTCAGAGCTGAGATGCTATGTTAGGAATCTTGGTAGTGATCAGAATTATACACAATAGTCACATGGGTTTATATAGAATCGTGCCACATGCTTTCCTATCCCGTCCCGCGGGACTCAGTTATTCGTGGGTGCGAGGGGGACCGCAAACCTGGAAGGAAATGGGAGTAAAAGAAAGAAGAGTCGGAGGACCAAGTAGATTGAACCTATCAAGGTCTCGTTTATTAGGCTGAGGTGCCTTCTTTTTAAAGCATACATCGCGGGGAATATGGGAGGGGTCGAGGGAGAATTATACAAAGAACAAAGAAGTGGGCATCTGCTGACATGGGGGCTGAAGTCAGGCGCCAGGCAGCGGGCACTCTGGATCTTATCTCTGGAACATTGATCCTCCTTGACAGCCTTGGGGGTCAGGCTGGGCTCAGGCTGACTCATGTCCTTGGATGTCATGGGAACTCAGGAAGAGATAGGGAAGAGCTTTTACAGCCTCAGGTGCCAGGAAAGGAATAGGGAGGAAAGGGGGGTGACAACCAGCTCTCAGTACAAGGCCATTTGGCCTGCTAGGGAGATTGTGAAGGGCTCACTTTCTCACGGGATGGTCTCTGACATCTCCCCCTTCTGAATTAAATTAAATAAGGCCACACTTAACTGAGGTGATCAAATAATCTTTTCATTTTTAGATGAGCGGGCATTACCATGGCTGGGGGGACATTGACCCGATTCCTCCCGTGGGTGCTGTCACAGACCCACACTTGTGGCTCTTGGTATCTTTTGGGGAGGTGAGGCAGAGCCTTTGAAAAAATTATTAATTGTAACTGAAATTAGATACCAACCTCTTCCTAACCGGGTTTGTCTCTCAGGGAACTCAGAAACGGTCTATTTGAACCTTCCCCTGCAATACTTAGTTTGCACCCATGCTGGGCCCATACTGGATTCGTATTTATTACGAACCAGCATGCACAATTCTGAGTTTTGTGCAGCTCTCGTAGGAGAATTATCAACCTCAGACTCAGTAAGGCCTCTGTAGGAATTATGCCAATTGTAACACCACAATTTGTGGCTCTTAAGCTATAACAAGAGCTGGAGGTCACCCCTCTTTGTCCCTATTGTCTCCAAAGCCTGAGGAACCAAGGGGACTCTGCTTTGGCAGCAAGGGTGGAAAACTGGAGACGAGTTGCTGTTTCTGTCTCGGTGGGAGGGGGATCTTCTTCGTCTGAGTCCCGGACATCCAGCTGATGGTAGTGCACTGCAAACCGGCTTACTTAAAGCAGCTTCAATCTGTGACTTAACAAAACTGGTTAATCTTTTAAAGGCCCAGGGGCCAAAAGACAAAAGCAGTAGAATACCCAAGAAAGGTCCCAAGAGTGTGGGAAGCAAGGTAGTGACCCAAGGAGAAGTAGAAAACCAATTTTTATACCAAGATTCTTGTTTTTCTCTGTTGTTTTCTCTCTTCTAAACTAGCTCTAACTTTGTCTATGCTATCTTGAACTAAGCCAGTCTTGTCAAAGTAAAGACAACATTCTTCTAATACCTGAAATTTCTGTCTTTGTAGCCTTAATATGTTATATCCTGTTTTATAGTTGAGACCACTACTTCTAAGACATTAACCTTTGCCTCTAATTTTTTATCTACAATAAGTTGCTAATATACGTATGCATATCATAAACAAAATGATCAGTATGCAGCTGTTGATCCAAAGCTGTGGTAGATATTGAAGCTAAAATTGCAACTAAAGCAGTAAATCTAAAAATTGCTCATTTGACCTTTTCTAAGTTTGTATTTCTGAATTTTTTAAACTAAGGATCATTTCTTAATTTTAACAGGCAGCAAAACATAAGGAGGTCTCTTTAACAAAATCATAACAGCAAATTCCTTATCTAAATTAGGATCCACAGGATTAGTTAATTGACAACAATTACAATGAATATGAAAAGACTTGTCAAGATTGGTGATCTTAACTCTTAAAATTATCTAACAATATAGCATATAGGTAAGGTACAAAAGCTTTTACAGCTATAGGGGAGTTGGCCTGAATGGCCAAAAACAGTGTCTCTGATGAAATCTTGTTAAATACACTGTAGCAGTCTCTCAGCCCCACGGGTCATCATTTATAGTTGTCCTCAAGTGGACACTAGGTCGGCTCTCATTGTTGTAGCCCATGGCGAAGATAGGAAGTTTCTTCATCTTGTTTGTAAGTGTCTGTTCTCTCTGATTCTTCTTTTTCTGTGCACTCAACACAGCTTTCTTGTCATCACTGCCAGGGCACTCATGAACTCACAGGTCAGTCTGTCACACGAATCATACTGGAAGCTAGCATGCTTTTGCAGCATTCTGTGGATAAAACAGAAACACCGACCCCTTTTCCCCATAATAACCTTCTGTTTAGGCTCATGCCATGTGTCAATGAGTGGGTCCTTTTCATCTCACCTAGACATGATTATGTCTAGTTTTAAGATATTATGAGGCATTTATTAAGTTCTTAGACATCTAAAATTTAAAACTCTTAACAATAAAAGTATGATTTAAATAATGTACAGGGGGTATAATTTTTCCCCTTTTTTGTTTTTAAGAAGATAGAGTTTTAAAGTTTTATAATACCTTGTCTTTGAGAATTAAAAAATTTTTGACAAAACCACTTAAATACTGGACTGTTATAGTCGGTTTTAATATAACATGGACAGTTACTAATTACACTTTCAATTGTTTCTCTTTTTTTTTTTTTTTTAAGATTTATTTATTTATTATATGTAAGTACACTGCAGCTGTCTTCAAACGCACCAGAAGAGGGCATCAGATCTCATTACAGATGGTTGTGAGGCACCATGTGGTTGCTGGGATTTGAACTCAGAACCTTTGCAAGAGCAGTCAGTGCTCTTACCCACTGAGCCATCTCACCAGCCCTCAATTGTTTCTCTTGAAGAGAGATTGTAACTAGAATGTTTGAAAAGTTATTATAGTCACATGTGTATAATTTATATATTTATTAATCAGAAATAAGAGAAAGTCTTTAAGTTGTCTCTGTAAATAACTATCTTCTAGGGAAAACCAGTTTGATCAGTAAGTCTAAAACCCAAATAATTATAAGGATCCTGAGTTTGTATCTTTTCAGGAGCTATCTGTAATCCTTATCAGTTAAAGCTTTATGTAAACCTCTATAACACAAAAGCAAATCCTGGGGGTCTTTTCCAGGCAACCTAGGATAATTCCTTAACTGTCTAAAAACAGTCTTCTTAAAGGAACAGTATTTTTTTCTTATAAGTTGCATAAGCAATTGCAAGCTAGAGAATTAATATTGACTATTAATATACAACTTAAAGTTTGATTGTTCAACATTTTTAAACACCATCTTTAGCACACAATTTAATTATCTGTGCTGAAACAGGAGGAAACTCAAAAGAATAATCATGTGATTTAAATCACATATACTTTTTTCTTATATAAAAGCTATTTTTTAAACACAGTAAATGGGATGCATGCATGCATGAATTTTAGAAGATATACAAGCATGCATGAAATAATTTTTTTAACTATCTTACGATAATGATTATCAATTTTACATTATATGATGGTATGTTTAGAACAACATCTAGCTAGGTCTGTAATAAGGCTCTAAGAAGTGTCATACAAGCCACGCTGAGGCTGCTCCCCTGTGAGCTCAGCCTTAACCCAAATGCAAACCTTTTTTAATCTAAACACTCTGCCAGAATCTTGGCTCAAAGACTATCTCTATGTAGAAGTATCCTTAAAGACCTGTTTTCTTGTGTTTGTTCAAGTTGTTTAGAAAGATTCTAACCTTGAGTTCCCAATTTTAAGCTAACTTTCTGTTACAAGCAAAAGGCTGCCTGCCCCTTTAAGAGCTCCGTTTGCAATCAGGCCCTCAGCAAGGCTTTTTCAGCTGTACTTGGCTCCCAGCCACAGTGTAGCTAACTTATCAACTTGTGCTGTGTAATTTTGAAACTGCTTTTTAAACAAGTTTTAACCATTTATATTTTTCAACATGAAACACAGAACAATAATCATTTAAACAACATAACAAAAACAAACATGACAGACATATGGACAATTTGTTTTGATGCATCAAAAACAGACAATAGACAGACAGGGAATAGAACTTGGTGTCTCAAAGGGACACAGATATTTTAACCAGAGCTAAGAATATCTCTATAGGAGACAGAGAGAAAACGGGACGTCTCCTGCTTTCCCTCTGTCTCTAGGAGAGCTCTGAAGTAGCTTATTTTCATTTTTTCTCTTTTTTGCTAAAAGATCTCAAACAGGGGATAACTGCTTTTCTAAAACTTATTTTCTTTCTCTCATGTTCAGAGTCTACTTCCTTATCTCCTTCTTCTGGGAATACTTCCAGAGAAGGGAGAGGAGGTACAATGGCTGCTTTTGATATTTACTTTTCAATAAGAAAAAACAGTTGTAGGGACTGCATCGGGACAGAAAAGACAGTTGCAGGGACCACATCGGGACCCTCATTAGCTAGTTTATCATTTAGATCTCTACCTACCTTTCACCATTTTTTACAACGTATCTCTGCTTCATCTATAATAAACCATGGACATATCTGGTCTATGAAAATAAAAAGTCTATTTAATCTTTTTTTTTTTAACTCGTACTCTTCTTTCTCTGAGAGCTATCTTTAAACCTTTGATGAAGGCTGCCTCTTTAGATAGCTTATGTCCCATAACCTGAAGTGGAGATGACTCAACTCACCAAGGACTTCTCGCTCTTCCGTGAGCAGCGGAAGGTGTCCTTCACTACTTTTAAATTCTTGGGGTCGCGACGAACTTCTCTGGAACCTCCACTGATTAGGAATTACGATCTGGACCTCGCCCTCACGTCGGGCGCCACTTATCCCGTCCCGCGGGACTCAGTTATTCGTGGGTGCGAGGGGGACCGCAAACCTGGAAGGAAATGGGAGTAAAAGAAAGAAGAGTCGGAGGACCAAGTAGATTGAACCTATCAAGGTCTCGTTTATTAGGCTGAGGTGCCTTCTTTTTAAAGCATACATCGCGGGGAATATGGGAGGGGTCGAGGGAGAATTATACAAAGAACAAAGAAGTGGGCATCTGCTGACATGGGGGCTGAAGTCAGGCGCCAGGCAGCGGGCACTCTGGATCTTATCTCTGGAACATTGATCCTCCTTGACAGCCTTGGGGGTCAGGCTGGGCTCAGGCTGACTCATGTCCTTGGATGTCATGGGAACTCAGGAAGAGATAGGGAAGAGCTTTTACAGCCTCAGGTGCCAGGAAAGGAATAGGGAGGAAAGGGGGGTGACAACCAGCTCTCAGTACAAGGCCATTTGGCCTGCTAGGGAGATTGTGAAGGGCTCACTTTCTCACGGGATGGTCTCTGACACTTTCCCCTTGGACATATTCCACAACTACTTGAGACCACAACACTTTCATGAGAGTACAATTGGTCACATTTGTTGCTAGAGAGTTTATCATTTGTATTTATCTGTTTTAAACTGATTATTTTCCCATTTTGCACATGATTGTACTCTCAGTTACTTAGGTGGCTGATGATGGCGAGTCGCAAGTTTATGCCAGCCTGGGCCATGGTGGGCTCAAGGCCAGCCTATGCAATGCAGCAATGCAGTGAGACCTCATGTTTAAAAAAAAAAGGAAAAGGAGAGCTTGGGAAGGAGGTGAAAGATGAAGAATTTTCCTGGAATGTCTAAGACCCCAGGTTTCAGTTCCTAGCCTGGAAATAAGAAAGTGAGTGAGTGAATAAGTGAATGAATGAATGAATGAATGAATGCAATAGTAAGTAGCTAAAGCTAAGATAAACATATGACTTTGAAATGCAGATCCTGGTAATCTAAAGAAGCAAGGGATGATTTCTTTTTGGGGGGTGGGGTGGGTGGGTGGTGCAGAAAGTCTACAACAATGACTTATGGACACCATTACCTAGAAATACTGCAGCTATTTTCACACCTCCAAGAGAATGTATAGAAGCACAGACTCCCATTCTGGGACTAAGGAAGAGAGAGTTAATTGACCTAACAGGCATATCAGATTACTTATTTAGATTATTGTATATAAAAATCATAATCATATTACACTATTCGGTAAAAGAACGTTGTCACAGCTCTCTGTCTGGACTCAAAAATGATCAACCCGATCGAGTAGTAAGTCTATTCTATGAAGATGTACAAATAGGGTTGTCTGTCAGATAATAGGTTATCTATTTTTGATATTTGATTTCTCTGAGTGCTGGTAGGCAATAACATCTTTAGACAATGATTTGATGCACTTGCAACTTTAATCTTTAGCCAAGTGAAAATGAAACCCTTCCTAAGTGCTACTGATCTCTCGAGAGTGTAGAGGCTCTTAGTAGACAAAGCACTCATAAGTTACTCTCACTGAACCTACTGAGGGTTCAGTTGATGAAGAGAACACAATTGAGGGAAAATAGCTCTTTCATTCCAATGAGTTTTATCTTGTTAAGCTATAACTATTAATTTTTCCTGAGTCCTTTAAGTGACTGTATCATATTTGTACATAATTTCTGCTGTGTGGTGAGGAAACAATGGTCTCCTTTATCATTTAGAAATGTCTTGCTCTACCAGATGTGATTTTTGCGTAGTAAAGTTCACTTCAGGAAAAACCGAGGGAGATTGCTTTAGTTGGACAGAAAGGGAGATTTAAAACAATAAACAATAGCATTTATTGAGCATATATGCCCTGCCTGCTATGCTGCTGAAGACTGTTACTGATTGCCCTGAATATTTATATTCTAGGGACTCACTGTGATTAAATTTATAAATGCAAAGACTTCTGTGCATTCATATATATATATACCCCATTTCGGTTTTCCAGACATCTGGGTTCCTAGGCTTAATGTGTGTAGGAAACGGAAGGAAGAGCAGTAGTTCTATGTAGTTCTGGCTTCACTAGCATATTAACTTCTACTTTTAATTTCAGTTTTTAGCCAAGTAAGAGTGAAGTCCCTCCTCAGTTGCTCTGATTTCTAAAGCAGACAAATACATTACTTTTTTTAAAATTTAACTTACAGGGGAATTCCATTGATTAAGTGAAGTGAGTTGAACAATAATAGTATGCAGCTTATATCATGTATTATTGCTGGTGAGCTATAGGTATTTCTTTATTAATCCATGACTAATCCCATGGTGTGGCTACTATTAACTGAAGTAAGCATCTCCTTCAGGAGTGTATAGTATGAAATCTAGACTATTGACATCTCTGTCCTACTGCCTAATAACAAAACACTAGCAGTGAGTCCTCCTGAAATACCTACTCTGTTAAATGCTGTTCAAAGGCCTTTATGTAAAGCAACTTATCTATTCTTTGCATTCCTATAAAATATTGATAATTGTTCATGTATACACATATATATATGAATTAGCATACAAAGAAGTAGGTTTCTTTGTGATGTTTTCATATACAAATCTCATTATTCTTATTTGTTTCCTTTCACTGGTTTTCCTCTCTCTCCAGCCTCACTTGCTGCCTCCTATGCCCTCATACAGGACCTTCTTTTGTTTTCATGGCAGACACACCTGCTTCAATTAACCTCTTTTGCTCCTTCCTCCTCATCCCTTTACACCTTGTCATCCTTATAATAAATAATGCTTTCTAGTTTTATGTCTTATAAGTATATATATGCATTTATATTTATATTTATATTTATATTTATATTTATATTTATATTTATATTTATATTTATATTTATATTTATATTTATATTTATATTTATATTTATATTTATATTTATATTTATATTCATATTCATATTCATATTCATATTCATATTCATATTGTCTTAGTCAGGGTTTGTAATTCTGCACAAAACATCATGACCAAGAAGTAAGTTGAGGAGAAAAGGGTTTATTCCACATTGCTGTTCATCACTTAAGAAAGTCAGGACAGAAACTCACAGAGGGCAGGAACTTGGAGGCAAGCGCTGATGCAGAGGCCATGAAGGGGTGCTGCTCACTGGATTGCTTCCCCCAGCTTGCTCAGCCTGCTTTCTTATAGAACTCAAGACTACCAGCCCAGGGATGGCACCACCCACAATGCCCTCCCCTGCCCTTGATCACTAATTGAGAAAATTCCTTACAGCTGGATCTCATGGAGACATTTCTCAAGGGAGGCTCCTTTTTCTGTGATAACTCCAGCTTGTGTCAAGTTGACCCACAAAACCAGCCAGCACACACACACACACACACACACACACACACACACACACACACACACACACTTCACATGAAATTTACATCTTAGAGAAGACAAGTAGTATTTGTCTTTCCTAGTCTAGTTTACTTTGCTTAGTACTTAGTGCTGGGTCTCCAATTCCATCTATGTCCCTGCAAGTGCTACGGTGTATTCTTCTTTATAAAATTCTGCGTAAAGTTCCACTGTATATA